>NC_136418.1:174034372-175234372 GCF_052625555.1 Lactuca saligna
TCAGCGACAAAGGTAGCGGTGGTTGATGGAGGGGGGTAGGAGGCGGTCAATGGAAGGACGAGGGAGGCGGTTGATGGAGAAGGAAGAGATGTTGCGCAGAAGACATGTGTGTGTGTAAGGGAGAGGGAGAGAAAGAGACGGAGAGAGAGAGAGAGAGAGAGAGATGTGTGTGTGTTTGTGTATGTATGTGTGTTGATAAATATAATTTCAAAGTACGATATTCTAATACTTTCTTATTATACTCGACACCATCCAATATTATCATTTATAATTATTATTTTAAACAATAATGTTATGTTGGTTTTTTTAAGTTGGAGACTACAACAAACATATGGCATGATCCATTATAGCATTTTACTTTTGAATTTTCTAAGTATTCTTAATTAGCCTATCTTTTTTCCCGAGTATAATGTTGTAATTGGAAGACATGAAAAAGGGATTCATAATAACAACTTACAAGTAGAAAATCCATATTTTATTACTTTCATACCCCTAAAGTTTAAACTTTGTAAAATGTATCTAGTTTAGCAAACATATACAAACCTGCGACAAAACACGGGTTTTTTTACTTGTTTACATTGAATATGATTGGCTGGTAGCAGACGGGTGTCGGCTATGCAAATGGTGAGATTTACCATATTTTTTAAGGTTATGGTGAATGTAAATATTAAGATAAAATTAAGTATTTGTTTAACAATCAATACTTAAAAAGGGACAACATAAATTAACGCACACATCTATTTATATGATACAAATCTTAAATATATAATACCCAGACTTTTATCACATGATATTGTGTAAGACTTTTGTACCCTATAGAAGTACATTTATCAATAAACTTGTACATCTATATGATAGTTTTAAAAACACAAATTATATCGTATATGCATCTTTTTTCCTCGACACAATTTTTCTAAAGATGGTAACTAAACTTTAACTAAATACAAAATAAATTACACATAAAAAGAAACTCTACTAAACCGAATTTCTATTTTCTGAGATACATACCTTTAACTTAATTAATGAAGTTATAACACAAACTCTATACATATTTTTATATATCCAAACGTCAGAATTGAACTCAAGCTCCTGATTCGATTGATGCGAAAGCTTGAACAATTTCAGGTGGTGGTATCCATGGGTCGTCATTAATCCATCCGTATTTCTCTAAATAAGGATTAGTTAACGATTTTGGTGGAAAGTTATCAACACAATCCTCCCAAACGTTCTTATCATCCAAACCCCTCAATACCTCCCACATACAACTATTACACTTGAAACCGGATCCGAACCCGATCATCAAAACCCGATCTCCCTTCTTCAACCTCTTCTTTGCCTCCATGTACCCTAAAACATACCACAAACTACTTGCAGATGTGTTCCCAAATCTGTGTAGAGTCATCCTCGATGGCTCCATATCACCTTCGGTTAATCCTAAGCTCTGCTTAACCCCATCAATCACCGCCTTCCCACCTGGGTGCAAGCAGAAATGGTCCACACCCAACTTGAAGTTCAAAATCACCTTTCGTTTAACCCTAATATGCAAAAACTTAGCACCAAATTTCTGGATATTTGCTATCAAAATGAAACAAAATATAGCCGTTAATGGTAATATCTTTGGTGCTATATTTTTTAAGTTTTCGGTTAGGGCTCTTGTTGCTGTTCTTGGTAATGTTTTCCCTAGGAAAAACCCTACATGGCCTTTGTCATCTTCTTGTTGCCTGCAACATGTGTAAGCTTCATCGCTTGATCCCAAGTGGGTTCGAACCAGACACTTTAGCTTGAACATGGATTGCTTTTGTAGACTTCTTTTGTTTGTTAACAGCACTGAAGCACCTCCACAACGGAATAAACAGTTGGTGAGGATCATGGACCTCTCGTTGCCATTGTACCAGCTTGGTGCAATCGACTCTGAAGTTAAGACAAGAGCCAATTTGTTTCGATGAGTCTTGAACATGTTTTGGACGATGTTTATAGAGATCAAACTCGCACTACATCCCATTCCTGACAGATTAAAAGATTTGACATCATCTCTCATCTTGTAATGGTTGATGATACGAGACGTGAGTGATGGCACTGAAGCCATCACAGAGACATTGACAACCAGTATGTCAATGTCTTGAGGAGAAATTCTAGATCGGCTGAAGAGCTTATCTAGAGTTTCTGAAAAGAACTCATCCATTTCATGTAGACTGTCGTTCAGACTTGAGTTAGTTCCATGGCCTAAGAAGAAGTTTCTAGGGCCGTAAGTTTCTTCACCTATACCCGAGCTAACTATTGCTCGTAACAGAAATTGGTAGTCATGGATTCCCAAATTCTTGCATTTCCTGATCATTTTGCCGGAAAATTCAGTGGAGACTTTCCGGTCCTCCGTAGGCTTGAAGCACTCATAATGCAAGATGTAACATGATTGACTTATTCTTTTATCAATAAGTTTATAGAAGAGGTATAATAGAGATAGAGCCAAAAGGCATGCCGATATCACAAGCATCCTTTGATGCTCACTGTGTTTGTGTGTGTTTATACGACTCAATATCAACATTTATATAGGCAGCTAGGTGAGAAACCATATTAAGGTATTTTCCATCAAAAACTTTGGTAAGATTGAAATAAATGTTGCAATAAATAAAAACATTAAAATAATGTGGCACTTGGGTATAAAAGTCACATCATGTCGGGGGTAATATCATGCAAGTATTGCACCCGCTACACGATGTATTCAGTTGTAGAGGTTAACTCTTCGAAAATTCTATACCTACCCCTAATGTTTTGTTATCCACATTGAGTGGAATTGTGTATGCGTATTATATGAATGAAAAGAAGATATATAGTAACAGCCTAACTCTGTAGTCGTTCATACTTTTACAAAGATTAATTTATAAGTTAGTTTTATTAATATATATCACAAAACGGACATTTTTACAAAAAATAATTTAGTTACCATCATAGTTGTTAAACTCGTACGAGTCACATGTTGACTCTTACAAAGTTGAGCCATTTTATACCAGAAAAGAATTGACTTTGAGTATTACTTGATTTTAGATGTGACTCTGGCAAAATTTATGAGTTCGTGCCTGACTAGTACCAAGGCAAGTTAAATAGTGAATCGGTCAACTCATGTATCTTATGTGTAATAATGTGAGCCAGGTGGTAAACGAGGGTCCCAAGAACCGAATCCTGCTCTGATGTATACAAAAACAATGCCTACTCCATCTTCTATTTAAAAAGGCGTGATATATAGAGTGGCGGAGCCAATGTCAAGTAAAGGGGTATCCCAAACTGATGAATTTGGTTTTTTAGATTTTCAATTTTTCAAACTCGATTTCGGGTTTAAACCTAAGCACATTTGAAAGTTTAACTTGCTGAGAATTGAGAAACTTGTGTTGCTTATATAACAAATGTATAGGAGCTATGTTTCATATTATGGCCGATGTGAGATAATTATAGAATTATAAGAAATAAGAAACAAATTGAAGGGATATAGGATAGACAATGATAAACAAAATAAAATACACCCGTGTCAAGGCCGAGATTCAAAATAAGGACATCCAAGTTAAAAGTTTAGCGCATTAGAATAAGGACATTCAGGTACTTCAGGAGACTGTGGCAAGGCGAAAGCATGATCGTACCGCTCCTCATGTTTATGTTTTATGTTATGGTTCTGGGAATACTCTGATAATAAATGTATTGAAAACCATTTTGTAATAACTTAATGAATTTGGGTTGTTTTTGAAAAGATTAAATTAGCTTGAATTTTTGGATGTTACACCTAAGTTCTCATAAAAGTTCAATTTTGATATTGTATTTTATTCTAATCAAATCACCGCATTTAATTATATTTTCAATTTTGACACCCAAATAGTGATTGTCAAAATACAATGCATAGTATAAATGATTATTTTATATTTGAACATATAAAACTAAACTAATTTAAATAACTGTTAATATACTAATTTAATTATCTATGTGTTTTGGGAATTCTTTTATGTTTATTTAGGTTCTAAAGCAATTTGTGCATAACATTTAATGATACTTAGTTATACATAAGTATAGAAATTTGACATATTGTTAATGTATCCCTCCAGGAATATGTTAAATATAACAGAACAGTTATCTAAAGGACGACCTAGCTAACAGTCGTTGCCTAGCATAAGTAATTAGGCAGGGGCCCTTGCCCTCACGGCCTCACACGTAGACCCTAGCGCTCTAGCGCCAGGGTCCAATTCAGAACGAGAAACTCTGGTCTAGAATAAGCCAACATAGTATTAGCCACTCCCCAGAGCGACATGTGTAGCGCCCTAGGCGCTGTCCTCTATTAGTACGGCATCAATAACGGATGACCTCTAGTTGTGCATGGTCCGCCAATAAGAATCCTCCACGTCCTGTCTGCCCAGAAGGGACAAAGGATCCTGTCGGGATCACGCATAGAAGACAACAAGGATAAAGGACCCTTTCTTCTCTAAGAGAAGTGATCGCCTCATTCTCTTTCCCATACCTAAACCTAATGCTCTCATACGACCACTAACTAGACTATCGGAGCTTCGTTTTTGGACTACCTCCCGGACGACAACTGATGTTGGTTCTTTCTTTGTTGTAATTCTCAGGCTTAACTTAGGTGAAGCAATTTCTAGACAACGTTAAGCTCAATGGACATATCACAACATTTGGCGCCATCAGGGCGTGTACTCAAAGTTACACAACCTTGATACGATTCTAAACATCGACGATAACGGTAAAGGAACCTTAGGCGTCCGGTGGAGGAGAAACGAGTCCACTCAAAGCAACGTCGTCGGTCGATGGCACATAACCATCTACGTCAGACGGACAAGCCTCCAACCACACGCCAGCAACTCATACACCAGGTTCGACAACGGGAACCGCAACAGTAGCAATTGCTGCCGTATGTCAATCATCACCCGTCACAACAAAGCACCCGATTACAACCACGACTGCAGCGCCTCAGTCGATAATGACTCAACATTCGTAACCACCAACCCAGCTGTCACAACTGTTGACTCAGCAGTCACAACCGGTGGCTTCTCAACTGTAACTGCATTGCAGCACGCAAAGGCTAAGGCTTGGTCATCAAGTACCACACGCTCCTCTGCGCTGCAATCAATGACGGATCATCAGTCCTTCAGCAGGGTGGGCATGTCACACATACCGCTTTCAGTGTAGCAGCCAACAGAGTTCAACCTTTACATACACAAGCTCCAGGAAACCTTTTGTCAAGCGCACACCACTGTCGAGATGGAAAGAAGGAAGCTGGCAGGAAACATCTTTGACATCGGAAACAACTTGAGGACCAAGTCCGATACTGATAAGAAGAATGTTAGGATTCAAAATGATGTTGGTAAACACCAAGATCACAAGAGAGAGATCTTCTCCATCAGAAGGTCGCGCAAGAGACTTGCACATCGTGAGACTAACGATGACATAAAGGTACTATCTCGAAACCTCCTTAGAATCAGCTTCTCATTAGAGGACCCGAGGCCACAAAACTAGAAACCTAGGGATCCACTCTTAATCACTACATGTATACGCCAAAAGAAAATCCATCGCGTTTACATAGACAATTGTAGTAGCACCGACATCCTTTACAATCACTACTTCAGGCAGTTGCCAAATTCCTGTAAGGAGGGCTTGAAACCACCAGCAGGCGGCCCATTGATTGGCATCACAAGACATAGTCTATGGCCACTGGGCACCATACACCTCCTGGCATGTTGGTTATCCATGACAGGAGGGAGAGTATCACACAAATCGAGTTCTCAATAATACGCTTCCTAGGGGAACAATAATATTCCTTGGGTGACTGACGCTCTTCCAATTGCAGGCCATACCATCAACTATCCACGATAAAGTCAAGTTTAGCACCTACACTAATTCAGTCACCATTTTCACTAGTAACCATGTCCACATGTTTGCAATCAAATCATAGCAGCTCCAGAGTTAATACGGACCCCAAAAAACTCAAAGGAGGATTTCCGCATGGAAAAACATGTGATCCACTTGGATCACCCAGAGCAGACAATACGAATTGGTGTCAATCTATCGGAGGAAACTAAACTCAAGTTAATCACACTCCTAAAGCAATTCTTCAACGTATTTACTTGGCAACCCACAGGCATGATAAGGGTAAACCTCAAGGTCAGCAAACACAACCTGAACATTATTCCGGTGAGCCCTGTGATCAAACAAAAAAGAGGGAGCAAGAAGGTGATAGGAACAAAGCAATCAATGAGGAAGTCAAAAAGTTATTAGTTACAGGCATCCTACGGTAATCAATTTTCCCCACATGGATAACGAACCCTATGATGGTAAAGAAGCATGATGGGTCATGGCGAATGTGCATCGATTACTAAGCAACGCATGCCCAAAAGACCACTACCCTCTCCTGGAGATAGATCAAAAGGTTGAGTCCTTGGAGGGTTCCCGATTCAAATGTTTTATCGATGCTTATAAGAGCTACCACCAAGTCCAAATGCACAAGGAAGACAAAGAAAAAACGGCATTCCACACCGAACGCGACATGTTCTGCTACTGGAAAATGTCGTTTGGTCTAAAAAATGTTGGGGAAACATTCCAATTATTGATGGATAAGGTTTTCACAAACCATATTTAGTAGGAACGTCAAGGTCTATGTCAACGATATGGTTATCAAAATTCGTCACTAAGCGGTGTTACTCTGTGACATCGAGGAAACCTTCCAAACCCTAGAAGGCCAATTCTTGAGCTCCCAGATAAATAAAGAAGGTGTTGCACCGATCCAAGCCTAATCCAGGAGTTCCTCGACTCCAAAGCTCCTCACAACCTAAAGGGAGTTCATGAAATTAACGGAAGGTTGACGGCCCTCGACAGATTCATCATCAAGTTAAGTGAAAAGACTCTGCCACTCTTCCACACTCTAAAGGGTTGTGTTGACAAAAACCAGTTCAGATGGACAACGGAGGCCGATAAGGCTCTGCAACGAATGAAAGAAGCCTTGCAGAAACTCCCAGTCATGGCAAGCCCCTTTCCAGGAGAGACCCTGCAAATGTACTTGGCAACATTCGAAGAGGCCATATCATTAGTGTTGACAGTCGAAAGGGATAAAAAGCAGTTGTCGATACACTTCGTGAGCAGAGCACTATAGGGCTCGGAGGTCAATTACCTAATCTTAGAGAAGTTAGTATGTGTGCTAATCTACTTAGCCAGGTACCTCAGATGCCACTTCCAAGCTATACTCCTAAGGTCGGAGAACTCTGGACAATTGGTGAAATGGGTCATCAATCTAGGTGAACAAGTCATAGATTACTGACCATGCAACGACATCAAATCTTAGGCCCTGGCGGATTTGTTAGTAGAAATTCGTGATAGACTCAAGTATACACTAACGGTTATATCAATAGACCCCTCAGACCCCAAACCTAGCAAATATGTTTGGTAACTACACACCAATGGTTCAGCAAGTAAGGAAGGATCTGGTGTAGGCTTGATCCTCAAGAACCCTGGTGGTGACAAAATCACATATGCTCTAAGGCTCGAATTCCAGATCTCTAACAATGAAGTCGAATATGAAGCACTTCTCGCATTCCTTCGCCTAACGCAAGAGGATGGAGCAACATATCTATTAGCTTTCAGCGACTCACTGCTCATCACCAATCATGTCAATGACACCTATGAAGCCAAATACCATAGGGTGCAAAGATACCTAGACGCAATGCGGTAGTTATTGATGGGTTTTGGTCATAAGACATCCTATGTGCTCATACAAACCCTAATGCTTGGATCTAGGTTTCTCTATTGTACATGCTTTGAATCCAAGACTATAAACCCTAATTCTAGCATACATATAATCATATTAACATGAGAATAAGTTTATAGTGTTACCTTGATTGTTATGTAGCAATAACAATCCCAAATCTCCTTGTACTGACTTTGGAATGCTCAGAGTCACAAGTGTCACTCCTCTAATGGCTCACAAACACCATAAGCAAGAGGATGAAGAGGAGAGAGGTTGGAGGCTGCCAAAAACGTGTGTAAACCCTTACAAGAAGCTTAGCCACGTTTTTGAGCCTTAAGGGGTCTTTATATAGTTGGGCTATTAGGGTTATCTAACAAGGAAACCCTAATTTGGATGCTTAAGCCCTAAGCAACCCATAGACTCCTTTAATTAAGCCCATGGACGATTTCCTTATGGGTTTCCCATTAGAATTCGTCCATCCCTTAATACAAGGCAATCCATGGCCCAAATTGCAATTATCTTATAATTACAATTCCAGTCCCTTAAGTTTAATTAATCTCTTTTAGTCACAAAACTAATTACCAATTAATTATTGACTAATATTAATTAAACAATATGATTTCTCCTTTAATATATTATTCCTATAATATATTAATAAATCATATTTAATCCTTACTCTCCATAAATCATCCTATCAAGTTGCTTTGGTGAAGGCAACCCAAAAGGACCATGCACCATCGGGTCAAGTACATACCAAAATAGTTATGGACTTAGACACTAATCCAACAGTCTCCCACTTGGATAAGTCTAACAACTATTCTGCGTATGACTTCAGATCCCGATCTGCAATCGTAGCTTTCCAAAGCCGCTGTCAACTCTGATCATATCAGATACGCGTGTCCTTAGATAAGGGATCATATATTCCTCCATTCTAGATATCGTATGAGATATGATTTCTAATCATTCTCTTTGTACTACTTCTCGATTTCTGATTTATGACAACAGACTAATTGAACAAATCAAATTAGCCCTAGCCCGGCCGAGCATTTACGTATGTCATCACTAAACCATCGAGGGGCCCAAAGATATCACTTTTATCCTACTTTGGATAAAAGGAACGGATAAACTTTGATACAATGCTTGCTTGCACTCACTAACCAAATCACACACAACAATATGTTTTATAACACCAAGTTACTAGTGCGTTTACATATTATCAATGTGCAACCGATTCGCAAGATACAACTCACACATCTCGGTTTCAAGAATATAATATGTTATCGTCTCACCAATCACTCATAATACAATTCATGGAATGATCGAAGTGAGCGTGGGTTTAATCCAATGCTCAAATCATATTCATAAGCACTCATGAACGTTGCAGCAAACATTTGCTTATGTCTAATACTCTTTTAGACAATCCACACACCAATTCATGACAGTCTTCATTCATATCTACTTCCAACATATGAACGACCGTGGCCCGTTTGAATAATTCGATTATTCTTAATAAACTCAATTATTCTGGAAGTCAAAACATGCAAGGTGAAACACAAGAATAATACTAATCCCATATGGCCTCAAACCTTTGAGTATAAACAAAACACGTTTTATTTATCACCATATCGATTACTCATTATTTGTCGTTTCGGGTAATCAATTTCTTGCTTGAATTATTACACTTGTCCCATGCTCCTAGCATGCACACAATGTTTACCTATGGTTCTTACTTTTGAAATAGACAAATTGAACACATTTCCAATCATTCTCATTTTACAACTCCAAATCCATTTTCTTAAGTGTAAGAATTTCAAATTCTTGTTACTTATAGAATATACTAGATTCTAACACTTTATGCAACGATCCTTTTGTAATGTCACTGCACCAAGGTCACAAAGACTATTGCCAATGATATTACAAAGTCCTCTATCGGAGATTGTTACAAGACAATTCCTTAGATATGATGTCTCTCACTCAAAGTACATTCCTTTGAACATCCTTTTGCATAAAAGTTTCTAATCTAGACATAGATTTTCAATATTTACTTCCCAATATGGACACGCTTCCATATTTTCCATATGACGACTAATTTCTTAATAGAATCTTATCTATTCGTAATGATGTCGATATTGTCCATCCACTATGGAAACATTTCCATAATTTCCAATACTATACTACCAACTACTCACAAGCGACCAATCCTCGTCGAACTTTGGATTGTCCTTTGATAGTTGTTTAATTATTTTAGTCAAAACCGATTCTAGTCCCTTTTCCCTCTAAATGCGCTAGACATTTGGAAAATTTTAGAATGGTCAAACATTAAATCATTTGCAATCGATCCTATACTCGAAGCGTATGGGACACGACGCAAAATGTTTTATTTGCTATGTTCTTAAAATTCGAATTGTGAAGAGGAATGCCGTAATCATAATCGATACTTTAAGAACACACTATGTACCCTTGACTAAATTTATTAACATTCCACAACCTAATCCTTTAGATTTGAAATGAAGCATAATATTCTCTCCCTTAATTATAGCAAAACAACCTTTCAACTCTTACAACTTTGCAAAGTATGACTCTTGTTTTCTATAATTAATATTGCCAACTATGCAATATGTGCCTTAATAATCATACAATCATAACATTTATGCTGCCACTATCATGATGATTATTATAAAACATAACACTTATGCTCCCACTAGCTTCGACATGTATTCATAAACATCTTAACTTTCAGAAAAACAATACTTATTGAATTTCTTAAGTTCATGTTTCTAATACTTAGTGCTTTGATAGTCTTTTATCAAGGCTTCTTGAACTTGTACACCTTTGCCTTTGATAGTTGATATGTGTGTCTAAACAATTAAGACTAATTGCCAAACCTCCCAATTCAAATTATGGAAAGGGATACCGTAACCATGATTGAATTCGAGAATGCAATTTTACAATCACTATCTTTTAAAATCTTTCTTAGTGAAAGCATTTCCTCACAATCATTTTCATGAAGGTGGAAATCTTATGACACTTAGATTTAAACGGTGTATGTGTTCCTATCCATGTGAATTTGTCAAAACCAACGTTTACGACAAATTCAAACTCATACGGATCGAACTTCCTTAATCTTGATTTCTTGCCTCATGGTAGCACAGTTGCCCACCATGTCTTCCAAGTAGTTAAGCATCTCACCTTTTCCTATCAATGTACCTTTCATTGATTAAGGTGCTTTGCCTTTTATGCATTCAAAATGAGAACTCATAGGACTCACATGCATAATTAACTCAATTGGAACAACACAGAATCAAAATAATGTCAACACGATAGGTTGTAAACCTCAACTCGTGTGCTAGTGATGATCGATTAGGTTTATTTGATTTGTTCTTGAAACTATTCAAGACCATTAAGACTCCCACTGACTCCTTGACATATAAGATTCTTTTGTCAAAAACATTTCTTGACAAACAAATATTCAAGAGTTAGTGTAGCTTATATCAAAACAAAACACTTCATAATTTTGGTCTTAGTTGGTCTTTGTCTTATCCAAGACATCACAACTTTCCACAATTGATGAATGTTATAAACCTTCTTAATACTATTCACTCAATGTCACAATCTTGACTTTAAGACTTGTTTTTGGAACGAAGTATGATTGACTTCTTGATTTGACCATTTCTTCAATCTTTGATTCCTCTTCTTGGACATACAATTGTACCAAGACTCATTAGAGGATCAATTGAGATATGGTTCTTAATCATTAAGACCTATCATAAAGCATAAAAGCTACTCTCCCTTCTTCTTAGAATGGAGAAACTCTTATCTTTCTGCCTACTTGATTCTTCTTATTCGTTTTGCTATTGATCTAAACCCTTTAATCAATTCAAAATTACACTTAATCTTGTAAGTGTAAATCATGACGAATATCTTTGTTACTCTTATGGTGAACTTGATCAACACACAACTTTGTGTACTCGATCTCCTAGTCCTTCACTTGACACTTTGTCAATGAATTAGTCCAATTTCCATAAATAACATAACTAAGAATCACATCCATTCTTTGTATTCAAACATCAATTTTCATAACGATTTGATTGCAAGGAAATAAACAAATAAATAAGTCAAACAAAATTTGTTTTATTTATAAAAAGCAGCGGAAAAACATTTGTCCTTACAATGCAAAATCTATTGAAAACTATGTAAAAAAGAAAATTTCTAACAATTCTATCATAACTATCTAAGCTCAAAATCCAATCTTCAAGTCCATGAGATCGAGATCCATCTCTTGTGATTAGATTCATCTTGCTTTCTTATCAAGCTTCCTTTCTTTTCACCGATCCTTCAAAACATTCAAATGCAATCTTATCACATCATGTATTAAGAATCAATGAATAGGAACTTAATGGAGTTAGATAGTGGATTCTTACCTAAAGCGTAGTCATACTTTTGACTCTCCCATCTCTTAGATCTCTTAGGTAAATAGGGCAACTTCGTCTCCAATGCCCCTTCTTTTGGCAATAAAAGCAAATTGACTCTTTTGGAACAACACATGGAACTACTTTAGACATCGCCTTTCTCTTATGATCAAACTTTTTGATCATTGCATGTCTTCATTTCCATTGTCTATATCCATAGAGGTCTTGAGGGCAGATTCACCAATCAACTTTGCTTTTCTATTGCGCCAAACCATTGCTGATTCAGCAGCAACAAGCATATAGGTGAAAACTATAAGGGTCACGTCGTAGCTCATCATATAGTACTCTCTTACGAACTTACTATATGAGTTGGGAAGTGACTGAAGAACCCAATCAACAGCCATCGCTTCACCAACAATGGATCCCATCATTCTTAATCTATCAATATGTGACTTCATCCCTAAGACGTGTGCACACACCGACTTGCCCTCTTTATGTTTACTTGCCAAAAGGGATTGAGTGATATTGAACCTTTCAATTTTACAATCTTGTGGGTTAGGGAGAATAATTGGAGGAGGAGGAGGAAGTGAAGCATGATGTCTTGTTCCTCGATCGAATCGTGGAATATCATCTTCACGTGGAATGCTTGTTCCACGGGATTTGAGAAGACCATAGTTGTCGAACTTTGACATCGGGAGAAAAACGAATTCAAGTTAGTTGATTGATTGAGTCCTTGGTAAATCACCCAAATGAAATTCCAAGGCTAGGACCCAACACAATATCCTACAACTCGGGAGAGGGATGCCGTAACCCAAATCGCAGAACATTTGAAGGTAAGTGAATGACGTTTCACTCATTTCCACCATGAAAAACGAAAAAGAAATTTAAGTTTTAAATCTATGAAAACTCCTAGATCCTTTGAGATTCATTGAACATTTCAATGGCATGTTTAAATCTCAATATGCCCCTCTAGTTTGTGACTGGGATGCCGAGGATCACAAAGCGGGTGTGAATAACCATGCAAACTACATGGTGCCCTCACATGTTACAATCACCTATTCGATGTGCCGGTAAACCACACACGCTCCACCGAACTATGACAAACATTGAGTCACCCTTTGCTACCTTTGCTTAGAACCATTTAGTGTGCCGGTAAACCACACACGCTCCACTAACGTCTTCGCAAGGGCACAAAGTGTAATTTCATGGAATTGCATCAATTCACTTTTGCCTAAGTAACTAAGATTGGGAATTTGAAAAACATTTAGTTACTTTGTATTTCATTATACTTATAATGGAAGGTTTCGTCCTATCCTACCCGTTCGGCTAACGACCCTCCACTGGTCAAGAGTGCGGTGGGTAAGAGTGGATACCCATTCAATCGCCATTTTATAGGCAATTTCCTTAAACACCCCTTATAGACCAGCTTCATGAATGAGGCCTACTAACGGTAAGACTGACTTTTAGTTATACATATATATAATGTTAGACTTTTAATGTTATATATAGTATAGGGTGTACTTTATAACTTTTAAAATACTGTGTGGTTAACTTTAACAATTACACCTTTAATTCTATTAAATAGTTAACCTAAACTTTTATGGATTTATTAAACCTCTTTTAATTATACTCCTTAATTAATTAATAAAACCATAAGGGTGTGATTTGAACTTTTCAAAACATTACTAGAGTTTTAGAATTTAACATTTCTAATTAAACCTTTTAATCAACTTTTAAATTCCAAAACTTGAGGGCAAGTTTTGAAACCTTTTTCAAAACATTAGGGTTTTAACTATTTAAATTTCAAAACAACAAAACTTTTGGGGTTCAAATTTAAACTATAAAACCTAAAGGGATTAATTTGAAACTATTCCAAACTTTGTCAAGAATATTCTAGATCACATAATTCAAATAAGGCAATTAACTATAATTGGTGGTTATCTAATTAGATCTAGTTCAAATTCTTGCAAGATAATGATCAAATAATTTCCATAACTTCACATATATCAAATAAGGTAACAATTATCTAATTAGATGACCAAAATCTTTTATCTTGACAAGGATAATCATAAGGGATTAATAAAATTCGGATTTTATCAAGTTTAAACAATTATGGTAATTATCCTAAGTCATAATAGGTAAAAATCCCGAAAATCCGCCTGTCAGACGAGTTGACTCGTCGAGTCAGCCTTGGACTCGTCGAGTCTGCATGGACTCGGCGAGTTCAGCCATGGACTCGGCGAGTCCAGCCTCCAAAATCCAAAAAATCGAATTTTCCAGTTATATCAAGCATCAATACAATAGAAACCAATCTAGGCTCTGATACCACTGATGGGTTTTGGTCATAAGACATCCTATGTGCTCATACAAACCCTAATGCTTGGATCTAGGTTTCTCTATTGTACATGCTTTGAATCCAAGACTATAAACCCTAATTCTAGCATACATATAATCATATTAACATGAGAATAAGTTTATAGTGTTACCTTGATTGTTATGTAGCAATAACAATCCCAAATCTCCTTGTACTGACTTTGGAATGCTCAGAGTCACAAGTGTCACTCCTCTAATGGCTCACAAACACCATAAGCAAGAGGATGAAGAGGAGAGAGGTTGGAGGCTGCCAAAAACGTGTGTAAACCCTTACAAGAAGCTTAGCCACGTTTTTGAGCCTTAAGGGGTCTTTATATAGTTGGGCTATTAGGGTTATCTAACAAGGAAACCCTAATTTGGATGCTTAAGCCCTAAGCAACCCATAGACTCCTTTAATTAAGCCCATGGACGATTTCCTTATGGGTTTCCCATTATAATTCGTCCATCCCTTAATACAAGGCAATCCATGGCCCAAATTGCAATTATCTTATAATTACAATTCCAGTCCCTTAAGTTTAATTAATCTCTTTTAGTCACAAAACTAATTACCAATTAATTATTGACTAATATTAATTAAACAATATGATTTCTCCTTTAATATATTATTCCCATAATATATTAATAAATCATATTTAATCCTTACTCTCCATAAATCATCCTATCAAGTTGCTTTGGTGAAGGCAACCCAAAAGGACCATGTACCATCGGGTCAAGTACATACCAAAATAGTTATGGACTTAGACACTAATCCAACAGTTATCACATTCATTCAAAAGCTTTAAGATCAAACAGATTCCTCTGGGAGGAACACGAGGGATGACCGTGCGGAAGCTACGAAGATCAAATTAGAGGCCCTGCATTTTGGAATAAAGGGGATAAAAATATAAAAGAGAGGATATCTGGCACCATGGCTCGAATGTATTGCCCACCCGGAGGGTCAATCGCTTCTGGAAGAAATCCACACAGGTGAAGCCGGAGGAAACGAAGTCGCACGTATACTACTAGAAAGATACTCTTCCTAGGAGTATACTGGACTGACATATAAAACGATGCAACCGAACTCACTAGGAAGTGCCTAGAGTGCCAAGCTTTTGCCCCCTTCCAAAATCAACCTTTTGCACCATTGACCGACATCAGTAGTCCCTGGCCCTTTCATCAGTGGGGAAAAGATATTGTGGAACCATTCCCAGTTTCCCCAAGAGGATCCAAGTTCTTGCTAGTCGTCGTTGACTACTTCACTAAGTGTATTGAAGTTGAACCACTGGTCACGGTCACAGGTATATAGATGATAAAATTCATGTGGAAGAACATCCTCACACGATTTGGCACCCACAGAGTCCTGATCAGTGCTAATGGCACCCAATTTGAGGGAAGCCATTTCAAGAAGTGGTGTGAGGAAAAACAAATCCATCGTTGGTTAACTTCAGTAATGCACCCACAAGCCAACAACCAAACTGAGATATCAAATAAGATCATCATCAACGGGATCAAGAAGCACTTGATGAAATCCAAAGAAAATTGGGTCGAGGAACTGCCAACAATACTATATTTGTATCGCACGACCTCAAGGTCTAGTACCATAGAAACGCCTTTCAATTTGACATATGGCATGGAAGCGGTGCTCTGGCTCGAAATCTTAATCAGATCACTGCGATTGATTAAGTTTGACGTGAACACCAATGAGGCTAGGTAGCTTCAAGACCTATACATACTCAACGAGAAGCGTGAGGCGCGAAGCCACCCAACTCTGCCAAGAGGTCTACAAGTCTCACACCGAAAATTACTACAACCGGCGTGCAAGTAAAAAACTTCAAGGTTGGGGAGTGGGTGCTGAGGAAGAACGAGTCCAATCATGCATAGCCTCGAGGAAAATTGAGCGACGTTTGGGAAGGAACATATTCGATTGTGGAGGCACACCAAAAGATAGCCTATGTCCTGGAAGCATAGTACGGGAGATCAATCCCCCGTACTTGGAACACACATAACTTGCGCTAGAGCGAGGACTAAGATAAGATGCATCCACGACGATAGCAATATATCCAAACTCCGAGTGGGTAATCACACCCCGACAGTCAGCCCCATAGCTAAACCTTGGTTTATGCCAAAATGTAGTCATTTCTTTTCCCTTACTCGTCAAACAATGTAGATGTTTCTAAGACATTATTAACGAAGTAATGAAAGTTTACTATAAAAAACTACTAGAACGTTTTTTACCATTCAAGCTTGATATTGTTTAAAAAAGAGGTTGTGCATGTTTACCAAATGATAATAAGGACTGATCATCCACGTCATTTTAGCAAAACCATTATGAGAATGCAACCACAGGTTTAACGGCTCATAACCTTTACCTAAACATGTCAATTCAGCCCAAAAGGCCACAACCTTCAAACATGACATGAATAAAGGCTTCAAAGGCTCATAACCTTTCCCTTGAAATAAAGAATACTTAAGTCCTAAATACCTCGAGGTAGCGATTTCGACTTAACTTAGATGACTAGATCAAGATTGCAACCCTCCATGACCCAAGACTTAGAACAAAGTCCCAAAAGGGTAATCAGTAAACTTTAGCTACAAAGGACACTCTAAAAAATGAACCAACCAAAAGCTAGCCTAAAAGCCCAAGCCTAAAAACGTAGGCCCATGACTCAAAAGGAGGACTAGTCCTGAGTCTCCAACACAAGCTCCTAGGATAGACCTAGGGGACTTCAAACAAAAATAAATCCTAAAGTCACAGATTGAGCAAACCTAGTATAATGGCTAAGCTATCAATCCAAACAAACTTTCGCCCATAAAGGAGAAGGATTCCTGGAGTTCTAACTCCCTACATGACAAAGGGGATTTATCCTTAGGAAAACCCCAAGGTCAACATAAACCCTGGGAAGAAGCACCTCGGTAAGGAAAACAAAGAGCATACATGATACGGTGGCCAACATAAACCATTTAAGATCAAAGCAAGCAAGCTTTCAGCAAAGTCTGATGTCGTAAAAACAAATAGTAAACATGTGTTGTCTACCGAACATCCCCCGGACTTAAATAAAAACCACATAGGGTCATGAATAGACTAAGTGAAATAACGAAATATTGTTTATGGAGATCAATTACCACGAGGAACAAAATAAGGCCCAACATCCTCTAAATGGCCAGTCAAAGGATGCTTTTTGGAATCATAATCGTAACACAGAGCTGATGGAACCCCGCCTTGTCCAATTCATCCGGGCGGAGGCACGAGGCAAAATCTTTAATCAATAATGCATTCATAGAAGCATGCATCGCCTGTGTTAAGTGGGATGTGACGCTCAGCTCCGCCAGATTAAAATTCTTGATGATCAACTGCTCCCGCACCATATGCTTACCACCCTCCATACAGGTGGCCATACATGCTGCCTTCAAGCATCGGATCCCAAGTGGAAATTCATCACTTTCTATGAATCGTTCCACCACCCGAATCACCCCCTTTTGACAGATCCAAGATAAATCCTTCTCCAAAGTTTTCTTCCTTGATGCTTCAGGGACTAGTTTCTCGCTTTGTCGTCTTACACATTCCTTTAATGCCTTTTTTCCGCCACTAAACGCTGAACTTGTTGTGACAGACGCTCCAGCTCCCCATCTAGGCTCACCACTTGGGCCTCAGCAGTAGACTTCTCCCCAACCATAACGACATAGTGTTCCTCAAATTTGTGTTTTTCCTCCTCAAGGAGCCACACTTTCTCCCCAAGCTTGTTGTGTTCAGTCTTGACGCCAGCCAGTTCTGCCAAGTCTGGAACCAGGTAGTGGAGGCGACCAACCGCCACTACAAAATACAAAGCAACTTGGGTTGCAACATATTAGAGATCGTTCGCCATATGGGAATGAGAAAGTATTTCCAGCAATTCCAAAGTCGTCATAGGAAACGCATGAAAACACCCCTCTTGGGCAATGGAATGTTGCGTCAAAAGGGACCCGTAAGTGAGATTCCACCCCAGGAGATACACACCAACATTTCCCAGTGGCATAGAGACAACACCAAATATGGTGACGCTAGGGTTTAGAAGCAAGAAGAGATGGGGACAGTCTATTAATCACATTTTTCTTAACGGGATCACCGCCACCTAAGTCGACAACACCTTTCATTCCTGCCTTTGGAAGTTGGAGCAATTCAGTCACTCATTGGCTCACTCTCTTCGACGGTTGCATAGTGTCATCATTGAAAATGTCAATCACAGCAGCAGAACCTCAACCGTAAAATCGATATTACGCTTCTTACGTAACCGTCTGCCATTTCTATTTTCCTTAGTCTCATTTGTGAGTGGGGAATCCACCCATGTCGTCCGCCGCTTGGTAGCCACTCGACCACTACTAAAACACACCTTCTTTGACAGTTAACCCCAGAGAAGCGGAGCGAAGGGTCTTCAGGAAAAGCACCGCCAGCAGATGCATTCAAAGAACCAGGGCTAGCCTGAATAGCAGGCTCCCCGCACACAACAATGAATGGAATGGTAGGCGTAAGTGCCCAACCACCACCAACTGGCGGTGGGAGAGTCTCCACCAATAGGACCTCGTGATATTGAAGGTCACCCATAAACCTTTCACAAAGAACCCTCTCAGTGGACAAGACTCTCTCGACATCTGCAGAAGAAACAACAAACGTGTAAGAACATTTGTTACACTCATCAAGGGGTACTTGACAAAATTAAAGAAAGGGGAGGATGGAAAGAACACCTACCATTCTTCTCTACATAAAACTGAGGCATCTTTCCTTAGGCTCGCCAAACAACTCTCATTCCCGCCGTTGCAAGGATGCAGTCCTCCCAGTCTTCCCTGTTGAAGCAAATCCCCTTCAACGCATGAGCCACAGACAAACTGACACCTGATAGTTGAGGTGCTTAATCCGAGGAGATGACCATGCAAGGATAACTAGGACCGACCGGGTCACTGTTAATCCACAACCACCGATCCTGCCAATTTTTCCTAGGAGTCTTCTGATTAACAATAAACTCGTGAGTATTTCGCTAATGAGAAAAAGTATATATACACACCAGATTGGGTGGGCGGATTGAAGAAAGTCTGGAAATCCCGAAATTGGGGAAGTACCCCCAAGGCTCGGGATGCCAATTCAAACCTGATGATCTTATTGAAAACATTAGGAGTAAGATCGTCCACAGAGAAGCCATACTCACGCATGAATTTATCAAAGAAATCTGATATTGGCAATTGCAACCCTGCATCGAAAATCGACACATGGACTCCAACCTTCCCTACCGGTGGCTGATAGATGATACCCCTTCCTTCGGAAGTTGCACACCATGCTTAGGCGTAAACCCAAATCAAAACTAAAGGGATTCGAACTCTTCTGGTGTCGGATCACTCCCAGATCGCGCGAATCCCATTGTCTTCTAATTACGAATAACAGACACAATAGAAAATAAGCAAAGAGAAGAAAGACGTAGTCGAAGAAGAGGATGTGGAAAAAAGAAATTAAAACCGCTCCCGATAAAGGAAGTTTTAAATACAAAGCAGGAAGATCAAGCAGTTTCCATAATGAAACCGTTCGTGCAGACGGCTCCGTCACATCACTAGACGTTAGAGCCATCTCCACCAACCACGTGTCTTAATCTAAGCTAAAACAACTCACCTACCCTAGGCTAATGCTGACCTTTACTAGCCTAGGGGACTTGTTAATGTATCCCTCCAGGAATACGTCAAAGATAACAGAACAATTATCTAAAGGACGGCCTAGCTAACGGTCTATGTCCATCGTAAGTGATTAGGCTCAGGCCCTCACCCTCGCAGCCTCACATTTAGACCCCAGCGCTCTACGACCAATTTCCAATTTAGAACGAGAAACTCCAATCTAGAATAAGCCATGATAGTACTGGTCACTTCCCAGAGCGACAAGTGTAGTGCCCTAGGTTTTGTCCTCTATTAGTATTGCACCAATAGCGGATGACCATTAGTGGTGCACGATCCACCAATAGGAATCTTCCACGTCCTGTCGGCCTAGACGGGACAAAGGATCCTGTCGGGATCATGCATAGAAGACAACTGGTATAAAAGGATCCTTTCTTCTCTGAGAGAAGGGATCGTCTCATTCTCTATCCCATACATAAACCTAATTCTCTCATACAACCACTAACTAGACCATCAGAGCTTCGTTTTGGGACCATCTCCCAGACGACGACTGACATCAGTTCTTTCTTTGCTGTGACTCTAAAGCGTAACTTAGGCGAAGCTATTCTGGGACGATGTTAAGCTCGAGGAACATATCACAACACATATATAAATAGAAAGTGTGTTTTTTCCCATACATAAACCTAATTCTCTCATACAACACACACACACATACATACATACATACATACATACATACATACATACATACATACATATATATATATATATATATATATATATATATATATATATATATATATATATAATATTTATGGTTTAAATGGTAAGCAGACAGTTTGTAGTCCTTTTACATGTAATTCTTATATTAGACGCTGGATTTCTAGAATAGGTTCCGATAGTTCCGGAAAGACGTAAACAGTTCCAAATCTTTAGGTATCGATGTAACCGGTTCCAGTTCTGATTCCAACATCTTTGAGAGAGCGTGTTCCACTTCCAGTAAATTTGGCCGGAGTTCCTAAGCTTACCCCTACCCATTACTCCATTTTCGGGATTTTATGGTAAGGACCCTAAATTAATAATTTTTTGGTTAGGATTTGGTAAAATCTTTGTAATTAGTTTTTGGTTTTCTATTTTATGTTGTAATTAGTATTTGGTTTTCTATTGTATGCCGACCACTATTTATTGGATTGTTCTGTCTTTATCTTTGATTAAATATGAACAATGGCTTGGTTTGAAAAAAAAAAAAAAAAGAATTGAAGCATTTAATTACTCTAAAGAACTTCAAATCATTGAGCGTGGAGTCAAGTTGTCAATCAAGGTGCCTACAAATGATATAAGGAGGCTCCATGAATATTATTTCCCTGATATAAAGAGGCTTCATGAATATCATTTCTAAATAGTATAGAGTTTATAAATCGATTTTTTTTTCATGTGATGGATGTACATCTGGTTTGTTTGTTTGTTTAGTAGCGCCTTTCTATAGTGGTTTGGTTTGGTCTGCATGCTTTAAAGCACACAAACAACTTTATTTATTTATTTATTTATTTATTGCAAATGCAATCTATAACTTCTTCTATAATTACACTTCCATAATCAAATAAGCAAATCTTATATAACGTCGACAATATATATCACTAAGCCTATTTAAAAAAAGTTCTATAATGAATTTTGGTTGTTGTCATAAATCAACTATATGAAGTTCGCGGTCGATGTCCTACCAAGGAAGTGGAGAATTTAGATGCTAGAATCGAAGGATGCATTCATTTCAAAACGAATTTAATTCACATTTATAAATAAATAAATAACAGAAGAAGAAAAGTACAACGTTGATAGATCTACATCCACAAAAGTTGGTAGTTAGATTCAATATATGCTGTTTAAAAATCGAACAATAAATATGAATGATAACATTAATCAAACATTTTATTAAAATATAAACTTAATACATATACAGTTAGGTTTCATTTACTTGTAATTAGAAACATACAAAATCAAAAAGATTTTTATCCATAAATCTTCAAACTGTAAACATAGATGGAGTCTTATATATTAACTCTCCAAAAAAACAAATAAACAAATAAGTAATTTTGGATATTATTTACATAATAGTTACAAAATCATTCCTAATGTTTATAGTTAATACTATTTGGAAACATACTGATGAATGATGACCTTTTATCCAATGAGGTGATCATGCAACGAGATGAAACCCATTTCTTCCTATAAAACATATTTTTATATTCTTATAAAAGTTAATATTTTTATTTGGGGGTTGTTTTTGAGTAGGCTGCCGACTATTTAGGGGTGTCAATTTATGACACGACACGACAAAAATACACGCAACGAAATGAAATAGGGACGGAATCAAAATTCGAATTCGTGTTCGTGTCGTGTACGTGTCAAGATTAAAAAACACGATGTCGTGTCGTGTCGTGTCGTGTTCATAAATCGACACGAAATTGACACGATTAAGCATATGGTTGTCGTGTTTGTCATTTTTGTCGTGTTATATATCTTGAAGTATGAATGAAATACACTAACATTTATTTAATATTATCTTTGTCGTGTCGTGTCGTGTTATCGTGTTTTAATTGGTTCGTTTTCGTGTTAATGAAAAAAAACACGACATCGTGTCGTGTCGTGTTCGTGTCATCCAAAACCTTATCGTGTCATGTCGTGTCAGACAAAAACACGACACGACTGCCCGATTTGACAGCCCTACGACTACTATTAATTTGGATAAAAGAGAAATTGATGGTAACTAAACTCTTTGTCCCGTGTGTAAAAATTATTTCGAAGATATAGATCATTTCTTTGTAAAGTGTGAAGTTGCGGCTAGAACATGAAATGCCATAAAAGGATGGTTAGACGTTCCTCATCTAATGATTGAGAGCGTGCAAGCTTTTCATCCGTGGGTGGAAAACAGGAGACTAGTCAGGAATAAAAAATTCACTGACTTGGTGTCTGAGGATGATTCGATCAAAAAAAATGGTATTTTTAATCCGGTAGTTACTTTTTATATAGGTGGTTTACATGCAGGAATCATAAAATTAGTATAAATTTGACCGCTTGGCTCAAAAACCCTTTTAATTGTTTGTGATATTTGTTTCTAGTATCTTGTTAGTTTGCTTTAATGACATATGAAGCATTAAGTTGTTCAAAAAAATAATAATAACGTAAAGTTGGATCATATTTCACTACCAACCTTTTAATCAATCATCTAGATTTTTTAGGTATGATTTAAATCAACATCATCAAGTGTGTTAATCGATAATCAACCTTCATCTACATCACACAACAATCTACATTCGAAATATAAACAACATTAGTGAATTTTTATTTTTTTGCATTACGTCAATCTAACTATAGTTTTGGTTATTTCGATTGAAAAAAAAAAAAAAAAAAAAGAAGTTGATCAATAACGTTATTCATCTATTTTGTCTTGATTAAAGCGTCTCATCATGTTTCTATTATTATAGTTGATACATTTACGATTTTCAATAGTGCCACGTGATCATAATTATTTTTTGTTTGTGTTCCTATTTGTCATGTTTTTCTTTACATGACAATAAAAGTAATTTAAATAAGATAAAATTGTAAAATTGATTACTGTGGTATGACAAAAACTGTAGATATGGTCAAAAAAATTTCTGACTTGTATTACAAGTTCAAAATCAAGTATTTTCCAAAATTTTAATCTTAAAAAACTTAAAAATATTGTTATGACCTTAATTTATTTCTTACATTTTTATATTTATTTTAATACAATTTTAATTTTATATAGAATTGAAACTCCCAAGAACTCCATATTTATTTTAAACAAATGAAGCCATTTTTCTCTTCCGAATCAATTGCATGTACAAGCATGAAGTCTGGTTCATTAGAAACCCACAAAAATGTCGTCCCTTTTTCCTTTTTTTTTTTTTTTTTTTTTTTTTTTTTTTTGATTTGCAGGTCTGAGAAAAGGAAAGAAGATGAACATCTCCAAAGATGGTGATCCCGTGGTTGCAGGAAATTGGTGCCTAGAAAATTTGGCGATGTTCTCTGGCAAGGATGAAACCAGTGATCAAAGGTTGCTGGCACTGGTTTATGTTGACAGATTGATGCGTTTTTTCCCTCTCACTGGAAATCATACAAGTATGTGTGTTATGTGTTCATCTGCAAAACTCATCGTTTGCTTCTTCTTTTGTGGTTTTTCAGCAAAACACACAAGCTAGTAGAGTCATAGTTTCTGATACAAGCAGAAACAATGGTGAATTGATTGTCTGCGGCTCACGTTTTTCAAACCAGATTCAAGATCTTAGAAACAATTCTTGATGATAGCTCTCATTCTCCGGTTTCATATTTTAGTTATTGTTAACTTTGACTTTCCATAGACTATGAATTTATGTTTAATCTAGGCATGTTATGATGGGTTTTGGTCATAAGACATCCTATGTGCTCATACAAACCCTAATGCTTGGATCTAGGTTTCTCTATTGTACATGCTTTGAATCCAAGACTATAAACCCTAATTCTAACATATGGAAATCGACATTAACATATAATTAGGTTTAAGAACATACCTTGATTGTTATATAGCAATAACAATCACAACTCCACCTTGGATTGACTTTGGAATGCTTAGAGTCACAAGTGTCACTCCTCTAATGGCTTACAAACACCATAAGCAAATGGAGAATGTATAAAGAGAGAGGTGAGAGGTTATAATTCGTATCTAGGACCTCTTGGGAAGGGATACACGAATTCATGACCCTAGGGGTGTTTATATAGGTGTAGAGATAGGGTTTCAGTCATTATCCTTATCTAGTTGATTATCCATTAAGCAACCAATAAGATAATCCCTGAATCCTTATCATACTCGAATTCTAAGGCTTTCCAACCTTAAATTCGTCCACCATATAAATAAGATAATCCTTACCTTATTTTGTAACTATCACATAATTACAAATCAACCCCTCTAGTTTAATTAATTACATTTAATCATAAAACTAATTCTTAATTAATTATTGACCAATATTAATTAAACAAATATGATTTCTCCTTTAATATATTATTCTTATAACATATTAATAAATCATATTATCCTCTCTCTCTTTATTCATTTCTCTAATCAAGTTGCTTTGGTGAAGGCAACCCAAAAGGACCATGCACCACCGGGTCAAGTACATACCAAAATAGTTATGGACTTAGACACCAATCCAACAGTCTCCCACTTGGATAAGTCTAACAACTATTCTGCGTATGACTTCAGATCCTGATCTGCAATCGTAGCTTTCCAAAGCCGCTGTCAACTCTGATCATATCAGATACGCGTGTCCTTATATAAGGGATCATATATTCCTCCATTCTGGATATCGTATGAGATATGATTTCAAATCATTCTCTTTGTACTATATCTCGATTTCTGATTTATGACGACAGACTAACTGAACAAATCAAATTAGTCCTAGCCCGGCCGAGCATTTAGGTATGTCATCACTAAACCATCGAGGGGCCCAAAGATATCGCTTTTATTCTTTGAATAAAAGGAACGGATAAACTTTGATACAATGCTTGCTTGCACTCACTCACCGAATCACACACAACAATATGGTTTATAACACCAAGTTACTAGTGTGTTTACATATTATCAATGTGCAACCGATTCGCAAGATACAACTCACACATCTCGGTTTCAAGAATATAATATGTTATCGTCTCACTAATCACTCGAGATAGTGATCCAAGTGAGTGTGGGTTTAATCCAATGCTCAAATCATATTCATAAGCACTCATGAACGTTGCAGCAAACATTTGCTTATGTCTAATACTTTTCTAGACAATCCACACACCAATTCACGACAGTCTTCATTCATATCTACTTCCAACATATGAACGACTGTGGCCCGTTTGAATAATCCGATTATTCTTAATAAACTCAATTATTCTGGAAGTCAAAACATGCAAGGTGAAACACAAGAATAATACTAATCCCAAATGGCCTCAAACCTTTGAGTATAAACAAAACACGTTTTATTTATCACCATATCGATTACTCATTATTTGATGTTTCGGGTAATCAACTTCTTACTTGAATTCCAACACTTGTCCCATGCTCCTAGCATGCACACAATGTTTACCTATGGTTCTTACTTTTGTGAAATAGACAAATTGAACACATTTCCAATCATTCTCATTTTACAACTCCAAGTCCATTTTCTTAAGTGTAAGAATATCAAATTCTTGTTACTTATAGAATATACTAGATTCTGACACTTTATGCAACGATCCTTTTGTAATGTCACTGCACCAAAGTCTCAAAGACTATTGCCAATGATATTACAAAGTCCTCTATCGGATATTGTTACAAGACAATTCCTTAGATACGATGTCTCTCACTCAAAGCACATTCCTTTGAACATCCTTTTGCATAAAGGTTTCTAATCTAGTCATAGATTTTCAATATTTACTTCACAATATGGACACGCTTCCAACTCATTCTTAATAGAATCTTAACTATTCGTAATTATGTCAATATTGTCCATCCAATATGGAAACATTTCCATAATTTCCAATACTATACTTCCAACTACTCACAAGCGACCAATCCTCGTCGAACTTTGGATTGTCCTTTGATAGTTGTTTAATTATTTTAGTCAAAACCAATTCTAGTCCCTTTTCCTTCTAAATGCGCTAGACATTTGGAAAATTTTAGAATGGTCAAACATTAAATCATTTGCAATCGATCCTATACCCGAAGCGTATGGGACACGACGCACAATGTTTTATTTTCTATGTTCTCAAAATTCGAATTGTGAAGAGGAATGCCGTAATCATAATCGAAATTTTAAGAACATACTATGTACCTTTGACTAAATTTATAACCTAATCCTTTAGATTTGAAATGAAACTTAATATTCTCTCCCTTAATTATAGCAAAACAACCTTTCAACTCTTATAACTTTGCAAAGTATGACTCTTGTTTTCTATAATTAATATTGCCAACTATGCAATACTTGCCTTAATAATCATACAATCATAACATTTATGCTCCCACTATCATGATGATTATTATAAAACATAACACTTATGCTCCCACTAGCTTCGACATGTATTCATAAACATCTTAACTTTTAGAAAAAACAATACTTATTGAATTTCTTAAGTTCATGTTTCTAATACCTAGTGCTTTGATAATCTTTTATCAAGGCTTCTTGAACTTATACACTTTTGCCTTAGATAGTTCATATGTGTGTCTTAACAATTAAGACTAATTGCCAAACCTCACAATTCAAATTATGGAAAGAGATGTCGTAACCATGATCGAATTCGAGAATGCAATTTTACAATCACTATCTTTTAAAATCTTTCTTAGTGAAAGCATTTTCTCACAATCATTTTCATGAAGGAGGAAATCTTATGACACTTAGATTTAAACGGTGTATGTGTTCCTATCCATGTGAATTTGTTAAAACCAAAGTTTACGACAAATTCAAACTCATATGGATCGAACTTTCTTAATCTTGATTTCTTGCCTTATGGTAGCACAGCTGCCCACCACGTCTTCCAAGTAGTTAAGTAGCTCACCTTTTCCTATCAATGTACTTTCCATTGATCAAGGTCCTTGCCTTTTATGCATTCAAATGAGAACTCATAGGACTCACATGCATAATTAACTCGATTGGATTGGCACAGAAACAAAATAATGTCTTCACGATAGGTTGTAAACCTCAACTCGTGTGCTAGTGATGATCGATAAGGCTTATTTGATTTGTTCTTGAAACTTTTCAAGACTATTAAGACTCCCACTGACTCCTTGACATATACGATTCTCTTATCAAAACATTTCTTGACAAACAAATATTCAAGAGTTAGTGTAGCTTATATCAAAACAAAACACTTCATAATTTTGGTCTTAGTTGGTCTTTGTCTTATCCAAGACATCACAACTTTCCACAATTGATGAATGTTATAAACCTTCTTAATACTATTCACTCAATGTCACAATCTTGACTTTAAGACTTGTTTTGGAACGAAGTATGATTGACTTCTTGATTTGACCATTTCTTCAATCTTTGATTCCTCTTCTTGGACATACAATTGTACCAATACTCATTAGAGGATCAATTGAGATATGGTTCTTAATCATTAAGACCTATCATAAAGCATAAAAGATACTCTCCCTTCTTCTTAGAATGGAGAAACTCTTATCTTTCTGCCTACTTGATTCTTCTTATTCGTTTTGCTATTGATCTAAACCCTTTAATCAATTCAAATTACACTTAATCTTGTAAGTGTAATCATATTTACTAAGCCTTTAGTAAATCATGACGAATATCTTTGTTACTCTTATGGTGAACTTGATCAACACACAACTTTGTGTACTCGATCTCCTAGTCCTTCACTTGACACTTTGTCAATGAGTTTGTCTAATTTCCAAATATGAAATTTCTCATTCATCATGCAACCAAGTTGCGTGATTCCAAATTTCTATCCAATTGAAACTTTGGGCGATGAGAAACTCTCCCTATTTGGTAAATTCTTGACACTTCCATAAATAACATAACTAAGAATCATATCCATTCGTTGTAGAAATATTCAAACATCAATTTACATAACGATTTCATTGCAAGGAAGTAAACAAATAAATAAATAAGTCAAACAAAATTTATTTTATTTATAAAAGCAGCGGAAAAGCATTTGTCCTTACAATGCACAATCTATTGAAAACTAAAGAAATTTCTAACAACTCTATCATAACTATCTAAGCTCAAAATCCAACCTTCAAGTCCATGAGATCGAGATCCATCTCTTGTGATTAGATTCATCTTGCTCTCTTATCAAGCTTCCTTTCTTTTCACCGATCCTACAAAACATTCAAATGTAATCTTATCACATCATGTATTAAGAATCAATGAATAGGAACTTAATGGAGTTAGATAGTGGATTTTCACCTAAAGCGTAGTCATACTTTTGACTCTCCCATCTCTTAGATCTCTTAGGTAGATAGGGCAACTTCGTCTCCAATGCCCCTTCTCTTGGCAATAAAAGCAAATTGACTCCTTTGGAACAACACATGGAACTACTTCAGACATCGCCTTTCTCTTATGATCAAACTTTTCGATCATTGCATGTCTTTCATTGCCATTGTCTATATCCATAGATGTCTTGAAGGCAGATTCACCAATCAACTTTGCTTTTCTATTGCGCCAAACCATTGTTAATTCAGCAGCAATAAGCATGTAGGTGAGATCTATAAGTGTCACGTCGTGTTTCATTATATAGTACTCTCTTACGAGCTCACTATTCGAGTTAGGAAGTGACTGAAGAACCCAATCAACAGCCATCGCTTCACCGACAACGGATCCCATCATTCTTAATCTATCAATGTGTGACTTCATCCCTAAGACGTGTGCACACACCGACTTGCCCTCTTTATGTTTACTTTCCAAAAGGGCTTGAGTGATATTGAACCTTTCAATTTTACAATCTTGTGGGTTAGGGGGAATAATTGGAGGAGGAGGAGGAAGTGAAGCATGATTTCTTGTTCCTCGATCGAATCGTGGAATATCATCTTCATGTGGAATGCTTGTTCCACGGGATTTGAGAAGACCATAGTTGTCGAACTTTGACATCGGGAGAAAAACGAATTCAAGTTAGTTGATTGATTGAGTCCTTGGTAAATCACCCAAATGAAATTCCAAGGCTAGGACCCAACATAATATCCTACAACTCGGGAGAGGGATGCTGTAACCCAAATTGCAGAACATTTGAAGGTAAGTGAATGACGATTCACTAGTTTCCACCATGAAAAACGAAAAAGAAATTTTAGTTTTAAATCTATGAAATCTCCTAGATCCTTTGAGATTCATTGAACATTTCAATGGCATGTTTAAATCTCGATATGCCACTCTTGTTTGTGACTGGGATGCCGAGGATCACAAAGCGGGTGTGAATAACCATGCAAACTACATGGTGCCCTCACATGTTACAATCACCTATTCGATGTGCCGGTAAACCACACACGCTCCACCGAACTATGACAAACATTGAGTCACCCTTTGCTACCTTTGCTTAGAACCATTTAGTGTGCCGGTAAACCACACACACTCCACTAGCGTCTTCGCAAGGGCACAAAGTGTAATTTCATGGAATTGCATCAATTCACTTTTGCCTAAGTAACTAAGATTGGGAATTTGAAAAACATTTAGTTACTTTGTATTTCATTATACTTATAATGGAAGGTTTCGTCCTATCCTACCCGTTCGGCTAACGACCCTCCACTAGTCAAGAGTGCGGTGGGTAAGAGTGGATACCCATTTAATCGCCATTTTATAGGCAATTTCCTTAAACACCCCTTATAGACCAGCTTCGTGAATGAGGCCTACTAACGGTAAGACTGACTTTTACTCATACATATATATAATGTTAGACTTTTAATGTTATATATATAGTATAGGATGTATTTTACACTTTTAAAATACTATGTGGTTAACTTTAACAATTACACTTTTAATTCAATTAAATGGTTAACCTAAACTTTTATGGATTTATTAAATCTCTGTTAATTATACTCCTTAATTAATTAATAAAACCATAAGGGTGTGATTTGAACTTTTCAAAACATTACTAGGGTTTTAGAACTTAACATTTCTAATTAAACCTTTAATCAACTTTTAAATTCCAAAACTTGAGGGCAAGTTTTGAAACCTTTTTCAAAACATTAGGGTTTTAACTATTTAAATTTCAAAACTCCAAAACTTTTGGATTCAAATTTAAACAATAAAACCTAAAGGGGAAAATATGAAACCTTTCATAACAACAAGGATCAAATAACAAATAATTTTAAATTAACATTTAATCACATAATTATCCATATTTGATTTATTTAATGATTTCTTGCAAAACAATTTATCAATTTACTCAAAATAATTAATTAATTATCTTATAAGGAAACAATTATCTTGTTAATTGATAATTATCTTTATTTAGATCACAAATATAGTCAAATATATCATATAATCGGATTAATAATGATCTAACATGATAAGGAAACTATCCATAAGCAAATACAGCAAGAAAATCCGAGAAAAGCATTATCTGACGAGTTGACTCACCGAGTCAGGCATGGACTCGTCGAGTCTGCATGGACTCGGCGAGTTCAGCCATGGACTCGGTGAGTCCAGCCTCCACAATCCAAAAAATCAAATTTTTTTGCTATACAATGCATCAATACAATTGAAACCAAGCTAGGCTCTGATACCACTGATGGGTTTTGGTCATAAGACATCCTATGTGCTCATACAAACCCTAATGCTTGGATCTAGGTTTCTCTATTGTACATGCTTTGAATCCAAGACTATAAACCCTAATTCTAACATATGGAAATCGACATTAACATATAATTAGGTTTAAGAACATACCTTGATTGTTATATAGCAATAACAATCACAACTCCACCTTGGATTGACTTTGGAATGCTTAGAGTCACAAGTGTCACTCCTCTAATGGCTTACAAACACCATAAGCAAATGGAGAAGGTATAAAGAGAGAGGTGAGAGGTTAGAATTCGTATCTAGGACCTCTTGGGAAGGGATACACGAATTCATGACCCTAGGGGTGTTTATATAGGAGTAGAGATAGGGTTTCAGTCATTATCCTTATCTAGTTGATTATCCATTAAGCAACCAATAAGATAATCCTTGAATCCTTATCATACTCGAATTCTAAGGCTTTCCAACCTTAAATTCATCCACCATATAAATAAGATAATCCTTACCTTATTTTGTAACTATCACATAATTACAAATCAGCCCCTCTAGTTTAATTAATTACATTTGATCACAAAACTAATTCTTAATTAATTATTGACCAATATTAATTAAACAAATATGATTTCTCTTTTAATATATTATTCTTATAACATATTAATAAATCATATTATCCTCTCTCTCTTTATTCATTTCTCCAATCAAGTTGCTTTGGTGAAGGCAACCCAAAAGGACCATGCACCATCGGGTCAAGTACATACCAAAATAGTTATGGACTTAGACACCAATCCAACATGTTATTCTTTAGAATTCTGGGGCTGTAGCATTCTGAATTGTTTTCACTATTGTCGATTTGATTTGATTTTAATTTACTTTAAATAGGTGTTGAAAGGACTTGTTTTAGCATCGATAATCAAAATGGGTTTTAGGGGAGAAGGATCCATTAAAGCAATATGGTGAAGGTGAGGAAGAAGAAGATGGTTGAAGAGAGAGAGAGAGAGAGAGAGAGAGAAGGTGGGCCCAATTCTTTTATTTTTATTTTTAATTAATAAATTGTTATAAGATATATAAAAGATAAAAAAATAAATAAATAAATAAAAGGGTAAAACCGCCCTTTCAGGTTTTCTAATGACCAAAATCATAAGAATTTCTTAATTGTAGGACCAAAACTATGTAAAATTCTTAATTTTGGACATTCCATGCAAGTCATAAATTTTTTGGATCTTATCTACAGTTTTTTTTTTTTTTTTTTTTTTTTTTTGTAAACCACATGGACCAAATTTGCAGTTTTGTCTTAAAATAATCAATATGTTAAAGTTTTTCACAATTATATAAGTTAGACAAAACTGCAAGATTGATCCCTATGGTATTCAAAAAACTATGGATGGGGTTCAAAAACTTTCCAACTTAAATGGAAGATCCAAAATCAAAAGTTTCCCATGAATTTGGTCACTGATAAATTTAAAAAGATTATTTTATCCTTATCATTTATGTTTTATATTTTTTTTATTTGTTTACATATTTAAATAATAATAATAAAATAAATAATAAAATCTCACCCCCTTTAATAATTATAAAAAAGAAAAAAAATGGAATCACCTATCCTCCTCACTGGTCCCCCTCCAACTTTCACTCTCTTGTCTCTTCTCTCTCTCTCTCTCTCTATATATATATATATATATATATATATATATATATATATATATATATCGCTCGCTCGCTCTCTATCTCTCTCTCTCTCATCTAAAATGATAGCACCCACCTCACCTTCATCTTTTCTGGCGGCTCACCCCACCCTCATCGACACTTCACACCTCCATCTGTCCCATTGAGGAAACCCATCTATTCTCAATCTTCCTTTCCATGGCTTCCCACCACTCACTCTTTTCTTGTGATTATGAGTTGTGGTGGTGATGGAGGAGAGCAGGATACAAGAAACGAGAATTGTAATCTTCGGTAGCTCCTCAGAGTACCCGACTTGATGGAGGGTGTCCTTCCATGCTTGCTTTCCGGTGAAGATATCAATCATGATGTATCCCAATTACCTTTGACAACCATTTCTCTTATTCCCTCCTTTATCGTTCAATATGCTCTGACGACCACAATCATTCGTTTTTTTCTAAGAGACAGAAGTCCATATATTTTTAATGAACAAATCTCTGCATCGACCTATAATTTGTGATCATCTTTTTTTACTAATTTTTGTGATTTAGGTTTGGTTTTTAAACTTATAATTATCAATATGTAATATCTTTTATGGTTTTTCTAGTTATTGGATGGCAAAGGTGGCGGATGGAGGAGGAAGAGGTTGGAGATATTTTGATGGAGGGGTAAGAGAGAAACGAAAGGTCAATATGTTTAGATTACCAACAAGATCGTTGATGATGTCAAGGGTGAATATACCAATTATGAGAGGCAATTAGGAAAGACATATTTTGATCTTTGTGGTCAGATATGACTGATCTGATTTTCATATTGATGGTTAGCCATGGTCGGATATGGCTGATCTGATTTTCATATTGATGGTGATGGATTGAGAGTGAGGATGATGCAAGTCAATTGTGAAGACGGTGGAGAGAGGATGGGATGAAATGTAGTTTATGGTGAAGAAGGAAGAGGGAGAATATGAAGTCGAGTATATGTGTGTGTAAAAGAGAGAGAGAGGGAGGGGGGAGTGTGTGTGTGTGTGTGTGTGAGTGAGTGAGTGAGAGAAAGAGAGATAAGAGTGGGAGGTACAATCAGCAGGTGTAGGGTAGGGGGTTTTGCATTTTTTATTTTTTTAATTATTAAAATATACAAGTGATGTGTGCAAAAGTACTTATCTAGTTTTAAATTTATAACCTGACAAACTTTTACTATCTATGCACATATATGCAGTGTACCTAGTCAGCTTATGGCGTAGCTCAGGTAAGTTGGGTGTCGATCACAATAAAAAAAATTCAATTTAATAAATTAACTTCTTCTAATTAAGCTATAAAACAAACTTTGATCTGGGGGGTTTACTGGTTCTTAAGATCAGAATAACTTAATATCAACTAGCAAACAAACAAGCAATGAAAACAAGGCAACTTAAAGAATTAAAAGAATACTTCTGTCTAGATCCGATTTCACTTTCTCCTTTGGTTGATTTCTAGTTGATAGATTATATTGATTACCAATTATCTAGCTCTTTTTGTCAGATTAATAGGCCTATCAATTTATGGATGACAATGCAACTGTCATGCTCAAGTTAAACATTAAATAGATAATATCACAACTAGACTATGAATGATATTAGTTACGCTTCCATGGTTAAGTTGAGCAACCAAGAAAAAATTAATATTAGTTATGCTCTCTAACATAGTTAAAGTTACTAGATTTAATTACTAACTAAGATGTGATTAGTAATAGCTTTAACTATTTAATGGTCCTAAACAATTAGGAGATAGATTCATGCAATTATATGGTTAATTAACACACAAAATCTGAGTAAATAGACTACAACTAACATATGCTAGGGTTTCTAGATATCAAACACAAGTAAATCAATAATTATCATCCACCAATTGAAATCAACACATAGGTATCAAGCTAATCTTCACCAAACATAAGTAAAAGCTAATTAGCCTCTCTCATTGTAGTAGAAAAATACATTAGATCTAAATAAAATAAGCTAGACATAAGTTCAAATAGAAAACAAACTAAATCAATGTTGATTATCTTCTAAATCCTGTTCAATCCTTGAACTCTCTTGAATTTTCAACTTCCTCTAGGTTTCTAAGGGTTAATTAGTCGCAAATAACCTCAGAGAACCAAATGCAATTCTCCAATTTCGACCTAATGTCTGGGATTTTATATTTGTGGACATCTGGTCACCACATCATGGTTGACCACTACCATGACGTAGTCTTCGAGATTTTCCCGTGTTTGCCACATCAGCATCGGGATCGAGATTCTTCCAATTTCCATGATGTGGTCTTCAGTCTTCTTTCTTCTTTTCTTCATTTAAGCTCCCATTTTCTGCTACCCGCTCCACATATGCTTCCTTTTTGTCCCGAGCAAGTACCTTTTGTTCCATATTAAACATATTTATAGCTAAAATTATCAAAATTTTGCATTAAAAATATAGTTAATCCCACACTTGTTCTTTGCTTGCCCCCAAGCAAAACTAATTTTATTATCATGTTATCAAGACTTTAGCTACCAACATCGCGCAAGAAAATCCATTTTGAGCCTCACCATTACTCCAAGACCACAATACATGTATTTGTGTGTAATTTTTCCTAAGAACTTTCCCAATCCTAAATACTCACAATCTTCATAAACACGTGCCCACTTCTTTTGAAAAATGCTCATTTTATGCATCCTTCTGAATCCATCCCTAGAAACTTATCATAACCTTAATGTACTTTTGGTTAAACCACCAAGCATACATATGGAAAAATAACTTAAAACATAAAAAATACAATAGATAACTTGACAAACTTCGCCTTGTTCTTGAGTCTTCATACTTTAGAGCTTTTCTTCATATATTTCTCGATCTTCATAGTTTTTGTAGACTCTTTTCCTTCAACTTTTGAAACTTTTATTTTTTATTTATTCTTTTTTTCTTTCTCACTTTTTCACTCAAAACTAAAAATTCATAAAAACATATGCTTAAGCAAGAGAACTTAAGTTCAACCCTAATCGGTTAGAGATATTAGTCTAATGTGCAATGACTACATAAGCTCTCCTGGGTAAATTTCCGGTACACGATGTTAAACATATTGCAACCCTCAAATTAATCAAGGTCATGTTTTTGTTCCATGATTTAAGTAGGATATGGAAGCTACAAATACACTATAACATCAATTAGCTCAAATAAACATTGAAACTCTCATCGAATCATCTCACACAATGCTAGAAACCTAGATCTCAATACAACAATTTTTAATTAGATTCAATTTTAGATTATTATTTCAAATCTTTTTAATAATTTTTTTTAAAATCCTAGTGTAACATGCCGTTTAAAATTGAATTATTAAATAATAAACTCGGAACCCTGAGAAGTAATTATTATTATTATTTTATATTATTATAGTCCAAAATCAAATAATAATTAACGAGGTGTTGGTTTCAGGAAGCCAAATGACAATATTTGAATCTCCAAGGGTTAAAATGTAATTCTGAGGTTTATTTTCCACAAGCTTTTAGAAGCCAGGGGGTGCTTGGTATCATTTGGATTTAATTTGAAAGGATTTTGGATGGTCAGGGTTAAAAAAGGTAAATTATGTACCTAAGTTGAAAATAATTTGTCATGGAGGGGCTATATGGTAACTTCTAGGACTAGAATTGTTATGAATCTTAGATGATAGGGTCTGATTTGTAAACTATAGCCTTATAATGAAAAAAAAAATTAGGACGGAGGGGCCAAAGGTGTACATTGAAGAAAGCTTGGATATGATCGGATATTAAACCCGTCACCATGCACCAGCCGCTAACCCAACCCTAATCTTCAACCGCCATCTTTGTGGAGACCTCCAGTTGCCTCCGTCAATTTTTCTAGTTGTTCCTTGCGCCTCGAGCTCCGCTGGTTGCTGTGACGTTGTTGTTGAAGTCCAAGGCTGCCATGGAATGCCAAGGCAATGGACGACCGGAAGAAACAAGTTGGTAGTCTTCGTCGTGGTTGTTCCGGTAGGGTCGTCCACCTTTTCTCTCTTCTCCATCTCCTCCGGTTAGTGTTTTGTTGATTTCGCCACTCCGAGCGGCTGTCATGGGTGCTGCTAACTACTCCATCCGCCTTATGCCACCGTGAAACGGTGGTTGTGTTCGTGGTCGTGAGGTGGGATCCTTCTTCCACTTCGATTTCCACCAGTCACCTTGACGGTGGCTAAGATGGGTTCGTGTTCTGCAAGAGCTCAAGTATTCGTGTGGTTGGTCGTTTATTGACCGAAAACCGAGGAAAAGAACCACCATGGCCGCCAGCCATGGTGGTCGCCACCTGATCGCATTTTCCATCACCACCATCCACCGTGTGTTACACCCCCAAACCAGAACGACGGAAAAGTTCGGGGGCGGAGGACGTCATGTCCAGTATCATAACCATAGTGAAGAAAGTAAACACGACCATCATAAATATAATTTAAAAGGTTACATCTTTGTACAAATACATGTTTCCAAATAAATTACATATGATGTCAAAATAGTTCAAAAGAAATCTGCGCCTTAGCATCTTGCCTTCACAAATCTTGTGGTTACCTGTATTACTGAATACCTGAGAATACAAGTTGTTTTTGAAAGAGTATCAGTATTAAAGTTGGTGAGTTCATAAGCAATTTTTGAATGAAAAATGGATGTTGTTCCTTAAAGTTTGTTACAAGTTTGTTTCCAGAAAATCCAATATTTTCTAAAAGGTTTGTTGTGGTCTTAACTGAACCAAGACTTAGTATATGTAAGTAAATCGTCATACTTATGTGTGGTTTTATAATTAAATAAAACTCTTTTTTGTGAAATCCTTAAATTCCAGTTAACTGTGTGTTTTCTTAATTCCCCATGTGAGTTGTTATAACCATGCTAAGACTCGAAGGCCTCGTACTCGACGTTCTTCAGGCGTCGAAATGTTATGATACTTGTCACCGCAGACCTATCGGTCTAGCTATTGCAAGCAGCTTAGGTGAGGGTTTATCAAACCCAATATAGATCTATACACAACTATCACACTCTCCCTCCAAGGGATTCTGATTATAACTACAAGACTTTTCTGTGGTACTTAAGAGTACCCCGAAGGTGAATGTCTCACAATTTTATTCATTAATAAGTTCACGTAGTTTGTAATGAAATACCTGTTTTGTAAATCAATTGTTTTGTCGTTTCCTTGTTAAACGAGATGTTCAGACTATAACTATTATAGTCTATCGAAAATGTTTTATGAGTTAATGAAACCTTGTTATGCATGACTTTGTATTTCAATAAGAATGACATCAAGAATACTAAGTGTAAGTCCTACACACCTTGCTCAGCATGTTACACGGTGTGAATAACTTCAAAACTTGTTTTGACAGTTTTACCCTTAACTGACACTGTTTTAGAATATTTATAGGAAAAACATCGTAAGTCTAAAACTGAATCCGTAAACTTGGAGAGTTTGGAAAAAGATTCTACTATGTTCATAAATTTTTCCTATAATTTTTGGTGGTCTCAAACCAGTGTGAAAATGTTCATCTTCACAACTTGGTCCGATTTTATTGCTGCAGTGACAAAAAGTTTTGTAAAAATCACCATAAATTGTAGGAAAAGCGTATGGAGAAGTGCAAGTATTCATTTTAAAGGTATAAACCTGAACTATTTTCGTGTTAAACAGTTTTGAAAATTATTATGTTTAAGTTGGGTAAAATAGTTCATGAACAGGTCACAACTTTTCTGTTGTAAGCTTTCAAGTTAAGTTTTAAATATGTTTTTGTGTTTTAACTTGTATTCCCCCCCCCCCCCCCTGAAAACTAAAGAAAACCGGAAAATGTAGGGGTATGAAGTCACCTTGAGTGATTTCTTGAAGAGTAGAAGGTCGAAGACGAGGAGTATCAAATCAAGAACACTTGATGCGCACGTGAAAGTTTGGATGATCCTAAGAATGATTTTTGGTGTTAAAATGTGTGTAGATGATTCAAGGATGTTATGAAAACTATTGGATTAGTGTCTAAGCCCGTAACTATACTTGGTATGTACTTGACCCGGTTGTGCGTGGTCCTTTTGGGTTGCCTTCACCAAAGCAACTTGACAAGGTTATTTATGGAGAGAGAGGATATTATGATTTATTAATATATTAAAGGGGAAATCATATTATTGGATTAATATTAGTCATAAATTAATTAAGAATTAATTTGGTGGCTAAAAAAGATTAATTAAATAAAGGGGTTTAAACTGTCAAATGTGTGATAGTTTGATTTTGGGTTGGGAAACCTAATGGATCAAGGGGGGAACAAAATTATTATGAGAGTCCATCAAAATTTCGTCCATAAGCCCTACTCCAGAAGGTTCCATGGTCTACTTGGTGATTAAGCTGTCCATTAGGGTTTTGACTGAAACCCTAGCTGCCTACAGTATAAATAGAACCCCTACGTTTTAGTTTTCAGTACTGGTTGATTTGGAAACCCTAGGGCCGAAATTTAGAGCCTCCTCCCTCTCTCATAATATCCTTCTTGCTTCTTGGTGTTTGTAAGCCATTAGAGGAGTTACACTTGTGACTCTAAGCTCAACGAAGAGGAAAGATCAAGCATTCTTGAAGAGGTAATCAACTAGATCTGATATTTTATGTAAATTTTGTTTTATGTATGCTAGATGTAGGGTTTCAAATCTTGAATAAATTGCATGTACAATAGTGAAACCTAGATCCAAGTATTAGGCTTTACATGAGCACATAGGAAAGTTCTTGTGTATAAAAATCATCAGTGGTATCAGAGCCTTGATTGGTTTTTGTTGTATGTGATGCAATGATTTTTTGTTAACTGAAAAAATCGTTTTTCTGCCTCTGCCCGACTCGACTCGGCGAGTCACTAGTTGGACTCAGCGAGTCGGCCCAACTCGGCGAGTCCGGTCGTCAGACACAGGAAAACTCGGGAATTTATGATGTTTAGCTGAAGGATAATTGCCAAAATCGTTTTTTAAATGATAAAATCCGAATTTCATTATTATTATGAGATTATCCTTACAAAAACAAAAGGTAATTACCAATTAGTTAAATAATAAATTCCTTATATGATAAATTTTGATTATTTGAATTAATTGATCAATTATCTGCATGAAATTGGATTAGGTCAAATATGGATAATCACTAAATTAATTGTTATTTGTTATTTGATCCTTTATGTTTTGAAAAGTTCAATACTTTCCCTCAAGTCTTGAAATTTAAATTTTGATTAAAAGTTTAATTTTGAATCATTTAAATTTCAAACCTTTAGAATTTTACAAGTTTAAAATTCAACCTTATACTTTATTTATTATAAGATTAATATACATATGTATAAGAATAAATCTAGTCTTATCACTAGTAGGCCTCATTCACGAAATCGGTTTATAAGGGGGAGTATAAGGTTGTTGCCTATAAAATGGGGCTTAATGGGTGTCTACCCTCACCCACCGCTTCCTTGATTGGTGGAGGGTCATTAGTCGAACGGATAGGATAGGGCATTTAATTCCTCATTATATTACAAGTAATTAAATGTTTTCCAAATTCCCAAACTTAGTTACTTTAGGGTAAAATGTGAAAATAATGTTATTCCGTGGAATTACACTTTGTACCCTTGTCAAACGTTAGTGGAGCGTGTGTAGTTAACCGACACACTTATTTGGGATTGACATTGGTAGCAAAGGGTGGCTCAATGTTTATCATAGATCAATGGAGCGTGTGTGACTAACCGGCACATTGATTAGATGATACTAGCATTGAAAGCACCATGTTGATTCGCATGGTTATTCAGACCTTGTTTGTGATCCTCGGTATCCCAGTCACAAACTCGAAGGGCATATCGAGATTTAAACATGCCATTGAAACGTTCAATGAATCTCAAAGATCTAGGAGTTTTTCAGAGCATTTAAAACTTAATCTTCTTTTGTTTTTCATGGTGGAAAATTAGTGAATCGTCATTCACTTACCTTCAGATTATTTTCTTTTAGATTACGACATCCCTTTTCTAAGTTGTAAATAATGTTGTGGGATCCTAGCCCTAATTTCTCATTTGGGTGATTAATTGGGGATTCATTCTAATCAAACTTGTCATTTTCTATTTTCAGATGTCTAATGCAAACAACAACAACGCTCTTGCAGCTGCTGGTGGATTCTCACTCATGAATTTGTGTGGGAGAGTGATCTTTAATGGCAACAACTTCAACGAGTGGATCCGAAACACTCGGATGATCACTCGCTACAAGGACAAGGAGTATGTCCTCGACGAGAAGCTTGAAAATATCAATCCAGAAACTGCCACTGCTGAAGAAATCGTTGCCTATGAGGCACATGAACGTGACGCTACAAAGGTCCATTGCATCATGCTCGCGACTATGAATGCAGAACTCCAAAAGTCCTATGAGGACATGTATCCATTCGAGATGCATCAAGATTTAATGGATAGGTACCACCAAAGCGTGAGGCAAGAGCGCTATGAGATCATCACTAACATGATCACCCTAGGATGGGGAGTGGAGAATCCCTAACATTGCATCTGCAAAAGATGCAAAGGTATGTTGATCATCTTCTAAAGTTAAATGTTAGCTTTGATGAGGAACTGGCTATTGACATCATCCTTCACTCCCTGCCTCCATGCTACAACCAGTTCAGAATGACCTACCACATGAACAAAGAAGAGGTCACTTTCAGCAAGCTTCAAGGGTTGTTGAGGACTGCTGAGAGCAACCTAAAGGATAAATCTATTGCATCAACTCCTACTGATTCGACCCCTGTGTTGGCAATTAGGAAAGGAAAGGGTAAGAAGGGGAAGGCTCCTTCTAAGATCCACCAAAAGTGAAAGTATCATGATGGTTCCACATCTTGTGGGACCAAAGCTGGTTCCATTAAACCATCTTCTAACCCTAAGGATGCAGAGTACTTTTACTACCAATGGAAGTGCCACTGGAAACGAACTTGCCCTAAATATCTGCAAGATATTAAGGATGGGAAGATAAAGCCCACCTTTGCAGGTATGTATTCAATTAATTCTAATAACTCATCACTTGCTACTTCATGGGTTCTTGATATTGGATGTGGTTTCCACATTTGTTCTGATTTGCAGGGCCTAAGAAAAAGTAGGGAAATGGGGCATGGGAGGATAAACTTGGTCATGGGAAACAGAAGATCGTCACCTATCACCAAGATCAGAGTTTATTCCTTAGTGTTGAGTAATGGGTTAGGGTTACATTTAAATAATTGTTGCTATTCGTCAGATATGGCAAGAAACATCATTTCTTTTCATGGATTATATAGACAAGGGTTTAGATATTCATTTGACAATAGTAATGGTTCTATTAATGTTTATCTTAATGGTGTTTTCTATTTTAATGCACTACCTTGTAATGGAATATAGGAATCTGTGTTGGTTGTAGACAACTTAGGATATGATGTTTTGAATATTGATTCGTCCAATAGTTTGGACAAAGCATGCTTATGGCATTGTCTCCTTGGCCATGTCAACAAGAAACGCATAGCCCAACTCCAAAAGGATGGAGTGTTGGAGTCATTCGACCTTAGGGGCGATGAAACGAATGAGTATTGTTTACTTGGGAAGATGACCAAGTCACCCTTTATTGGCACTTGTGAAAGGGGTAAGGGCCTCTTGGATCTCATACACACGGATGTATGTAGGACCTTTAGATCCACCACAAGGGATGCTTGTTGCTTCTACATGACTTTTACAGATGATTATAGCAGATGTGGATATATGTACTTAATCAAGCACAAGTCAGAAACCTTTGAAAAGTTCAAAGAGTTTAAGAATGAAGTGGAAAATCAGTTGGGCAGGAAAATCAAGATGCATCGATCTAATCGAGGAGGAGAGTACCTAAGTCTTGAGTTTCACGACTATCTAAAGGAATGCGGAATTGTTTCGCAATTGACGCCTCCTAGGACGCCACAATTGAAAGGTGTGGATGAGAGATGTAATCGGGCCTTGTTGGACATGGTTCGTTCTATTATGAGTCGAGCTTCGTTACCAATAGCTTTATGTGGGTATGCCTTAGAGACTGCCGCCCATATCCTTAACCTAGTTCCCACCAAGAAGGTTACACTTAACGGCCTCATCCGTTTTTCCTGTCTCGTTGAAGAAACTAACCACATGTTTATATACTTCATCCGTTTTTCCTGTCTCGTTGAAGAAACTAAAACTGCAAACGAAACACAACATTCGCTCCATAATGTAAAAACAACTCAAATACACTTGTGAAATAGAATGATCGAAGACAAAACTTACACACTTTTCATCCTGAAAGCCTCGACTGCTGAAATTTTTCCCTAGTCGACTATTATTTTCTCCATCACTTCCAATGGCATGTCTATTAGCGATTTCCTTTGATTTCTTGATTGCATCTTCGAAGAAGTACTGGCTTCCATAATAATAAACCTTCACTAAGATAACAATTATGCGCAAATGATTTTAGGGTTTTTTTACTGTAAGAATTTTGAAACTGGGGTTGTTTGCAAGTGACTGAAATAAGACTAAAGAACTGAAACAACGTGTTTCGTCGGAAAACATTATGGCGCCTAGAAGATGTTCCAATATAAAATGACCAAATTGTCCTCATACATACAATGACTCATATTTAATTAGTAAGGGTAGTTTTGTCAAAAGTCATATATAAAAGAAAAATCAATTTCTATTTTAATACACAACCGACACAAATGATATATGCCTTTTTGATCTAGCAACTACCACATTTTACCATCACAACACTGACCCGTATGTCATCCATGAACACCTTAAGCAACTACCATATGTTGACCAATGACCCATATGTCATCCATGGACACCATAAGCAACTACCATGTTGACAAATGGCCCATATGTCATCCATGGACACCATAAGCAACTACCATATGCTGACCAATGACCCATATGTCATCCATTGACACCATAAACAATTACCATGTTGACCAATGACCCATATGTCATCCATGGTCACCATAAGCAACTACCATATGTTGACCAATGACCCATATCATCCATAGGTGATACCATGACACCCTAAGCAACTACCATATATATTGACATGAACCGTACATCTTTTATATATAAATTTTGATTTAAACATAACAACATAAACATGTATAGTTTATTAATGTTTAATCCTCGTTTATAAATTTAAATTAAAATTATGCCTTGAACACCTCGTTAGTCTATGTTCTTTCTTGACGTTATATGTATATACCCTATCTATCAGTCTGGAACTAATTTAAAAAATTTGAATTACGTACTAAATATTTAGTGCTAATTAGCACAGTTCAAATTTTTCATTAGCGGAGTTTCAAAATATTTTGCAATTCCTTTCCCTCCAACCTACACACGTTTAGGCTGCATATTAGGGTAAGTTTACTGATTAGAAATAGGATTTACATTTTCTGTAATCATCATCTCCGGCAGCTAACTGATCGAAGTCTTTGTTCATTATATGTTTGTGCACTAACTTTGGCGATATAGGTTGTCACTCATCTAAAATTTATTTTTATGTAATTTACTGTTGTCGTGATGATCGTTTCTTGTTCTCTGATCATCTTCATGATTATTATCATCTAAAATTAGGATTAAGTTGGTTTTGATTGTATTCAACAGTTTGCATGCGTACGTAGTAATGCCTTCATATATAATTTATTTTTATTGTTTGCTTGCTCTCTCTTCTCATTAATGTGCTTGAAAGCATCTTCATACTCTTTCACACCGAGAATGGCACTTTCTGCTACTAGAAAATGCCGTTTGGACTAAAAAACGCGGGCGCTACATATCAGAGACAAATGGACAAGATATTCACTGATCAAATTGGAAGGAATATCGAGGTCTACATTGATGACATGGTAATCAAGAGTCGTAACGAAGAAACACTACTCCATGATGTGGAAGAAACTTTTAAAACGCTAGCTAAAGCGCATATGAGGTTAAACTCGGCCAAGTGTACTTTCGGTGTAGAGGAAAGTCAATTCCTTGGGTATCAGATATCCAAGGAAGGGATTCTGCCCAATCCCCTCAAAATCCAAGAGTTCCTCGAGTCGAAAACTCCCCACAGCCTTAAGGGTGTGCAAGAGATCAACGGTGGGCTAACGACATTTGGAAAATTCATCGCAAAATTAGCATAAAATGCGCTTCCTCTGTACCAAACCCTCAAAGGGTGCTTAGATAAAAAGTAGTTTAAATGGACAGAAAGAGCATACAAAGCATTGCAATGACTGAAATATGCATTACACTAATTACCGACCCTCGCTTACCCGCTACATGGGGAGACACTACAGATGTATTTAGCAACTTTGGAAGAAGCTATCTCCTCCGTGTTGGTGGTGGAGAGGGAAGGCAAATGGATCTCCATCCAATTTATGAGTATGGCCTTACAAGGTCTAGAGGTTAATTGCTCGGCCTTAGAGAAACTATTCCTCGCCCTGGTATACACTGTTAGGCAGCTACAATGGTACTTTTAAGCCCACAAGGTGGATTTCCTAACCAGCTAGCTGATAAAGCAAGTTCTGCTAAGCCCGGAGGTGTCTGGCCAAGTGGGCCATAGAATTAGGAGAACATGATATCAGTTATCACCCCCGGACTAGCATCAAGGCGCAGACCATCATAGATTTCGTATTCGAAATCCCAGCTACTATCAAGGGAGTAACGAGGACAATCTTTGTCGACCCATTGGAGCCTAAAGTCAGCAAAGAACTTTGGAAGTTATACACCGACGGTGCGACAAGTAAGGAAGGCTCGGGTGCAGGCTTGTGTTGGATTAGTGTCTAAGGCTGTAACTATATTTAGTAAGTACTTGACCCGGTTGTGCATGGTCCTTTTGGGTTGCCTTCACCATAGCAACTTGATAGGATGATTTGTTAAGAGAGAAGAAATATTATTGTTAATATATTAAAGGACTGATAATGTTATTTGATTAATATAAGTCATATATTAATTAAGAATTAATTTGGTGACTTAAAGAGGTTAATTGAATAAAGGGGCATAAATTGTCAAATGTGTGATAGTTGTGTTTTGGGCTATGTATCCTTATAGATAATGGGGTGGATGAAATTTAGGGTTTGGGAAACTTAAATTCGTCCAAGCCTAATATCTAGGAGGATCTTGGATTGCTTAGGGCCTAAGTTATTCAATTAGGATTAAAGGTGAAACCCTAGTATCCCATAGTATAAATAGACCCCTAGAGTGAGGGAAATCGGCACTAATGCAAGGCGAGAAACCCTAGGGTCAATTTCTCACCCTCCTTCCTCTCTCTCAAATCATCTTCTTGCTATTTGGTGTTTGTAAGCCATTAGAGGACAATTGTGACTCTAAGCTCCAAGAAGAAGAAGTATCAAACAAGCAACTCACGGTATTCTTCTAGATTTGTTATTCATATGCTATGAATTATTTGTTTACACTAGATCTATGAATGAAAGTCTTGGATACATGCATGTTCAATTAGAGAAACCTAGATCCAAGCAATTAGGGTTTGCATGTGCACATAGGAAAGTTCTTATGGCTCAAACCCATCAGTGGTATCAGAGCTTTTGATTGATTTCTATTGAATTGATGCATTGGTTAATTGCTTGTTGATTGAAATTTTCGATTTTCGTCTTCTGCCTGATGAACTCGGCGAGTTCCACTGTGGACTCGGCGAGTAGCTCCAACTCGGCGAGTCCATAGTGGGGACTCGGCGAGTTCGAGCGTTAGAAAGAGGGAGTTTCGGGATTTCTTGCTGTTTTACTTGAGGAAACTTACCTTAACTGTTTTTGGTCGTTAAAATCTAATTTTAACCATATATATGAGTATATTCTTGACCAAACAAAAGATAATTACCAATTAGTTAAATAATAATTTCCTTATGTGATAATAATTGATTATTTGAATTGAATTGGTGAATTGTTTTGCAAGTAATATTGAATAAGATCAAATTGAGATAATCTAATTGTTGATTTACATTATTTGCTATTTGATCCTTATGTTTTGAAAAGTTTATAACTTGTCCTCAAGTTTTTGAAATTTAAGTTTTGTGATTAAAAGTTTAATTTGAATAATTTAAATTTCAAACCCTATAATTTTACAAGTTTAAAATTCAACCCTATACTATTATATGATTACAAACTTAACTCTATCTACCTACAATCATTTGATAATAAAATTCTCCTGACACCTCCAATGACCTAACAACTCAAGAAGCTCCGCAACCCATAGATCAGACAAAGCATGCAACTACCCCAAAATTACTGCTTATCCACACTCAACAATATTCCAAGACAAAATAATTACCTATCAAAGACGATTTGACCAAAATATTATTATAGAATTGGATTTCCAATTACATACCAGAGACTTCTTGCAACTCGACTTTGACTTCCTAAGGAACAATGACCGTTGGAATCTGAATTCCTTCTGCCCTCAATGTAGGACAGCTGGACCTGAAATTACATGACTGATGACAGAGAAATCATATCTGATCCTTCTTGCTATCCCAATAACTCCCCTAATCATATAATTAACCTTCAACATAATATTTGACTATGCATTTCTTTAAACTAATACCAAGGTTCATTAATAAGCTTTAATAACCTTTATTACAAAAATCATTTAATCAAGATAAGCTCTTTGAATTTGTGACAACTCGATATTTCGATTCTATGTAATGACCTAAAAAGCCAAGTATTGTAACCACTTTTGAAAATAATGAAATTAACTTTGAAAATAAAATGTACAAAAGTCTATTTGGTTACCTACTATGTTAGATATCATTAAACCGTGAACGTACATAAAAAGAATGTCCAAATCTGACTTCATATGAGGAAGTTATGATTTCTCCAAGTTTGGTATAGCGGTACACAACTAAAAACTCGAAACAAAGAGCGAGCGACTTTTGGCCGGAATGACCTAAATGAGAATCGAAGGTCTCGACAATGGTATTTCAACGGTACAAAGTCTGGCAAAAACAGACATCGGATAAAGAATTTATGGATTTCTAACGAACTTTTCCTACCCCGACCTTTTAAAAATAAATAATAAAAATAATTTCAAAATTTGTCGACGGAGTCTAAACGAAAGTTGTATAGTGTAGTCTCACCTACGCGTGGTTATAAACAACGTCGAAAACGGAGTTCGTATGAAGAATATATGAATTTTTGAAGCTTACTAAATAATTATAATAAAAATTTTAATAAAAATCCGATATTATCCAAAGGAGGAGTCACCGGGCCAATCCGAGTTACGCCCAGCGTACCCTCGTACGCCCAGCGTACTCAACGACTAGGTCTCGGAACGTCCACGTCGCCCCTCTACTCCCCTATGTCTTGTCCCGTCCGAAGTCCAACAGTTGAGGATGCGGTCACGCATGATGCACGGGTACGCCCCGCGTAACCCCGTACGCCCAGCGTACCGAGGCGGTTCCCAGCCCTTATAAAAAGGGATGCGAGGGTTCCGGGTAAATTGCTTATTTTCTCTCCTTTTTCTTGCGTTTTTACTTCGTTTTGCGTACAAGTAATATCCCGAAGCCCCGGTTTCCATACCCAAGCCCTGAAGGAAGTTTACGCTCCCGAGATTCCCGAGAATCCCAAGAAAATCCGCTTTCTCAAGTCAAAGTTATGCTCGGTTTTCATCTCACCTTCTTCGATCTATTAAGTGAGTTCATACCCTTATAAACTAAGTTTTTAAATGTTTGATAAATGCTTTTTATACACTTTTAAGACGGGGGGGGGGGGGGGGGGGGGGGGAATGTGATTCATAAATGGACCATTTATTAAATAATTATATTTTTTAAATAACAAAAAACTTCATAAATGGTCCCTCTTTTATGAAATGACGGAAATACCCTTCACTTAACGGCCAAAAGCTAACGGAGTTAGCGAAAAGGACCATTTGTTAAAAGTTTTGAAACCACAAAGACCATCTGTGAGGTTTTTTGAACTTAGGGACTAAACTTGATATTTTTGAAAACCACAGGGACCATTTTTGAAGTTTTGTCTAAAATTTATAAATATTAACATCATATATTGATAGTTCCAACATTTTTATTTCGTATGAACTCTTTTTTATGGTGTCAACCAACTTGTACAACGTTACATTCTTTGATTGTAAATCCTCTCTTTGCTTCTTGATTTCTTTATCTTTCTATATTTTATTTCGTTTTCACAGTCGTGGGAGACTACCAAGATGTACATCAACCTTATTCAAAATTGCACGAAAACTTCCTTATTATCCTAGCTCGTCCAACATACCCGGTGAATTGAAGAAACATATATATCTAAAGCTAAAACGTGTTTTTTATAATTTAAGATTTATTAATAGTTATCAAATTCTACCCATAATTTCTTTTTGGTAATTTTATAGGCAAAAGAAACACAACAAGTACCAAATTTGATCCCAGGTTAGCATGACATGCGTGACATAAGGACTCGTAAATGGGTTAATGACACCACCACAATGGGTTAATGACGCCACCACACTTGATTGTTTATGTGATAGTTTGTGTTTGCATAAATTAGTGCATTCACTGTCAAAAAATTCTATCGATTCTTTTGAAAATACGAAGGAGATGTTGTCATGTTGGTAGTAGAGTAAAATGCATAAAGACTACATGCATGATCCACATTCATCTTTGGTGAGTGAGGCAAAAAGCCTCAAAGGTGTGATTGGTGAATGTCGTGGCCACTGCCGAGGAGTCATACAAAATTGAAATATGTTTCGAGTTCTAACATGCATTTCTCCACAACATCCACAACTTCAAAAGTTGATATATATATATATATATATATATATATATATATATATATATATATATATATATATATATATATATATATATATAGAGAGAGAGAGAGAGAGAGAGAGAGAGAGGAAGCAATATAAGAGTTCTTGCAAACTAATTAACACTCAGAGAGAATATAGAGACAATATGATGACTAGCCAACATCCTAATTTCCATCGTCCAATGTCGATACAGTATGACCTTGACGCATTTATGGCAAAGATAATATTAATCTTTTCCATGTTGGTTATAAATTCAGTTGATACAAGCTTCTTATGATAACATTTACCCTTTTTTTTTTTTTTTTTTTTTTGTTATGTTATCATATCATATTAGTTGTAAAATTCATATATTATACGGATTGATTAAAATAAAATTTTAAATAAAAATGCATGAGAAGTCTATTTGAATTTTAAATCTTAAATACGTGAAATTTATGAGAAAAAACATGTGATAAATAAATAAATTAAAATTATGTGTTTAGGTGTAGACTTGTATAGTAAACAAGTTAATTATAACAAAATGTTAAATACAAAGATTTAATCTTTAAATTTATTTGAAATTGAAATTTAAAATTAATAGTTATTATGGAAAGTTTAATTTATGAAACTAAATCTCCCTATACTAATAAAAGAATAGTTCTTTTACCATGTATCATCATTTTAAGCATTGTAATTAATATCATGATATTTATCAATCTATTGACACTTGTAATTAATATCATTTGACTTGTCAATCTATTGATTCTCTATTTCAAATTTCAAAATTTAAATCACATTTTAATTACATTAAATAATTAACATTAGAATAAAAATAAAACAAAATTTATACAAATTATAATAAAATAAAATTTATACAAATTATAAGATGATATATTTTACGTATTTATTTGAATCAACAATTATAATTTTATATATAACTAAAAAAATATCTTTTAATTAATAGGTTATTTAAAATTATTAATTAATAGTTTTGAGTTTTTATTTAAAAAGTTTAATAAATTTTCTAACCGTGGTTCCCACGGATTATAAACTACTTAATGATATATTGAAATGAAAAATGAAGTAAATGACAGGTGTAAAAATATATCTCAAAATTATGACAAAATGACATGTGACAAATTGAATAAGAGAAATGTTATAAACTAGTTAATGATATATTGAAATGAAAAATGAAGTAAATGACAAGTGTAAAAAAAATATCTCAAAATTATAACAAAATGACATGTGACCAATTGAATAAGAGAAATATATGCGAGAAAATCATTCTTATTTATTATGGTAGATGTTGGATATCTTTGTCCGATAGTTATATATTGATCTTTTTAGATTAGGATTATTGTTTCCTTATTCCTAATCTTTAGTTGTTATCTTTTATTTGCTTGTTCCACAAGCTTTTATCTTATATATATGTCATGCGATTGCTTTAATAAACAGATCGAATCTGGAACATATTTTTCCAGTTTTTAGTTCAATTATCAATTCTTTATGGTATCAAAGCGGGTCTATTGATCCGCAACTAAATCAACATGGTCGATGGTGTTGTCATCAGCCCAACGGCAGCAGCGATTCAGCCAACCCTTCCTCCGAGCCAAACTCGCCATATTACATCCACCCCAACGACTATCCAAGACAGATGCACGTTAACAAGAGCCTCACCGACAGTAACTATTCTGATTGGTCTAGAGAGATGAAGGATTTCGTGTTTGCTAAAAACCGGGCAAGATTCATTGATGGATCTATTACTCAACCAACCCAGACTCACCAGATTTGAAGCCATGGTAACGAAGTGATGCTATTATAAAGGGGTGGCTCACAACAGCCATGGACAAAGACATACGAAACAGCGTAAATTATGCTAATACTGCGAAAGAAATTTGGGACGACCTTGAAGAGCAATTTGGAAAAGAAAGTGCTCCTCGAGCATATGAATTGAAGCGGACCTTGACTGATCTAAGACAAGAAAAGGCCTTTGTTTCAACCTACTACACCAAGATGAAAGGGATATGGGATGAAATTCAATCGGTTTCGCCCATTCCCAAATGTACTTGTGGCAAGTGTACCTGTGATCTAGGAAAAGGACTTTTTGAGGCCAAGGAGAAGGACCGGGTCTATGAGTTTCTCATGGGACTCGATAAAAATTTTGGGACTATTAAAACACAAATACTGAGCACGAAGCCCATGCCATCCCTCGGCACCACCTATCATCTCGTTGCTGAAGATGAACAACAATGTAACATCACCACAGCAAGAAAAGTGAATGTTGATGCTGCTGCCTATTAAATTAATGCTCAGTTGAATACCGAGAAAAGCCAAAATGAAAAGAAAAACCGAGAAAGCTTGAAGTGCAAACATTTTGGAAAAACCAGTCACACCATTGATGGGTGTTTTGAGAAAATCAGTTATCCGGAGTGGTGGGAAACACGTCAACGAAAGGAAAATGGAGACCAACGAAAGCAGACGAAGCCAAAGCCAAAGGCAGCAAATGTTGAAGTTGATTCCAGTCCAATACCAGGGTTAACCTTGGAACAATACACCAAGTTGATAAAGCAGCTAAGTGAGACACAAAAACTTGAGATTAACATGGCTGTAAGCGCATTTTCAACATTCCTTGGGTGATCGATTCAAGAGCCACGAAGCATGTTGCTTGTAATAATGATGTTCTTTTTCAATTTAAGAAATTCAAAAGATGATGTGCCAGTTAGAATACCAAATGGTGATAGTGTTCCTGTTCAAGGAGTTGGGAATGCTAACCTTCCAAATAACATCAAAATAGATGATGTTCTCTATATACCTAAATTTAGATGCAACCTCTTGTCAGTTAGTAAAATTACTAAGAGTCTTAATTGCTTCATGACATTCTTTCTGGATTTTTGTTTCATCCAGGACTTACCTACGAGGAAACTGATTGGCATGGGTAGATGTGAGAATGGTCTATACAATATGGAAGACATGGGTAAGAAGGTTGCAATCATGGGGTCAAGATTGATTCTGAAATATGGCATAAACGACTCGGTTATTCTTCTAAATTACATCAGATTGAATCTATTGGTAGCGTAGTTAACATAGAAAATTGTGATTCTTGTGTACGGGCCAAACAAACTCAACTTCCTTTTCCAAATAGTAATATTAAAACTTCTTCTTGTTTTGAGCTAATACATTGTGACATATGGGGTGGTTATAAGGTTTCCTCACTTTCGGGTGCACATTATTTTCTTACAATTGTAGATGATTTTAGTAGATCCACTTGGGTTTTGTTAATTAAAAACAAGTCAGATGTTGGTGAAAATCTGATTGCATTCTACAACATGATTCAAACACAATTTGGAAAAGTTATCAAGAGAATAAGAATTGATAATGGGGGTGGGGGGTGGGGGGGAATTCGCCTCTAGTTTCATGATGAAGCTTTATGAAGAAAAAAGCATGATACTAGAAACTTCTTATGTTCACACCCCGCAACAAAATGGGGTGGTTGAACGAAAACATAGACATTTACTTGAAGTTGCGAGAGCCCTAAGATTCGAAGCTAACTTAGCAATTGAGTTCTGGGGAGAATGTGTGCTAACTGCTACGTATATCATAAATCAAATCCCATCTCATTCTATCAATAATAGAACATCATATGAAGTTTTGCTTGGACAAAAACCTTGTTATGATCACATGCGAGTTTTTGGTTGTCTAGTATATGTGAAAGAGAATAAACAATGAAGAGATAAGTTTGAAGAAAGGGGGAGGACATGTGTATTCATCGGATACCCACAAAGGTAAAAGGAGTATAAGGTTTTTGACATACATGAAAATTAGATCATAGTGTCCCGAGATGTCAAATTTGTTGAATGCAAGTTTCCATATCAGGAAGAAACTAGTAACAAAAAGGTTGAAGAGACTAAGACTATTCAGCCTATACAAGAAGATGTTTTTGATCAAGCAAAGACTAATGCACAAACTTGGTCAGTCAATTTTGTTGAAGAAGAGTCTCGGTCCGCACCTGATGTCCCAAATCAGCAACCTATGTCTACTTTTGTTAGGTCTGAATCTGTCCCAGCTGAAGCAGAAAGTGACAATGGTCAAACATTGAAATCTAGAGGTAGTCAGCGACCTAAGAGAGTTCGAACAAAACCTCAGAAATCTGGGGAATATCAAGTCGACTTTCCACCTTCCATAGATCATTCTCTCACTCTTAGCAATTCAGCAACCTAAACGGTACATCCTTTATCTAATTATGTGTCTTATAATCATTTTACTGCTTCTCATAAAGATTTTTTGATGGCAATTACCACACAAAGTGAACCCAAATCCTTTTCCCAAGTCGCTAAATGCCCACAATGGCAAAAGGCCATGAAGAATAAAATCAAAGCTCTTGAGAATAATAACACTTGGGCACTAACTCAATTTCTACCAGGTAAGAAAGTTATAGATTCCAAATGGGTTTACAAAATAAAATACAAACCTTCAGGACAAGTAGAAAGATACAAAGCACGACTAGTTACAAGAGGTTTTACTCAAGAAGAAGGCATTGATTTCCACAAGACCTTTGCACTGGTTGCAAAATTAGTGAATGTTAGAACAATTTTGGCGGTCGATGTTCAAAACAAATGGAGCATCCACCAATTAGATGTCAATAATGCCTTTCTTCATGGAGATCTTGACGAAGAAGTGTACATGAAAGAACCCAAAGGATTCGTTAAAACGGGTGACACACATGTGTGTAAGTTGAGGAAATCCTTGTATGGTTTACGCCAAGCTTCAAGGAATTAGTATTGAAAATTCACAGAAGCACTCTTAGAAATTGGTTTTCGGCATTCAAAGGCTGACCACTCGTTGTTTGTATTCAAAACTGATAATATTTATGTTGCAGCTCTCATTTATGTTAATGATGTCATTCTTCTTGGAAATAATGACGAGCACATTGATAAAGTCAAGAAGTTTTTGCATAAAAAATTCAGCATTAAACATTTAGGACCTTTAAAATATTTTCTCGGAATCGAAGCTACTCGTACAGAAGATGGTATGGTGTTGAGCCAACGAAAGTATACGTTGGATATTCTTTCAGACAGTGGTCTTCAAGGGTCTCGTCCTAGCTCCTTCCCAATGGAAACTAATGTCAAACTCGATCATGCTATTGATGCTCCGCTTGTTGATGCAGAACAATATCGACGTCTTATTGGGCGATTAATTTACTTGCAAGTTACAAGACCTGACATAACTCTTGAGTCAATTTGTCTCTTCCCCTAAACAACTTCGTCTCAATGTTGTTCACAGAGTTTTACGCTATCTAAAAACCACTCCAGGTCAAGGGATATTTCTTCCTTTTGCTGGAAATCTAACTCTGCACGCTAATTGTGATTGTAATTGGCTTGGATGTTCATTTACTCATCGTTCTAAAACTAGTTACTTCATTACTTTGGGTGGAGCACCCATCTCCTGGAAGACAAAGAAACAGTCTGTTGTGTCACGGTCATCGGCTGAGACTGAATATCGATCCATGGCTACTACAGTTAGTGAACTCCTATGGTTAAGATGGTTACTTTCTGATATGGAAGCTCCTCAATCTGGTCCTACTTCTCTTTATTGTAACAATGAAGCGGCTCGTCATATTGCCAATAATCTTGTCTTCCATGAACGTACAAAACATGTGGAGATTGATTGCTATTTTGTACGTGAACGTGTGGAATCTGGACAGATCAAGCCTTTATATATCAGCAGCAACGATCAAGTTGTTGATATATTTACTACACCGCTCGAAATGGATCGGTTCCGGTTTTTACGTGGCAAGCTTGGCGTTCGAGATCTTCACGCTCCAGCTTGAGGGGGAGTGTTGGATATCTTTATCCGATAGTTATATATTAATCTTTTTAGATTAGGATTATTGTTTCCTTATTCCTAGTCTTTAGTTGTTATCTTTTATTTGCTTGTTCCACAAGCTTTTATCTTATATATATGTCCTGCGATTGCAGGTAGAATCTGGAACATATTTTCAGTTCAATTATCAATTCTTTAGTAGATAACATAATTGCAATTTTTATCTCTCATCAAAATAATTAAATGTATTATAAATCTAAACCTTTTAAGCCGGTTTTTTTTTTCTCGCCTATAACTACTAATTTTTCCAAAAAATCATAGACGCTATAACAAGATTTGGTAAGAATAAAAGAAATATTTTCTCTAAACTTATATCTAACTTCGAAGAGGAAGAAGACACCCGGTCCGATTGTTACGTATACCTGCAGTCATGCATAGTGGGTGGGGTGTTTTAAGGGCGCATTAAGTAGCCTCAAAAACCATTATTTCGCGTTAATGCTTGACGACTACTTCTCACATGTCACATGTAAAGGTCAAATTAAGGGGTTACGGCTTTAAATTGAATTGTCATTCAATCTTTAAGACTAAAAAGGATGCGTTTCATTGTTTTACACTTTTACGTACATCTGTTTCTATAGTATTAGCCATTAGGTGTATGTTGCTAGTTTTGGCAAGAATAAAATCATATAAGAATAAATTATATAAAAGTTACATATGTGGTATGGTGAAAATAGAAACTTTGTTCCAAGATTTGTTTCATTACACCAGTGATCCCCCTGGTTGTATTTTTCTACAAGTTTGGTTCTGGATTGTTTCCCTGTTACCTTTTTCAAAATCACACTTTTAAACTTGAACCAAACCCAAAATAACAATATACCACAAGAACCAATTTGTAAATAACTCAAAAAAAGTAATTTAATAATATTAAATGGACATGATTATTATTATTATTACTATTATTATTATTATTATTATTATTTCGGTGAGTACTCGTGAGGACACCTTTAAAAAAAATAAAAAATAAAAAAAAATACAAATCATAAAATTGAGTATAGGACTATATCGGACAGAAAAAAACGGAAAATTTTTTTGGATATGAATCATTTTTATGATCCATGATTCAACTTTAATGATCCAAAAAAAAATTCTAATTTTTTTCTTTTCGATATAGTATTATGCTCGATTTTATTTTTTATATTTTTTTTCAATTTTTTTTAAGTGTTCTCATGAGTCATCATCAAAAAAAGAGTTATCATCGGAAACAGACTATATATATATATATATATATATATATATATATATATATATATATATATATATATATATATATATATATATATATATATATATATATATATATATATATATTGTATCATTTATTTGAGTTTAAGTATTAAGAAAATATAATAAATAAATTTCTTTAAGGATTGATCCATGGCATGATGTATTGGCATAATCCAAATTTGGCAGCATCTTTTATTTTCTATACGTTTTTTATCTATTGTTTGCTTAGGCTAGTAATTGAATAAGTCAAAAGTTAAGTTAGCTAGTGGTCTCCTTCTTTAAAGAGGAACATGTGGAATAGGTAGCTATTTTTCTTTCTTTTTAGGCTTCTTTTTGTTTTGTTTAAATAGGACATATTTTTCTTTCTTTTTAGGTTCCTTTTTGTTTTGTTTAAATAGGACAAACATTGTGTACGATTAAAAGTAATTCTCATTTTCCAGTTTTCTTTATGAATAGAAAGTACAAGCTTTTCCCCACTTGTATATCTCCTTTCTTGTTCATTGTCATCAAACATTGAAAAAAGGCCGCAACTTCTGGGTAACGCCAACATTTGGTATCAGAGCACAACTTGATGAATAGAAAGTACAAGCTTTACCCCACTTGTGTATCTTCTTTCTTGTTCTCTATCATCAAACATTGAATAAAGCAAGCAACTTCTGGGTAATAGCCAACATTTGGTATCAGAGAGCACAGTCTGATGCATGCCTAAATACCACCATCGTGAGATAGAGATGACAGGAAACAATGAGAATGAGAAGGATGGGCAGATCACACTCCACTACCCTATATTGTGAGGTAACAACTTTGGGCGGGTCACCGCGAGGGTGATCGCCAAGTTCGAGGAGCAGGTTGCAGCCTTATAATCTGTGAGAGATGTTGCTATTGGGATGACTACTGGGGGAGTGCCAGTGGTGGGGTCACAACTAGGAAAGAGGAGGAGGGACTTCTCAGCAAAGAAGGAAGAGTTGAAGACTGCTGACCTGGGTAGTGGAAGTCCAGAGGGTCAGTAGGTGTGTGGCAAGTGTGGGGGGACCCACGGATTTGTTTGTCACAAATTCAGGTGCTACAAGTGCAAGGAGAGAGGACATGTGCAACGGGATTGCAAGAAGGATCATATATGATTTCTCTCTCATCAGTCAGGTAATTTCAGGTCCAGCTGTCCTACGTTGAGGGCGGAAGGAATTCAGATTCCAGCGGTCATTGTTCCACAGGAAGTCAAAGTCGAGTTGCAAGAAGTCTCTGGTATGTAATTGGAAATCCAATTCTATAATAATATTTTGGTCAAATCATCTTTGATAGGTAATTATTTTGTCTTGGAATATTGTTAAGTGTGGATAAGCAATAATTTTGGGGTAGTTGCATGCTTTGTCTGATCTATGGGTTGCGGAGCTTCTTGAGTCGTTAGGTCATTGGAGGTGTCAGGAGAATTTTATTATCAAATGATTGTAGGTAGATAGAGTTCAGGGTTTCATTAGAGGATGGGAAGTAGATGGTTGATTGATGGGTTGGAATTTTATCATCTATGGAGAGGGTAGTACCCATTCAGTTCTTCCAAGATCACAGGCTTGTAACCCAGGGTCAGATGGTATTTCCAGCCCGAGGTTCGTTGGTCACAGAAGTTGGCAACAATATTTCTACGTTGGTAAGCGCAAGTGAGTTGATGTGGCGTGAGCATTTTGCGAGGCAAGTAGGTATCATATCCTTGGGTAGGTCGGGTGTCGGATTATCAATTGGAGTGAAAACGGGGATCAGTTCAGGTCACTTGGGATCGAAGGGGGAGTTTTCTTGCATACCCTCATGAGGGTCAGGGTAACCCAGTAGGAAGAAGTCAGGACTTCTTCGAATACTCTTGAGAGTGTGACATCTCCTATATTCTTCGGGGCAATATCGGGAAATTGTATTGTGTTGGAATGTTGCGGTATTGGGTTGAGCATCAGCCATTAAAGGTTTTGACTATTGATGTTCAGATTATGGTTTCCAGAATGGTCGTACAGGCGTTAATCGGTAAACCTGTCAGGGAGCGGGAATTCTTCAAAGGAATTCAAGAGGCGATAGTTGAGAAGCTAGGAACGTGTCACTAATTCCCTTATGCAGTGTGTTTATGTTTCCCAAGTCTTTGGGGTATGTTTCCCCTCGATGATGGAATAAAATTTTGATTTGTATCGGGCTTGGATTTTGGTAACCTTGGGGATAATTGTGGAAGTTTTCTCAGACTAGTTTTGTATTAGTAGAATCGGATCAGTCTCGATCAAGTATGGGCTTTGTAGCGAGTAAAAATGGAGTTCGAAATTCACAAATATGTGCATGGCAGTGATTCTTCGTGTTTATGTGTGGGTATTCAAGGTGGCAATAGGGTTGGTTCGGCTTACGTGCTTGATCAGCTCTAAGTTATAGTCTACAAATTAGATCTAGAGTCTGACAATCATCCTATTCTAGGGTCATGTGCGACCATATTTTTGTAAGATCTTGCTTGGGTAGTGACTTGTCCTTTAGGTGAATCGTGCATGATGATATTTCAGCATTGTAGCGCTGGTTGGTGCTATGAAGGACGTTGGTTAGGCATTTTCTTTTGGATAATGTTGATAGTTTATCAGGAGCATTCCAATCATGAGCTGAGGACTAGGTAGGGCATACCAGAATCATGTTGTGGGCTTAGAGGCAATCCATACCTATGTTAAGGACCTTGCAAGGGTATTCCAGTCATAGGACGTGGGCCTAGTGATCTTCGTAGTTCATTTCTTCTGTTGGAGTACTTTCGGAAAGGACACAATGTTGAGGTTGGGGCAAGCCGTAATCGGCTATGAGGAATCAGAAGATTTTGTGTGAAATACAAGGGCGGGTCCTTGAACCTCAAGTTATGAGTTTAGACCTAAGTTTCGTATATAGTGGTATTCTGAACTAGGGTATTCCATCCCGAAGATGAACAGACCCTATGATTGATTGGACCTTGTTGGGCTGAAGATCATTTTTGTTGATTGCGTCTTTTGGGCTCGTTTAGCTTAAGGCTTTTTGTGTACCGGTTTGGGCCTGTCCAACCGTGAACCTTTTATGTTTTGTATATATGTTTACGCTTGCATGCATATTAGGTTAAGGTTTTAGAGATCTGAGAATAGCGATACATCTAGACGACAACAGGTTTCTTTGATCGTTCTTGTAACCTTCCAATCCTCTACAGTTGATGTTCTTAATCGAGCTCTTCTGAGGATTTTGTTTAATCATTCGACACGTTTGATTCCATCCTATCTTGTTCTTATTATTGTGTTTATATCGTCTTTGTTTACTTACTTGTTCAAGATCTAATCGATCTTTATAAATTAAAGGTTAGTTTAATCTTATCAATTGGTATCAGAGCAGGAGGCTGTGTAATCGATACACATCTTTTCTGTGAAAAAGATTTCCATTAGGGTTTTTCCGCAATTATCTATATTTATTGAGCCATCATCTCGTTATTGACGTATCTTGATATTTATTATTTTGCCCTAATCTGCTTTATTACAAGTCTGATCCTTCAACAGGTCTTTACGATCATAATGGACGCGACACAATCAAACCTTATTAATATTTCCAACAGCATTGGTTCGACGACAAAGATTCCAATCTTATACACCCATGACTATGAAGTATGGGCGCATCACTTCGAAGACTACGTTATTGGGTCGGAGGATAATGGGTACCTCATTTGGGAAGCCATCACCAATGGACCGTTTTCTCATTCTGCAACGTCCAGAATCATCAAGACACAAAAAGAGTACAATGATCTGCTAAAGGACGTGAAGGATATTGCACAAGATGAAAAGGATAAATTCCAGTGCAATATCAAGGCATTAAGGTTGATCAGATTCGCCCTTCAGTCCAACACATTCCGGTTGGTCAGCTCATGCACGACGGCAAAGGAAGTTTGGGATAGACTTTGGGAACTGTATTCTACAGACGAGGATCTTGAACATTCTATTCAAACCTTGCTTTTATCTGAGTTTGGAGAATTCAGGCAAGGAGTCGAAGAAACCGTGACCCAGACGTTTGATCGCTTCAATCATCTTCTCAGCAAGATGATCAAACACGATATTGAAAGGAAGCTTATCGAACAGAAGGTTACTTTCTTGAATGGTCTGAGGTCTAAATGGAGAGCGGTAGTTTCCACAGTCAAAGCCCATGAGCAGTTTAAATCATACTCTTTGGCGAAACTGGTGGGTATTCTCAAGTCCCAAGAGAAGATTGTGGTGCAAGAAAAGAATGTTGCTACTAGTCTCGGTTCGTTGGCCCTCCTATCTAAAAGTAAAGTTGTGATGGAGGACGAAGACCTCAACCTGGAGGATTATGATCTCACATCAGAGGACTATGCCATGATGGTGTCCAATCCCAAGAGGTTCATAAAGAAGAGATTCCCCAGCAACAAAAACCGAAACTGGCAGGGGAGTTACAGCTCTGAAAAGGTGAATAATGAACTGAAGGCTGAGGAGCACAAGAAGGAACCGAAGGTGGATGGTGATTCTGGAGTAAGTTGTTTCTACTGTGGTGGGAAAAACCACTATGCTAAGGACTGCGTCCTTAAGAAGATGGCTGAAAAAGATGATGGGAATGACGAGGAAGCTGTGTTGCAGAAAAGACTGGACGAGTTGAGAAAGAAGAAGTCTACCGCTAACCCTTCTATTAATGCTCTTATTGTGTAGGGTTCGGTTAAAGGTGATGAGTTCGGTAGCACGGAAGTTTGGTCTATCGACTCAGAAGACGAGGAAGTGAGGCAGCCTACCCATGGAAAGGCCTACGTGACTAAGGAAGAAAGCAGTGGTGGAAGATGCCTCATGGTAATTGACATATCTCAAATGAGGGGATACAACACCGATGGAGGAAGTGATGGACCGAAGGCAAAGGAGGACATGTGCTTTACGGCCAAACCGCTCAGCCAGCAGTTTAATGAGCTCGATGAACTGATAAAGAAGGTACAATCTGTTTTTATTTCATGCAAAGTACCATCATCCTCTTATGAGAAAGAACTAAAAAACGTCAATACAAGAATTTCTCATCTAGATAGTAGCTTAACTCAAACTCGAGTCACAAACTCTAACCTAACTGATCAATTGAGCAGGGTGGCGTCGAAGAGTGAGGAGCGGAGAATGTGGATCGAGTTAAAAGAGTCGGAATTAGTTAAAGTTAAAGATGAAAACATTTATTTGCAAAGAGACAATTTAAAATTATTAAAACAGCGGAATGTTTTTTGTTTAATTGCTAAACGTCTGTATTCTAATATTACTCAACTTCACTTGGATTGTGAAATAGGCCAAAAGATTCACCGCATGATTTTGCCCTTCCTAGAGTTTAAGGAAGATGAAATCGATGCCGAAGCCTACAATTGTGAGAGTGTGATATCGTCTGATGATGTCAATCCGACCTACATGTATGGACTGGACAAAATTGAGTCCTTCATTAAATCCAAAGACCATAAGGACATGCTTAAAAATCTTTTGGATGAAAATGACAGACTTAAACTGAGAACCGAAACCATGCAAAAATTTGACTCTTTAAACGCCAACGTAAGCTCAGAAAACAAAATTGATGTTGAAAATGCATCTGAGCTTAACGAGGACGAAAACATGAGTGAAATTTCTGTAGAGGACACGGTTGACTGCTCAGAATTTATTAAAACCGAACCTGAAAACCACAAGAATCTTATATCTGGAAATTCAGTGGAGTTAGCTCGGTTGTCCCATCAAAAGTCCCCAAAATTAGTTGAGAAAGCAGTTGTGTATCAAAAGGTCAGGACCACTCCAAACCAAGTATACAAGGTAACAGGAGTAACCGAACATCAAACAGCTGAACTTGTAGCCATTGTAAACGAAGACAATGCTGATGGCTGCGATGAGTACTTCTGGGAAGCTCCAATTGATAATGCAGACGAAACCATTGGTCTATCTGAAAGAACTTCCTGGAAGAGCAAAGGTAGATACATACCTGAACCCTTGAATAAGCCGAACAACTTCGATGATCCAAGCACCAGTGGTACAAAAGATATCCCTCAGAAGAATGATCACTCGGCAAAAGAAGACATTCCCTCGGCTCCTTCAACTCAAAGTAAAACTCCTGCAATTCAAAAGGAACCAGCCAAGGAGACACTGAAAACGAAAGCAAATGTTCATCATCAACCTACACAGATGAGGAATAGGAAGAGAGAAAGGAACAATAGATACAGGAAGAACCTTTCTGAAAGGAAACAATTCTGGCATTCCCAGAATGCATATTTCTCTCATCAAGACAAGAATCTGATGTATGAAAACAATCCTGTAGGAAAGCTTGAAAGTCACAAAAACCGAAAGCCAAGGTTCGGTTCACAAGAAGATATCAAACGAAAGCCAAGGTTTGGTTCACAAGAAGATATCAAACGAAAGCCAAGGTTCGGTTCACAAGAAGATATCAACCGAAAGCCAAGGTTCGGTTCTGAAAAGAACTTCAACCGAAACCAAAGGTTCGGTTCCAAAGACAGCTCCAACCGAACGCAAAGGTTCGGTTCTGAAGTCAAAAGAGAACAACACTCCAAGGTCGTTCCCTCCAATGATCAAAAGCAAAAGGGTCACCTAGATTCTCCAGCCAGAAAATCCTCTCAATCCAAACCCTCTCGTTCCTCTAATTCTTCTTCTCGTTCTTCTAATTCTTCTACTCCCACTGATTCGTCTCCGTCTTACTCTGAAGCTGATTCCTCTTGCTTTCAAAAATCTCGTTTGTTAGATGAGCAAAAGGGGAAGTAGAAGGTGAATGTATCCAAACCAAACACACCCAATCCTAACAAAGTAAAAGGTTTCACCATTAAAAGGAAAGATGAAACAACTCTTATAAAACGAACTTATCTTGTTGATGTCTCTCTTACTGTTCCCTTTTCCATGCAAAGCTCACGTGGACCCAAGAAACTTTGGGTTCCTAAATCTGTCTAATTTTTGCAGGTTATAAGTGACGAGCAGTTCGACGAAGAATGGTACATCGATAGTGGCTGCTCACGTCACATGACAGGGAGGAAAGAAGAGCTTAGGGAATACAGATCTCTTGCAAATGGTGGCAACGTCAAGTTTGGAAATAATTCTTTCGGCACCATAAAGGGATACGGGATGATAACAAATGGGGACTTTACTATAAGGAAGGTGGCTTATGTGGAAGGACTTCAACACAACCTAATAAGTGTATCTCAGCTTGTTGGAGGTACAGGTCTCAAAGTATCGTTCGATGATGAAGGTTCGGAAATCATAGAGAAAAAGTCAAAGAAAGTGATTCTCAAGTCAGATCGAAAGGATGAAATGTTTCCCTTAAACCTTAAACCCATCAAAGGAAACCCAGCTATTTGCTTGTTGTCAAAAGCTCAATCCGACGAAAGCTGGTTGTGGCACCGAAGATTGTCTCATCTTAATTTTAAAGATATCAACCGACTTGTCACTGGAGGTCATGTTAGGGGTCTTCCATTGCTCAAGTTCGACAGAGATCATTTGTGTGTTGCATGCGAAATGGGGAAGCAGAGTCGTCAAAGTCACCCATCTATAATCAACACAAAAGTTGTTGAACCACTCGAATTACTTCATATTGATTTGTGTGGTCCTTCATCTATCGAAATCATCGGTGGTAGCAAGTATATTCTTGTTATCGTTGATGACTTTTCACGATTTACATGGGTGTTCTTTCTAAAGCTCAAATCTGAAGCGACTCAAAAGTTGAAAGTGTTTATCAAGCAAATTGAAGTACAGCTCAAGAAGGTTGTTCGCAACATCAGAAGCGACAATGGTCTCGAATTCAAGAATAGGGAGTTTGGAGAATTTCTTGCAGAAAAGGGAATTAGTCATAATTTCTCAGCTCCCTACACACCGCAACAGAACGGAATAGTCGAAAGACGAAACCGATCTTTGTGTGAAGCTGCCCGAACTATGCTAAGTTTTGCTTCCTTACCTCTTTATTTTTGGGCTGACGCTATTTCGGCTGCTTGTTTTACACAGAACAGGTCCTATCTCAACAAGAGGTTCGCGCTCACTCCATATGAGATACTAAACAACAGAAAGCCAAATGTGAAATTTTTCCATGTGTTCGGCTCGAGGTGTTTCATCTTTAATTCTAAAGAACACCGCAACAAGTTTGATGTCAAAGCCGACGAAGGAATATTTCTGGGTTACTCTCTCACATCCAAGGCATACAGGGTCCTAAACAAGCGTTCGAGAAAGATTGAAGAGACATACTATGTGACCTTTGACGACAACTATGTCAAGAAGCTACAGGCTAAAGAAGACATCGCTGGGGAAATCTTTCCTCTAAATGGCCAGGTTACAGTCTCGGTCGCCAACTTATTCGAGACATTCATGGAGCTCTTTGACGAACTAGAGAACGCTTCACTCTCCGAAGCAGGTGCAGCAGACAACAAAGTTAATCACATGAAGCAGATTGTCGAAGATGCTGCAAGAAGAATGTATGAAGGAGATTCAACCTCTAACGACTCTCCATCCAACAACGCTCAAGTCGAGGGGGAGCCAAGCTCACATGTCCAGGGGGAGCCAAATTCTACAACATCAACCGAAGAGGCCTCAACACCAGGAAGCTCAGAACCACAAGAAACACCTGAACCTCATGTCTTCCAAAGCTCATCAACTGAGGGGGAACATATAGATATGACACTCGGTTACGATAGCCAATCTGAGCCAGACGAAATAATTAATGTTGAACTAGACCCAACCTTTGATCCAAATTACCTTCCTCTTATCAAATGGACCAGAGATCATCCTGTCTCTCAAGTAGTTGGCGATGTCTCTGAAAAGGTTTTGACCCGATCACAACTGAAGGCAAAACAGACTTCCTTATTTTCAAAGGTTGAGTTTTGTATGTTTAACTCATTCGTATCAAAAGTTGAACCAAAGACAGTCAATACTGCTCTAGATCACTCTGATTGGGTTCAAGCAATGCAAGATGAGCTGAACGAATTTGAAAGGAACAAAGTCTGGCGCCTCATTCCAACTCCTCCAGATGCTTCGGTTGTGGGTCTCAAATGGGTATTTAGGAATAAAATGGACAAGGAAGGTAATGTTATACGGAACAAGGCTCGTCTGGTGGTAAAGGGATACTGTCAGGAGGAAGGGATAGACTATGAAGAGACTTTCGCTCCAGTAGCTAGGCTAGAATCTGTTAGAATATTTCTGGCTTATGCTGCTCACAAGAACTTTGAGGTTTTCCAAATGGACGTCAAGTGTGCATTTCTCAATGGAGAACTCGAAGAAACTGTGTACGTGGAGCAACCTCCAGGGTTCGTGAACGAAAAGCATCCAAATCATTGCTATATTCTGGATAAAGCTGTGTACGGCCTCAAGCAAGCTCCGAGGGCCTGGTATGAAACGCTTACAAAATTTTTAAAGATGTCTAAATTCAAACAAGGTTCGGTTGACCCAACCTTCTTTCGCAAAAAGGAAGGTAACCACCTTATGATAGTTCAAATTTATGTCGATGACATCATCTTTGGCTCCACGAATCCCAGCTTAACAGCTGAATTCAGAAAGCTGATGGAGACTAAGTTTGAAATGAGCTCAATGGGTCCAATTAACTTTTTCCTTGGTTTAAACATAAGACAGGGACCCGAAGGCATCTTTATTAATCAGGAAGCTTACACGAAGACTCTCCTAGCAAAGTTTGGTATGATGGGAGACTCAAAAGTCAAAGTCCCAATGGCATTCGGCACCAAGCTTACCCCATCCCTAGACAAACCGGCTGTCGATATCACGCTCTATCGTCAAATGATTGGCTCATTAATGTATCTAACTGCTAGCAGACCTGATATCATGTTCTCTGTTTGTTATTGTGCTCGATTTCAGGCAAACCCACGCGAACCTCACATGCTTGCAGTGAAGAACAACCTACGCTACCTCAAGCGAACCACCTCCTTAGGTCTATGGTATCCATCTAACTCAGGTTTCTTTGTTCAAGCCTATTCTGATGCTGACCTTGGAGGATGTGGACTCGACCGTAAAAGCACAACTGGGGGTTGTCAATTTCTTGACGGGAAGTTAGTCAGCTGGCAATCCAAGAAACAAACGTGTGTGTCGTTGTCTACTGCCGAAGCAGAATACATTGCAGTTGCATCCTGCACATCACAAGTGATTTGGATCCAAAGTCAACTTCGAGACTACGGACTCAATATGAAGAAGATCCCACTATATTGTGACTCTGAAAGTGCAATTAGGATCTGTCATAACCCAGTGCAACACTCCAAAACCAAACACATAGCACTGAGGTATCACTTCATCAAAGATCACGTGGAAGATGGAAACGTCGAAGTTCACTTTGTAAGAACCACTGATCAACTGGCTGATGTCTTTACAAAAGCTCTTCCTGAAGCATCATTCAATAAAATATTGCAAGGACTAGGTATGATGGAATCAGAGTCAGTACCTCACACTATCTCTCAAACTCAAATGTAAGAACCGAAATCAACCGATCGTTCGGGTTCGGTTCAACTATCTGACTCACTCGTTACTTCAAAGGTAGTTTTACTTTGTTGTATATTTATTGTACTATTTTTGTTTTTCCTCGTGTCAAAATCTCTTTTCCTTGTTTACCTAAATTTCTTGGTTCCTCAAAATTTTATTGAACCGAAACCAACCGAAGGTTCGGGTTCGGTTTTTCAAAATTTTATTGAACCGAAACCAACCGAAGGTTCGGGTTTGGTTTTTCAAAATTTTCTAGAACCGAAACCAACCGAAGGTTCGGGTTCGGTTTTTCAAAATTTTCTAGAACCGAAACCAACTAAAGGTTCGGGTTTGGTTTTTCAAAATTTACAAGAACCGAAACTAACTGAAGGTTCGGGTTCGGTTTTTCCCCCTTTCCTATTTTTTTTTCCTATCAAAAACTCCAAAAATATTTTCTTTCATTTCTTGTATGATTTGTGTTTGTTTGTGGGATAAATTTGATGCTATATCTAAGTGTCCCTAGAAGCATGTTGCTGTATGTGTCTCAAGCTTCATAAGATTTTGAATAATGGCCTTCATGACCTGGTATACACAAACCTTGTCTTCCCAATAAGGCCAATTCATTTATTCTAATCGTGAGCTACCTCACTCTTTTCTCACATGAGTTAACAGTTTCCTGCTTGGTCCTTCTTTTCGCAGCAGAGGTACTTTGTTCTCTTACACCATCTCTACATTACTTCTCCACTACACTCATTCCATCATAGTAACCCTTGAGACTCTCAGAAATTACCACTGAGGTTTATGGTTACACAACATCTGTGTTTATGATCTTAGTATTGTGTCACTACGAACTAAGTGAAACCCAAAATTCCACACCTAACGAATTGACGGTGAACAATTAAATTGCTCAAGTTTTCACTAAAGAATTGACGAAAGTACCCTATTAAAATCTCCAATTTTATGTGATTCCTATGAAATTGTTAAAACCCATAACATTTCTTCCCTTGGGATCTATTTCTTATTTTTCTTTCTGAGATTTTATTTTCAAGCCAGTCGTTTTTAGCCTAATTAAAAGAAGCCTTTCAACATTTCTTAATAAATGGTTGATCGTAATTTTAACGGGCATTCTTTTAAACCTTAAGTTCTTTCTTGTCCTGTGGCATTCAATGCGCGTGGTTAAACAGTAACGGCATGTCCATATGAAACAGCGCTTGTTGGGCGGCGTAATCCTAGGAACCTGACACTCTCTCTCCTACGTGATCATCGCACGCCCCAACTGTCATCCATCTGTCACTCAACAAACTGGTTCAAATTTCCAAAAGAGATTTGAAACGATTTTTCTCTCTCCTATCACCCACTATAAATAGCCCACTACACCACCTTTTACCTCTTTACCACTTTCAAAATTTCCAGAACGCAAACACTCCCAACCAGTTTCCTGTTCATCATCCTCTTCATACCTGCAACAATGGCTGATTCCTCTTCAGTTCATGCCACCTCACAGATTCTTCCCATTCGCCCACAGCAATGTCTGGTCATTGATCTTAACCCACTGGCGTACGACTCCTACATGTCGCCGGTCATAGAGTGCTTGAAGTATTCCCAACTTGTTCCGGCTCTTTCCAGAATCGAATCGGTGTTGATGGCGGCCCTATCGCAGGTCTACGCGACTGCATATTATGACAAGGCTGTCGACCGGGTGTTTTTCGAGATTGGAGACCATAAAACCTCCGTCTCTCGCCCACGTTTCTGCACCTTGCTAGGGTTTGCTGCTGACCCTTCAAGAGTTCATCCGGAGTCAATACAGATTGGTCATCTGTATAACATGTTTTACAACATGGGATACACAGAAGTTCTTACCTCCGTTGCAAGATTCAAAAAGTCATGCTTGCCGCCACAATGGAACGGTTTATTTACAGTCCTTTTCAAGGGCTTGTCGGAGAGAAGTTCAGGATCAGATGGTGCAAGTCGTCTGTTCCTCACCATCATGTACGGAGTTTACAATGGGATTAACCTGGATTATGGGTTTGTTCTATGGCAACAACTTATTCAAAGCCTCTCCTCATCATCCCGACACTCTGAAGTCTCGTTGGCCCGATTCTGGATACTGATAACAAAATGGGCCATGGACAGATTTGATGTTCCCACTGCTGAAGGTGCATCGATGTCTTCTGTTGGTACTTTCCATACCAAGAAGATCATCGTCTCAGATGTATCAAAATTCTCCTTTATTGGCTCTATCCTGGAGTCAATGTATGGTGATGTGCCTTCTGATAGCAGGTTGATTCGGAAGCTCAAGGAGCTAAGGCCATCTGGTCCAAGGGATCTGACCCCGCATATGCTCAGGTCCATTCGTGATGCAGACAAACCGGTGAGCAGAGTTAAAAAGGCAGAAAAAGGGAAGCAAGCATCCAAAGCTCCAAAGGGACCTTCTCCTAAAAAGAGGAAACAGCCGAAAGCCGCACCATCCCCACCACCGAAGAAGAGGAAGACCCAACCGAAGCGAAAGCTTGTTATACCCTCTTCTTCGAGTGACTCTGAGGGTGAGAGTTCGGGTTCTGACGACTCTCAAGGGGATGCATCTCCTCAACGAGGCAATACACCACCTCGGTCCTCTACCCCAGAGATAGAACTACCAATTTCCCCAATTCCTTCCCCTCCACCAATCTTTACAACTACAACCGAATCACCTCATGTAACCGAACCTCCTCAACCCAAAACCCAAACAACCGAAACTCCTCATACTCAACCACCAACCGAAACTATACCATCACCCACTCAACCTGATCCTACCAAACCCTCAACACCCCCAACCTCTCCACCCCCTTCATCTCCTGAAAATGCATCTGAGGGCGAAAACCCTTATCTTGGGGGAGAAAACATGATCTTTGATTCGGTCTACTATATTCCGTTTCAAGTTCAAAGTGACGAGGAGGATGATGCTCCGGTAACCAAGAAGCATCTCAAAGAGCTCAACGAGAAGATTGACCTACTTCTCGCCTCCTCGTCTAACCAGCAGTCCTCTTTGTCTGAAGCTGCCCTTCAGAAGATTGTTGATGCCTTCTCCAGGGCTCAACATGATTCAGCGGCCTCAGCAACTGCTGCAATTGAGGCATCTACCAGGGCATGTGACGCAGCGACCGAAAAAGTCGATAAACTATTTTCTGATGCCTCTACCCTGCTGCAGTCCCTGCAGCAAAGTGCAGATGCCACAAAGACATCTTTGGAACCAATTGTCCAACAATTGGCCACTTTTGTCTCATCGGAGTTGCCTTCGTTCGCAACTCTACGCCAAACCATAAGCGACGACAACTCGGCCTTTACTACCTCCATTGATGCTCACCTCGCCAAACTACAAGAAGATCTGGCAACCGAGCGTTCGTTAATGGATGATCTGGCAACCAAAACAACTGCACTTGAGGTCAAGACAACACAACTCTCTCAATCCCAACAACAACTGGAAGATCTTCGATCTGAACGGGAGGTGGTCAAGACGTGTGTTTCGGATGTCCACGCTGTTATATCCAACATTTTGGAAGCACACGATCCCATCTTAAACTTTTCGGTGAGGCGTTCCCTTGCTGAAAAGCTCTCTCCAGCCATCGATCTTCTTAACAAAGTAGAAGGCCTCCCAAGTTTTGTGTCCATTCCGAAACAAGGGGGAGATGAAAAGACAGGATCAAAACCACCTCCTTCCTCCAAAGCTACTCACACGACCGAACCATCTCCAACTGATCAAGCTTTAGGTTCGGGTGTGAAGGACAAAGGCAAAAACATAGTTGAGGACGAAGATGAAGAAGGCGACAAGGAGACCATTGCTGACATTTTAAAACGAAAGAACAGTCGCAAGGTTGGTGAAGATGCCATTCGTGTGGCACGTGAGGCTGCCGAAGCTGAACGCAAACAAAAAGAAGCCCACGATCTCCTTGAGAGCCGAAAGACTCTCTTCCCTGCCTGGACCAGGGAACGTTTAATCAAAGAGGCCATTGAAACTCCCAGCATCTTATGGCTCGAGCCGGTTATATCGTTCGACTGCAACAACACTGTCGATTCGCAGTTCGATATGCCGCTGACTCGAAAGGCGTTCATCTTCCACGTCTTCTCTAACATCTTTGAAGTCCCTCACCCAAATGCTGAGCTTGACAGGGAGCTCATTGACTTCTATCTGGCGGCTGCTCGTCCACAATTCCTTACTTGGAGCGCCCAGAAGATTGTAAACGTTCGGGTGCTGAAACCTTATACTGAGGGACGTTTTATAAATGTTCGGTTCAAATTGATTCGGGGATCTGCAAGAACTGCTCATCTTATCTCCCTGGCAGATCTACCGAATCTAAATCCTCATGATTGGATCGTCCTGTATAACATCCTTTTGACTGATGAAGCTGAATATGGTCCCATTCTAGACCATGTCAAAAGGATGTTAGCCTGCTACATCATGGAGGTTGCCCTAATGGATCAGGAGGTCGCCACAGTCTTCAAGAAGAAACCAAAGATTGCTCCTGTGGGATCGGCCAGTGATCTCAATCAAATGCTACTGGGCAGGATCGACCCGAGACGCAACTCGGTTATGTTCACTAGAGCGGAAGGACAGAAATGTCTCTTCGCTTTAGCTGACAAGCATCTTTACACCACAACCTGTTTGGAGCATGTGTTGTTCATTGTCAAACGGTGTAAAGAGAACTCGGCTGATGATGTCAAGTATTTTGAAGATATGATTAACTGGTACATCCGGTTTAGACAGACAGTTCTTTCCATCACCAAATGTCTGTTTAGTACCGTGAAGAAGAAGGTACCTGCTTCAGCTGCTGGCCCCAGTAATTAGTGAAGGTCTCGCTCCAAATTGACGCAAAGGGGGAGATTGTTGGGCTGAAGATCATTTTTGTTGATTGCGTCTTTTGGGCTCGTTTAGCTTAAGGCTTTTTGTGTACCGGTTTGGGCCTGTCCAACCGTGAACCTTTTATGTTTTGTATATATGTTTACGCTTGCATGCATATTAGGTTAAGGTTTTAGAGATCTGAGAATAGCGATACATCTAGACGACAACAGGTTTCTTTGATCGTTCTTGTAACCTTCCAATCCTCTACAGTTAATGTTCTTAATCGAGCTCTTCTGAGGATTTTGTTTAATCATTCGACACGTTTGATTCCATCCTATCTTGTTCTTATTATTGTGTTTATATCGTCTTTGTTTACTTACTTGTTCAAGATCTAATCGATCTTTATAAATTAAAGGTTAGTTTAATCTTATCAGACCTGACGTGCTTGGTATTCCAACCCGAGGGTTGATTGGGCCAAGCATATTCAGGATACGTCGGTATTCCATATTGAGGATGACTGGAACCATCGTAGGCATGCTTGGTATTCCAGCCTGAGGCTGATTGGGCTAGGTATGAGTGTTAATGCTAATAAGATAGTTATTATATGTATGTTGGTCCTGGGGGTAAAGGAAGCATTGTCCTGTCAATCCTAAAAGGGTTCATCTCCCAGTTTACATCCTGTTGTTCAATATATCCATGGGAATTGGATAGCAAAACGAGTTTCTCTTGAAGGAGTACCTAATCTCTTGCCAAGAAAAGAACTATAGGTAGCAGTGTGTGATTTGTGATTCTGTTTTCTGGTGGGTTCAGGCAGGCGGTTATGGAGGAGTCTCATAAGTCTCACTTCTCTATTCACCCACGAGCTACTGGTGGCCGTGCATGAAGCGAGAAATCGTGTGGTACGTCGTGAGGTGCTTGACCTGCAGGATGGTCAAGGCCGAGCATCAGAGGCCGCATGGCAAGCTGCAGCCTCTAGATATTCCCATGTGGAAATAGGAACAGATCACGATGGACTTTATTACCAAGTTGCCGAGGACGGCGAAGGGATTTGATGCTATATGGGTCATCATGGATCGATTGACCAAGAATTCCCATTTCCTGGCCATATGGGAGAGCTCGTTGGCCGAGAAGCTGGCTACCGTGTATGTTTGTGAGATCATTACTCGCCACAGAGTTCTAATCTCTATTGTTTCCGACCATGATGTTAAGTTCACATCCCATTTCTGGCAGAAGTTCCATGTGGAGCTGGGCACGCGACTGCATGTTAGTACAGCTTATCATCCGTAGATCGATGGACAGATTGAGCAGACCATACATACCCTCGAGGACATGTTGAGGGCTTGTGTCATCGATTTCAGTGGGAACTGGGATTCCCACCTACCTCTTTCATAGTTCGCCTACAACAACAACTATCATTCCAGTATTGGTGCCCCACCTTATGAACTGTTGTACGGGCGTAGATATCGCACCCTAGACTATTGGGGTGAGGTTGGTCACAGAGTGATGGGGCGGACAGATGTAGTTTTACAAACTACTGAGAAGATTCAGTAGATTAGACAGCGGTTGCAGAGTGCACAAAGTAGATAGAAGAGCTACGCCGACCGACGCCGATTAGAGTTAGAGTTCGAGGTCGGTGACATGGTACTCCTGAAGGTCTCGCCATGGAAGAGTGTAATCCGCTTCAGGAAGAGGGGGAAATTGGGTCCCCGATAAATCGGGTCGTTCACGGTCATTGCCAGGGTTGGCAAGTTAGATTACATATTAGATCTTCCTAAGGAGGTCAATCATATGCACAACATTTTTCATGTTTTGCAATTGCAAAAGTGCATACTGTACGAGGAGGCCGTAGTATCATTGGAAGAAATTCAGGTTGATGAGTGCCTGAATTATGTGGAGAGACTCGTGACCATTCTGGAAATGAAGGTGAAGGTTCTTCAGAACAAGGAGATACCTTTGGTAAAGTGTAACACCCGATTCTAGGTATGCATTTAATTAAGTCAATTTTATAATTTTACCCTTAGACTCGACGAGTTGAAGGCCCATCTCGTCGAGTAAGATCGAATCCGGGTCGGGAACTAAGTAGTCTACTCGGCGAGTAGGCGATGTCTAATGAAAACCCTAATTTCAAGGGTTTGTCTCCCTATTTAAAGAACATAATGCCCCTATGACCTCCCTTATCACTCCCTCAACGTCCAGAAAACCATAAACCATCACCTTTGAGCCTTGTGAGTATTTGTGTGCCATTTCTTGAGCTACCTTATGTGTTTGAAGTTTAGGTGAAGAGGAGGAAGAAGGATGAACTCAAAAGGAGATTTCAGATCCAGAATTAGCACCATTTTCTCATCATTTTCTGGTAATAAAGCTTCACACTTGGCTTATGATTTCTTAGAGCTTCTTGTGGTTATTTTCGGCTTTGAAGCTTGATTCTTGGGATTTGGACATTCCAAGTTGATACACCTTTAGATCTGGACCTTGAAGGGTCCTCATGGCATAAAGGTACCATCTTTATGGCCATGAGAACCCTCATGCATGCTATTAACCCCATTTTGACCCCTTTTAAGCTCAAATATTTCATGCAAGCATGTAAAGTTTATGAATTTACATGATATATCGGCCTTAGGAGCCCATATCTACCTTTTAGTTAAGTTTTGCACATCAAAAATCGACTTATGGGCTTGGTCATTCGTAGACTTGACGAGTCAGTTTTGGGACTCGGCGAGTCATGGGTTGATTTCCCCAAATAAGTTCGGGATTCAAGGGAACCCAGTTGAGTCTAGAAGAGATTAGATGAGTCCAGAGGAATGACTCAACATATTAGGACATAGCCATGGCCTGGAAACCATGGGGCTCGACGAGTGGAGGAACACACTCAGCGAGTCCAAGGCAATCTCCCAACCCATAAAGATAGACTCGATGAGTTGTTCATACAACTTAGTGAGTCATAGACTGGACGTGTTCATATGATGAAGATAGACTTGAAGAGTTGTTCATACAACTTGGTGAGTCGGTTAAAGGTTGTCTCAATATCATGAATAAAGGAGAACTCATCAAGTTCTTGTTAAACTCGGCGAGTAGAATCGGATTAAGGACAAAGGAAGGACTAAGGGACTCGACGAGTTGGCAGGCTAACTCGACGATTCAGGTCAACTGGAAGTTGACTTTGACTAGGATGTTGACTCCAGCCAAGGGTAGAATGGTCATTTTACCCTGACAATAGTTATCTGTGTTTTGACTAAGTGTCATTGTGGAAATTATAGTCGGGGAGTCGCCAGAGCAGCAGTTAGACATTTCCCGCTTAGTATTTTAGCAGTCAGCTACGCGAGGTGAGTTTTCCTCCAGTAGGAACAAGTCTAAGGCACCAATGATGGCCCGTTTAAGTAGTAGAGTATGTCAGGGCAAGCCCGATGCAGTTTATGTTTCCGGAATTTGGTCTGATGTCGGGACGGTCCCGAGAAGTAGTTATGTATGCTTGATGTCTTTGTGATTCATGCATCTTTATGTGTTATGTGTTCTGGGGTAAGCCCGATGTAAGTTAGTCATTATGCGATGTATTAGGTATTTCGGGGCAAGCCCGATGTATGCTAGTTTTTGTGTTATATGTTGTTGTTCCGAACTTCGGTCTGATGTCGGGGCAAGCCCGATGCAGATTATGCGATTATGTTATGTGTTATGATATATGTTATGTTGTGTATGTGTCGGGGTAAGCCCGATGCCTGATGTGGTCGGATGTTGGGGTGAGCCTGATGCCAGACAGGAGTCTGATGTCGGGTAAGCTGATGTCGGGATTCGTCCTGATGCAGTGGGAGTAGTCCCAGAGTTATGTTGATTGTTATATGTGTTTTGTATGGTATGTCGTAGTTTGGGGGAGCTCACTAAGCTTCGTGCTTACAGTTTCAGTTTTGGTTTCAGGTACTTCAGCTAGTAAAGGGAAGGGCTCGAGCTGATAACATTTCATACACCACCGTTGATCAACCTGGGAGTTTACTCTGGTTTTATTATAAGATTGTTATTTGTTATTAGATATTATGAGTTTTGAGATACTTGTTTTACGGTTTCATTCTATGGAAATGAGATTTATGTTTGATAAATGACTTTGAAAATGAAATTTTTGGCTTGTATTTTTGGGATGTTTCATAAAGATATAGTGGGAGCACCGAAGAGGGTACAAGTAGACGTGGCAGCCGGAGGCTGAGATGCGGGAGCACTATCCGGAGATGTTCACCGCAGCTAGGGCTGTAAACGAACTGAACGTTCGGCGAACCGTTCGTGAACTGTTCGGCGGGAAGTTCGTTTATGTTCGTTTATTTAATAAATGAACGAACATGAACAAAAATTATCGTTCGTTTAGTTAAATGAACGAACATGAACAATGGTCTCGTTCGTTCATTTATGTTCGTGAACGTTCGTTTATGATGTTCATTTACGTTCGTTTATGTTCATTCGTTTAAGTTTATTTATATTCATCTATATTCAATTATTTTTTATTATATTGTTATATTATATGTTCGTTTATGTTCATATATGTTTAATTGTGTTTTTTTTTTATCTTTGTTCGTTTATGTTCGTTTAGCATGTTCACGAACATAAATGAACGAACATGAACAAAGTAATTTGTTAAACGAACGAACATGAACAAGAAAATCTCGTTCGCTTATCCGTTCGTGTTCATTTGTTGTTCGGCTAACTTAAACGAACGAACATGAACAAGACCTTGTTCGTGTTCGTTTGGTTCGTTTACAGCCCTAACCGCAGCAGACTTCAAGGACGAATTTTAGTTCAAGTGGGGGAGAATTGTAACGCCCCAACTCTTAGATTTAATTTTACAACTTTAATTTTCCATATTAAAAGGTCTACTCAACGAGTTAGAGGCTCTGACTCGTCGAGTAGGAACGCTTGTGACCACGTGTTTAAATGACCAACTCGTCGAGTCGGATACATGACTCAATGAGTTGGACCTAAAGGATGAAACCCTAATTTTCAGGGTTTTGCACCCTATTTAAAGGGTCATTAGCCCCCCTTACCCTCCCATACAGCCCCTTGTGAGTCCAGAAACCCTAAATCGTCGTTTTCTCTCCATACTTGTGTGTTTTAAGCTTAGAAGGTGGATCTTGGTGAGAGGAGCTTGAAGATCAAGAAGTTTGAGGCAAGGAACGTGTGAGGATCAGAAGTCTACCCCAATTTAGCATCATTTGAAGGTATCAAGTCGTTACCTTGATCTCCTTCTAGCTAGATCCTTCTATATTTGGGTTTTAGGGCCATTTTAGCATGTTGGTGTTCCATTTCGAGTGATGAACCAAGATCTGAAGTTGCAACTTCAGATCTAGGCTCATTTTGGTCCCTCTAATCAAAAAGTTTCAACCTTTAGCATGCTAGAGTATTTTGGGGTATTTTGGTAAATTGAAAAATTATGGAAATGATCTTATGGCAACTATAGGTGGTGGAGCTCGTGGTTGGGGTTCGAGAGTTTGAGTTATCACTTCGATTCGACAGTTGAGAGGTAAGTTATCCTCACTATACTAAGGGGTCGAAGGCACCAATGTTGGCCCACTGGATATGTTATCCTAGCAGTTGATAGTATGTTGAGTATAAGTTAGTGTTACATGCTAGTTGCTATGACAATTTGGTAGATCTGTAGGACTACCTACATTATTATGTGATTATCTATATGCACATTAGTTATGTTAAATTTTGACATATCATGTGGGTTGGGTTGAGGTTATACTGCTCCGTGCGGTAGACAACAAACCCTAGAGTATTCCTGATATGAGCTGAGGGTCGGGCGGGGCATGCCAGACTCATAATGAGGACTCGGGAGCATTCTAGATATGAGTTGAGGGCCGAGTAGGGCATGTCAGACTCGTACTGTAGGCTCGGGAGCATTCTAGATACGAGTTGAGGGTCGGTGGGGCATATCGGACTCGTACTATGGGCTCGGTGGCATTCCAAATGTGAGATGTGGGCCCGGAAGGCAATCCATACTCACATTATGGGCCCAAGGATAATCCAATATGTAAAGCTGTGGACCAGTACATGTTGTTATTTGTATATGTGTTATGTGCAGTTTATCGGTATTTTGGGGGAACTCACTAAGCTTTGGGCTTAAAGTTTCAGTTTTTTGTTTCAGGTACATCAGATGATCGCGGGAAGGCAAAGGCATGATCGTACAACTCCTTATATTTGTGTTATGTTTCTGGGATACTCAGATATTATACCATTTTGAAAACAAACTTTGTAATGTTTAATGGTTTGAAATGTTTTGAAAAAGTTTAAATTCGGCATGATTTTTATGGGTGTTACAGTGTGTGAACATTGGAGAGGGAATCTTGTGCTTTTTGGAAAGAAACTTGGAGGTTGAAGAGATTAAAGTGAGGAGAGGGCTTTAGATCCGATGTCTACCTGGTGTTAGCATCCATTTGAAAGTAAAAAGTTGCTTGCTAAATCTCTATTTGCTTAGAACTCATCTTATGGAAGAATATGGTCACTTTTGGTGCAAAAGGGTGTCATACTTGAAGTTGGACTTGTTATGAGGATATGGTTCCAGATTTGGACACGTCTAGGTCTTCATAGACATAAACATGCTTCCTTTACCTAGTCTAGGCCCTTGTCCATGTTCTAAACATTGTATGAACCTTAGTTTTTAGTGTGTTATCCATTTGAGGCCACGCATGCACGTAAAGTTTGCAACTTTACGTGGTATTTCGATCTTAAGGGAATGGATCTGTAATTTGGAGGTTTTGATTTGACTGGAAGGACTGATTATGTTGAGGAAAGGGAAAACTCGTCGAGTCACCTCGACGAGTTGGATCGGGTTTCCCCATCTTCTGGATATTGAGTGAACTCGCCGAATTGATGTGACAACTCGACAAGTTGGCTAGGGTTTGTCTCGGTTTTCTAGACTCCGAATGAACTCGACGGGTTGGGGTCAACATGGATTGTTGACCTTAACTGTTGACTTGGACTTTAACCAAGGTTAACCAAGTTTGACATAGAGTGTATTTATGGTATTTTTGGATTTTGACAAGTTAATCACATGATGGTTTTAAGCAGTTGAGGTGGAGTTGCGCGTTGGGACTTATCTGATCTTATCTTATCAGTTCAGCATTTTGAGAAGGTGAGTCTCCTCACCATGCCAATGGGTCTAAGGCACCAAGGCCGACCAATTATAGTTATGAGAGATGACTAGTTGGTTATGGGATATGTGGCATGGTATTTATTTGTGATACTCGCATGAAAGGCCTCGCGGGGTTCCCGAGGCACTTATGTATAAGACCTGGAGGGTTTCCATGGAATCTTAGTATATTTGCATGTGTGGCTTGTATGTTATTTCATGGTAGTAAAGACTGTATGGGGGTTCCCACGACAGGAAGACCATGTGGGAGTGCCCATGGCAGGAAGACCATGTGGGGATTCTTATGGCAGGTAGTTAAGACCACGCGGGGGTTTCGGTGGCACTAGGTGTAAGACCTTAGAGGGTTTCCATGACATCCTTATATGTTGTATGCATGACTTATGTGGTTTATGTAGCTTTTATAGCTGATATGGTATATGTGATTACGTGGACTGTGTGGGGTATGTTCTGGGGAACTCACAAAGCATTAGCTTACAGTTTGTGGATTTGTTTCAGGTACATCTGAGCCTAAGGGCAAGGGCAAGGCTTGATACCACGGCATGCACTCTTCGGCACTTGTTTTGATCAGACACTCTGATATTTGAAATAAAATTGTTGATGTTATGAATTTGAAAACAAATGTTCTTGAGATTTTTGTGGTTTATTGGAAATGTTTGATTATTTAAAAATTAAAATTTTCCTTTGAAAATTTGTTTTGTTACATAATGGTTGTGGAGGAGAATCGTTTTGGTGGTGGGCGGCGATATGTATTTGAGAAAACGATGAGACAGATAAGAAATTGGAGAAATTAGGGTTATGGTAAATGTTGGTATATGACTAGTTCTTTCATCCGAGTAAATAAGAGTTAGAGTCAGATAAGAAGTTTTAACACTTGTACACTCTTTCTAATTAATTGTACATATTTTTATAGGTTAAAAAGACTTCACATGGATCAGAATAAACGTAATCCATACCATTCAATTAAATTTTATTGTTTGAAAATCCTTCTCTTTGATTTTTAAGACAAAGTCTTAATTTTTTTTGGGTCCATATATATATATATATATATATATATATATATATATATATATATATATATATATATATATATATATATATATATATATATATATATATATATATATATATATATATATATATAGGTAAAGATTCAAATGAGATTATTCTAATTTTGTGAGACCGTGAGACCAAATCTAAAAATAATTTTAAAATGCAAAATAAATGGAAAAATCCATTAATTCTTTTTTAAATATTATTTTCGGAACTTGAACTAACTAAAAAAAATATAATAAAATTTTAAAAAATAAAAATAATAAAAAAAATCCTTTTTTTTTAAAATACGTGAAATATTGTAATACAATACTACACTGATATATTCTAAAAAATAATTTTAAAATACAAAATAAATATAAAAATCTAAAAAAAAAAATTAAAATATTATTTTCAGAACTTGAATTAACTAAAAAAAATAAAAATAAAAAATCTCTTTTTTTTTAAAAAATACGTGAAATATTCTAATAGAATATTACACTGTACATATTCTAAAAATAATTTTAAAATGCAAAATAAATGGAACAATCTAAAAATTCTTTTGTTAAATATTATTTTTGGAATTTGAGTTAACTAAAAAAATATAAAAAAAATCCCGTTTTTTTCGAAAAATACGTGAAATATTCTAATATAATATTACATTGTACATATTTTAAAAAATAATTTTAAAATGCAAAATAAATGAAAAAAAATCCAAAATATCTTTTTTTAAATATTATTTTCGGAACTTGAATTAACTAAAAAAAATTAAAAAAAATAAAAAAATACGTCTCACGGTCTCACAAAATATAGGTGGTCTTGAATGAACCTATATATATCTTTACTATCTTATAAAACAAATCCCACTATTTCTAAAAATAGATTGAATAAAATAATAATATTTTTTTAAGACGTCCAAATCATTAAGCTAATTGTACAACTAATCACTAATAAAATAATATTAAAATTTAAACAAACTCCTATAAATCTTCTCTTCCAAGGTTTTGACTATATCTTTTTTCATCCAAATAAATACTCAAAACCCTATAATTTTATCATTTCATGAATTTTCTTTATTTTTAATATGACATGGTTTCTAAAACAAACTAATCATTGAATTGAAAATAATCATTCTCCATTGAAAAGAAATTAATTGTCGAAACAAACTATTTGTCGTCCGCCGCTTTGCGCGGGTAAACGACTAGTGTGTGTATATATATATATATATATATATATATATATATATATATATATATATATATATATATATATATATATATATATATATATATATATATATATATATGAAGTAAATAGTTGGTAGAAAGGGTAAAAATACGTCATTTGAAAAAAAAAATTGTCAACAAAGGAAATAAATCATTTGATTATACAAACTTTGATTTACCGGGAAAAAAACAAATTTAAATGTGTTATACTAATTTCTTTTTTCAAAAGAAAGAAAACGGAGATTGTTCTTTTAATAAACAAACAATTAAAATATCACAAAATTCACTAAGTTTATATGAAAATTCGGTTTTGGTATTGTGTTATTTCGTCTCATATTTGACACCGTCTTTTTAATTTTTTACAATTCTGACTATTTTGACCAGGCAATCCGGTTGCTTACTGATGTGACCTGATGATATGTCAGTTTTGATGACGTGTCAGTTTTGATGATGTGTTATGCTGATGTATCAAAATTGAAAAAAGTTACACAAATGATACTAAGTTTTCATTTTTTTTCAATTTTGACACTAAGTTTTTTTTTTATCAATTTTGACACTTTATTTTTTTGTCTCAAATCGAATATAACTTTTTCAATTTTTGTTCACTTTTGACTATTTACCATTTGAAACCGTATAAATAATTTTTTTTTTTGCGTTTGAAACTATATAAATATATAAAAATCATATTTGTTTTGTATAAAATACATGGTTTTTTACATTCAAACCATAATGTTATGTATAAATATGTATCGATTATATTATAACGATATTTGTCATTATATATGTAACTTTAAAATGAGTCTTGATATATGGAATGCACATTCAGATAAATTAATAAGATCTTGGGAACATTTCGCTTTAATTGCCAAGGAACATTTCGTTGTATATATTTACACATAACATTATTGGTTTGAATATAAAAAAACCTTATTTTATACTAAAAAATGTTGTTTTTAGGTGAAAAATATTTATACCATTATTTATATATATATATATATATATATATATATATATATATAATAAGATCTTGCGAACATTTCGCTTTAATTGCCAAGGAACATTTCATTGTATATATTTATACATAACATAAAGGTTTAAATATAAAAAAACCTTATTTTATACAAAAAAAAAATGTTGTTTTTAGGTGAAAAATATTTATACCATTATATATATATATATATATATATATATATATATATATATATATATATATATATATATATATATATATTGAATAAAATTGGAAAAATGATGTTCGATTTGGAACAAAAAAATGGAGTGTCAAAATTAAAAAAACAAATTAAAACTTGGTGTCAAAATTGAAAAAAAAAAAAAAACAAAACAAAACAAAACAAAAATTTTGTGTCTTTTGTGTAATTTTTTCAATTTTGACACATCAACATGTTATGTCAGTATGTCACATCATCAAAACTAACACATCATAATATCACATCAGCAGGAAACCAGGTTGACCAGTCAAATATTCAGAATTGTAAACAATTGAATACACGGTGTCCAATTTGAGATGAAAAATAACGTATTGTCAAAATCGAATTTTCATGTAAAATTAAAGATTTTTGGGATTTTTTTGTGTGTTTTGTCTTAGCTTTATAAATGCATTGTGGCAACCAAAAAGTATCATTTTTATGCAAGGTTGACAATGCTACGAAGGCCCATCTTGAAAACATTTTCGCTTTTATTTCTCGGTCGGCGGGAATCCATCACTTATGTTTTGCCTCAAAAAGTCTCTTCATCAGCCAACATAACAATGTTCACATAAAAATACACATGGCGACAACGTTACCATACACCGATGTTGATTCAGACTTGAAAGGAATGGTCGTTCGGGCTAAGGGTTTTGGTTGTTCCGCAATCGGTGGCGCTCATGGTCGTGTGCATCGCATCACCTCCTTGGTTGGTAGTTTGTTTATTTTTACAAGATCATTTTGATTTCCGGTTAAAAAAAACAATTTTATTCATGATGTATGGTTCTTTGTTGATAATATGTCTTCATATGAGTGAATTTTCAATATCTTGTTATGATTCATTTTATAAAACAATCAGAAATTACTGTGATCTAAAAAAGATTCTCTTTATACACGGATGACTTTTTTTAATTGCTAGATTTCAACTTTGATATGATTCTAAGAACAATTTCTAACAAAATAAATGATAATGTCAACAATCTTAACTCTGTATGTTCTCCCACCATACCGACATCTCTATTGCCAACCATCACAATCACCCTTGGTACCACCATCATAAGCTCTTTCTAACCCGTTTAGGTTCTTCCATAAATCCATTTCTCCTTCCTTTCTTGAACATCTCATTCCTCACCTCTAAATCATCTTCCCATTCATATTCATCACAATTTATTTGCACCCATTTATTAGGTAACGGTTCCACATAGAAAATTAGAGATTGAAAAAAAAAGATAGATGATAAACTGAATGCAAATTTTAGCTCCAAAACACTTCACTTGTTTGTGTACTCATTGAAAACCCACATAAATGTAATGGAATGTGTTGTGTGTTTGTTAGAGTTTGAAGAGGCGTGAATAGTTGGATTTTACCCAAATGCAAACATAACTTTCACACGAAATGTAATGATATATCATGTCATAGTAACTTAACGCCCTCGTTTTGTTGGTCATTGGTGGAGCCTAAATCAAAATGAAGATATTAGTTGAGTAGGAAATCTCCAATGGCTGTTGTTGTCGAGTCAGGGGTTAAGGTCACCCAGAAGCAAATTACTACCATTAAAGAGGGTAATAAGCTTGAGTAGAAATTCTCTAGCTTTTTCACGATCATCTGGCTTTAATTGTATTTCAATTTTGAATTTTATGTTTTTCTTTAATCCAATCCAACTTCTTCAAGCATCATGTTCATGTTTTGAATTGTTGTCAATGATGATGGTAGAAAATGGTTTTATGATCATATGATCATCGAGATGTCAACGGAAATGGTTTTGTTGAATTGTAGTAGTCGTATGAAGGGATGTCATGTGTTTGGTTATTTGTCAATAAATGAATTATATTTGTAGAATACAAGTACAAGATCTGTTGTATTTGTTTCTAACTTCTCGTTGATTTTGTATTGTGAATATAAATATATTTGCTCCATACAAGTACACGATCTGATACCTTTGTTCCTAACTTCTCTTTGATATTGTATTGTGAATATAAACAGTAATGGTGACCAAATAAGCTGGTCAATATCGATTTTATATCCCTAAAAAGCAATAAGTTAAGTTTAGTGACATTAACCTTTTTTTAATAAATTAACCATGGATTTGATCATTTGATTTTTGTAGAGTAAATTACACGAATGATCCTTGTGATTTGGGGTAAGTTACGTGTTTGGTCATTGACTACTTTTTTTTAACTCAGAAGGTACATATAGTTTAATTTTATTTCGAACTTGGTCCATAATCATCATAAAAAAGAATGATTTGCCATTAATATTTTTTTATTTTCTATTATACTCCTATTTATCATTTTTAATCGCCTACACCATCTTCCTCGAAATTAACAACTCGCCCAACCATAGTCTTCGGCGATGACCACAAACCACTTTGCCGACCTATTATAAACATCGGTTCGTCTTTCGAGCGATACCCACATCTCCCATGGCACCGACACCAACAAGAAGAAGCGATCTACTACGCAGGACCTGGCATTCGTCGACCACTTCAGCCAGCGATTTCTGGAACCCGACGTCTAACGAACAAATCTTAGATCCCGACGTTGCCTTGGTTGTTTCCAACCAAACCCCTATCTCCTTCCCCTTCCCCCTTCGTTTTCTCCCTTCCATTGTGCCCCATAAAACCCTCATGGTCGATTAGGGTTCAAAATAACTGAAAATCCTAAAGACTATACCATGTTTATGCTCATGTTACTGTTAGACGAAATCGATTCCATGTCAACTCGATTGAGCTTCAAATCAGAAGAAATCGAAGTTGCATCAGGTTTTTTTACATCTATGTGTGAGTATCTGTTTCTTTGTTTATGTAGTGTTTGGTTTCTGGATTTGATTTTTTTAATGGGTTTTCGGATGTGATTTCTTAAATAGCTTTGATCTTGCGAATGGATTTCTAGGTTAGCGTTTTTTTGGATTTTAACATCAATGGTATTTTTTCCAATTACAGAGGTAGTGATGGTGGAAGCCGAAGGTTAGCAGTGATGGTGGTAGGAAGTGGTTTTCCGTGACTGAACACAATAAGGAAGGAGGGATTATGGGTGGGATGGTTTGGTTTTTCAGTTTAAAGAGTTAAAATATTTAACTCAAATTTTTCAACATATTTATAAATACTTTTAAAATAATTTATAATGTAAAAAAGATAAAAGAAATGAATAAGGGCAAATAAGTTTTTTCTTTTCTTAGGTTGATTAGGGACCAACTTTCAAACAAAACTAAACTATAAGGACGTTTAAAGTAAAGTTAAATATATAAATTAACAAACGTTTTATTTTTATCTTTATTTATTTATTTTACCTTTATAAACGCTTTGTGGTAACGGAAAAGTTCCATTTGTATGTATGATTGAGAATGCTACGACACCCCACCTTGAAAACGTTTCCGCTTTTATTCTCCGGCCGGCGACGATCCATCGCTTACATTTTGCCTCAAAAAGTCTCATCCTCAGCCAACGTAACAACGTTCACGTAAACATACACATGGCGATAACGTTACCATACGCCGATGTTGATTCAAGCTTGAAAGGAATGGCCGGTTGGGGCGAGGGTTTTGGCCGTTCTGCAGTCGGTGGCGCTCATGGTCCTGTGCATCGCGTCACCTCCTTGGCTGGTAATTTGTTTAACTTTTACGAGATCATTTCGATTTCATGATTAATAAAACAATTTTATTCACGGTGTATGGTTTTCTGTTGATAATATGTCTTCATATGAGTGAATTTTCAATATCTCGGTATGATTCATTTGTTAAAACAATCAGAAATTACTGTTATCCTGAGCAGATTCTCTTTATACACGGATGAATTTCTAAATTGCTATATATCAACTTCGATATGATTCTAAGAACAATTTCTAGCAGAATAAATGATAATGTCCGTGTTTGATTGTAACGAAATCCGTATTTACCTTCAATTTGAATAAATGTCTTTGTAGATGATGGGCCAGGATCACTTCGGGAAGCATGTCGCAAGAAAGAACCATTGTGGATAATCTTTGAAATTTCAGGAACCATTGATCTGTCATCCTACTTGAATGTCTCATCACATAAAACCATTGATGGTCGTGGGCAGCGTATAAAACTAACAGGAAAAGGTTTGAGACTAAAGGAATGTGAAAATATTATAATATGCAATCTGGAATTTGAAGGTGGTAGAGGACATGATGTTGATGGGATACAAATTAAACCAAATTCAAAGCACATTTGGATTGATCGATGCAGCCTGCGTGACTATGATGATGGACTTATAGATATAACCAGACAAAGCACAGACATTACAGTTTCCAGGTGAATTTTTCAATTTCCTGATGAAAAATATTGTGGATGATTTTCATTTCTTAATGGAATCTCTCTGATTCTTGCTAGCAGATGTTACTTTGCTAATCATGATAAGACAATGCTTATTGGAGCGGATCCATCTCATGTTGATGATAGATGTATCAGAGTCACAATTCATCATTGTTTTTTTGATGGGACACGACAAAGGCATCCTCGTCTTCGATTTGGGAAAGTTCATCTTTACAACAATTACACTAGAAATTGGGCAGTATATGCTATTTGTGCTAGTGTTGAAGCACAGGTAAATTTTACTTATTAACTGTAGTAACTGTCAAGGTTAACTTATACATATACTTTTGCTTCAGATATATTCTCAATGCAACATCTATGAAGCAGGAGAGAAGAAAAAAGCATTCGAGTTTTATACCGAAAAGGCAACTACATCGAACTTTTGCTCTCGAATCTATTTTATTAATCCCTGAACATACATTTATGTTTTTATGATCAATTTTTTGGTAAAATATAAATAGGCAGCAGATAAGGAGGAAGGAAGATCAGGGTTGATAGTTTCGGAAGGGGACTTGGTTTTAAATGGAGCTCAATCATGTCCAATGAAAGAAGCAAATGGGGAAAAGATGTTTCATCCAAGTGAGTTTTATCCAAAATGGACAATGGAGCCTGCTACAGATGCACTGAAACAGATTCTCCAGGTCTGTACTGGTTGGCAATCTGTCGCAATACCAGCTGAGCAAGGCACTTCGTGATTTGTGAGATTAATCGGACATAAGATATCGGAATTAATTGACATAAGCATGTAAATATGCATATGTGATTGATAAATATTTTTGTTTATGTGTGTATCTAAAAGTATTATGAATATACATTAGTCCCTTATGAATTTTGCTACTGTTAAAATCCCTGAATTTCCATTTATATGAATGATTGAATGGTAAGTACTTATACTTACATCAAAACGATCCAATCTAATTGGAGTTTGAAACTTCAAAACCGATCCAATCCAATTGTGATTGATATACAATATAATCGGTTTGGATCAATCAGTTTGAATTTGATCAGGTTAATTTATGCACCTCGTAGACAAAATGTACTCAAACAGCTATATAACCATTGATTGTGTGTATTAGTTTAATTTGGTTGGGACATGATTTAATTAATGATTTCAAGTTTATATATGTGTGTAAATTGTAATTCATAAATATTTCTGTTTAAATGCTTTCTTAAATGAACATAAATATTTCTGCATCATCGGAAAGGGCGGGAAGTTTGTGATACTGAAACGATTGGCAAAGTCAATGAAAACGACCCCGAGGTTCTTTAAATCACCGGCGATCCCGGGAAAAGCACAGACAAGCAGTTTGCCATGTTTTCCGGCGAAAGACTCGTCAACATCTTAATACACCGTTCGTCTTCGCTTAACGTGATCAAATGCTTGCCGTAAAATTCCTCATACGCCGGCACTAATCTGTTCGCGATCGAGGCCTTCATCTTATCTCTCATCTTTTCGTCCACCACAATCCACGTCGTTTGCTTCCCGTATACCTCCTCAAATGTAGAATACAACCTCCTGAAGCAATCCCTCACCTTCTCCGGGCACACCACTGAATTTTCCGGCAAACATGAAATCACCTTATTCCAAGACATGGATTCGTAGCTTGATACATATTGATTTAACTTCTTTTCGTGTTTCATTATCCATTCTTCTCCTAGAATAGATTTCAGATTTGTTTCACGGACCTTTTCGATAATGAAATGGAGATTGTTGACTAGGAAGAGATACGATAGTGCAACGTAGTTGTGAAACTTAGCTTTGCCGTCCAATTTGCATAGAAGAACGAGAATGATCCATGCGAGCTTTACGGAAACGGCCGGCGGCGAAACTTCGTCGGTGTTCAGGCACTCCATGTAGGATTCCAGAAATGGCGATTGTTCCTTGAACGGCAAGTCATCTACGATGACATCACTTAGGGCACTGCCGTACTCAGCCAGCGATGATAAGTAAGTCATGACTGAATCATTCAACGGATGAATTCCACCGCCGGATACAGTAAGTTTAGATGAGTTATTGTGAATCGACGATTCCAACTCACGAAGAACAGTTCTGATGGAGTCGCCGAGTTTGTGAAGAGACGACAGAGCTTGCATTTTCACCGACGAGACAGATTCATATGAGAAGAGTGACTCGATTTCTGGCCAGAGATTTGAAATCGAATTGTACAACTCCATCATCAAGAATATTGTCTCCGACTTCAGTCTCTTACATCTCGTAGCGATAAGATCGGGAAATGTGAACAGATTCAGCGCTCCTTTCGTTGAATTCTCGAAACAGGAATCCCTGATTTCTACAAACGAAGTGAAGACGTAATCGCAGAGAAACTTCTCCCGGTGGAAGAGTGTCTTCACTGCGATTGGAACCGCATTCAACCAACTTTTGACATGATATTCAAAATGTGGAGCGTCTACCATCTTCTTGATGTGTGAAGAACAGTAAGGCTGGATTCCGAGATGAAATAGTGCTTCATCGATGGCTGATTTTCGTATGATTTTATAACTTTTGATACACTCCTTGCCGTAACCACAACTAATCATCGTATCAGCTATCAGCCTGAGAATTGAAATTGCAATCATCGACAGTGGTTCAGCATCAGAAACCGAGATGATCTGTAGTTTTCGCTCATCTTCGGATTCAGTGCTGGACCATGACAATCGAGAAGGCCAGCTAGAAACAGATTTAGGCTCCAAGTACTCACGATTATCCGATAAGGTTAGATGAAACTCTTTCTCGAGACGTTTCATTGCGATTTTCATCAATCTCTGAGCAACAGCTAGCATCTCTGACCTCGGATCATTTGAAACGAGGAAATGCATAGCACGGTGTATTCCTTTGACGCAATTGATGAAAACTGTGGCTTCTCTCGTGTTGTCTTGAAAGATGGAGATGAATCTGGTGTAAGAATCACCATTGATGTCCCATTTGTGGATGATTGACTCTGAGTTTTTTATGTTTTCTTCCATAATGGATTCAGATGGTGAAGATGAACATGGAGAAGAAGAAGAAGAGGAAGAAGTAGAGTTGGTAGTGAAGGAGAAGAGAGTGATTAGATTTCTTGGTCTTTTATTCAATTTGTTTGACAGTTTGTAATTAGTTGAGTGAGGGGTTTCAGGGATTGCCATTGATTCAAATGGAATGAGGCAATGGCCAATGAGCGAATCCTTTTCAGGTTGGAGTGATTTGGTTTCTGTTGAAGATGTGGGTTTGTGATGGAATTTAAATAGGGAGGGAAAATTAAAGGTTAAAGTGTCCCCTATGAACTTTTATATCATAAGCTTTATAAAAATTTATAAGTAGAGTTAATTACAGTTTCGGTTTCGTGTGTTGTGATCACATTTTCAGTTTTGGTGCTTAAGTTAGCAAAAATTAACACGATACGAAATAAACGGGTTTGGATAAGATATTTCAACCCGTTTAAATAAACAGGTTGACACGACATGATATAAAAATTAAATGGGTAAGGTTAGAATTGAGAATTTCAACTCGAATATGACTCGAAAATGATCCGTTTATTTATATGCAAGTTTTTTTAATTATTTAAATAATCTAGAAAGATACAAAACCAAAACCATAAGTAAAAAAAAAAAAAAAAAAAAAAAAAAAAAAAATCGAATTGAATTGTTTTGTAATGTTGAAATGATTTAACTGTCTAGATCAAAACTTCACGTTCAGTTTTTCATTTTCTTCCAAACTATCAAATCTCTTTCACCACTCTCACATCCTCATGACCTTGTCATCCGTTTCCCCAACTTCCAATCTTTTAATTTTGTCATCTGAATTTGTTATGACTTCATCTATTCTGCCTCCAAACTATTAGATTTTCCTTTTCGCCTACCAAACTCCTACTCTTTCAACATTCTCAATCTTTTAACCTCACATGACACGACATATTTCAAGATATAGTCCTAACCCGAAACCCGACACGAACTCCACACGAAAATAAACAGGTTGACACGACACGACACGTTAATTAAATGGGATGGGTTAGGATCAAACACTTTCAACCCGTTTAGTGTTTCAACACGACACGAACTCAACACGACACGACACGATTGCCACCTCTACTGTGATTTTAGAAAATTACAACCTCCATCCATTTTCTTCTAACTATGTTAGAAAGTCTCCGTTAAAAGTATATAAAATGATCCATCCACCATCTTCTCTCGTGTCTTTCCTTGTACCAAAAGTCACCATCATAATATCCTCCTTTATTCATCTTCCGGTCAATTAATTTTTATTAATAATTTAACTAGTTGTGAGATTCATATATTACATTAGTTAATTAAAAAAATTAAATACAAAATTCATAATATTTGAAAACTTTGAATTTATAAGAAAAATAAGAAAATTAATGAATTATTATAATGAAAATGTTTTTTATCTTTTAAATTTAAACAAATAATTTAAATAAATAAACAAAATAAACTAATGAGCTTTAATTTGGAAATTTTAAAATAAGAAGATAAGTCCATTAATGAAATTAATATTAATTTATTACTACATTTATTATAATTATAACATTAAAGTATTATGTGAAATTTATCAAACATTAATTTAAAAAAAAAAAAAAAAAAAAAAAAAAAAAAAAAAACTCATATGTGGAAAATAAATTAATTCAAAAGAGTAAATTATTGAAATCGTCCCTATGGTTTGGTTAAAATTGCACGTTTAGTCTCTAACTTTTCTTTTGCACTCGGATCGTCCCTGTGGTTTGATGTTGTTGCATTTTTCATCCCTATGGTTTGATTTTGTTGCGTTTTTCGTCCCTTACATACATAAAATTAGGGACCAAAGATGCAATTTTGACCAAACCATAAGGATGAAAAATGCAACAAAATCAAACCACATGGACGATCCGAGTGTAAAATAAAAGTTAAGGACCAAATATGCAATTTTAACTAAACCACAGGGATGATTTCAGTAATTTACTCAATTCAAAATAACCATAAAATAACATTTGTTAAATTGAATGAGAGTGTGACATGTGTTAAAAAAAAAATATTCATTTATTATAGCAGATCTAATTTACTAAAAATAATAATTAAATTGTATTATCATTTATATATTAGCATAACAAACAAAAGCAAATGAAAAGATGAACGGGATCATTTAAATTGTAGAATACTTTATTGTTGTTAACCATTATCTACGTTTCAACACCAAATACTCTCTCTATAGTCTATACCATGGTTTTCAGTTTCACTATTTTACTTCAAATTAATATATTTTGTTGCATCAAGAAAATATGTTTTTTATCAACAACGGAACCGATTTAGGTATGAAAACTAATATATGTCAGTCTGTTTCCGTCTCGTTACTTATAAAGACGGGCATCACAATCTGTCTAGGTACCCATGACCAAAATTCCAACCCTAGTTAAAATCAACTTGCAAAACTAAAAATGATGCCCATTCATATGTATTTAGGATACGTCCATATATTGTATTATTGATATATATATTCAATTAATAAGACGGATCAGATTTCATAGGAAACTATTTGAATTACAAAATTTGCATTAGACTTTTTTAAAGCAAAAGGTTGGAAATTTTTATGTCTGCGCATGCAAAATCATATCATTCAAATTTAAATGCAAATGCAAAATGGACGGGGAACCAGTGTGTAGTGCATTATGGTTGATAGCCAACTTGTTTTTCATGGTCGGCTTGTTAATTTTGTGGTTAATATTCCCCAAATAACAATCTAGAGTAGGTCATTTTTATTTTATTTTACACAACTGGTATTTATTTTCTTAAAATGATAGGACACATCACACACATGAATGACACACTTTATAATAATAACGTAAATACCATAATTTAGTGGTCAAAATTAAATATGGCCACATATAACTAAGTTATCTCCCTCCGTATTCTTACCCACGATACATTTTTGACCCGTTTTCAAAATCACCAGACCAACTGGTTTTAACAAATATAATGCCAAAACAAAATCATTTCTATATGAAGATTTTATACTATTACACCAATTTAAAAGTCGGGTAGCATTATTCAATGTTTTTTTATATATTATATAGCTTGTTTGAAACTTTTTACAAACTTTGTTTCTTTATATCTTGTCAAACCTATTTACTAGTTCCTTACATACGAAAGTCATATATACATACTTCAAATTTTGGCCACAAATTCAAGTATTTAATCACTTGATGTCATGGTTGCTAACATGGTCCATTATTACTACTTGCACTTGACTTTATCAACATTAATCTAGGAAAGACTAACAGTTTTCAAACCTATATATACGTAGGGAAGCCATATTGGAGTTACAAGATTGGAAAACAAGATGAGACTTTAGGGTCATGAAGACCACAAGATGAGACTTTAGGGTCATGAAGACCATAGTTATTGCTCGGATCATCCTTTGCCCGTCTCATGAGGATGTTTAGTGCCACTTGCTATTTATTGTAGTTTGATTTTGTGCTAATTCATTTGAGGAATAGATTTACAGTTGTTTTTATTTTTATGGGTTCGCAGGATGTAAGCAGTTGTTTAATTTATAAAATGTTGTCTTGTTATTCATAATGTGTGTGTATGTTTGGTGTTCTCTAAACTTTTTGTGAAGGGAAAATAGTACATTTAGTGTTGTAGCCGAAGTTGGTAGTGATGAAATTTGGAAATGGCCAAGGGTAGGAATGGGATACTTATTAAGATAAAGAATTTCTTGTTAGGGGTGAAGTTAGAAAGTTCTAAAGTGTAAGGGCCAAAATAACCCAGTCTCAGCAAACCGCTACATAATAGCCGCCACACCAAATTAATATTTTCTGTACACAAAAAAAAAACATAAAAAAAAAAATCATTTCAAATTCAAAAATTAAATGAACTGAATGAATATAAACACTTTTAATTATGTAAAAATAGGTATATTAACAAACCATTAATAGAAGTAAATTCTAGTGTATATGTGAAGAATAATAAAGTTATAATTATGTAAAATTAGGTATATTAACAAACTATTAGGTTTTGATTAACTAATTGTAGAAAACCAAAATTGATTGTATATTAATTTTTGACATTTAAATTTTTTAATAAATCAATATCCGAAATGAAAATCCTATCCCCAAATGTGATGAACTTTTCCTGACATAGATTGATTTTGTATTTTAAGTGGTCTTTCGTATGTGTTTTGTATTAATAGGTTATACTGATTGTAGTTAGGTATTCTTTTGTAGTAGTTTTCATACTCCGAAATGTGTCTAATCAGTTCAAAATCAGGAAAACGATTCTTAAATAGGAGGAAGTTTAATGAAGGCTATGATGGTACATTTGATTTATAATGGAAACCACTTACAGAAATACAGAAATAGGTTACATATATGATGGGATAATAGTTTATAATTGTCTTATAGGAACCTTCGAAAATAGAAATGCCTAGATATGTGATCTATCATATGCGTCTATTCTATCTATCAGTAAATGGTTAATTATATCATACTAACTAATTGTTTATTTGCGGGGAGAAGCTTCATACGTAGATACCCTTGAGGAAGATGAAGGTGTTTGACTGTTTTTGATGAAACACAACTAAATCCATAACCACCAAAGTCAAAGATTAAATTAAGGAGAAGACTCAAATTGAAAACGTAAAGAACTTTTAAAGATAGGTTTGGATCATCCTTTTAAAAAACTATTACTTTATATTGGTGTTTTCTAGCTTGTCTCTTGGTCCGATATGACTTCGTTGGATACTTTGCAAAAGTAGTGTTTTGATGTGGTAGTTATCACGACTTTTGGACTTATCAAACGCCTTGCTCTTTGAAACATCTAAACCAAAGAATGAAGACATTTTTTATGATATTGTATTTATGTTTTTCTTTTAAATTAGAACATCTTCAACTCACTTCCATTTTTCATTTTCTCTCTTATTTTTTCTTTCATTTCTCTCCAATCCTATTCCATTTATTCCCTTATTTTAGGAGAAATAAATAATATAACACCATATTATTTAATATTTATAATAGTATATTATATATTAAATTATATTTAATTAATTATAAATATAAAGTTTATTTTTTGTTTATCAAAATCATAAAAATTTAAATACATATTGAAATTTTAAAATACGATAATGAATTTTATAAAAACTTATAATTAGGTGTTATACATATAATCTTATTTGTTTAATAGTATTGTAATGAAAAAAATTATATAGATTATATTTTTATTAAAACCGAATTAGTATAATAGATATGATTGATAATCTATATAAAATATACTAGGAATATATTTTTTTAGATTGAAAAATAAAATAAGATTGGAAATGAAATACTATTTATCCTGTTTTTTGGGAGAAAAAATAAAAATAAGTTAAAGGTGATCTTAGCGATGGAAGAAAAAAAAAAAAAGCAAAATGTATTGGATAAGTGGATGTGTAATCCTCTTTAGCTTTAACAATTGTGTAACTTTTATTTTAATCTAGTTTCTTGCTAGAGTTTTGTTTATATAATTGTTGTTCCAAAATAAATAATGGACATCATATTTTATTTAAAAGAAAACTACAAATTAATGTAATACAAACATTAATAGGTCATTTTCATAAACAAAAAACAATTTTCACTTTCATTCATCATGCCAAAAGGAGTAATGTTACAAAAAAGAGTAATGTTCAAAAATGATTAGTCTAAAACATCAAAATAAGCAAAACATTAAAATGAAAAAAACCACAAACAAAATATTAAAAAACATCTTATTGCCTTTTCTATAATTCAAAATCCAACAAATACATAAAAAATATCAAATTTATTTTGAAACATGACTCAAATGGTGAAATTATATATCATGCCATTTCAGATTACCATTTTTGTTAAATAAGTAATCAATAATTTAAGATAGGTTAAAACAAATACATATAATCAAGGGAGCCAACAATAGTAAACTTCATTCAAAAAGAAATAGCTAAGGCAACATCAAGAGCAAACACAAATGTTGATCATCTTGTAACTCATTGCAAACAAACTATCAAATACATGATTTCTGATCAATCGTACAGAGAATCAGACTTCAAAATTGGAACAAGTTTTAAACACATTAATACCTAAATATCATCCTGGATAATTTCCACCTTAAGCCTTGATAGCATACTTCCTCAATGGGAAGTACTTCTCCTTCTTCTTCTCTCTTTCAGTCTTCAATGAAACCTAAATCAAACATTGGACATGATTCAATTATCATATCTCTAAATCACATTTTATTTCTAATTTATATCAATATGGAATTCTCCCAACAAATATACCTGATGCTTGGTTAAACGTCTACGGATGGCTCTGGTTTTCTTTGGGCGCAAATCAAGAGGCAAGTATTTCTTGTTCTTGTAAGCTTCCCTAAGAGCAGACTTCTGAGTTTGTGAAATCACAGTCAGAACCTGAGCAATTGATGTCCTCACCACTTTGCTGCAAAAATACATGTTGAAAACATAAATAAATAAATAATACCTGAACGTCGATCTGCTAAATTTTTGTTATAGAAATTCAATGTTTTTCAATTAATTCGATGCAAAACTTGACCCCGTGGCAAGAAAAGCAGCAAGAGGAATATGTAATTATTTAGTTGCAATACTATATAAAACAGCAAAGTCTCGTCTGCAATTGAAGGTAACTTGCAATCAATCTCAGCGATAAATGAAGACAGATGTGTGTAGAGAGAAATTACTTACATCTTGGATAGCTTGTTCGGAGCACCGCCGGTAACTTTGGCGACACGGAGAAGAGCAAGTTCAGCCTTGAGATCCTTCAACTCGGCAAACAAATCAGCCTTCGATTTGTTCCTAAGCTCATGAATTTTGATTCGAGCTGTATTTCCCGTATATTAGAAACATACATTAGGCAATATTGTCGAATTAAATCGAGAAGAACAAAGATAAGCGTCGAATAATCGAAACTGAAAGCTTACCCATTGATCGAAGCCGAAGTGAACTGCAGGGATTGCTCCTTCTGAAAGTTTGAAACCCTAATTACGAGATATGAACGGAAGGTTGGGGTTGATATATAAGGCTCAAGCTATTTGTAGCCCAGTCCAGTCTATTATTTGCTAGATCCATTTCCAAATATCCAATATTTTAATAGACCTTGTTAGCCCACTAAGAGTATCTTACAATTGGATTTTGGGCTAAGATAGCATTCCACTCCCTATCATAAAGCCTCATTTGGTTTTGATACATGTTACTATGTTAACATGGATCTTATATTGTTGGTTTTGATACATGTTAACATGCAATATATGCCGTCTCAGAAAAAAAATACATTTGATTTATGCACCTCTTTATGTTTTCAGTTGGTCGTTATGATTTTATTTCGATATAAAAACACCTAAGTTTTTTTTATATAAAATAATCTTTTATTAATCAGGAAAAAAAAAAAAAAAAAAACCTTAACCCATACTCACTATTTTCCTTTTCTTTTCCTCATAAAAACCACAATTTCAATTGGATTCAACCCACTCTTTTCATCATCTTTCTTTCTAAAGAACCAACCACTACCAACTATCCACATTATTACAGTCGCAATCACTTGTGTTGGTGGTCTATTTATGCCACTCATCCACAATACCATCTCCACAACCTCATTATGAGACAACTCCACAACATCATTGTTAGACGCCGTCACAACCATTTATGAGTCTAGAACATAAAACCATATGATTTACTATTTAAATGAAACCGGTAAATAATGAAGGAAAAAAAATGGCTTTAAAAATCTTGATTTTTACATATATTTTTGTTGCTAAAAATATCAACGTAGTTCATTCAAATATTTAAGTTGGTTCATAATTTTTATTTTTATATAATATGTTATAAAAAAAATAGTCAAGTGACCCACCTTTAAGATACATAGTCTCGTCATTGTTCATAACCTCTTTTATTGTCACCTTCATCAAATCTAATATGTTGGACTCTTATCATGCCTCACAGGTCTCCTTGTATGTCTCTCTCAATGATGTGATATGTGACGATGATGGTGCTCATGGGCCAGATTCTGGCGAAGGTAATTTGTAGCGAAGATCGTAGTGATAAGCCACGTATATTATCGAGGTGGTGATAGTGAACTAGATGATGATGAACTCTACGATATGTATGGTAACAAAGATGAATGCTAACCGGGGGTAGTAATCGTTGGGAGAGAGGTGATGGAGGCGACTACAAAAGAAGGTGGCAACAGTGATTCTGGAATCTTATATGTTGGACCCCTATCATGCCTCACAGGTCTCCTCATATGTCTCTCTCAATGATGTGATATGTGATGATGATGGTGCTCAAGGGCCATGTGGTAATGACGAACCAGATTTGTAGCAAAGATAGTGGTGACAAGTCATGTATGTGATCGAGGTTGTGGTAGTGAACTAGATGAGGATGAACTCGACGGTAGGTATGGTGATAACGACAAATACTAACCATGTTTAGTAATCGTTAGGAGGGAGGTGATGGTGGCAATTACAAAAGAAGGTGGCAATAGTGGTTCTAGAATCTAGACAGAAAGAAAATAGCAATAGATCGAAAGGGATAAAATAAGAGAGAGATTCTAATAAGGTTATACATGATGTGGAGTTTTATTTTTTATTTTAAATTAAAATCAGTTTAAGAAAAAATATATTAAATTAAAAAGGATATACATTTCATTTTAGATAATGTAAATGTCCAACCACACAAAAAGACTTAAATCATAAACACATTTACATATATTAATATTAGGATGTACAACCAACTAACAATGTACATATACACCCTAAAAAGATCCAAAACATCTTAGTTAATTCAGATGTACTATTACATTAATGTTATATGGTAAAGCAAACAATTTTATCAAAATTTGGTAAAATCAAGGGGAATGGATGGACTAATAATAAAACGACCCTTGGTAGAAATTAGGGTTATCAGCGATTGTCTTCTACTCTCATCGGTGACAACATGTCCGATAATATTTGTAACGTCCCAAAAATCACAGAGAGATTTTTTATTTATAAAAAAAATTAACCAATTAAAACTTTAATTTCAAAGTCCATTAAGTGACATTTGTTTGATTGAAACCATACATTGTCATAATTGAATTTACAAAACCGTTGTGTAACATCCCAAAATCCAAAACCAAAAAGTTCATTTTTAATTTAATAACTCATAAAACATATTATTGAAAATATCATTAAGTTATCCCATATCATAAAAATCCATAAGTCATATGTCTCAAAACAAGTCATAATAATGTCTATGTACAAATCCCAAGAACATCATAGTGCAGAAAATAGTGGTGTGATGTGTTGCAGTCATGCCGGCTTCTTTCCCTTCGAAGAAGAAGTACCTGAAACCAAAACTGTAAACCGTAAGCACGAAGCTTAGCGAGTTCCCCCATCACACCACATACCATACAATAAACATATTGTAAGGCATATAAGGGTGCCCGACCTACCCTGATGCGCATATCGGGGTGCTCAATCTACCCCTGTTAGGCATACCGGGGTGCCCAACCTACCCTTGTAAGACATACTGGGGTGTCCGACATACCCCTATCAGGCATATATGGGTGCCTAACCTACCCCCGGTTTATCTCAACCGGTTACGGGAACTATTTCACCCCTACCACTACCACATAATAACATATCATAAACATATTGTTAGGCATATACGACTACTGTCTATGACTTCGGTCTCTTTCAACCAACAATTCGGCACTATCACATAATATCATAGCATCCTAGCACATAGAGCATAACAAATAGTGGCATACCAAACAATTATCACAAAGACAGTTGTCTCAACTATAAATAACTACTAGTGGGTCGGCATTGGTGCCCTCGACCCACTTATGCTAGAAGGTAACTCCTCACACTGCTGAAGTCCCGCGGACAAAACTCTAGTTGTTGGATGATAGATTCCCGAACTGTCAACATTAAGTAACACCCAATTAATAATTGGGCTCCAACACATAACCATAAGTCCATACTTGGGATAATATACTACTTTACCCCCCCCCCCACCCAACTTAGCTTGATTCAATCCCAAGGTCCAATCCAAAGGCCCAAAAGTCAAACAATGAACCAAAGCCCAACATATGGCCCAAATTTCCAAATTGGGCCCAAAACTTTACATGGTATTACCCTAAGGCCCAACTGTATATTCCAGTCCAAACATTTAGCATTCCAATGGTCCAACATCTGATAATCATCAAGGCCCAATATGGCATACCTATGACCCAATTTTCCAGATTAGGCTCAAACCCTCACATGGGCCTTACCCTAAAGCACATCCAAATATTCTAGTCCATATACTTGTTAATGGATGACCCATCAGTAGCCCAATGTGACATCCCCAAAATCTCGGCCAGAAAAGACCGGTTTCATTTATGCTTTTTAAACATTTTCAGAGTAAATCCTTTTAATTTTAAAAGAGATGCGGAATTTGTTCCCAAAAACAAAACATGATAAAATAGATATTTATCAAAACATTTCATAAGACATATGATTTCATTTCATATTCAAAAGTCGGGATGTCATGTTCCGATACAGATCATAAAGCATAAACGACAACATTACAAGTCATTCAACAAATATATACATATACAGACTTGTAAACAAAACAACTTGATGATTCGCCCATCTTAAGCTCTTGCGCCACTTCCTGTAATACAAATAAACTGAGTGGGTCAGGCTTGGGAGCCTGGTGAGCATATAGGGTTTTCAAACCCACAATAATTATATTTAATTACAACAATCAACAATAAACCCGATTACCCATTCCCGTTATCCTCACTTTACGTTCCTAAAAATAACGTCTATTATAAGGAACCTATTTCAGGATTTTTCATCGGGACGGACATTAGTGCAGAGGGGCTTCCTCAACATTAAGTGTCCTAAAGGCAACCATGTGGGGGATAGAGTACACCGGTGAACACGTCGTTCACAACACCTACAGGTAATGAGCCTGCTAGTGTTCCACAGGACAATCTAGAATAGTATGTGGTCGTCATTCATACTCTGCTGAATGACTAGAATAACACCAATAACACCGAGGCCTCTCATCTGTTTATTACACACCAATTATCTACCCATGTTCTACCCAACATATTAGTAGATAAAAATATACATTTTTATACATAGTTTAAAAACCTGTATAACATGCTTTAATAATACATATTCCACATAACAGATGAGGCATACACACATAACACGTATTTCATAGAGAATACATCAGATCTATAAGATAGAAGAGAGTGAATATACACTCGCACGTATAACAACCAAATATATACACCTAACACGTATTTTATATGAAATACTTCATAATATTGCGTTGGAAATAAAATAATTACACACTCACTTGATCAGAAGATGATCGGGCAGCACTACGGCTTGCAGAAGAGGTGTTTCTCCGTAGATCTGGAAGATCTTCACAAAACCAGGCTCCTCGCGGGCAGCGTTTCGACTCGGGAATAACGCTCTTCGGTATCCTCGGGGCTTCGGATCTTGCTTCGGGGCTTGGGAATATTACCGGGCCTTCGGGGTATAAACGGCACGCAAAACGAGGCAAAACTTAGAGAGAAGGAAGAGTTTGAACAAGAGAAAATGGCTGAATTCGAGTTCTATTTATAGGCTGAGGGTCTGGGATTACGCGGGGCGTAATCTCAAATTACGCGGGGCGTACTTTGACGTCACTGCGTGCGTCAACTGGTGGCACTCATGTATCGGTCAGACAAGTTGCATCCGACTGAGTACGCTGGGCGTACTCAAATTACGCGGGGCGTAATTGACTCGTCGAACTTCTAAATTGCGTAACTTTCGCATACGAGCTCCGTTTTCGACGTTCTTTATATCCACGTGAAGGTCATACCATACTCTACAACTTTCATTTAGAGTCCGTCGGCTAATTTTGACTTTTATTTTTATTATTTATTTTTAGAAGGCCGGGACAGAAAAACTTCGTTATAAATTCATAACTTCTTCGTCTGACGTCCGTTCTCGCCTAACTTTTCCTCGTTTCGCTACTAACAACAAGATCTTCGATTCTCATTTAGATTGTTTCGGCTAAAACCGCTCGATCTCAAATCGAGTATTCGGGCTGCATACTGCTAAGTCGAAACTTAGAAAAATCATAACTTCCTCATACGAAGTCAGATTTGGGCGTTCCTTTTATGCACGCTCTCGGTTTAACGAAATCTACGACTTTCGTTTAGTTCGCTAAGGCTAAATATCGCTCTATCTTAAATTCATATTTTACGTCACTCGGTATCGTGTCGGTTCTGTCGCGAAACTTCGACAGGTCATAACTTCTTCGTTATAACTCTGATTTTGGCATTCCTTATATCTCCGGAATCCTTGTTTCGACCACTACAACTTTATGCAAAGATATCAGGCTTATCTCACACTTTAATTTTGACGCTTATTTTATTCTTAATTCATTAAATTATAAAAATCAAGAAAATAAACACATAAATCACATAATTCACATAATTCACAAATAATACATTTTTATTATTTCAAATTTAGTTACAAAGGTTAACCTAGACTATTACATTGCTAGAAATGGCAAGCCCAGAAACACCGGCGTTTCACCCAATCACTAAAGCCCAACAAATAGGCCCAACGCAAGGCCCAAACAAAATTAAGGTTTTCACATAAAATGATGATTAGGGTTTAATTAAAACACTTAATCCATTAAGGACTTAATCCATTAAGTCTATCAATGTACTAGGCCATTCATACAATATAGTCGGACATCATTAAAAAATTCCAATCTAACAGTCCAAATGAGGGTCCCAGCAAATCCCAAACTAACATTTCCAAAATTAGGGTTTTCGAAACCTTAAGGTTTCCAACCCAATCATGTAACACATAGTTCCTTATACGTATTTTTAATATGAATTTTTGCACTTTTACTCTGGGATGCGACGAGTTGGAGGCCCTAACTCGTCGAGTAGAGGCAAAACTTGGACGTGGGTGGAAGAATCTAGTCGCCGAGTCGGAAGCCCCGACTCGACGAGTAGACCTGTCTGGATGAAACCCTAAATTTGAGGGTTTGCACCCTATTTAAACAACTTATAGGGTCTCCACTCCATCCCCCATCACCCTCAGACTCTCTTCATGGAACCTTAATCAAATATTGAGTGTTCTTGAGCTTTGTGTGTTTTTGAAGCTTGAGAAAAAAGACGAGGCTTGGGAGATCAATAGAAAGCAAGTAGATCCAGAGGTTTTGGAACATTCCCAGCTCATTTGAGGTATAAAGTTGATACCTTGACTATTCATTTATAAGATCTCTATTTAGGGATATTGTCTACCTTTTTAAAGTCTTAGTAAATCCATATTCGTGATTGTGCATATTAATGGGTTTATACTTTGGATCTTAAACCTTTGTGGGTTCCCATGGCATAATAGTGCCAACTTTATAGCCATAGGAGTTCCATGCACCATGTAGACTTCATGTTGGGTCTTTATGAGCTAGTTAACCCATGCATGCAAGTAGAGTTTGTAACTTTACGTGCTATATCAATCCTAGGAGGTCATATCTATGTTCTGAAGGCATTAAGACAGACTGAAATAAACTATATGGACTTGAATTTGGGGGACTCGACGAGTCGCTCATAGGACTCGGCGAGTCGGGCCATGGTTCCCCAACCTTTTCTGTTTCGAAGCAATCCGGTTGAGCCTATAAGAGGACTCTACAAAATGGACGTGAATATGGACTTGAAGATCAGAGAGCTCAATGAGTTCAAGGATGAAGTCGACGATTTCAAGGCAATGTCCCGATTGATATGAAGAATGACTCGACGAGTCAAGGACGAACTTGGCGAGTCCAGAACTAAACGTGCCAACTTGTATGAAGCAGGACTCGACGAGTTCAAAAATAAACTCAGCGAGTCATGATCAAAAGGTCCTGATTATATATGAAGGAAAGCTCGACGAGTTCTTGAAAGAATCGACGATTAGGATCGAAGTCCAGCACTTTGAGGATTATAGAACTCGACGAGTTGGTGAACCAACTCGGCGAGTTGAGTCAACCAGATTTTGACTTTAACCAGGAGGTTAACATTGACTTTGACTTTCACCTGAGTTGACCATTAAAAGGGTTAAAAGTATGAAATGGTAATTAAGGAATCTTGTTATGTGTAGGAGTTGAGAGGAGTTGATCCTAACATCGAGGACAGTTCACACACCTCACAACATTGAGGTAAGTTACCTTCCAGTAGAAGTGGGTCTAAGGCACCACTGCCGACCCACTAGTAAGAGTTATAGTAGAGATAATTATCTTCGTGATCATTATTTGGTAGAATGCGGATAAACATCTAGTACAGTCACAGATCAGCTACGATCATCAACGCGTGTAGACAGAATAAGATTATTTCCATAAAATACCCTTAGACGAAAAAAATTCCAAAACTGCAACATCACCTATAATGAGATGACCACTTGTGCCAACCTCTCTTAGGAACTTTACTGTTCCTAAGGGGTGCACAACTTTTATATATATATATATATATATATATATATATATATATATATATATATATATATATATATAAAAGCCTTTAGTAATCTAAAAAGGCTCAACTTATCTTTATTTATAAAAGAGATGAGAACTAGCATCTTATCACATAACCACTTAACTAGGGGTGTAATCAAGTCAAGTCAAGTCGAACATTACCAAACTCGAAATTCGACTTGACTAAGTAACCCGAGCTCGAAACTTAACTTGAGCCTTAAATTCAAACTTAAACGTGAACTCGATAAAGTAATCGACGTTTTCGAGCTCGACTCGATTAAATACTAAGAAAATAAAATTAGATTAAATTACAATAGAAATGCGATTAAGTCGTGAGCTCGAATCGACTCGGCTCTATAATATGTAAATATTAATAAAACAAAGAATAAATGTATAAATATAACAATGCTCAATTAACCCCGCATGCTTCACGAGTTGAGTATTCCAATACTCAAGCTCGGCTTGATAATGTACTTGAGTAGTTCGAGCTCGACTTGAGCTGAGTCAATTTTGAGTCGTACTCGAGTATCTCACAAGTTGGCTTGACTTAGTTGCACCCAATGTTCTAAATAACGTAAGACATAATTTGACAGCAATATCAAGTCTCAAGTTTTTCCGAGCTTTGGCAAGCCACTTCGTTTGTAAGACATGACTTAAGGCGGAAATTTTATATATAATTAATATTTTTATACGTATTTTCAACTATTATTCAATGTTATACACATGTATGAATTAAGACGATATTTAAGTAAAATTTGACAGTAAACACAAACCTTGAAGCTATGGCACGTCCATGAGTTAACCAATAATGATACCCAAGTCTCTTTGTTTATTTATTTATTTATTACACATTAATTTAAATAAAATGACATCTAATCAATTAACCATCCAAATTAGACATTTGATTTCAGCACCCTATAAAGTATAAACCGCCCTACTACATAATCAATTAAGTACTACCCCCCCCCCCCCCCCCCCCCACCATTCCAATATCTAAGGATCCACAAAACTAGTTTATTTCTATTTCATTGAAGAAATACAGACACAGATACACACATACACTGTTTAATGGTATGTCTCTGTGCATCCATCCTATGTTTTTCTTTTTTGCAGATTCGCATGATTCATGTTTTATTTAATGATCAAATTCTTTTTTTTTTTTTTGTTTTCCATGATGCTCAGGCAATCGAAGATGCAAATGTCAAATACGAAGAGGTACAATTCGAATCTTTCTATTATTTCTCCATCATGTTGCTCTGTTTTTTGTTTCTTCATGAAATCATGCATGACACACGTCAAAATCCTGCTATTTTCGTTTCAGGAATTTATTACAAATTCAAAGGGTGTGAAGCTTTTTACGTGCAGATGGCTCCCAGTTGATTGCGAACCGAAAGCTTTAGTCTTTCTTAACCATGGGTATGCCATGGAGTGTAGTTTCTCCATGAAAGGCGAGCTTGATTGTTCTGAAATTTAATTCATTTACATTTTTTATATTAGAAAATGATTATTAAATGAGTTGAATTTACGTAAGTAGGACCTGCAATGAGGCTTGTAAAGGCAAGATTTGGAGTTTATGGAATAGATTGTCAAGGGCATGGAAAATCCGATGGAGTTCTGGGTTACATCCCTTCGTTTAGTGATTTGGTTGACGACTCTTCTGATTTTTTCACAAGCGTTTGTGGTTAGTTTTATTTATTTATTTTTAAAAAAAAATTGTGTTCTTGAGGTTTTATTTCTATTTTTAGTAGAAAAATACACGAGGAAAGAAGGGTTGAATCTTAATCTTGACCATTTCCATCCAAACTAGGAAATACGAGATTTTGGGTATTGTTTTTGAATGATGGATAACCATCACAAATTATTGTTATTATATTTTCTAAAAAAAGAAAAAAAAATGATTTTTATGTTATTTGAGAAAATACAAACTCGATTTTTTTTTGGAGAAAATAATATTAAGAAAGAAATAAATGCTAAATTTGAGTTGGGGATTTAATTTTCAGAAAAGCAAGAAAATAAAAATAAATTGAGGGTATTGCTTGGAGAATCCATGGGGGGAGCAATGGTTCTGAGGTTACATATGAAGAAACCAGATTTCTGGGACGGTGGAGTCTTGGTTGCACCCATGTGTAAGGTGTGTTAATGTATATTTCTAGTAGTCTTCTTCTTTAATGATTTTATTTTGTTAAAATGTTTTAGTTAGTTATTAATAAATACTTCAAGGCCGATTTAAATTTTATCAAATTAGTTATCTCTGACTAAACATTAGTGTTTTCTTTGGGGGTAGGTGAGGTCTTTTTGACAATATATTATGTATAAGTTTAAAATTAAAACACAAGATTTATCGATTGTTATAAAAAAGTACCAATCATTAACATAATACTTCAAAAAATATGGAAACATCTCTTAGTAGTACTAAAATCAAATATTCACTTTGTTCAAAAGAAGTTGGATCTCGTATATATTTCATCAAATAACTAAACTTTTCTTTACAAGACAAAATTAACCAAGATGTCATATTTTATGATGGTTATTTATGTATATTTGAATTTTTCAATAACTCAAAATAAACTTTTATGTTTTATTGCGACTTTGTCTAGGTAGTTGAATGTTTCATGTGAAAAGTCCACTGATTACTACCAATTATATGTTGGTGGTTAATCTCATTGACAAATAACTGAAGTAGTTTTATTAAAGAGAAAGATTTGATCATTTACGTTTAAGCCTTTTAAGTTGTCACATTAGGATATGAATGACTCTAGTTTTCAACAATTTTTGTTTATTTGAACAATTCTTCAAAATAAAAAACATAAATTAAATTTCTTGTATTGTTATTCTGTCCTTATTGGTTATCTTTAATTTATTTCATTCCCATTTATTTAATATTTGTAACATTTTATATATGTTAAAATTTTCAGCTTTCTGACGATATGAAACCACCACAAATTGTGGTAAGCATATTATCACACCTTACAAGAATCATACCAACGTGGAGAATAGTCCCTGGTCAAGATATTATTGAACTAGCCTTTAGAGATCCTAAAATTAGAGAGGAGGTACACAATCTTCACTTTTTTTTTCTTCATTAATTATTATAATAATTATTATAAGTTAGTTTCACTTAAGTTATATTTAGCGCGCTACTGATAAGCTAGTTTATTTTTTAAGCTTTTTTATATTGTCGTGTTTGGTAAGCTAAAAAGTAGGTTATAAACTAACTTTTAAGCTAGCTTTTTGAAAAGCTACTTAGACTAGTTTTTTAGGAGCTTTTTATAAATTTTCCATATACACCCCTTAATTAATTATAGAAACATAGATTCTTAAATGTCCTTTTATGTAATTTTATATATTTCAGCTAGCTGTTCAGCTAGTTTTACCAAACGTTATTTTTTATCAACTAGCTTTTTAGCTATCAGCTAGCTTTTTAGCTAACAGTAAGCTTTTCAGCTAGTACGCCAAATATAGCCTTATTGTCAAACATCAATCAAATCATTTGTATTTCCTTGTGACAGGTTCGTAAGAACCCATTATGTTACAAAGGTCGTGTACGCTTGCAAACTGCTAATGAATTATTTGGTGTCACCACAAACCTCGAAACAAGACTCCAAGAGGTGAAACTGCCATTTTTTCTTGCACATGGAGGCGACGACAAGGTGACAGACCCCACAGCAAGCAAACTTTTGTACGAGAAAGCATCTAGTACTGACAAGACATTTAAGTTGTACCCAGGGATGTGGCATGCTTTGACTTATGGGGAATTTACTGAAAACACTGATATTGTGTTTGCTGATATTATTGCTTGGATCAATGAGAAAATTGCTCAAGGAAACTCGAGAATGGAGAGGGAGCAAAAGAAGAAGAATGATGAGTCGAGTAAAAAGAATGCTAATTAGGGTTTACACTTGTGTAAGAAGTCAATAGTAAGAACCTTGTATTCTTGCCTTTCCTTTTATAAAAATCATAATACCTCCATTTCTGAGGTGTGTACCAAATCATGCAAGTAAAGTGTTTCTGAATTTCTTTAGATTTTTAAGTAATCATCTACTCATAGTATGTTAGTCGAAACAATCATTTTCACGATAATGAGTACCTATTCCAATGTGTTCCACTTTTTGGTATGATATATCAAGACCTAATGTAACATGATCACGAGAATGAGTCTCTATTCCAATTTGTTCCACTTTTTGGTATGATATATCAATACCTAATATAACATGATCACGTAAAAAAATCAACCGATGCACCATCAATCATGTAGAAAAGTCAAAAACTCTACCTAATTTTAAAATATGAAGACAATCATGAATGATGGACTTAAGTCCACCTAATGGAGCAAATCAGGGTTTTTTTAATTAGTCTATATTCTAAGGCTTTCAAATCACGAACATGAATTGAACAAGAATTCATATTAAAAGTGGTAGTAGGTAAAGTAACAACTTCAATGAGTGAGGAATCCTTTAGCTATGGATTCTTTTTCATTTCCCACAATTGTTGTCTCCGTCACTTTGCATTAATACATATATACAAAATAAAATAAATTAAAAATCTGAAACTACATAACAAGATTGATTTGGTCGGAAATTGGAATTCAAGTCCATTCCAAACCCATGTTTGGGTGCAAATGAGTATTAATTTTAATTTTATCGAAATTCATAAAATCCTATGATTTAAATTTAAACATTCCATCCTAAAACCAATGGAATCCAATTTTGAGCATTTCTTCGTTAAAAACTTAATCAAAAATACTCTTCTAACCCGAAATTTCAAAAAACAAACTCCCCTCCCCTCTCAATGACATTTCCCTCTATTTGCTAACAAATTCCATTCAATTTCATGCTAACCAAAAGCGTGACAAAATTCAATTCATCCATATTCCAAATCCTTTAAATTTCAATTTCTTAAACATATTTTAATTCCTTCAAAAACATTTTGCGAACCAAAGTCATTTCAAACTTCCAAACCTCGAAAGTTTGAATCAAATTCAAGTTGATAACCTTCATCTTTCATTAGCTTACTCAACCTATTTACCTCCATACGTATTTCCTTAATTTCAGGATGCAATTGATCTCCAACAACAAAAACATGAAAATGACTCTTAATCTCAATCCAACTACACCCAGGTTCTTTACTCACACCACGAAAGTTCATCATTTCTCTAACTCTTTCAACATCTTTCAATCTTCCCAAAGCCTTATAAATACTCGATAACAACACATAAGCAGAAGATTCCAATGACCCTAATTCCATCAATTTCTCTCCCGCATACGCCCCTAATTCATAATTATGATAATTCCTACAAGCACTTAATAAAATACGCCACAAACAAAGACCATGATCTATAGGTGCTGATTCTATAAAATCTTTAGCTTCATTTAACTTTCCACCACGACTCAAAAGATCAACCATGCATGCATAGTGCTCGATTCTTGGTGTGATCCCATATTTATCTGACATTTTCTTGAAATAATCCCAACCTCTTTCCACCATTCCCATATGACTACAAGCAGTAAGAACATTTACAAAAGTAACATAATCCGGATTCATACCTTCAATCTGCATTTCCTCAAATAATTCAATCGCTTCATTCCCTTGACCATTTTGTGACAAACCAGAAATCATTGAATTCCAAGACACAATGTCCCTCGATGGCATTCTTGTAAATACAAGACCTCCATCTTTAAGGCTTCCACATTTAGTATACATGGTTGAAAGTGCACTTCCAATTGGGACCTCAAGCCCAAATCCATGTTTAATAGTAGTGGCATGGATTTGTTTTCCTTGCTCTAAAGCTGCAAGACTTGAGCATGCTTTTAGAACACTTGCCATGGTTAGTTCATTTGGTGAGATACCTTCTTTTTGCATTCTACAAAATAAGTCCATAGCACTCTCGTTTTCACCATTTTGAACATACCCTCCAATCATTGATGTCCATAGTACTATATCAGGTTCTTGTAAATGATCAAACCCTTTTCGAGCATCATCTAAGGAGCCACATTTAGCATACATGTCAACTAAAGCAGTCATTATGTAAATTTGATGTTGAAACCCCAATTTTATTGAGTATGCATGTGTCTCTTTTCCTTCTTCTATAGCTAAACCATCGCTACAAGCATTAAGGACCCCAACAAGTGTAAATTCACTAGCGGTTAACCCATTGAAATGCATTTTTGAGAACAATTTTAATGCTTTTTCACAGTCGCCTCCCTGTGCATATCCAGTGATCATTGCAGACCATGTAATGGAGTTCTTGTTGTTTGATGACTCAAATGCCTTGATAGCTTCATCCAAGCTTCCACATTTTGAATACATTGTGACGATTGCATTACCTACAGATGCATGAGACAAAAGGCCGTGTTTGAGTCCTAGACAATGGATTTGTTGTCCAATGTGAATGAATTCAGGCAAAGTAAATGCACTTAAGATGCTTGTGACTACAAATTCATTGACGTGCTCCTCTTCTTGAGCTACCAACGCCTTGAAAAGTTCCAATGCATGGTCACAAATCCTCTGCATTGAATACCCGGAAATCATAGTAGCCCAAGAAATTGAATTTCTCTCTGGCATTTCATCAAACACCTTACGGGCATCGTCAACAAACCCCGACTTACAGTACATGTTTAACAAAGAACTACCAACGAAAATGTCCTCACACTTTCCCAACTTTAAGGCAACTGTATGGGCTTGTTTCCCTCCATATGAATCCATTAAAGCTGAAGCAGCGGTAAATAAACCGGCAAAAGTACGAGCATCGGGTAGCACCATATTCTCTTGGCTCATCATCTTCTTGAAAAGTTCCATGACAAGGATAGAATTCTGACGACCACCCAGTTGAGAATATCCACTGATTAATGAGTTCCATGAGACAACGTCCTTGTTTTCGATGCTTTCGAAAGCAAGATGAGCTTCGGCTAAGAGATGGCATTTGGCGTAGAAGTTAACGAGACTATTGGCAATGTAAGAGCAATGGGTGGAGCCGGTTTTGATGATATGAGCATGGAGTGTTCGGCCATTTGGGATGTTTTTCTGTTGGGTGTATTCGAGGAATTGGGTGAAGATAGATCGATAAGTAGGAGCTGTTGTCATGAACTTTTTTTATATCAATAATCAAAGGGGTTTAGTGCGAGCTTATTGTTTCTATTTTGTATTGTATTGTATTCAATTTTCACTACCGGTTTGGGGAAAATCGGAAAAAACCAACTCCGATTTTATGTTGTAATTGCTTCAATTAGGTTTTCCTTGTGTGGATGCAGTATTTTTAATCTTCTGGGGTTTTAATTTTTTAAGGGGTTTTAATTTTTTAAGCTTAGCAAACAAAAGGTCATTCTGCTTCTGTTTACTCAGTAATTGCTTCTGTTTATCTTCTAACAAAGTACAGGTGTTTCACCGGAATAAACAGACTTTAGCATAAAGCAAAGGTTTTGACATAAGCCACTGCAGAAACAATAGATATAAACTTCAAAAACATGAATATAAAGTATGCTGAATTAACAAAAAGGATTTTCACAAAAAGGCAATTGCCCTTCATATATAGTAAAAAAATAAGCATACAGAAACAGAGCTTAATACCAACTTTGAAATATAATGCGTCCCTTTGGCTCTCTTCCTTCTTTGTATTGCTTCTAAAAAACAGGCAGAGCTGCTTTTGTTTGTGGAGAAAACTGATGACTGTCAAAAACCAATTTTTAACCGTCACAAAATAAAACAAAAAAGAATTTTACTATATTTCACTTGTATAATTGGGTTGAATTTTAGACCAAAAAGTCCTAATAAGTAAAAAAAAAAATTGAAGTACAATGCTTTGATTTGGTAATTTTTTTACGGTTAATATTTTAATTTGAGGAAAAGAATAACAAATTATAATGTTGTAATAAACATACATGTGATTTTTTTGCTTTAGGTAAAAAACAATCTTTTTTCAATGTAGCTCCTATTGGAACCTGTCATTAGTTTTGTTCCCTGGATTGTTACACCTAAAGACGCACCCTTTTTTTTTATAAAAGGACAATTTGTCCTACTAGAACACGTCAATTATGAACATTACTTAAGGGGTATTTTAAGGCATTTACTTGATGTCCATATGTTGGTGTTATCAATTATAATGATTCTTGTGTCAAGTAAGTAAAAGATATCAACTCAAATTACACAAAAGAGTTGCTTAATGAACAAGGTATTCACTAGTTGTCAAAATCATGGGTGTAGAGATAATGACGATGTTAGAATTATATTTATGTCAACTACATGCAGCTTGTATGTTCTAATTCATCTAAATTTCAAGACTCAAGGACGGATTTCAAATGCATAGGAGACTGATGGGATGCCATGAAACTGTTTCATTGTTCTTGATATTGGGATAAATCTCATAAATTATAGTTTCCCAGTTAAGTTACGGTTTTATTTCCCTGTAAGTAAGGTCATAACCCACAAGGGTTTATAATTTCGTCTCCATGGGATATGATATACAGTTTGCTTAAACTATTGGAAGAATTCTTTTTCGATTAAGTAATCAGTCTATCCAAGATTTGATTGCAAAAGTTTTGCAAATATGTTTCTTCTTAGATAACCTTTTTGATATACTTCCAAAATTGTTTTCAGATCGCGAAATTACATTAAAACCTACCCACTCGACCAGATTTGATGCCAAAAAGGTAAATTAGGGAGGTATCAAAAACAATTGACTTGAACAAACACCAATTTTGATTGTGTTATAGTGTCAATTTCCATAAAAATTATTGTAAAAAATGACACAAAATGATAATCAATATTATTTTTCTTAGTCGTGTATCTTTTAATTCTACTTAATATATACTTATATATCCGTAACTTCTTTTTTCTTAATGTTTTCTTGTACCATAAAAGTGAATTTAAAGCAAGTGTTCCTGTCCAAAACTCTTAAAGTTAATTGATAAAAATGATTGAAGGAATCCTACTAGTCCTTTCACATTATCACAATCAAAATAGGATTATGCATCGGCCCTCTCCAAGTTCAATCTTATATGCAAAATATTCATTCACCCGTCTATCAAAACTTCTCTTATACATCAAAACTACATTATTTTTCTAATAATCAAAATATATGTTTTCAACAAACGATTATAATGTAAACATGTAATCATCAACCATTTTCAATAAACAATTAGTATTGTGTCATACAGATCTAAAGAATTTAAATATTGAAATTACTTGGGAGGTTTAGGAAAAAAAAAAGTCTAGGGTGCGTTTAGTTGCGGAAAAATGAACCGTTTTCTGGAAAAATTTTCCAAGAAAAATGAGAATTTTGAAAACGCGTTTAGTTCGTCTATTTTTCTAAATTTTTCACGGAAAATGAAAATTTTCCGTTTTCTAAAAGTACAAACAAGTTGGAAAATTTTGGAAAACTGATAATCATTGTTTTCCATATTTTTCTAATTCCAAAATTTTTCTATAAACACACACCCACTTCACCTCATCCACTTCTACTTACCCCCACTTTAACACCCCTCACCCACACACACACACACATACATACCCACCCCCACACACACACCCGCACACACACACATCAACCCACAAACACACACACATACACACACACACCAACCCACACACACACACCAACCCACACACACACATACATACCCACTCACACACACACCCACCCGCACACACACACACACATACATACCCATCCACACACACACCCACAAACACACACACATACATACCTACCCACACACACTCACCAACATACACATGCACACACCAACCCACACACACACACACACCTACAAACACACACACTTACACATACATACCCACCCACCCCCCACACACACATACACATACATACACACCCACCCACAAACAAACACACACACACCAACTCACAAACACACACATACATACCCACCCATACACACCCACACGTACATACCCACACACCCACACACACCCACACCTACCCCCACCCTCACAGACACACACACCCACACACACACAAACCTACACCTATCCCCACAAACACACATACACACACAAACACACACTCGCACCCCCACCCACCCAACACCACCACAACAATCACCGACCTACCATCACCACCACCACCACTAACCCGTCACTAGCACCACCACCATCACCACCACTGATAAAATTGACGCCGCCACCACCATCGCCTGTCATCACCACCACCGCCGCCGACCCGCTACCGTCACCGCCCCCACCCACACCCTACTACCACTACCGTTTTTTAAAAATGAAAACTGATAGAAAAATAGACATTTAAACACGTTTTCTAATTTTCTAAAACTGAAAATGAAAAATGAATAAGTTTAACTAAACGCGTTCTCTAAATTTTTCAATGAAAAATGAAAACGGAAAACGGAAAACGAAAATCGAAAAGGGAAAACAAAAAACGGAAAATGAAAATTGTTTTTCCGTAACTAAACGCAACCCTAGTTGTTTATGGTTATATGGAAATCCTTAAATAATATCCAGTTAAGGTTGTTTAAAAAGAAAATCAATTTAATAAAAAATATTTTTTTCGACTGTCAAACAGAGGGGGAAAAGTATAGTGGTTACTTTTTATAAGCATTATTCTCCTACAAAATTATAAAAAGAAAATGGACAGGGTTCATATTATTTCATCACCAAACCCATCCTTCTGATATAGTCCTTCGGTTATTGGAGCAGATCAAATATGCTCTCATACAACAACTCAACAATAGCATTCAAATTCCCATAACAAATATGCTCATAAATCATAATTAGCTATAAACCAAACCACTAAAAAGACCTACTCCATAGTACCTCATCAGCTCCACTTCTCAATTCTCATCACATATATAAATATGTCCATATTCGTCCTTCTCCTCATCATCAAAACACAAACTCTCTATCTATTCCTCAATACAACGCCACCCAAATGGCCCTCTACAACCCTTCTCCCCTTCTCAAAACTGCACTTTGCATCTTTTTACTCTCAATCTCTCTGGAATATTCTAGGGGGACCCGCATCCTCACAGACACAACCCCATTTTCAACCAACCAACACGACTCCACTGATCCAATAGACGACTCTGATACCCCTGACGTGACCCCTCAAGTGGACCCCACCCCCACCGTCATCACACCTGCACCACTCGTCAGTCCTTCCATAACAACCCCAGCAGTAAAAAATCCAATTGTTGGCAATGGTGTCACGACACCGGTGACAACACCCGCAGGTGGGTCTACATCGGTTGTTGGAATTGGTACTGGAATTGTACCAGCAACCGGTGGAGCAGATCATCCAACGATGAGTTTCTTTATGCATGACGTCATCGGAGGGTCCCACGCTACCAGCAGGGTGGTCACCGGAATCGTAGCCACCTCAAGCGCAAACACTGTTCCCTTTTCCACGCCCAACAGTCAAGTTTTTCCAATCACCGGCGGAATCCCACTCAACAACATCAATGGCATAGTCAACAACAACAACCTCCCATTCCTAGCCGGATTCAACGGAAACAACCCTAACAACCCTAATTCCAACATTGTCCTACAAAACACCGGAAACAACAATGTCGTAAACGGCGGAAACAACTTACCGTTTGTTGCCGCCGGTCAACTACCGGCCGGAATCACCCTCCAACAACTCATGTTTGGGTCAATCACGGTCATTGACAATGAGTTGACCGAAGGACACGAGCTTGGAACCGGGGTGATTGGAAGTGGACAAGGGTTTTACCTCGCGAGCTCGTTAGACGGGTCTAGTCATACGTTTGCGCTTACAACATTGTTCCATGGTGGGGACCACGAGGTGGATGACACGATTAGTTTCTTTGGGGTCCACCGGACTGCTTCGGAAATCTCGCATATTGCTGTCATTGGTGGGACCGGAAAGTATGAAGAGGCTAAAGGGTATGCCACCATTGAAAGTCTTCCTCAGGTGGATGAACATACCACTGATGGCGTTGAGACCATTGTTAATGTCAAGGTCTACCTTACTACACCATGAAGTTGATCTATTGATCTTGATCTTTATCTTGATCTTGATCTTCATGTATTTTGTTTAATTTCTGTTTTTTTTTTTTATTGGAGTGCTTTCAGCTTCAAAAGTGGAATGATCGTGTTATTATATATAGAAAAATTAAACATTGACCAACTCTGCTGTTAACTTGTCAAACAAAAAGATTTCGAGTTCTGTGACGAGAGAATCAATTTCGTCCAACGGATCAAACCATGGTTCTCTTCCGACCGCTTTCTCAGACACTCCATCGTTGACTCCTTTTTCTTGATTCAGTAAAAACATCGATAGTTCTTCCTCGATGACGTCTCTTCTCGACATATTTCTCATCTTTCTCTGTAATAAATTAGGGGAAACACGAATATCAATCCGTGGTCTGAGAATCTCGATCATTCCTGAATTTATACGATCAAATAGGAGCTTCCTCTCAGACTTTTGCCATAATTCCTGCTTCCCGTATTTCTTCTCTAATGTTTCAAAAATTGAATAGCTCGCCATACATTCAGAGGAATGCCATTTTTCAAAACGTATCTCCACGTCGCCATCTTGAAACGCTGATTCGTCTAATACGTCTACCATGTATGAAAAATCGCGACTTTCTGTGGCTCCGAATGGTGTCATTGACCCTAGGGTTTGACCAGTACATGATCTTTCGTCGTCGCTGGATGTAGCCATTTCAGGGCCGAAATCATCTTCCATCCATAGATCTGTGAAATATTAGCATACATGAGACTACGGATGTATAAAGCTTATGATACAGAAAAGATTTGGTTTGTGTACACTAACCATGGAGATCGTTGCTAGAACTTTCGCAGTACTCGGAGTTTGACGAATTGTCTTCCCTGAACGGGGGTTCGAGAACTGAATTTGGACTATGATGATAAGCTTCAATCTTGCTATCGGGATGTTCTTTGGTGTCACCATAAAAAGATTCACCATCCTCAGTTCCTGCATCTGTGTTAGAACTTGCAACGAAGGGAGTTGCTGAATTTGAAACCAGTTGATTCTTCTTGGTGTTTGTATGCATAACGTTCACCAGTTTCCCAGAACCTAGCTTCACATCGGTCGTAGTCATTTTCACAGACTTTTTGGTCAAACTAGAAAAGTTCAAACGTTTGAATATTGGTAATTTGGTAGCAGAATCATATTTCCAACCTTCATTGCTGCTAATACCAATCGAACTTCCAAGTCTTGAGGTTGATTTTGTATTGTTCAAAGAAAACGATTCACCAAGATTACAACACTTTTGACGACTAGATTGACGTTCTTGAAAAACTCTGGTCATTTTGAGCCTCTCTAATAGTTGTTTCTTGGCTTCCCAGGCAAAAGTGGTCTGAGAATCAAGTAGAAAGGAAGGTCGGGAAGATTGTTGTGTATTTGCTAAGTTTGGTTTGAGAAAAATCTTCTTTCTGGTCAACACTGTGTCTGATTTCCCATTTTCTCTGTTGCTTTCAGAACTCAAAACTTTCTGGTCGACATAAGAATCATTTGTTCTTTGATTCACCCTTTTCTTGGATCCCAGAAGATTGTTTTGGGAATATGTTCTTGATCTCTTCCCTATAGAACCAGATTTCTGTAGATAGTTGTCAGACAAGACCTTTTGTTGCCTAGAAACAGGCTGCTGATGGGGTGGCGTTTCATCAAAACCCATCAATTTTGCAATAACGCTCGTCGTGCTTTGACTGTTCTCCATCACCTTCAACAAGTTCAAATCTGTGCAGAAAACATAAATATTTGGTATTAACCTAAATAATCTATAAAAGAATAGGCGGAAACCCCCCTAAATTGCGTGATAGAAACTATTATATGTATCTCAAAAGCAAAAACACAAATAGAAAACCATCCTCAAGATCATCAAATCTGAAGAAGGTTTCAATACAACTGTAAGCATTTGAGAAATACAACTTTCTTGTACACTTCATCAACTGAATTACTTCAGTATTTAAGAATTGAAAGCGAAATAAATCAAGAAAAACAAACCTTGTATGAGGGATTCTGCTTCTAAAACGACAGGTAAACAGCTGGATCTGTAATCATCACATCGTAATCGTTCCCACTTTCCGACTTTCGTAATCACCGACACTCGTATAAGCCATCATATTGAAACAATAAAGAGAAAGGAATTCGATGCTGTAACTGGAGAAATTATATCAAATCCCTACGACATTCATGAGGGGGTCGTAGATATGGAATGAATTCGACTAATCTGACGAGTAATAAAGCCAATTATGGGTATATGCGAAGAAGCTGGAATGCACAAGAGACAAAAGTAAAAACAAATGAAATTATAGAAAAATAATTTAAAGCTTATAAATTACACCTGATACAGGAGCGAGGAAGTAGGGTTTCGGTTACTTGAACTACATCACTGTACGCGCCCACCACCATTAATTTGGTGGTTGGTCAACGCCTTGCAGAATTGCGCGCCATAATTTTGGAGGGTAAAACTGGAACTGCAATACCCAGATTTTCTAAAATACCCCTCATGATTGTATAATATCTACGGGAGACCCTAGACTAAAGTTAAAAGAAGTTAAACACCTTGAATTATTATTGGAACAAAAAATAAGGTTGTTTGTCTTCAAAATATGGCCGAAAGGCAAATAAGGTTGTTAGGACTATATTTTTTTGTTAATTGATTTGTTTCATCTAAAATATATAATGATGTCTACCGATATATTTTTAATTGATTTGTTTTATTTAAAATTTGTAAGTCTACATCTATAACTTTTAATAATGTCCGCCAAAAAATATAATATTATATCCAAAAAATCCAACTCAAAGGGGTCCATATAGACACAGCATAACTCTATGCATCCTCGCCTTTGTGTATATCAATATTTAAAATTTTCACATAATGAAGACAAAACGACTTCTTGATTAAATCCTAACTTTTGAGGTGATAATCATCATAACTAATTGTTGTTGCATTAGTTTTGGACAAGCATCATAAACTTAAAGCATTACTAAAAGGAATTGATTAATGATGTGGTTTCAACTTTCCTCAACATGAGTTCAAAATTCAATGATACAATTGCAATGATGAACTAGGTAAATAGTTGTTCGCATAAACATTTGTTTTAGTTTTTTAATCAAATTTGCATTATTCGCCCTAGTTTTTTATGATTGAAAAACTTCTCTTTTTATATTAACGGGATGGTTTTTCAAGCGTTTTTAACATGTAGATTTCTCATGCTGCCCTTTAAAGAAAAGTTTGGAGATACATTGATGTTTGGAACATTGGAAGTAACTTGTTGAAAAAGAAAAAAGAAAAAAGAAAAAAAAAAGTCAGCTGACTGACAGTCAACTATAGTCAATAATTGGTGTGCAATGAGCATAAACTAATATCAATGGAACAAAATTTTCAATTTTGTATCCAAAAAAAAAGGACATGCTCTTGGAGGGGATCTCTCTTATGTGCAAAAGACATAAATACCCTCATTTTCATTAAAAAAAAAAAAATTGTCCAGTCCAATCCAGTCTCATTCAATGTACCAAACACAACTTTGCATACAAAACCAAATAGGTGATGAAATCTTATAAAAGAAAGAACATCAGAATCCTTAATCCTTGATGGTTTGGCATTAAATAAAAATCTTCTACGACTCTTTGTCAAGATTTGCATCAACTACAACTCATGTACTTGCCTTTTCCCTTTTCATTAGCTCCATAAAGTCATCAAATACTGCAATCACTCAAATATTAGGTGTTTACACAAATAAAGGAGCTAAATGCAAGAAACAAAGCAATACAAGTACAATGGTAAGGAATTATTTTTACTTGCGAATGATAAGGAAGAAGGGCATTGAATATTACCAAGGTCTGAATCATGGGGTCCAGGAGAAGCTTCCGGATGGTATTGAAGAGACATGAGTTTTTGTCGAGGGAAGGCAAGACCTGCACAGCTTCCATCATTCAGATTCACATGAGTCACTTCCACTCCATTTGGAAGTGATTCAGGATCAACCGCATAATTGTGATTCTGCAACAAACGTATTCCCCCCATTAATTAATTAATCATATTTATTAATAACAATAATAATAATAATAATATACAATACCTGGGCACTAATCTCAACACTTCCATTTCTGAGGTTACGAACAGGATGATTTCCTCCATGATGACCAAATTTCATTTTATATGTCTTCCCACCCAACGCCTGACCAAGCAACTGATGTCCCATGCAAATTCCAAAAACAGGAACCTTTCCGATAATACCCTTCACTGTCTCAACAGCATAAGGTACAGCAGAAGGGTCACCTGGTCCATTGCTGAAAAGCACCCCATCTGGTTTCATTTTAAGAGTCTCGGATGCTGGCCATGTTGAAGGAACAACCGTGACTTTACACCCATAAGATGCCAATCGCCTCAATATATTGTGCTTGATTCCAAAATCATATGCCACCACCTTCATAAACAGGGATTTAATAAATTCTTGTGTTTGGAATCGGATGACATTATAGTGATTTGAGTCCATTTATAAAAGAAACTCACGTGAAAAGTGTTGCCATGTCTTTTGTTGGAGTTAAAATCCCATTCCATATCGGTCTTACCAACCCATTCATAAGGTTTCTTGCAAGAGACGCTAGAAATTAAATCCACACCTAAAGAGAAATGGAATGGAGTTCAATGACAAAAACCGAATCGGATTTATTTAAACATATATAATGAGGGCATTTTGGTCTTTTAAGATAAGGTCATTACCAACAATATCCCATGTGCGTGACATCTCCAAAAGCTCTTCATCCGTCTTTGACTTTTCTGTGCTCAAGACACCGATCAGACTTCCATCTTCCCGTAACCTTCGGGTGATTGCACGCGTGTCAACATCATCTGACAATCCACAAATAACAATCAAAACCTATTCACATGTAAGTTGTAATTAATATGATGAAATAGAAATAGAAAAAACAAAATATACATATTCCCATGATGTTCCTTTTTGACAAATAGTCAGAAAGTGATTCCGTGCATCTCCAATTTGAAGTGCTGTTAATAATCAAAATTAGGTTAGGTTAAAATAAAGCCACGAAACAATGGAGGACAGAAATGAAAATCATACCTGATACTCAAACTTCTAATGACTAAACCAGCCAGGAAGCACTTGATTGATTCTTCATCATCTGTATGTAAACATATAATTCTTGTTCAGATCATGATCATGATGATTAAAATCTATTTTCATTCCCATAATCAAAAATACCCCTAGAAAGCTTGTACAAAAGCAAGCTTACATACCAATATTCACTCCAGTATTGCCAATGTGTGGGTTTGTCATCAGGACAAATTGGCCTGCATAGCTTGGGTCTGTAAGAATTTCTTGATACCTACAGCATATGGACACATATTATTGTTCAAAAGGTAAAATGCCAAGAAAAAAAAAAAAAAAAATCATTGCTTTCTATCTATTTACATCCTCATATATCCATATCTCACCCTGTTAATGAAGTATTAAATACAACTTCACCAACTTGAGTCCCAGAAGCACCAAATGATTTGGCTTTCCAAATGGATCCATCTTCAAGGACAAGTCTAGCATCTGAGACCTTCCAAGGAGCTATATAAACCTTCCATTAGCTTAACATATGTGAAGTTGTTTACAGATAACCAAATTTAGATAACTGGTAGAATTTTCAACTTGTTTAAACTTTAAAGAAATAATACCAGAAACTGGAACACCCGTGGAGGCAGCACCAGTGGAGCATCTCACAGTGAATGATCTAACTTGTAGTGATTTTGTAGTTGCAGGACTTGAGAGTATAGACTGATTAGTCACAGAAAGATACATTGCCTTGGTTGCCATTCTTGATATATTTCACTCACTTGCAAGAATATACAAAAATCAAAATCATCAATAAGTAGACAGGTTGACATAAATGGCTGCTCAAACTTACAATAATAATAAAAAAAATGCATGTTAGATAGAAGTGAGAAGTTAGCAGGTGGTTAACTAACATTTAACATAATTAATCTAATTTCCCTGACATCATCATAGATGGATAGTGAAAGGCATGTAGATTTCCAAATACAATGCACAAAATCATATATATGTATGACCACACAGAAAGCCGAAACGTGCTAATTGCTATTGTTAACAAAATAACCAGGAAGTCCATCAAAACTCCGGATTAGCTACTGGTACTCAAAATTGCTACTAAAAAATCAAGTTATGCTATTGGAAATTGCTACTGAAAAACTCAGGTTATGCAAATAACAGGAATGGAAAATAGTCAAGTACTAAGTTAGGCTGCTGGAAATTGCTACCGAATAAACACAGAGAAACTTATTCAAACAAACAAACAAAATTTCTACAAATAAACACAAAGAAATTTCTAGAAATTGCCACATAAATTTCTACTGATTCTAGCCGGAGATGGAAGGTGACGAGGGTTTCAAGGAGGACAAACAAACAAACACAAAGAAAAAATGCATACCTGCAATCGCCGGAGAAGGTGGGACCTTCGACGACGGTGTGGTGGCGTGGCTCGGCTAGTTAAGTGCCGTGGGCGTCGGTATGTTGATGGCTGCCGGGTGGATGGGGATTAACTGATGAAGTGAAGAGCCGAAGACGAAGCCGTCAGGACAAAGAAGGAAGAACCTAGGGCACGCTTTCAGTGTACCAGTGAATTTCTTTTTTATACGTATCTTTAAATATTATTATACAATAATTTTTAATTCACCATTAATGGTGTGTTTTAATTTTATGTTTTCCATCCTAATATAAAATTATTTACATCATCTTCCACAAATAAAATTTAAATATAATTATATTTAATTATAAAATCTTTAAATTCAGTAATTATTTTATCAATTGAAAAACATCATTCTATTTATATATGATATTAGTTTTTCTAATTAATATTGTTCCTAATTTAACTTCATTATTTATAACTTTTGATTTTCAAGTTCAAACCCGTTTATATATATATATATATATATATATATATATATATATATATATATATATATATAAACTCATTAAACAAACATATCAATAATTAAATAATTAAGTTATTAATCTATAAAATCTAATCTAATCCCATTAAATCAACAAAATATTTAAGAGTCAAAATTAAAATCAATATTATTCATAATTTATCTCTCAGTATATCTCACATAAAATGAATCAATTTGAGATAATTGTTTGAATTTTAAAACTGATTAAATAAGAAACCGTGCATGGAAAATCAATATATGTTCATACTATTTGCATTTGATACGTTTGGTTTCCTTACTTCGGATGCACTAGAACTTCTTAGTAGACTACAACGGATCATGCATATCAATGTTATATCCCCTAGATCTATGGATGTAATATTCAAAAGAATTGGCTTTACCATACAAAAGGGCTTATCAGCGTAACTTGTTATCCGTTTGCCTTCTCATTCGTTGTATAATGATAACTAAAATTTTGATGATTAAAGTTAATTAATTTTAAGTTTTGAATTCATATAGTTGATACATTTCTTTTTTCCAGATGAATGGAAAATCTCCAAGATGATATTTTAGGATCCCAATTTTTTTAGAAGATAATGATTGCCTTATTCAAAAACACCATATATATACTACCTTATAAAAGAAATCTTACTATTTCTATAAATAAAATCAATATAATAATAATATTTTTTAAGACATTCAAGTCTTTAAGCTTAAAGTACAACCAACTATTAATATAATAATATTATAATATATATATATATATATATATCTTACAAATAATAATGTTAGGGATACAAGTATTAAAAACACATTTAAATTAGTATTTCCTTATTTTTAGGGATTAAATTAGTATTTTCATCAATTTTGACACAACTTGTACTCCTAAAATATCTCTTCTCTGGTATCTGGTGCATTCTAAATCCAAAACACTTTTTTTCGACAAATCGTTTGAAATTTAAAAGCTCATTCAAATTGGAGTTCCCTAATTTTTTTGCATAAAATATAATTGATTGGAGACTAATTCAAATCTTCATCTCCTTTTCCTCTATGGAATCCACCACCACAATATTTTTTGGTTTTGGCATTGCACTTTTTATTTTTGTGAAACCGATCGATAATGGTGCAAGTGTTCTTAAAAATATAACATATCTCCGAATGGAACTAATTGTTTGAAAGAAATTATTCGCCGCCGCCGCTTTGCGCGGGCAAACGGATAGTGTGTGTGTGTGTGTGTGTGTGTATATATATAGACACACGATTACACTGAAGTGGTTATTATTACGATTTTGGATTGAGTCCTACGATTTACAGTGTTCTTCTTGAGCAATCTTATTCTCCAATTCTTTTTTCCAAGCTCTTACTTTAGTCTGTTTTCCTTATTCTTCTTTAATTTCTTGCATTTAGTATATTCTTATTATTTGTTATTATTGTGTTATTATTGAGAGGTCATGAAAAAATAAATCAATCTACTTTAAGCATTTTAGTTTCATTCATTTAGTTACAGAAACAAAATTATACCATTTATATCGATTTTTTAATGTGTTGACCTATATTTGTCAAGAAAAAACCATAAAAGTCATTTTATGCATGATGACAAAGCTAGTGGAACCGGCCAAAAGCAGGATAAAGAAGTTTTTATTTGTTACACATCAACTTGCATGAACAAAGATGTATATGTTGTTCCAAGGTTTTCAGTAACTCTTTTATACATATTATTATAATTTTCGATTAAATTTTCTAATTTTATATTATCGATACAGTACAAGACTTTACTAGTATGGTGTCACTTACGTTATTTGATTGTGACACAAAGAAACTTCTGGAAAAAAAACACACAAGAGTTGCTTCAAAAGTTTAATGAGATTATTGATATTAACTTCATTTACATAAAACGAATTTTACTTTTTGTCTGTATATTTTTATAACCGTTAAAATTTTCATTTTTAGGAGGGTAATATGAAGATTTATCTGTTTGCTTTGAAATTACTTTTGGATAAAAATTTGGCGTTTAAAATTCAAATTTCTCATTATAATTTGAAGAACACTGTTGATGGTTATGAATCTCAAACTTCAATGTTCATAATAAAATCACTGTTGAATTTGAAAATTTTAACATCGAACAGGTAACATTATTTTACGAACATACTACAAACACTACACTTATTAGATTCGTTTTTTTATATTTTAGTTGATCAACCAACATATTTTTATGTACTACAAATATAGGCGTCGTAATCCGATTCGTTTAACGTTTTATCAGCGAAATTTGGATGTCAAGACACATTAAATTTAAAGGTTTTAATTAAATCTAATATTTTAAATACTTTAAAATATCATTAACTTTTAAATTGACATATGAGTTTATTTTCTACATTTAGGATGCAGTTTCGTTTACTGGTGATAACGCCACACTCCCTTCGAATCTTGATAAAAGTACTGCAACAAGTCCACTAACTAAGTGGACATCCTTTAAAAAAGTGTTTAGACATGAAGAATAAAATCACAACTTGGAAGATATTTACGATGTTGATAATCTAAAAATAATGTCATCAACCAAACGATCATTAACATCAATGACAGATCGTACTTCTGGAGAAGGCAAACCAAAACTGTTAATTCCAAAGAAAGAAAAATAATATATGATTTTCATGATTTTATATAAGTAGTTGGGTGATTTGAGTACGGTTGATTTCATATTATGTTTACATACTATTTGGTTTTTGGGTTTGTTTTTGATTACTTTGTTTCATACTATTCGTTTTTTGGGTTAGAATTTTGATCATTTAAATACAATTTGGGTTTTGTGAAATGATCATTTAAATACATTTTGGGTTTTGTGAAATGTTGAATTATTCATCTGTTTACCTTTTGGGTTTGAACTCATATGAATTTATAGTTTTAATTATTTTTTACTCTATTATTCAATTTGAATGTGAATTTGTCAGCATTGTTACAATGTTATTAATTACAACTTCAATATAAATATTAGCAAACTACAACCTTTTATGAAATTATAAACTTTTACAAATATTTTAACCGTTCTTAAACAATTATTTATATTTCCTTATGAATTTATTGATAAATTTATTAGTAAACATTTACCATTGAAATATTATTATTTTTTAGATATTAATGATATCCACAATTTTACAGATTTAAATAATAAAACTCATTACAATGACGATAGAGAGAGGCGAATGCTAAGACATTTGCATTTCTTTATTGGAAATGGAACTTCCCTAACGATGGTTTATGGACCAGCTTTCGTGCACCGACTAATCCTCCGCTACGAACATGAGGTTATGCCTCATGCCCTGGAGTCACTGCAGGCGAACCTCCATGGCCATAGAGGCTGAGTAGTGTCATGATTTGAACATGGGGTCAATAGGTTATCCACCATATCTTCCACATGTCTTACTAAGTCACAACAACCCAAGTGTAATACATTTACATTTACAACATAGAAGATTGAATTCTATGTTAAAAAAAAAAAAAAAAAAAAAAAAAAAAAAAAAAAAAACACTTTATTTCATCATCTAAAATAATAAATATTTTTTATTGTGTTTCACTTATACCTTTTCCACCCTTAGATCAAATTGTTTATGTCATATTGACCAATGTTTAGTCAAACATGTTGTCCATCAATGTTTCCGCTCAAACATTCACCAATTGTTGTTATCCCTAAAATAAATTTGAAATCCTCCCCAAATTAAAAGCCATAACGTATGCACTGACCATCCTATATGCTTGAAAATCAATATGATATATCTTTTTAATTATTCTATTTCTTTCTCAATGTACATCGATGGTACCAAAATTCATCAAAGGCAAAACAGTCACCTTGTATTTAATTCTTATTAATACAATAAATACTCCAATTTTGAAGATAATAATCGGTCTCATACATGTTAAATTACAATTGCTCGATTTCCAACTATCTAACTCAATAACTTTATGTAATTATTCTTAACCTTACCTTTTCCTATAATGTTATTGATTAGATTTACTATAACTAAGTTTAAATTGCAGATATTTTTACTTGAAAGTGATGAACATTAGTTGATGTTTTTATTGAAGCTTGAGGATGATGAAAAACTCAAGATCCCTTAGTGGTAATATCCTACACACTTGATAATTGATTATTTCGACAAAAATACTTTCCATTAACTTTGATAACAATTTTTTTGAATTAAGCATATTTTTATGTTTATAATTTTGTTTTCTCTACTCACTTGTACTGATCATCTTAAAGATGAGAAAAGATTAACCGTGTCTATATTGAAATGTAACAGCCAGATTTTATCAGGTATCTTGTTAGTTGTATTTTGTTGTTTTGTGAGGGGGACTCGGCGAGTTGGAGCTCAGACTCGCCGAGTAGGGACGCAGATTTGGACGCAGGATCGCGCCTGGACTCGACGAGTTCAGGATATGGACTTGGCGAGTCAGCGCTGTGTAATGAAACCCTAATTTCTCGGGTTTGAGACTTATTTAAAGGGCCTAATGGCCGTCATTTGTGCTCACCCGCCCCTTTAGTGAAACCCTAATCGAGTGTGAGCATTGGAGCTAAGTAGGAGGCCATTATTGACCTTGGAGGTGCCATTGTTGCAAGGAAAGGAGAAGAGCTAGCCAAGGGAAAGCAAGAAGGAGCCATTTCTGTGGGTTTGGAGTCCAGAGCATCACTTTTGTGGTAATAAATCCGAGTTACCTTCTTGTTGTTATTGCGTATCTAGATTTAGGGTTTGTTGAACCCTTTTATGGCAAGATTTGGTGCTCTTTTGGTCCCTTATGAGGTTGGAACCATAGATCTGGACCCTTAGAGGTCCAGAGTGTCCCTTTACCCAAGCTTTTTGGGGATCAATGGAGGCTTTGGATTGGAATCCTCATGCCTTGGGTCAAAAACGCCATTATTGAGTTATAGGGTGTGTTATGAGCACCAAGATAGGAGCTTTACGTGATGAATCAGTCGAGGGAGGCCAGATCTATAGTTTTTTGAAGCAGATATGACCTTAGAAGCGAGTTGGAGTGGTTGCATGGCATGGACTCGCCGAGTCTGTTCATCCGACTCGGCGAGTAGCTTGAAGATTGTCTTGGGACTGCTCAGCGAGTGGTCCAATCGAGTCATGGGTAGACTCAATGAGTCAGGGTGAGTCGGAGAGGGATGACGAGTGGACTGAGTCAAACCTGGACTCGCCGAGTTGTCCTTGAGACTCGGCGAGTTGAGTCGGGGTGGCCCCGCGATTCATTCAGGTGAAACTCGTCGAGTAAAGGGGGGGGGATACTCGATGTGTAGTAAGAGGATTTCAGAGGGTGGTGAAAACGTCTAGACTCGCCGAGTCGCCATGGTACTCGCCGAGTCCGGTCAGAGTTGACCGTTGACCGTTGACCAGAGTTGACCTGTGTTGACTCCTTATAAATAGTCAACCTTAGAGATACAAAGTGTTAATTAGAAGCATATAATGTTATAGGAGGATTAGAGCTCGGAGGATCGAGCACGAGGGATTTCCAGGATTCGTGAGATACCGAGATACGCGACGTGAGTCTTCTCACTATACTATATTACCTTGAGTAGGTAACCTGAGTTATGTGATAGAGTATTGTATGCTATGTATGTTATGTGTTGTACTGCATTATTTCTATGTGATTTATGTAGTGCATGTTTATCAGAGCTAGAACCTGAGGGTTCACAGAGATTGGGTGCACGGACCCACAGAGTTATAGCCTCGAGTGGCTAATATGTGTTATATGTGGTATTTTGGGGAACTCACTAAGCCTTGTGCTTACAGTGTTTGATGTTATTGTTTCAGGTACTAGTGACGACCGCGGGAAGGCGCCGGCTTGATCCGTACACACACACACTCGGAGTTTTACATTGTGATCTTGGGATTTTGTATTGACCTATTTTGGATAATTAATATGGTTGTTTGATGAATATTAATGGAATTATGTTTTATAAGAAAATTGAAAATTTTGTTCTGAAATTTACGGTGTTACATGAAAAGTGCCAAAAATATCGTATTGGTTATACCTTTCTGACATGATCTTTAGATGCTTTTGTTTTTTATTCGTTTTTGTGTATTTGATTTGTTTCTTCAAGAAATCCAGTTTTCTATTAATTTTGATAACAAATTTGTTGAATTAAGCATATTTTTATGATTATAAATTTGTCTATTTTCTATTGTTAAATCAAGTGTAAATGAATTTAAACAATGGTTAAATTTCATATTCTATAATGTAATTTATACACTAATTAATCAAATAATAGTACATATCTAAGTGGTCGGGTACCTCCAAGACAATAAGCAAACATGCAAATTATATGCAATTTCACAATATTGTAATTTTTTTTACCGTATTGAAATGAACAATTACTTCTTTCATTTGATTTAGACTCTTGATTACACATATAAGGTTGTAATAAAATAAAATTCTGATAAACTGAAAAAAACCGTTCGGCTAAACCTTAAAATTTCGAAATTTGTTGGAAATTTCGTTATATACCAAATTAGGCTTCTTTTTGTGTTGTCATGTTTGCTGATTTGACTACGTATGGTTCATTTGAAGTTCCATTTCTCTATAAGAATGTTAATGTTCATATCCAAGTGGAAACAATCACAACTTGTAAGCATTCTAAATGATTTTTTTCACTTACATTAATCAAAACTGTTATTTTAAGTGGTGCGTTCTCATGGATGCCACAACGGTTGTCACTATATAGACCTTCTAGGTTTATAGAAGAATCCTAGCGGCTTTATAAAGAATTTTGTTGCGTTTTCAATGAAGTATCACTCTGTCAACATTTTTCTCTATAGTTCTTTTTATTATTTTCGATATAGATGCGTGTCACGACAATAAGGCAGAAAGAGGTGTTAGTGACCATTAAAGATGAAAAATGTAATATATAATTTAAGAATAATATATAAAGTGTAAATTGTAGATTTATGATATTTATTTCGATGAAAAATATGTTGTTTGGTTGTTAGGTTACATATCTGGTTATTTTTTTATTATTTTTTTATAATTTGATTTTGACAAGTTTGATCTAAATTTGATAATTGAAGCAGGTAGGAAAGATATGTGCTAACGATTTTGAATTTATATTGCCCTATAAAAACCAACTGTAGCCTAAGAGACCATTCTCACATATCTAAGTAGGTCTTAACATTTTCCATAATTCAGCTACAAGAAGTCATGAATGCACTTTTTGAATCAATCCTCTAAACTGAATTTCATTTGTTAGTTGGATGTAGTGACCAAAATTCAAGATTTGTGAAAGTTCACTATTATTTATTAGTGTTAACATTTAGCAAATTATGAAACTAATATTATATTTTTGTTCATAACATGTTTTTTTTTCTTGTAATAATTTATTTGATCGGAAGATATGTATATATGATTGGGTGTAGCTTGAAGAATCATATTTTAATTTTTATAAGAAAAAAATACTTTGAAATCAACTAAATTAAAATGTCTGAATTTGATGATTATGGTTATGACAATTCACTTTATCTATAATGTTTATCGAATTTCTTTGCAAAATTTAATGTTGTTGGTACATGTAACAACTTATTGTTGCTTTTGGTTTTACATGATCAATATGATATGAGCCTCCATGGGGGTTGGTACACCGAACAAATTCAATTCATAAAGCTACTATATAACATGTTTTAATCAAGAAGTCGCATTATGTTGTGATAAAACAAAGACCACATAGATCATTTATGTTAAAAATTACTTAATTAAAAACTCAAATTGCTTTAATTTAAATATTAAATACTTTTATTTAATAAGTTTTGTTCAAAAACTCTAAAAATGAATCTAACTAACATTTTCTTTATATTAAAATTCAACCTAAGATAATGCCACCTATTAATGTGATATGTATTTAATTTACGTTCTCCGCGTTTAATGCAGGTCATAATCTAGTTACCAATAAACTAAAGTATTATTTTTACCTTTATTATATACGTATCTTTATTAATGGGTGTTTGGATTAGTTTTTTCGCTTAATGCTTATATCTTATTTGTGGTGGGAATAAACAATAAACAATAAGCATGATGAGGCATGCTTATTAAAATTAGATTATTTAGCTTAATAAGCTGGATTTTATCAAAACACTCAAATTAACTTATTGTGGGAATAAGCAATAAGTACCTCTTTTTTTTTTTCCTATCCAAACACCCCCTAAAATTTATTTTATATTTAAATTTATCAGAGTAATAGTTTACCAGTGTCATGTTTATATGGAAGCCGATACGGATTTTAGGTGTCGTTTGTTTTTTCAAAACGAAAATGTTTGAAGTATGTGGACCACTTTTGCAATCCTCTGTAGCAAAAGAAGGGGACCAAATAGCTACAACATGTAATAAAAAATATGTTTATTTTTTAACCTCTACAGACTGTTGCAATAAGTTAAAGTAATGTGTTAATAAGTTTGAAGCTGAGAGTTAAGTGTTGCACCATGCAACACACATGCAACAATTTTTTAAGTCAGAAGTCTTTGAAACAATAAGTGGTTAAAAATGGTTTTTTAAGAAATACAAACAACACCTAGCGTCGATGATGTATTTTTATGAGACAATTATCAATCTAGCCTAATTAACTAATTACTTAACTATTTTTAGCCAACAATTAGCAATTGTTCAAAAATAGCCCAGAAACCTTAGGTAGTTAGAGTGAGCTACTGTTTCGTCAAATGGTCTACTATTTCGGGTTAAGTATAATTTCTTGTTTTTTAATTTGGAACATCTAAAACTGTATATAACCTATGGTTTCCTCTCAATGAAGTACGGTTTCCCAAACCGTAACCTATGATTATAGGTAAAAAGTCTAAGTTTTTATAACTTTATTTTATTTTATTTTGTTTTTGTCAGGAAACGGTAGCTCATTGTCTTAAAACCGTAGACTTCTCCCGTTAACCGTTAGTCAACATTGGCCTAACTATATATATATATATATACTGCTATTTTTTTATAGGTAATTATGGCAAATTGTTGGTTTAGTCATTTTCTCTACATTTATTTTATATAACTTATTGAAAATATATTATTTAAAAAAAATAAGAATCGTTTAATATAAATATTTATTGTATATGTATAAAGTATTTGTTTATTTCATTTTTTTACTAGATATTCACTATTTGTCAAATAAAATTGTTTTATCGATCCATTTATTTTTATTCGTTTTATCATTTATTTTATATAACTTATTGAAATATATATTATTTAAAAAAAAATCTTTTAATATAAATATTTATTGTATATGTATAGTGTATTTGTTTATTTCAACTTTTTTTTTTGACCGGGTATTCACTATTTGTCAAAAAAAATTGTTTTATCGATCCATCTATTATACCTCGTTGGTTTGTATGATAACCAAAATTTTTGACTACCAATAATTTCCCTTGTCATTTTTATTGATTTAGATAACATATGATTACAATTTGTTACTATAAGTAGATGTTATCATACTAAAAGGATGCAAAACGATACAACATAGATGTCAAATAAGATTTTATCATTTTTATCAATAATCATGATGTGGTGATGAATTTACCTATGACTTTTTTTAATTTTTAAAATAAAATTTGTTTAAAATAAAAAACCACAGTCATTTTATATATATATATATATATATATATATATATATATATATATATATATATATATATATATATATATATATATATATATTAAAAGTGGGTTGAGTTAAGTACAGTAACCTTTTTGATGTTTTGGAGATTGGCCACAAAAGTTTTTCATATTGCACTTTTGTCCCTTGACCAATTGTTTGGATTAAACATGAAGGGACAAAGACATATATGTTATTTCACAAATATCCGTGGACCATGTCATCTTTCGTTTCTTCCTTCTCCTTCAACAAGGTATATAAAGTTATATAACCCAAACAAGTCATGAAGACCTCCATTTTCAAATCCAGAAAAAACAATGAACAAAAATTTAGTTGAAACCCATTCGAATTAGGGTTTATTTCCACCCTGGAATCTTTGCAAGAATGCGGAAGGGAAGAAACCATTTGGGTCAGCATCACCACGGGAAGAGATCGTCGACAGTTTTACTGGTACTTCTTGCTCTAGAGATCTTTTCACTCCCGATTTGGTTTCGTCAACGGTTCTTCTTCTTACCTTCGACATCACATCATATTCAAGCGGAAACGATTGCTTATGTACCTGAATTTGCGTTTAACTGGTTACTCTGGTTTTTGAGATGTGATCGTGCTTCAAATTTTGGGTGGTTTTTATCACCTAAATTCAACTTAGATAGTTTTTAGGGACGATCTGTTCGGGCCATAGGGGTTGAATCAGGCGAAGAGTATAAACTTGTATATACGGAGTATTAAAATTGGTTGTAGTTATATTTTTGTTTCTTTTAGTCCAGTTGTTTTTGGTTTTTTTACCTTCAGTCCCTCCATTGTATTGTAAGGCTTACTGGTTTATTTATTTTAAATTGTATTCTTTGATTCCCCTCTTTCAATGTCGATGGTGGAAACTGGTTAGTGGGATCACTTATTTCAATGTTCGTTGTGGATGTTTTTCTTAGTCCCAAGGACACATGTTCACTTTCTGCATATCTCTGGGTTTTTCATCCTTATGTTTCCCTCTATTCTCTTTTTTCTCTGTTTTTCTGTTTTGTTCAGGTAAGGTAATTGTTTGTTTTTTTATGTTGCAATTTCTATCAACTATGTTTCTTCTGATGTCTTCTGTTTGTGAATGTGAGACTGCTTTGTTTAATGTATGTTCTTCATACCCTGATTGAATTTGATTTTTGTATGTAATTTATGACGCTATGAAGAAGAGTGGTAAACAGAAAATTAGTGAATGTGGGTCATCTTCATATCCAGTTGTTGAATGTGGGTTATCTTCATATCCAACTGTTGTTGTGATTCCTCGCAAGTCTTGACGTCGTCTGCCTCTGTTTATTGTTCCTATGTATGACAATTGTGGGGATTGTGTTTGCGTGTGTGAGTTTTGTGGAGCATTCTTTTGGTATATTGAAAGGGTTGTGAAGGATTCTTATCCTGGGCATCCCAGGTATAATCAGTGTTGTAAATCTGGTAAAGTTGTTCTCCCTTATCCTGTTCCTCTACATCCTCAATTTCTCCATCTTTTTAGGAATAAGGCTTTTTTTGGCTAACATCAGCGCTTATAATAGCATGTTTTCCATGACATCATTTGGGGAGTACATAGATGATGAAATTAATAATGGGGTTGGTCCTTATGTTTTCAAAGTTTCAGGTCAAGTCTGCAATCGGATTGGGTCTTTATGTCCCCAAGATACAAAGGGTCTGAGGTTTTACAATTATATCTTTTTGATACTAAGAACGAGCTTTCTAACAGGTTAAGGGAATTTGATAATCCTAAGATGATGGATTTGGATAGTAATATCATTCAGTTTCTCACGGACATTTTCACTGCTCACAATGAATATGTAAGTACTTTCAAAACTGCAAAAGAGATGGCTGATGTGATGAATATGGAGTCTGTTTGTTTAACAATGTCCCTAATCACAGATATGGTCCACCTGCCCTAGTACTTTGGGATGCATTGTCTGTGGTGATGGTACCAATTCTAACAAGTATGACATTGTCATGGCTGATCTCCGCGTTTGAAATTGCGTAATGACACCCGTAACAATGCAAAGAATCTATCGGTGAATATGTAATATAGCTACCAGATACCTGTATTGAAGAAGGCCGTTTAGATTATATTGCAAATAATCAGGAAAATTTACGGTCTGACTATGTAAGCGGTCTTTATGATACACTTTCTAAAGGTGATAAGGAAAGCCGTGTTGTGGGTAAACATAGACTTCTCCCATTGACCGTAGTCAACGCACGTTGACCGTATCGTGGGCTATTTTTAGCTAACGTCTTTTTTTTGCTATTTTTTATATGTAATTATGGCAAATGGATGATTTAGTCATTTTTCTCTATTTTTATTCGTTTTATCATTTATTTTATATAATTTATTGAAATATATTGTTTTAAAAAATAAGAATCTTTTAATATAAATATTTATTGTATATGTATAAAGTATATGTTTGTTTCATTTCTTTTTACTGGATATTCACTATTTGTCAAAAAAAAAAAATGTTTTATCGATCCATCTATTATACCTCGATGGTTTGTATGATAACCAAATTTTTTGACTACCAATAATGGAGTGATTGTTTGCGTCATCATTTTATTGATTCATATAACATATAATTACAATCTGTTATTATAAGTAATCCGTCTAAAGGGTTGCAAAATGGTACAATATGGACGTCAAATAAGATTTTATCATTTTTATCAATAATCATGATCCGATCATGAATTTACATATGAATTTCTTTTTTAATTTTAAAAATAAAATTTGTTTAAAATAAAAAACTACAATCATATTAATTAAATAACTAGAAATTTCATTTAAAATCCTAGAAAATTAAAACAATATAAAATCTAAAAAAACTACATCCTTGAAAATCTAGAAAAAAAAATTAAAAATATCGAGAAAAATAAAACATTGAAATTTCAGTTGCGTCTAAGGTTCTATTTTCCCCGAATCGATGCTTTGACTGCTTTCGTCGCTTCTTGATCTTCAGGGTAGACGTGTCTAACATCTTGCACTAGCAACGAATATTTTGTAATTTGAACGGGTAAAAATATATTATATAAATTATAAAAATAATAAATTATGGTAATGGTGGGAGTGATGTTGACGGTGACAGTAGTGGTGTTTGGTTGGCGTAGGTGATGACGAAATATTATGTTTGGTTGCCGATATAGGTGATATGGGGTAGTGGCGAAGGTGATGACGATGGTGGCGGTAGTAATTGTGATGATGATGGTGATGGTGTCGGCGATAAGTCGTGGCGGAGGTGGTGGGTGGTGTAGTTGTAACGACCCAATTTTTTCACGTCTAAAAATTCCGTTTTTTTTTTTTTTTTTTTAAAACATTACTTTAGAAAATGTTAATAGATAGAAACATTGTTTGACCGAACTACGTCACAACATAAACCATGTTCAAAAGTCAAGTCATACAATCCGTCGAAACATCAGAGTATAAATCCCAAGAAAATCTAGTAAATGCGGAAACCAATGTGTGTGCATGATGTGCCGCTACCGAGCCAGCTCCTTCCCCTTCGATGAAGAGGTACCTGAAACCGAAACTGTAAACTGTAAGCACAAAGCTTAGTGAGTTCCCCCATCATACCACATACCATACAATACATAACATACATATTGCCAGGCTATTTTGGGGTGCCTGACTACCCGGTACGGCCATTCTGGGGTGCCGACTACCCGTGCGGCCATTCTGGGGTGCCGTCCTACCCGTGTTAAGCCATTATGGGGTGCCGACCTACCCATGTCAAGCCATTCTGGGGTGCTGATTACCCTTTGGTCCTAACAACCGAACTCGGGGACTAGTCCCCTCCTACTACCTCTATCGCATATAACATAACAAGCCAGCATGCAAACATATCATCACATACTGTCAGACGTATCTGAGGTGTCTGACTACCCTTCGGTCCTAACAACCGAACTCTACTACTATCACATACAACATATCATGCTAGCATATAACATATCAGGTAGTAGCAAACCTAGATGATATCACAAAGACAATCATCTATCATACATCTCCTACTGGTGGGCCAACATTGTGGCCTTAGACCCACCGCTACTGGAAGGTAACTCACCTCGGAGTAGCTGCTGATCTTCGTGGGAATAATCTGACTGCTGCTGTTGTTCCGGAAATCCTCCGGCTATATTCCCACCAAACCCTTAGTCAAAAACTTCTAACTGACCTTTGGGTAAAATGACCATTTTACCCCTGATCATGCCCTAAGTCAAAGTCAAAGTCAACTTCCAGTTGACCCGACTCGCCGAGTTGGCTCGCCAACTCGCCGAGTCCATGTCCAAACGACTGTCCTGAATTCTGTTTCTACTCGTCGAGTTAGGCGTCGACTCGACGAGTTCTCCTTCCAAACTGATGTTCAAGTCCTTCATCCTACTCGCCGAGTTGTATGATCAACTCGCCGAGTTCATCTTCATCCGATGAACAAGTTATACTGTGACTCGCCGAGTTGTATGAACAACTCGCCGAGTCTGATCTTGATCTAAGGAGATTGCCTTGAACTCACCGAGTTTGGGCATTGACTCGCTGAGTTCCACTATGGGTGAGTTCTGGCTTCCAACTCACCGAGTCCCTCCTGGACTCACCACCCGACTCGACGTAACAAAAGGGGGACAAACCCGGAGACTCGCCGAGTCAGATGAGCGACTCGCCGAGTCCGCTCCATGCAAGAGCTAAAAATGCGATTTTGCTCGAATCCAATCCATTTCATTCGTAGATCTGGGCTCCTAGAGCATGAATAACACGTAAAGTTTCCAACTTTACGTGTAAATATCCATCTATGGGGTTTTAGGGTTCAAAATGCACCAAAAGAGTAGATTTAAGGTTTATATGCAATATAGGCTCATAAAGGTAGTGGATATGAGCTCTTGGAGCTCAACTATGCTTGGATCTAGAGACTAATCAACTTATTTCGAAATAGTATGCACATACAAGCTTGGGGAATGGCTCAAGAATGTCTTAAATGAAGCCTTAAGCATAGAAACAAGGGAAAAATGGGATATACCTCAATGGAACTGCTTAGAGAACACAATTGTGCTTGGATGGCTTCCCTTCTTCTGGATCTACTTCCCTTTTTCTTCAAAACCTTCAAGAGCACACAACAAATGCTTCAACTCTTCAAAGAACAAGCTTAAACGAGGGTTGGGATCTCTGGGGGGTGAATGGGGGCTGGCCTGGGGCGGATGTGCTGTTTAAATAGGGTGCAAACCCCTGAAACTTAGGGTTTCATCCAACAGCGGTGACTCGCCGAGTCGCCAACTTAAACGTGTCCCGGGTCCCGTCCCTACTCGGCGAGTCGGACCTATGACTCGCCGAGTCCAAGGCTTAAAAAGGAAAAATACTCAATTAAGATTTACGTACCATGAACCAGGTGCTACAGTAGTATTGGTGGTGGTGGGTGGTATAGTATTAGTGGTGGTTTAGTCAATATCTTACCCTTTGTTTTAATATGCAGTCAAGTTGTAAGCCCTTTTGGTTTTCTTTTGTTTCCCTTGAATATAAGAAAACGACACTTGCCACAAATTGTCTGTGTGTAGTTTCATTAGACTGCTCTTGAATTCTGGTCGTCTTGTTTTTACAATTGGTATCAGAGCCAGGTTGATTGTTGCAGCAGAAATATGTCCAATTTCCAAGTAAGTGGTGGTGTTAAGAGGTTGGGTGGTTCAAATTACAACACGTGGTCGACGTGCATGAGTTCCTATCTTCTTGGCCAAGACTTATGGGATGTAATTAACGGATCCAACACCACAGAACCAAGGATTGACACCAATGGAGCAATCCACAAATGGAAATTCAAGACAGGGAAGGCGTTGTTTATCATTAAAACAACGATCGAAGAGGAGCTTCTCGAACATATACGGGACCTGACTACACCAAAAGAGGCATGTGATGAATTGAATACTTTGTTTTCAAAGAAGAATGACACGAAATTGCAATTTATTGAAAATGAATTGTTTTCGGTGTCACAATGGGATCTAAAAATCTCTCAGTATTTCCACAAAGCCAAAATGTTGTGCAGGGAAATTAGTGAACTTGATCCACAGGGAAAGATTGAAGAACCTAGGATGAAACGTATCATCATTCATGGTTTGAAGCCGGAATACAGGAGCTTTGTGGCTACGGTACAAGGGTGGCCTACACAACCATCCTTGAGTGAATTTGAGAGTCTTTTGGCTACTCAAGAGGCCTTGGCCAAACAGTTTGGAAGCCCGTCCATCGGTGCGACATCTAAGATAGAAAATGAAGCACTTTATGTAGAAAGCAGCAAAGGAAAACATAAGTCGGGTAATAAGCAGATAGGTTGGAATAAGAACGACGACAAAAACAAGCATATGGTCATGGTGACAATAAGCCAAGTAATCTGGGACAAGAGGAAGTATACGGTGACCAAAAATTGCATTCGAATGGAAAGTACTTTCCATATAAATGTCACAGATATGGACGTAAAGGACACATGGCCAAGAATTGTCCAATGAAACAAGTCGATGAAGGAAACACTGCCACTATGGAGCAAGAAGAAGGGTGGGACTTTGAAGCCCTAGTAGCTCAAACGGAAGAAGTGATGGTGTGTGCAATAACAACCGAACACGAGAAAAATAAGTTAGATGATTGGATCGTTGATTCCAGGTGCTCCAACCATCTAACCGGTGAGAAGAATCGACTTCAAAATCCTGTGAAGTATGGTGGAAGTCGGGTAGTCACCATTGCTGATAACTCAAAGCATTCAATAGCGAATATGGGTGATGTTGTATTTCCATCAGATAGCAGCAAACACAAGTTGGTATTAAAAGATGTCTATCATGTTCCGGGAATGAAAAAGAACCTGATTTATGTTCCTCAAATGACGTATGATGGTCTTTATGTGTTACTTGGGCCTAAAGACATGAAATTCTTCAAAGAAATTGAAACTTCATCTGTACCAATTCTTCAAGGTCACAATACTGAAACTGTATACGTGCTCAATGCAGAATCTGCCTATGTTGAAAGTACTAAAGGAAAGCAAATGACTGATCTTTGGCACCAAAGGATGGGTCACATAGGGTTTAACAAAGTGGGCCTTATGGTGGATAAGAGTTGGGTTATTGGACTACCAAAAATTGACGTGAATAATGTCTCTATATGTTCTGGATGACAATTTGGAAAAGGTAAACGATTACCTTTTGAAAAGTCAAATTATTGTTCCAAGGATCCATTAGAACTTATACACTCAGATGTGTTTGGCCCAATCAAGCAATCATCAATGTCAGGTATGAAATACATGGTGACGTTTATCGATGATTTTTCATGATTTGTATAACTCTACTTATGAAGGAGAAGTATGAGGTATTCTTGAAATACAAAGAATTTGAGATTGAAGCATAAATAGCTACCAGAAATCATGTCAAGTGCTTGAGATCTTACAATGGTGGTGAGTACACGTCAGCTGATTTTGAAGAATATCTCAAGCAAAAGCGAGTTAAAAGACACTTTACGTGTCCGAATACGTCCCAACAAAATGGTGTTTCGGAACGCAAAAACAGGCACCTTTGTGACATCCCCAAAATCACGGCCAGAAAAGACCGATTTTTTTATGCTTTATAAAAATCATAGTACTTCATTTTATAAAAAGGTTGCGGAATTTGTTCCCAAAAAAACATGGTAAATACGTTATTAAAACATTTTCGAAGAAACGTATTTATTTCATTTTAAAACGTTTGGGATGTCATCGTTAATACAGGAACATAAGCATAAACAGAACTTACAATTATTCACACTAGTGGTCTACATCTCTTTAAATCTCTCAGTGTAATGTCACTTCATATCAACACCTGTGATATAAATAAACTGAGTGGGTCGGGTTGGAAAACCTGGTGAGCACATAGGGATTTCAATCCCACAATGTTATACCATATATATATATAGTTTAAAATTCACAAAATATACAATTTCACCATACATATATATAAACAACTCTTATCCCACCCCGTCGATCCTCGCAACGAGGCTATCCATACCCTCGGACCTAAGATTAGTCGTTTTACCTACTCCATACTCTCGGATCAGAAATGAACGAATTTACCAAATCCATACTCTCGAACTAGGGACGAATGACTAATCCATACTCTCGGATTAAAGATGAATGATTATGCCTAATCCATACTCTCGGACTAGGGACAATAGCTAATCCATACTCTCGGATTAACGACGAATGATTATGCCTAATCCATATTCTCGGACTAGGGACAATGACTATGTCTAATCCATACTCCCGGATAAGTGACATATACTAACTTCTATTCTCTGATTTTAACTCACTTGTACTCGTAAGAATATACTACCCAATATTCCTCATATTTAATTTAGGTCTACTCTTTATCCTAAATTATCAAATATAATCAGGTATGTTCTTTAACACGAATTTCAAGCAACATCAATTAACTCGCACATAAACATATAATTAATACTTCAATCAATACTTGTATTAAAATCATGTTCATGAAAGGGACTATGCACTCACCTGAGAAGGTGGTGACTCGGTACTCGGACAACGCTTCGTTTACTTTAAAATAATTTCCTTCGACGAAACCTAGTATTATCACCAATAGATTTTAGTCTATTATTCGTCGAGACTAATTAATAGTCTAGCTATTATTACTATTATATAAACGTTAAAAAAAATACTTATATAACCCATAATAATAGCCCAAGTATTTATTATATGTTCTTAATAACGTTAATATAATTAAATAAAAACTATATTAAAAATAGCGTAGACGTAGCTCACTTACAGCGGGTTTTATAGAAAACCAGGCGTTGCTTGGAGCAGCGTTTCCAAGCCGAAAAGCTCTTCTTCTCGGATCCGTCGAGCACTCCGGGGCTTCCGCCTCGTGCTAGGGAGGTTCCCTAGGCTTTTCGGGGGATTTCGGGGCTAGAGAGAGGTTCTAGAGAGAGAGAGTAAAGAGAAGAAAGAATGGGAAAGGTGTGAAGAAAATGAGGGTGGGAGAGGTGGTATTTATAGGGTGAAAATGGCTGAACTTGGTGCCACATGTCACCATCTAGTGGCAAGACTTGGGGAGAAAGCAATGGCCAAGATTGTGCCACATCACCCATTTTCGCACAACACACTTCCGACTTCTAAAATCCGTAACTTTCACATACGACCTCCGTTTTTGACGTTCTTTATATCCACGCATAGGTAAAAATAATATATACAACTTTCATTTTCACTCCGTCGGCTAATTCTCGACCGATCTTAAGTTTAACAGTACGAGGCGTTTAGACTGTTAAATGACCGCGAAGAATTCGTAACTCCTTCATACGGACTCCGTTTTCGTCTGTCTTTTTAACGTTGAGTTCCTATTAATGAGATCTTCAACTCTCATTTATTTCACGTAAGCCAAAAACCGCTCGAACTAAAATTCGAGTTTCGGGCTGTACACTACTAAGCCGAATCTTAGAAAAATCATAACTTCCTCATACGAAGTCAGATTTAGTTTAACATATTCTACGACTTTTGTTTAGATTTATAAGGCTAAAAAGTCTTCTATCGTAAATTCACTATTTACGTTTTCCGGTGTCGTGCCGGTTTTGCCGTAAAACTTCGGCGGGCCATAACTTCTTCGTTATAACTCGGATTTCGGCGTTTTCTAAAACTTGGTTAAGACTATTCATTCTAAATAATATTTTGTCGAAAAGTCATTTTTGACCCCTATTGCCTCTAAATTGACTAGCCTAGATCTGCAGGCGTTACAACCTTGCCGAGGTGGCCGAAAGTTTAATGCATGACAAGAATATGCCTGGTCGGTTCTGGGCAGAAGCTATGTATACAACTGCTTACATTGTCAACCGGGTACCATCTCAAAGTCTCAAGTATATGTCACCATATGTGAAGATGACCAGAACTAAACCAAATGTAAGTTACTTTCGTGTTTTTGGCTATGTCTGTTACGTGTTTGTACCAAGTCATCTTCGCCATAAAATGGAAAAAATGGATATTCGCTGTGTTTTCGTAGGTTATGACACGCAAAGGAAAGGGTGGCGTTGTTGTAATCCGAACACCGGGAAGGTGTATGTGTCTAGAAACATGTTATTTGATGAGAATTCATCTTGGTGGTCCTCAAACAATGAAACTCTACCTGGCACTCAATAACTCAAGTCTAGCCTCGAAGCATCTCAAGTAAATCTTGAATTTGAAAGTCAAGAACCAATGGATAAAGAAAGTGAAGTATTGGTGTAACACCCAAAGTTTCGAAGACCAAGAAAGGAAAGAAAACCCTAAGTTTAGGGGTCGACTCGGCGAGTCCAAGGAGGGACTCGGCGAGTCCGAGCGGGATCCGGGTCGGGGAGTAAGTGACCGACTCGGCGAGTCGACCAAGGAGATTCGGCGAGTCTGGTCTGTGCGAGGAAAACCCTAATTCTGGGAGTTGTATCCTATATAAAAGGGAGTTATGCCCCTCCCTCAGCCTCTATATCATCCTAGAGAAACTGTAAACCCTAGATTCGTGGGAGCCTCCATCATTTGAGAGAAATAGCTTTGGGGGAAGGAAATCTTGGAAGGGACTTGAAGATCAGGAAGGTGGCTTCAAAAGAGAGGTGTAGATCCGAGATCTACTTCAGTTTGTGTTCTTCTTGGAGGTATTAAGCTGCCATTTTCCCTTCCTTGCATCTAGATCTATTTTGTTATGAGTTTTGGGGGTTTTATGGTTGATTAAGACCCATTTCGAGTGGGAAGCTCAGATCTGAAGTTGCTACTTCAGATATAAATGTATCATGGCCTAGAGACTCATAAAGCATCAGTTGTTGGGTTGATTGTTGAGCCCCTTTGTCTTAAACCCGAGTTTATAGTGTTTTGAGCCTAGATCTCCTCAGCCACACGTAAAGTTTGCCACTTTACGTAAGGAATAGACCTTAGAAGAGTGGATCTACAGTTTGGAGTCCATGCATGACTCAAAGGTCCTCTGCATGTATGTAGAACCGAATGGACTCGACGAGTCCTTCGAGTGGACTCGGCGAGTAGCTTGAAGATGAGGAGGAACTCGACGAGTGGGATGAACAGCTCGACGAGTCGAATGAAGATGGGCAGGAACTCGGCGAGTTGGTTGGAGATTGCCTTGTGCTCGGCGAGCCTGTTCTTGGACTCGACGAGTCAGGTCGCGTGGTCCCAAACCCTTCGAGTTAAGACTTGAGTCAGCGAGTCGAGCCAGGACTCAGTGAGTTGGACAGGACAAGACTCGGAAATCAGTAGACTCGGCGACTCAGTGGCTGACTCGGCGAGTCGAGTTGCGAACAGGAATAACTCTAAATATATGAACTCGGCGAGTCAGTATGGTGACTCGGCGAGTAGGGTTGGCCTGGAAGGTTGAATGTGACTGGGACTTTGGCATTGTTAATAGTTGACTTAGTTGACCATTGGAGGTCAGTTAGACTAAGTGTTACATTGATATTGGTAGCTCGAGGAGCTAGTGGAGCAGCAGTTCGAAGACAAAGGTCAGGTAGCGGTCAAAGGGATTAGCAGCAGCAGTTCAGCAGTATCAGGTGAGTTTCCTTCCAATAGGGACGGGTCTAAGGCCACAATGCCGGCCCGTTCAGTTAGCAGTAGTTTCCGGACTTCGGTCCGATGCAGCAGTTAGTATGTTTGATGCCTTCGTGGCTCAGACAGGATTTATGTGCTATGTTTTATGTGTTATGTGTTATGTGTTCCGGGCTACGGCCCGATGTAGTATGCAGTATATGTGTTCATGCTAGTTGATATGTTATGCTATGCTATGTTCAGTCAGTTAGCCCGGACTTCGGTCCGATGCAGGGGGCAAGGCCCCAGTTAGTCCGGACCTCGGTCCGACGCAGGGGACAAGGTCCCAGTCAGTTCCGGACTTCGGTCCGATGCAGTAAGTTCCGGACTTTGGTCCGATGCAGGGGACAAGGTCCCAGTCAGTTCCGGACTCCGGTCCGATGCAGTTTCCGGGCTTCGTCCCGATGCAGTGGGCAAGGCCCAATATGTGTTATATTTTATTGTATGGTATGTGGTAGTTTGGGGGAGCTCACTAAGCTTCGTGCTTACGGTTTTCAGTTTTGGTTTCAGGTACTCAGTTTTCAAAAGAGGAGCTCGGGAAGATTGCAGTGCACACACCATAGTCAGTTAGTCTGGGAATGTTTGACTCTGATAATGATATTATGTTTTGAATTAATACTCGAGAATTTATGTTATGACTTATGATACAGTTTTTATAAATATGATTCTAGTAATGCTTTTAAAGAATTTTTTTTGGTCGTGATTTTTGGGTCGTTTCAATTGGAGCAGCCCAACATAGAGTAAGAAGTGAATTTGAATCATGAACTAAGGAGGTCCCAAAGAGAACGCAAGCCTAACCCAAAATATGCTAATGTAGCCATTGTAGAAGATCTTCGGAAAGAACCAAGCTGTTTTGAAGAAGCAAGTATAAAAGACGAATGGTGGGCAGCCATGAAGGAGGAGATGGATGCTCTGACCAGGAATGAGACGTGGGTTCTTGTCCCAAAACCTGATGAGGTGAATCTGGTAACTTGTAAGTGGGTTTATAAGCTAAAACAACTAGTCGATTGTCACACCCCCGAACCAGACGGCGGAAACGTCCGGGGGCTATCGTGACTCATTGAATACCATTACAATGCATATATATGAAACATAACATTATACATCACCAACATTTGGAATTGATACAACTGGTAACGTTTACATACATTACATTGTTCCAAAAATTACATTCAAAGAAATAACTGTTTGGTACTACTTAAATCATAGCAAAACGTCAGCGAGTACAAATCATCTTCACTTTATCTGTTACCTGAGAATACAAGTATTTTGAAAAACGTCAACATACGAAATGTTGGTGAGTTCATAAGTAGAGTTTGAAATCCGATGTGTTGTTTAAAAACCTTTAGAAAATCCGATATTTTCTAGAAATTGAATGGTGTAAAAATAATAAGTGATGATCCATGAGTATGCTTGTTTGAATTCTATAGATGTAAGCGTAAGGGTTGTGAAGTTCGATCGGCAATTGGTAATCGTTATTGAAATCCCAGGAAAACCCGACGTTTTCCCATCGTTGTATCGTTGTATTCCGGAGGCATCGAGGGTACAGAGGGTGGTGAAGTGTTGGGACAAGCGTTCGTGAAAACGACAAGTCAACAACCTTACAAGCGATCCTTATAGGCGTCACTCGTAAATCTTCACGCGACTCGATCCTACCGGACTTGTTAAGTCCCACGACCGGAGGGAAGGAAAAAGGTACGAAACCTTCGGGGTTTCCCCGCGTCGTCCGAGACCAAATGCAATTGCGAAGGGCCCGAAGCCCAACTCGCAATCGTGAGTTACAGACTTTACTAGCAGCACTGAAGGACCCTTGGGGACCAGCAGCATATTGCCATTGAAAGTCCTGTTACGTCATGTAGGGTCGGTAAAACCCAACACTTCGTAAGAGAGAGACCTTCGGGCCTTAAGATCAGGTCGTTGGGCTAGCTAGGCTCAACGGACAAGATTTTACACTTTTGGGGCCCAAAGATGGTGCGTAGACGTCTGTGCACACTCGCATGTAATCGTAATCGTTATGGTTATGAATCGAAATGTCGAAACTTCGTTGTGTTAGTGATTTTGGATTTTTATTGGTTCGAGACCGAACCAATTCGTTTGACAACGACTTTTGGTATTGTAGTATATTGTATTTCGTCGACAAGCGTGTTACCATCAATTAGTCAAACTGCATGTATTAACTAGCCTTGAAGATTTTCTGTTTTCAGCCCCTCCTTGATTGAAGGATTTACTCTTTTTACCCCTTTATTTAAAAATTTTCCGGTTTGGTCCTTAAATCAATTTTCTTGACATTTTTATACCAAAAATTATTGACATAAGTATTTTTCCAGCAAACTTATCATAGAAAACAGTTTAAGCCCTTGAAACTTCAGTTTTCTCGGTTATAGCCCCTATTTTTCGCAACTTTTACATTTTTGACCCAATTTGGAAAAATTTTACAATTTTGGTCCCTTTTAAATTTGGAAAGCATTTTAAACCTTTGAAAAGCATATGGAACACTTATAGCCCACTGTTTTACAGAAAAATGCAGTTTTGGTCCTCCAATTTAGAAAATTTCGCATATTGGGCCCTATTGGGCCGAAAATGTCATGTTTAGCCCAATAAGCTTGGAATTTATGTTTTTAACCCTCTAAATGGTATATTTTCAGAAAAATACATTATGCAAACTGTTTTGACTCATCACACCCATCAGATTTCGAAATGTTTCATGTTAGGCCCTTCAACTTTGCATTTTCAACATTTTATGTAAAAAAAATGAGTTTTTAGCCCAAGTTAAGTGTTGTTAAGCTATTTAGCAATTTTCTTAGTATACTTTGCATGTGATAGTCTATTTTGTGCTATGATAAGATGTATGTCTCGGTTTTTAGCATATCACCCTAGATCTATCAATAAAATCATACAAAACATACATATAAGCATAGAAATCAACCACAACATACACATAATGATGGATCTTCACATTTTCTTGTATTCTCCCCCATAAAAACTCATAAAAATCGAAAATAAGGGGATATGAAACTCACCTTGGGTGTTGTTTCGGTTTTTGGGAGAAAAGATGGAAGAAAACTTGATGATTTTTGGCCTTAGCACCTTTCCTTGGTAGATCTCGAGTTTGAGATGGTTCTAGGGTGCAAGATCACGATTTTTGCATAGTTTAGGAAAGGATTTTGATAACAAAAGGATTTAAATCATAGATCTATGCATAATCTTACCTTAGATGAAGAATTTTGTGGAGATTTCCTCTTGAAGGCTTCCTAGAACTCGAGATTTTTGAGTGGAGAGGGAGAGATGTTCTTGAGTGATTTAGAGAGGATTTGTGAGAGAGTTGTGGTGTGTGTGTGTGCTTGTGGCCGAGAATGAGAGAGGAGAGAAGAAGAGATGTGATCTTGAAGTGATTTGCATGGAAGAATGGGAAATAATGCATGGAGGTCCTATGGGTAATAGTGAGGTGGCAAGCAAATAGTCAACTCTTCCTCACCTTCTTGGATTTGCGTCTTGGGCCGAGATTTTTGAAAGGGAAAAGAAAATTTTGGGCTTTTTCCCTTAAGCCCAAAATTAGAGTTAGTTAGAGTGTATTTTATGCTTAAAAGAATGTAGTATGATTTTTCTATTTTTGATGAACTAGTTTAGGGTGTTCATGGCTCAAAGCTTTCAATTCATTTCGTTTCTAGGCCCAATATGGCCCAAAATTGTTGAAATAAATAAGTGTGGGTCCAATTAGAGCCCAATTAGGGTTCTAAGCCCATGATAGTCCAATTGGAAGTTTATTGGTCCATTTGGATCCAATAAGGAAGTCTTAGTCCAAAATGGACTTAACCAAAACTTCTAGGGTCTCCAATTGTTTGATGACTATTTGTAGTACTTGCATATTGTATTTGATTGAAGTTTTTGATTCACATTAGCTTGAATGTATGGATTACATGACACAAAATTTCCAGTTGTGACATCATCCCCCCGTTAGAGGGAATTTCGTCCCGAAATTCTGTTTGAAAGCTAGATTTGAGAAAACTAGAATAGGTGAGGGTACTTTTGCTTCATTTGGTCTTCGCGTTCCCAAGTGAATTCTGGCCCACGCTTTGCGTTCCACCGTACCTTCACGATCGGGATGCGACTCTGCTTAGTACGCTTTACCTCCCTGTCCATGATTTCGATTGGTTCTTCGACGAACAGAAGTTTCTCATTGATTTCGATTTCGTCAAGAGGGGTGACGAGTGTTTCATCCGAGAGACACTTCTTCATATTAGACATGTGAAACACGGGGTGTACACCATTTAGCTCTGCGGGTAGTTGCAGTCTGTATGCTACCGGACCAATTCGAGCGATGATTTCAAAAGGTCCAATGTATCGCGGATTCAGTTTTCCCCTTTTTCCGAAACGTATAACCCCTTTCCAGGGCGAGACTTTCAACAGTACTCGATCACCGACCTGAAATTCTAAGGGTTTTCGTCGTTTGTCAGCGTAGCTCTTTTGTCGATCACGCGATGCTTGCAGTCGAGCCCTGATTTGAACGATCTTTTCCGTGGTTTCGCGAATGATCTCAGGCCCCGTTAATGTTTTGTACGACGCATGCACTTTTGCTAGCTGGGTGTCACCTACTTCAGCCCAACATAACGGTGATCTACATTTACGTCCGTAGAGTGCTTCGAAAGGAGCCACCTTGATGCTCGAATGGTAGCTATTATTGTATGAGAACTCGATTAATGGTAGGTGAGTATCCCAAGACTTTCCGAAGTCTATCACGCATGCACGGAGCATATCTTCGAGTGTTTGGATAGTTCGCTCACTTTGACCATCCGTTTGAGGATGATAAGCGGTGCTCATATCAAGGGTTGTTCCCATCGCCTTATGGAGTGATTGCCAAAATCGGGACGTAAACCTACTGTCCCTATCCGAGATAATGGATTTTGGCACTCCATGGAGTCTCACGATTTCTCGTAGGTACAACCGTGTCAGTCTCTCCATCTTGTAAGATTCTTTGATTGGCAGGAAATGGGCAGATTTCGTCAGTCGATCGATGATTACCCATATGGTATCCAGTCCGTCCGACGTCTTGGGTAGCTTGGTGACGAAATCCATTGAAATCCCCTCCCATTTCCACTCGGGAATTTCTGGTTGCTGCAACAATCCTGATGGTTTCTGGTATTCCACCTTTACTTTGGCGCATGTAAGGCACTTGCTAATGTAGGTCGCGATTTTCGCCTTCATGTTAGGCCACCAATAGTATTGTTTAATATCCAAATACATCTTATCAGAACCGGGGTGAATGGAGTATCGCGTCTTGTGGGCTTCCTTCATGACAACATCTCTAAACCCTCCCAGTTTAGGGACCCAAATACGGTTCATGAAGTAGTATACCCCATTCTCCCTTGTTTCTAGGTTTTTTTCCATCCCGCGTAATGCTTCGCTAGCTCTATTTTCCATTCTCATGGCCTCCGACTGGACCGACGCGATTTGAGTGGCTAGGTGAGATTGAATGGTGATTGAGAGCGTTTTCGTACGACGGCTAGAGTACTCCTTCCGGCTTAACGCATCAGCTACTACGTTGGCCTTGCCTGGGTGGTACTTAATCTCGCACTCATAGTCGTTTAGCAACTCAACCCATCTTCGTTGCCTCATGTTTAACTCCTTTTGGTTTAGGATGTGTTGGAGACTCTTGTGATCTGTGAAGATGGTGCACTTCGTACCGTATAGGTAATGCCTCCAAATTTTTAGGGCAAAGACTACAACTCCCAACTCTAGATCATGGGTTGTGTAGTTCACTTCATGCGTCTTTAGCTGGCGGGATGCATAGGCTATAACTCTCCCACGTTGCATGAGAACGCAACCTAAACCCTGATTTGACGCGTCGCAGTAGACTACAAAATCTTCCGTTCCCTCAGGTAGGGATAGTACTGGTGCGCTACAGAGAGCTTGCTTCAAGGTTCGAAATGCGATTTCTTGTTTGTCTGTCCATTTAAATGGTACGCCCTTTTGCGTAAGCGAGGTAAGTGGCTTGGCGATCTTAGAGAAGTTTTGAATGAATCTCCTATAGTAGCCTGCTAATCCCAAGAATTGACGAATTTCCGTGGGCGTTGTCGGGATTGCCCAACCTTCTACCGCTTTGACCTTAGAGGGATCCACATGGATTCCATCTCGGCTGACTACATGGCCTAGGAAGTTCACGCTCCGCAACCAGAACTCACACTTGGAGAGTTTGGCGTATAGCTTTTCTGATCGTAGGGTTCCTAAGACTTGTCGAAGATGTTGGCCATGCTCTTCCTTGTTTCTAGAATAGACGAGGATGTCATCGATAAAAACAATGACAAAGTTGTCGAGAAACGGTCGGCAGACTCGATTCATTAGGTCCATAAATGCGGCGGGGGCATTCGTTAGACCGAAGGGCATTACGACAAATTCATAATGTCCGTAACGAGTTCGGAAAGTGGTTTTTGGAATATCCTCTTCTCGGACTTTGAGTTGGTGATACCCGGACCGTAAATCTATTTTAGAAAAATAACTAGCCCCTTGGAGCTGGTCAAATAGGTCATCGATTCGTGGGAGTGGGTAGCGGTTTTTGATTGTGAGTTTGTTTAACTCTCTGTAATCGATACACATTCTAAAAGATCCGTCTTTCTTTTTGACAAAGAGCACCGGAGCTCCCCATGGCGAATAACTAGGTCGAATAAATCCCTTATCCAGAAGTTCGCTGAGTTGGCTGGATAATTCCTGCATTTCGGCAGGAGCCAACCGATAGGGTGACTTAGCGAGAGGAATTGCTCCTGGGATAAGGTCAATTCGAAATTCGACCTGTCTTTCTGGGGGCACTCCCGGAAGATCTTCAGGAAATACATCCGGAAATTCACATGCTACTGGAATGTCTCGAACGCTAATTTCCTCCTTGGTCTTGTCCACCACATGAGCCAGGAACGCCAGATTGCTCCTTCGTAGGTATTTTTGTGCCTTGACACACGAAACGAGGCGAAGGTTCATGCTAGATTTGTCTCCGTAGACCACTAGGGTTTCGTGATTTGGAAGACGAAGACGGACGGCTTTCTCGTGACACATAATGTCGGCATGGTGGGGGCTTAACCAGTCCATACCGATGATCGCGTCGAAACTCCTAATTGATACTGGCATTAGGTCTATTCGGAAGATGTGTTGATTAAGAGTTAGGGTACATCCGACATAGATTTCCCCAGTGGATTCGGTTTTTCCATTGGCCATTTCCACCATATAGGCTTCATTTAGCTTTTGGGGAGGTTGTTTTAGTAAGTGTTTAAACTTATTGCTTACGAAGCTTCGCTCCGCTCCGGAGTCAAATAAGATGCATGCATAAGCGTGGTTTAAGAGAAACGTACCGGTAACAACAGAGGGATCCTGAATAGCTTCCCCCTGACCCACGGTCATCATCCTTCCTGTTCCTCCATTTCTTGAATTGTTGTTGTTGGGACAGTCTCGGCGGACGTGTCCAGTCCTCCCGCATCCGTAGCAGGTGTAGCTAGGCCCTGCGCTGATGCCGCTGACAGGGGCGTTGTTGTTGTTGCGAGGGTTGTTGTTGTTGATTCCCTGATTTTGGTTGTGGGGAGGGTAAGCTTTGCAGTACTTTGCAGTGTGACCCCTTCGGTTGCAGTTGGTGCACTGAAAATCCTTGCATTCTCCATAATGATGGAAACCACACTTGTTGCATTTAGGAAGATTACCGGAATAAGGTTTGGAAGTATTTGAAGTGGCTGAGGTTGGAGCATGTGGTGCGGCTGGAGCTGATGTAGTAACGGCATTTACCGCCACTGTCTGTTGTTTCTTGAAGGTGTCGGGGCCCTGACGCCCCTTCCTCTTGTTGTTCCTTCCCCTCTTGTCATCTCCTTCCTTCTTCTTCTCAGCCTCCACTGGTTTCTCTCCCTTTTTGTTATTATGGTCGTACAACCTCTTCGCCAATCTCTTTGCGCTGTCAAATGTTTCTGGGTTTGCAGCTATCACATTCCCTTGAATTGGTGATGTGAGTCCCCAGATGAATCGCTCGATCTTCTTTCCTTCCGAGGTGATCATACCCGGGCACAACAGAGATAGTTCGCTAAATCTCGATATGTAGGCATCGATATTCGCGTTTTGTACAGTGAGGTTCCATAGCTCTTGTTCCATCTTCTGTATTTCGCCTCGTGGGCAGTACTCTGCCATCAACATTTCTTTCATTTCTGTCCAGGGGATAGAGTTGGCTACAGGGAGCGTCATGGATTCTACATGTCCATTCCACCAGGTGAGCGCCTGATCCGCAAAAGTGCAAGCTGCGAACTTCACCTTCATGTGCTCAGGGCAGTCGCATATCTCGAATATCGATTCCACCTTCTCGATCCAGCGCTTCAGAGTAATCACTCCTCCGGTGCCATTAAAAGTTCGTGGTTTGGCGTTTGTGAAGTCCTTATAGGTACACGTCTTGGTGGATCCTTGGTTCGTTCCATTGTTTGAACTTCCGGCTCCTTGCCCATTGACTCCCCCATTGTTCCCTTGTTGAATTTGCGCAATTGCTGCAGTGACTGCCGCAGACACAGCTGCTTGGAAGGCGGCTGAGTCAACTTCAGGTGGGGTTGGTCCTGGGTTTCCGCGAGTAGTTGGGCGAGGCATCTTTCTGTCAGGAAACGGAAAGATGTTGAGTGCTCGTGGTTTCTGTGAGGTTGCGGCCCTACTATCTAGGTGTATGATGCGAACCTAAACGTTTCTACTATCAGGCATACAATCATAACGTTCCAACACATGACAAGTTGCAACATTGAAATAAAACACATAGAAATTTACTAATATTATCCGCATTTGATACATGAAAATTTGCTCGTAAGAGCATACATAAGTAATGCTAATCCGACAGCATAACGGCTCCATGAGTAGTGTAGTTACTTAAACATAGAGCCGGAGTACATAACATAGTTCCTAATGATCTACTATGATGAGTCTATCCCTAGCCGCGATGAGCTGCGTCCGGAGGTGGTGCTGAGGATGTGGATGCTCCCTGAAGACGAGCCACCAAGCGTTCCGCATCCCGGAGTCGAGACTCCCACCGAACCTGCCTCATGTGAAACTCTCGAAGAACGTCACGCGTCTCCTGCTCCGCATGCTCGACCCTAGTCCTCAACTGGCGCACCTGATCCGCAGTGTCCTGGGCAAGGTCGCCCGTATTCCGTAACCGTTTCACCATGACTGGAAGGGCTCGATCAGCCGGTCCTCCGTCTCTCAGGTCAAAGAACTCGGGTGACATGCCGTACGGGGGTCGTTGTCCCTGCTGTCTGCTCCATCTCCAAAGATCAATACCCCAGGGAGGTGTAGGACCAGTGGGGCCCACTCGATATGTCGGCACCCAGATCGGGTAAGGGGGGTTGATGACTTCGGACTCCGCCTCCGAATCACCCCTGTCACTATCATCGGCATCCTCCTCGAGGTTTCCTTCATCTTCCTCTGATTCTGCAGGCTCGCCCTCAACTTCGGCCTCCGGTTCCCCGTCAGGTTCCTCTTCGGGGACTTCCTCAGGCTCCTCCTCAGGCTCCTCCTTAGGCTCCTCCTCTAACCATCCGTTGTTCCCCTGGTTAGGGAAGTAAGGGTCTCCAGGGTGATGAAAGCCAGCCATGCGGTCTGCGAGAGTGTGTGATTATGCTAGCGTCATTCCTAGGGTGCTACAATTATGACACAGATCAAGTAGGCGTTCTCGTTTTTGTGGTAGATGGGTATAATTTTGGGTTCCCTAGCTATCCCGATCTCATCGGGACGTGTATTAGCTTTACCTTGGAGAGAATGTAGTTGATCAGGCTACATTCACTCCTTGGTATCACTAAGAACAGTCCCAATTTAACCGAGATACCAGCATTATTGTGTTTGATTCGACGTTATGTTCTTATTCCTAATACAAGCAAGCGTATTTTATTTACTTGTTTTGTTCAGAGTTATGTTAGTCCCTCTTTTTGGTTTATAGTTGCATATCCGTGTGCGGCGAGATATGCTAGTTCACTATAAACAATGCTCTGATACCAACCTGTCACACCCCCGAACCAGACGGCGGAAACGTCCGGGGGCTATCGTGACTCATTGAATACCATTACAATGCATATATATGAAACATAACATTATACATCACCAACATTTGGAATTGATACAACTGGTAACGTTTACATACATTACATTGTTCCAAAAATTACATTCAAAGAAATAACTGTTTGGTACTACTTAAATCATAGCAAAACGTCAGCGAGTACAAACCATCTTCACTTTATCTGTTACCTGAGAATACAAGTATTTTGAAAAACGTCAACATACGAAATGTTGGTGAGTTCATAAGTAGAGTTTGAAATCCGATGTGTTGTTTAAAAACCTTTAGAAAATCCGATATTTTCTAGAAATTGAATGGTGTAAAAATAATAAGTGATGATCCATGAGTATGCTTGTTTGAATTCTATAGATGTAAGCGTAAGGGTTGTGAAGTTCGATCGGCAATTGGTAATCGTTATTGAAATCCCAGGAAAACCCGACGTTTTCCCATCGTTGTATCGTTGTATTCCGGAGGCATCGAGGGTACAGAGGGTGGTGAAGTGTTGGGACAAGCGTTCGTGAAAACGACAAGTCGACAACCTTACAAGCGATCCTTATAGGCGTCACTCGTAAATCTTCACGCGACTCGATCCTACCGGACTTGTTAAGTCCCACGACCGGAGGGAAGGAAAAAGGTACGAAACCTTCGGGGTTTCCCCGCGTCGTCCGAGACCAAATGCAATTGCGAAGGGCCCGGAGCCCAACTCGCAATCGTGAGTTACAGACTTTACTAGCAGCACTGAAGGACCCTTGGGGACCAGCAGCATATTGCCATTGAAAGTCCTGTTACGTCATGTAGGGTCGGTAAAACCCAACACTTCGTAAGAGAGAGACCTTCGGGCCTTAAGATCAGGTCGTTGGGCTAGCTAGGCTCAACGGACAAGATTTTACACTTTTGGGGCCCAAAGATGGTGCGTAGACGTCTGTGCACACTCGCATGTAATCGTAATCGTTATGGTTATGAATCGAAATGTCGTAACTTCGTTGTGTTAGTGATTTTGGATTTTTATTGGTTCGAGACCGAACCAATTCGTTTGACAACGACTTTTGGTATTGTAGTATATTGTATTTCGTCGACAAGCGTGTTACCATCAATTAGTCAAACTGCATGTATTAACTAGCCTTGAAGATTTTCTGTTTTCAGCCCCTCCTTGATTGAAGGATTTACTCTTTTTACCCCTTTATTTAAAAATTTTCCGGTTTGGTCCTTAAATCAATTTTCTTGACATTTTTATACCAAAAATTATTGACATAAGTATTTTTCCAGCAAACTTATCATAGAAAACAGTTTAAGCCCTTGAAACTTCAGTTTTCTCGGTTATAGCCCCTATTTTTCGCAACTTTTACATTTTTGACCCAATTTGGAAAAATTTTACAATTTTGGTCCCTTTTAAATTTGGAAAGCATTTTAAACCTTTGAAAAGCATATGGAACACTTATAGCCCACTGTTTTACAGAAAAATGCAGTTTTGGTCCTCCAATTTAGAAAATTTCGCATATTGGGCCCTATTGGGCCGAAAATGTCATGTTTAGCCCAATAAGCTTGGAATTTATGTTTTTAACCCTCTAAATGGTATATTTTCAGAAAAATACATTATGCAAACTGTTTTGACTCATCACACCCATCAGATTTCGAAATGTTTCATGTTAGGCCCTTCAACTTTGCATTTTCAACATTTTATGTAAAAAAAATGAGTTTTTAGCCCAAGTTAAGTGTTGTTAAGCTATTTAGCAATTTTCTTAGTATACTTTGCATGTGATAGTCTATTTTGTGCTATGATAAGATGTATGTCTCGGTTTTTAGCATATCACCCTAGATCTATCAATAAAATCATACAAAACATACATATAAGCATAGAAATCAACCACAACATACACATAATGATGGATCTTCACATTTTCTTGTATTCTCCCCCATAAAAACTCATAAAAATCGAAAATAAGGGGATATGAAACTCACCTTGGGTGTTGTTTCGGTTTTTGGGAGAAAAGATGGAAGAAAACTTGATGATTTTTGGCCTTAGCACCTTTCCTTGGTAGATCTCGAGTTTGAGATGGTTCTAGGGTGCAAGATCACGATTTTTGCATAGTTTAGGAAAGGATTTTGATAACAAAAGGATTTAAATCATAGATCTATGCATAATCTTACCTTAGATGAAGAATTTTGTGGAGATTTCCTCTTGAAGGCTTCCTAGAACTCGAGATTTTTGAGTGGAGAGGGAGAGATGTTCTTGAGTGATTTAGAGAGGATTTGTGAGAGAGTTGTGGTGTGTGTGTGTGCTTGTGGCCGAGAATGAGAGAGGAGAGAAGAAGAGATGTGATCTTGAAGTGATTTGCATGGAAGAATGGGAAATAATGCATGGAGGTCCTATGGGTAATAGTGAGGTGGCAAGCAAATAGTCAACTCTTCCTCACCTTCTTGGATTTGGGTCTTGGGCCGAGATTTTTGAAAGGGAAAAGAAAATTTTGGGCTTTTTCCCTTAAGCCCAAAATTAGAGTTAGTTAGAGTGTATTTTATGCTTAAAAGAATGTAGTATGATTTTTCTATTTTTGATGAACTAGTTTAGGGTGTTCATGGCTCAAAGCTTTCAATTCATTTCGTTTCTAGGCCCAATATGGCCCAAAATTGTTGAAATAAATAAGTGTGGGTCCAATTAGAGCCCAATTAGGGTTCTAAGCCCATGATAGTCCAATTGGAAGTTTATTGGTCCATTTGGATCCAATAAGGAAGTCTTAGTCCAAAATGGACTTAACCAAAACTTCTAGGGTCTCCAATTGTTTGATGACTATTTGTAGTACTTGCATATTGTATTTGATTGAAGTTTTTGATTCACATTAGCTTGAATGTATGGATTACATGACACAAAATTTCCAGTTGTGACATCGATGGTTCTGTTGAAAGGTTTAAGGCAAGGCTCGTGGTACGTGGGTTCTCTCAAGAACACGGAATCAACTATGAAGATACGTTTAGTTCGACGGCAAAGTTAACTACAATTCATGTTCTGCTTGCGATTTCATCAAGTAAATAGTGAGATCTTTGACAAATGGACGTTAACAATGCATTTTTGTACGGGGACTTGGATCATGCCATACATATGGAGCAACCTAAGGGGTTCGAAAGTGAAGAGCACCTGGATTATGTGTGCAAATTAAAGAAAGCTATCTATGGTCTAAAACAGTCCCCGAGGCTTAGTTCGGGAAAATAGCTGAATTTTTAGAGCTAAATGGGTTCAAGATAACGAATGCATATGCAAGTTTGTTTGTGAAACAGATCAATGACAAAGTTGTGGTGGTTCTAGTGTATGTGGACGATCTAATCATTACAGGTGATGTTCCGGAGGAAATTACTCAACTAAAGAGAAACTTGTGTATTCGTTTTTGGATGAAAGATATAGGTAGGTTGTCTCGGTTCCTTGGTCTAGAACTAGAATATTCTGGCGATGGAATATTGTTGCATCAAAAGAAATATGCTACTGATGTTGTACACAAGTTTGGTATGCTGAACTGCAAACCATCGCCAACACCTATGGATTTTGGTACAAAGTTGTATTCTCATTTGGGTAAGGATGTAGAAGACCCAAACACATGCATGAAAATGGTGGGAAGCCTAATTTACTTGACTCTCACTCGCCTCGATATCTCCTTTGCTGTTGGAGTCTTTAGTCGTTACATGCAAAATACCAAACAAGCTCACCTTAATGCTATTCGTAAAGTGCTCCGTTATATGAAGGGAAGTGTGGGGAAAGGAGTTCTGTTTAAGACAGATTCGAACCCAAAACTGGTGGGGCTCTGTGATACTAATTATGCGAGAGACTTAGACGGAAGATGATCAACCACCAGATACATGTTCAAGTACGAATCAAGCCCAATTTCATGGCTAAGTAAACTGCAGCCAACCGTGTCGCTGTCAACAACAGAAGCTGAGTATAGGGTTGTTGCACTGGCTGCACAAGAATGTGTATGGTTAGTTTTACTTTTGGGGGAGATCAATCAAGAAACGAACTACAAAGTTCAACTGATGTGCGACAACCAATCAGCTATAAAACTAGCTGAAAACCCAGTGTTCCATGCCCGCACAAAGCACATAGAAGTTCATTATCATTTCATACGAGAAAAGGTTTTGAAGGGCGAGATAGATATGAAATGGATCGACACAGAAGGTCAAATTGCAGATGTGCTCACGAAGAATTTGTCTCAGGTAAATATAGTGAAGTTTTGTGAAAGCATTGGTCTAACTCGAGTGAATGATGAGAGGGAGTGTTAAAGTCCATCATGTTACCTGAGTATGCAGATCCATTTTTATTTTATTTTATTGTTTATTCCACATGTTTATGTACTTAGTCTTTTTAGTGAGTAATGGTCTCCTTATTTAGTGGCAGTAAAGTAGTCATATGTTAGTTAAGTTTTCTTTGGGTTATTTACTCAGTAGCTTTCCCTTTGTTTTAATATGTAGTCAAGTTGTAAGCACTTTTGATTTTCTTTTGTTTCCCTTGAATATCAGAAAACGACACTTGCCACAAATTGTATGTGTGTAGTTTCATTAGTCTGCTCTTGAATTCTGGTCATCTTGTTTTTACAAAACATAGTAAGTTTTGAGTATCTATGTGAATAAGTTTCAGTTGAATTATATTATAGATATAATCCCAGGAAATAATCAAATTTATAAAAACAACAAGTTTTAGGTTTTAACTAGTATTAAATCGTGCTTTAAAATTTAAATTATTGTAATTGTTTTTATTTAATATGAAGTGTGTGTCGTAAAAAAAATCATGTCGTCAAAAAAATGTTTGTATATTATTAAAAAATGTTTGTTTGTTAAAATAAAGTAATTATTAAATTAGAAAAATAAAATAAAAAAAAGAAGAATTTCATTTATATCCTTACAAACTTTAGATATTACTTTTATATCCTTACAAATAACACAATTACACATATGTCCTTCTCAAACTATAAAACTCACATTTATATCCAAACTTATAATTTAATTTGGATTATATAAATTAATATTAAAAAACTTATCTAAAATTCAAATTTTCATACAAGTTTACCAAAATGCCCTTCCCAAATTAAAGATTAGCCAATACGCACATCTTCTTCCCCTTCGTCTCCTTGCACCCAAATCGTTGCTGGAAATATAGGTTCCTCGAACATGCAACAACCAAAATTCCAAAATGAATTGATGATTCTTAATAGCATAAAGTGTCGTAGCACATGTCAAACTCACCAATCACTAACGTGGCCTTGTATATGGCCTCAATTCTTTATTAAAGTAATCAATTTTTCTAAAGACATACTCGTTGTTGACTTACGATTACATAAGCAAGAAACTGGACAATGTATATTCCAACTTACAAACCTAAATTAAACAAACTTGTACGTCGATAATGCACAAATTTATTTGTGTAAGCATGAAACATCAAGATATTAAATCATAACTTATTTTTCCATGGCAAACTATAGAACACAAAAAAGAAACAAAAAAACTATCGCCTAACGTAGAAATACCTAATATTATATTTAGGATTTAATATTGAAAAGAGTATTTTGGTAAAGTCTTATGGAATTTTTGAAGTTTAGATAAGTTTTTAAATATTAAATTGATATAATCCAAATTAAATTATGAGTTTGGATATAAATGTGAGTTTTATAGTTTCATAAGGATATATATGTAATTTTTAAGTTTGTAAGGATACCGAAGTAATATTTAAAGTTTGTAAGGATATAGATGAAATTCTCCCAATAAAAAATTAGAGTACTAGGAGTGTTACCACTCCCTACCAAATGTTATCAGAAATAAAATTGAGAAAAATGAGATAACATTCAAAAGCTAACGTGACAAAATGCTAGAAGTGTTACCACTTCCCTTAACCTTATATGGAAAGGATTCGATGAATTTACTTTTATCTTTTCCATAATTTTAAAATTCCTTTTTCGCACTAAAAAAAATTCAAATATCTCGCTTCCTCAAATATTTGTTTTTTTTAATGACAAATAATAATTTTTTTGAGAAAATTGCAAATTTAATCTAATACATTAATTACTTTGTGGAAATAGTAAAAAAAAAATCAAAATTACATTTTTAGCCACTAAAATCGCAGATGGGTATAAGCCATCTGCGATTTCACATTTCCATCTGCAAACGTACAAGTGACTAAAACACGTCTGTGCTTTAACCACTTGTACGTTCGTAGGTGTTTTTTTTTTTTTCCGCTATATATATATATATATATATATATATATATATATATATATATATATATATATATATATATATATAACCTTTTCCAGCATAAAATTGTAGACGGACGATTTCCTCTCGATTTCACATGCGTTTTTTTTTTTTTTAACTACGAAATTGATAGGGTTTGACTATAAAATAACCTTATTATATATAATTTTTTTCATGAAATTATCATCTTTGTTGTTATTTCGTTGGAAAATTTTGTTAAAACCTCTTTAAAAAAATATATAAATATTTGGTTTGCTTTATGATCGGTGGGAGAGAGTTGTCTAAAAAATATAGTGATAATGAAAAAAAAACGTTTTTATACTAAATATCTACGAAATCACAGATGGAATACACAAAATCACAGATGGACTGTTCCATCTGCAAACGTACAAGTACCTAAAGCACATTTAGGCACTTGTAGGTTCGCAAATGGAAATGCGAAATCGTAGATGGATTTAGTTCATCTGCGATTTTAAGGGTTAATTTTGTAATTTAGGTTTTTTTTGGTTATTTTCCACAAAGTAATTAGTATATTTGGTTAAATTTGCAATTTTTTATTTTTTATTTTATTTTTATTTTTTTTTATCCGAGATTGAACACATATTAGGTGGGTTAACCAACTTGTACCAAATATTTGGGGGGAAATGACTTATTAGGGTAATTAAGTATTGCCCGTCCTTGTACTCAATTGGTCACTTTCCTTTTTTGTATATCATTTACCATTGAACTTGTTGTAGGTGTTCCCAGAAACCATTGAAACCGGCTATTGAAGATTTCCGACAATTTCTTATCTCCGGCAACTCTTCAGTCGTCTTCTCTAGCGAGCCTCCGACAAAAACGAGTTTTTCCGGCACACTTTTCTCGACTGCCATCCAAGCGGCATCCACCGCCGGTGTTGCTGCTTAGCTTTCTCCACCCTCCCCTCTCTCCCTCCTGTAGATTTGCTGCCAAAAAAAGGAAGAAGGGACGCAGGCAACAAGCCACCTGCCACCTCCTCCGACCATCACCAGAACCCACCTGCCACCTCCCTTTTACTGCCGGTAAACCACCACTACCACCTACTGTTGCATGCTGCTGCTATAAGTCATCAAACCGAGACCCAAGGATCCATCGAAAATCTCATTTTTGTCGGAGGCTCGCCGAAGAAGACGACCAGAGAGTCGCCGGAGATAAGAAATTACCAGAAACCTTCAATAGCCGGTTTCAATAGTTTTTGTGAACACCTACAACAAATTCAATGGTAAATGAAATAAAAAAAAAAAAAGAAAAATGACCAATCAAGTAAAAAGACAACGGTTAATTACCTTAATAATATTAAATCATTTCCCCAAATATTTGGTTATGTTTTAAATTTCCCTCCGGTCTATCGTTAATTTTTTTTAGTTCACAAAAAAATTGAATATTTCTCTAATTAATCCCTCAAATCGACCCTGGTCTCGCTCATCTCAAATCGATGGAAGTCTGCTCTACGTATTCTTGCGCCTTTATCGCTCATCGGCAGCCTGTTCCGTTGTGCGCTGCATCCACCATCGGTCCACCTCGCTGCCACCGCTCCACTAAAGCTCCGCCTCGCTGGAAACCCTCACCGGTCCATCTCGTCGCCCCCACCACCGATTGAGGAAGACGAATCTCACTAGATTTCACTGTCAGCTACAATGGTTCTCTGTCTCCAGTTTGGATCTTCAACCGCTGTCATCTTTGCGATATTAATCAGGTTTGCCCTAGCATCTCAATGTCTAAATCGTTATTTCTTTTTTCTGAACTCCGAGCTACTCTAAACCAGTTATTTTTTATGAGTTCCTAGTTGCCCTCTCCTTTCTGACATAAGGCTCATTTGCCAGTTGGCCCTCTCCACTATCTCCGACGAAATTTCCTTCTCAATTATCTACACTCGCCCGTCTCTCCAAAAGGTAATCCCTGTTTCCTTTAATTTTTGTTAATCGAAGGATTGAGTAGAGATTTTCGTTTGTGAAACTTGAAATCCTTTTCATATGAAATTGCACTTTAATGCGTTTGAATTTTTATTTGGTTCAAAGAAAACTGTTTTTTTTTTTTGTATAATCCATGTTCAACCTCTAGACGCATGCTAGTTATGACCTTATACGTTAGAAACTAAGCATACTGCAATAGAATATTTGTGGATATGGGTGAATGGTGATGTATTGGTTATATAGTGTCATTAGTGTGGGTTACAAGTACACTAGATGCCAACATAATATATCGTTAAAAAGTTTAATCAAATAAAAGTTCTAATTATTTGTATACAAGAAACGGTTGTGTGATTGTTCGAAAAGAACAAAAATATAAATAGGTCGCATATTTTATATCTTATTATGATATGTAGGTTGAGAATTTAGGCCACATATATCAACCCTTCTAACTTTAAGCATAAAAGATACTATTTATGTTTTTTGTTCTTATATAATAATAACACATATGAAAAGACTAAAGAGTCAATACTTTTCTTTATTTGTAGATTATTGCATCATCCTTTCATTTTTTCTTATTATTGCATTTTACTTTGAAAAATCCACCAAGTTATAGCCACGTCCTCCAAATACAAAGCAATTTTCAATGCTTCAATTGGCAAGATTTTTTTAAAATACAATGCTACAAATTGGTATATCTTTCAAAATATAATGTCTCAAATCTCAATAAAAAAAAAACAAATGAAAATAAGATGCTATAATAAACCAATAATTGAAATCACATTGTCTTGACTTTAGCCATACTTTAATGGATTGAATGTAAGAAATTGCATCATACCTATCATGTATTTGTTTATTATTATATTCATTTCCTCCTCTTATACGAATGTACTTTGTTTTTTACCCATGATAGCAGTGTTGTTCTCATATTGTTTACCAATATAAGCAATGTTGTGCAAGAAGATGGAGCTATAAAGTTGAGTTGGAAAATTGTGTGGTAGGAGATTTTTTTTCAATAGGTAAATGTATTGGATTTGAATTATTATAGATTAATCTATTGGATTTGTATTATTATAGGTGTATTGAATTTTTTCTGCGTTTAGGTAGAAAAAATCTGGATTTTTTTTTTAAATATGTACTATTTCCACGTGTAAGTTGCGTATGAGGAAAGAACTTATTTGATAAGCTTTTTGAGAGATGTTATGCGAGACCTATTTTAGGCCGTTGCTTCAGATTTCCTATTAGAAAAAAGCATATGAAAGCTACAAATGATGGACCCAACAATTTTAGTTTCATTTGTACTTTCTACATTACAAGAATACAAAACAAAACATATATCCTCCATAGTTTACCATCCATAAAAAACTCTCCAAGACTGTGACAGCTTCACAACCAGATGGATCCACTAAGATTCATGTTTGCTTCAATGTACACATGATCTGTTGATATCAAGTTACTTGTGATCATCACTGTCTGAACTGTTTGCTTGATGGTCAGATATGATCTTCTGAATAAGATGGCTTGTGTCTGAATAGGACTCGAAGAACTCCCTGTTCTCTTTCTCCAACTCGTTCCACACTGCATATATAAAGACAATATACACTAGTGTTATTTTGGTGTAATTACAGGGAAATTAATGTTCATGTATCTTGGCATACAAATTATACGTTAAAAATGATTCATGGGTGATAACTAACCGGTGGAGGTGATGACTGGTTTGATGTTTGCATGTTTAGAAAGTGCCTCCATGCATTCGTCTTTACTCATGCGGAAGATCAAACACTTTTCTATAAGATGTTGCACCTATTTATATGGAACACCGAATAACACCCATATATAATAAAGAAGTAAAATTCATTAATAACTATATCAGTATAGTGCATGATATGCTTACTACCATGTGTATGTAAGAAGCTGACGTGTCACCCATCCTCACCAACTTTGTATCTTCTGCTAGCAAGTGTGATCACTTGGGATTTGATTTCAGACAAGTTACGGGATTCTTGTTGAGAGCACAGGGATTAGAGGTTCATAGGGTAAAGCAATGAAATGATGAGGCGAAGGAAGTGGCAAATCAAACTATATAGACACTGCTAGAAAGGAGAGATGGTGTGGGGCATGGAGTCCCACGTGGGAGATAGATAATTACTGGTAGAGAAGGGATTAGAAGAGATTTGTAAATGAGTATTTCTTGTCATGTACGACTCCTATTTGGCAGCCTAAATCCCACGTGACCAGTGGGTCCGACGTAGCTTGCTCTATAGACATTCTCTACAGTTATGACTATTCCTAAGTCAGTAAGTCCTAACCAACTTTTATCCAATGAAAAAGCGCCACATGGAGTTCTTGATGAAACAGCTTGTGCTGTGGTGGATGTAATTAATTAAGATTCCCCTCACATCACATGGTGATGTGGCAGTCTCTGTCTGATAATTAAGTGTAGCAAAAGAGATCGAACAATGATTCCATGTTGGGCTTGAAATCATTATTAACGTACTGGCTATATATAATCAAGAAAAATGTACTAGTTACTACACAATCAAGAAGTCGTTTTTATAGATCATGTGGTTCTTGGTGGTTTCGTTTTTCAATCATAGCTTCTGGTTTTTCTTCCTTTTGCAAGATCAAGTGCGCAAATTAAGCATATAGATGAATGGCCTATGGCCTACCAACAGTGTCTCAGAATTGAACACTTTGTAATAAAAAACAAATGAGTTAGACCCTATATATGTCCAGAAGCTGACAAACGACAAAGCCAACTAACTAACAAACAAAGATTCATATACAAGACTTGGCATGTATTGTAGTAATCAAGGGAAAGATAAGAAGGTATCAGGACCACAGCAATACCGTAAGAAAGAGTACCTCATGGTGCAGTCAAAAGAGAGGTGAAAACTCTCTTTAGATATTGACAAGGATGATCTTATCTTCAAGAAACATTTAATTACCACCACAATTGCAAAAATTTCTGCCATGATATATAATATTCAATAAAAATGTAAGGATCTTGCAAAAAAATTATGTTCTAGGCCGGATTTTCATGCTCAACGATGGGCTACTATCTCTTTGTAACATGTATATTTTACAAATTAAAAACACACTTCAAAGTTTGTTTGAAATGTATGAAAAAATTCCCCTTACACACAAGCATTCGATTTTCTCATTGTGAACACCCCTTTCTTTTATGCTCCTTTAGGCTAATCGATTTTCTCATTTCTTTAGCAAAAGAACCTCCACACCTCTATATATGTAGGGTGCTAACATTTGAGAAACCCGGCCCTTCACGTTGTCGATTTTACAAGATTAATTAATTTGTTGATTTCATGTTTTTATTAGTTTTCCACTCAAATCTTATATATTGTGTTATAACTTATAGTTGTTCTTTTGTTTGTGTTCCAAGCATCCATTAAATACAAATAAATAATTTTTCTAAATCTTTTTCATTGACTCTTTGTAGATTTAAATACATTAAGTTGTATGAATAATAATTTGACAATACATTGTGGATGCACATTTTTTTTGAAATGACTAATTATCCTATTCCTAATTTAATCCTAAACACCACCTAAATCTTCTAGTGAGACTTGAACCCATGACATCTCCCCCGTTAAACCAAAAACCCTTTGGTCATTGTGGATGCACTTAGATGTACCAAGATGGTTAGCCTTTTCCAAGACTCTAGAACTTAGACCGTGATAATGACTCTCATGTACTATTACTCAAGGTTATTGGTTTTTCTCAGAGCACTCACATCGGTGGCTTGCAAATGTAATTGCAATGCCACATCTTCCATTATGCATGCCACATAAAACCTGTTCTTTCAAGTATAGAAAGCCTTACAAACTTAAATTTAATATTAAATAATGTTTTTCTATTCTAATATTTTATTTATTTAAACTATCTTTACTATTATATATATATATATATATATATATATATATATATATATATATAATACAAGCTTATTTATATACATATAAATGTCGTCCGTCTTTATTATTATTTTGTTATTTTATTTTAAAAAATATTATTTTAATGATAATAATTAAATTTATGTTTATTTATTATTGAGTAAATATTAATATTTAATATATATATATATATATATATATATATATATATATATATATATATATATATATATATATATATATAGTAATTGTTGATGTGGTAGTGGGGATCACTTTTGAAAGATGAGTGTTATTGCACTGATGTGAGTAGTCATTGCAAAGTTGATGTATCACAATTGAAAGATTATTGGCATTGCGGATGACCTCACTATATTACTTTCAAGAAAGTAAAAGTGATTACACATTTAATGAAAACTATCTAACCTATTTATAGACGATCTAACCTATTTACACATTTAATTAAAACTATCAACCTATTTATAGACTACATGCTAAATACAATAAAATAGCAAATACAATAACAAACTATCTAGCCCACATACTCCTTTATTGTCTCCATAAAACCTGCCATTCATATATATATATATATATATATATATATATATATATATATATATATATATATATATATATATATATATATATATATATATATATATATATATATATATATATCAATACTCGGTCAAACAAAGAATCAGTAAACCCGACTAACTCTTGTTAAAATTCTCAGCTCCATGATCTGTGACCCATAAGCAGATATGTGACCATGATTTGTGACCCATAACCGGATCCGCTCCATGCACTTAACCCATCAAGATTACCCAACACCTTACTTGGTAGAATCTTCTCTTGATACTTCACTTACATACATTACTCTCACTTGCAAAAATGCATTTTCAAGACTTGATCGTTTCAGCTTTTCTTCAAAAGACCTTCCTTGGAACTGCTAACGTTTGTTTGCATCTTAATTAGATATACAACCAACTACCAAGAGCAGGTTCCTCTCCACAAGTGTAAAAAGGATTCATCTTTATTTTCCCCTTTTTACCACGATGCTTATACCCGATTGCAACATACAAAATCTTGAAGAGAAAATTTTGAATCTTTATGCCCGAATACATGCAAAGAAAATTCTTATTTGACTTTGAACAATCAATCGTATTTGTTTTGAACTCCAAGTTGACAAGGTCTGATTAAAAGTTTCATGAAAATTTGAAACTACATTATTGAAACTTTCATGTCATTTTTTTTTGCTTCAAAAATACAATATTTGACTAACAATAGTCAAACAATAACTTTTATGCCAGCTCCTGGAATTCAAAAAAAATCCATAAATAATCTTACATATAAAATTAATCCTCGCATCATACAACTTCACAGCCATCAAAAGCACGCGTGGTAGAAAAAATTCATCATACCTACTTACCATTCTGTTTATTTCTGATTGCTAGCTACATAGAGAATCTTAAAGAGAAAAATTGAAATCTTTATGTTACAGTGCCAAAAAAAAAAAAAAAAAAATCAAAATTGTCTCTGAACAATCAATCAGATTTTTTATGAACTCCATTATCGATATGGAAAAAGTTAAACTACTATAAACCTTTCATGTCGTTTTTGGCTTCAAAACAATCATATAATAATAATAAAAAAAAATACTATTTTTGACCTTCAAAAGTTAAACAGTAATTGTATACGTTATTTGAATTCCAAAAGACCCCATATATAATTTATGCTCATCAAACGATTGCTTTTCATATTCCTAACCCAACTCATCATCATGTTTATAAACAAAGAGTTAATATTTACAATTTCAAATCAAGAAGCAAATCCCCTTGAAAGAAGCAATAATGTCAGCCTCTTCTTCATCATCAGAAGTAAGCGTGAAGCTTCTGATCGACACCAAAGCAAAGAAAGTCTTATTTGCAGAGGCCAACAAACAGTTCGTGGATTTCCTCTTCCACATCCTTTCTCTTCCTATTGGTACTGTGATCAAGCTTCTCAACAAGACCTCGATGGTGGGCTCACTCGGAAACCTCTATGAAAGCATCGAGAACCTGAGTGATACATATATGCAACCAAACCGAAGTAAAAATTCCGTTTTGAACCCCAAAACCGTGAAATATGGGGCTCATGTCCCACTTTTGCTAACACCCAATGATCACAATATTCCGATGGCCCAGAAGTTTTACAGATGTCATAGTTGTTATTCCAATGTAACTGATGATCCTGATGTTATCTGTCCTCGGTGCCGACATTATCACATGAGCACTCAGTTGACCTTTGTCAGTGGTGGTGGTATGTTGAATGGGACGGCGGAGGGTGGTGGTTTTGTGAAGGAGGTGGTGACTTACATGGTTTCGGATGATCTGGTGGTGAAGCCAATGTCCACCATATCCAGCCTTACTATGTTGAATAAGTTCAATGTGAAGGAAATTGGTTGTCTTGAGGAAAAGGTGATTTCTTTGGAGATGAAAGAGGTATGTGCTGCTGTTTCTTACTGTGCTACGCATAGTTGCATATATTGCTTATTTCTTTATCGGCTAATAATAGCTTGTTTAATATAATGAAGTTTCAAATTCATCGGTTCTTGTAACTATTTTCCAATGTGTTATTAATGTTTTACCAATTTATGTAAACCATTTGGTAATATAATGCATGCTTTGGTAATAAAATTGTGGCGTTGAAATCTGTTTGAATAAATTAACTAGTAAATTTCCGCTGTATATAAATATAAAGTGGTGGCATATATAAAGAAGTGTTTTACTTTGTAGGGTCTGATGTTGCTGAAGGCCTCATTGCAGTGCAAGAATGTGCTTACTTCCTGGAGTAAGGATTAAGGGTGCTTGTCACTGTGTTTTCTCAATAAAAGTTAAGAAGCTTGTTATAGAGTTTCTAAAATCAGTATATTTGGTATTCAATCTTCAGAAATGTTCCGGTTTTTCACCTTTATGTTCTTGATTCCAACTTTATTTTGCAAATGCGATGCATATGGTTGTTGATTCCTAATTTTATACAGTTTTCACTAGTTGGCTAGTTGCACTCTTAATATGCCTAAAAACTATCCACCAGAAATCCAGAATAATCTTTTTTGCCTTAAAAATCTGCATAGAAACTAAGTTCTTTCTTTCCATGTTTCAATGTTTCAGTCAAATGCCGGTAGTTCTATAGTAAATTATAGACAAAACTGCAAAATTAGTCCTTATGGTATGCGAAAAACTTTGGATAGAGTCCAAAAAGTTTTCAACTTGCATGGGAGATCCAAAATCAAAAACTTCCTGTGATTTTGGTCCAAAAAAAACTTGAAAAAACGATTATGCCCTTTTATTTTCTTTTTTGTATTTTTTATATTTATGCTAATACTAATTTACTTTAAAAATAAAAAGAAAAATAGAATTATCCCCTTACCCCCACCGTTCTCTCTCTTTATCTCTCTCTCTCTCTCTCTCTCTCTCTCTCCATATTCCTCTCTCCCTCTCTGTATCTCTTAAAAAAAGGACAAAAACTTAAAACACATGACCTCCATCCACCACCACAGGACCGCCACTGCCTTGAACCCATGACTATTGTCGCCCTAAAGCCACGTACCACAACCGCCCTACCTGTGTCTTACTTCTTTAAATTTTTTTCTTGACCAAATTGCAGTCATTTTCACTATTTGAAATCACTCAGTCGAGTGATTCTAGGGTTCCATCAATGGTGGTTCATAGCAATGGAATAGGAGGAGACAGTGTTTCAAGTTAGTGAAATTGAGAATGAAGGTTATTGGGTCGACTTTCATCACTAGCAACAAGACCCGTTTTCTCCATTCACTCTGATTCAAAAGGTAACCTTGATTCTACCATTCCAACTATTAGAATCAAGAGAGCAAAGAGGGGACTCAAAGATAAAATCAATCTTCCAGAAATCTCTAGTGATTTTCTGATCAATTATGGAAGAAAGCAACTAGAGAAAGAAGTAGAGATGTTTCGATCATTACTCCAGAAACCGGTAAATCATTACTCTAGAAACCGCGATGGAAAGGTAGCTTCGATGTCAGGCGAAGGTTCAAGGTTCATCGCTTAAGCAGACACAGTGGCTGCCATCGAGATTTCCTTGAGGGAAACAATGAAATCCTTCACCACACCCATCGAAAACCTAAAATACTCAAGAAATACACCTGAAACAAGAAATACTCATCAGTTTTGTGGATTTGATAGTCAATGAAGGAGCAGAGCTAGAGAAAAATGGAGAATATGAAGGGACAAGGAGGTTTCCAATGGTGGTAGAGGGCAGCGAGGACCAGACAGAGAAATGGAGAAAACACAATCACATATCTGAATGTGCTTCTTGTATAATCAGTTTCTTCAGGATATGGTTAAATTGCGCAATTATTGAAGTAGCAGAACCAAAATTAGTTGAATATCAAGGAGGCAAACTGGTCTCGATCCTTTCCCTCTATCTTGATTATATATTAGAGTTGACTCAGTATCTGATACCTTCTCCACCTCCTATATATATATATATGTGTTTTGTGTATTTGTTGGTTATAACGATTTGAAGAGGGAGCAAGTACTAATTTTGGACAATTTGCAAGTACTCAGAAACCCAGAAAATCTAATTAAGAAAGGGAAGAAGAAGATAGGTCAGGATTTTTCTTGACTTTTTCTTTAAGAGAGAGAGAGAGAGAGAGAGAACGGTGGGGGTAAGGGATAATTCTTTATTTTTCTTTTTATTTTTGAAGTAAAATAATATTAGGATAATTCTTTATTTTTCTTTTTATTTTTGATTTTGAATCTCCCATGCAAGTTGAAAACTTTTTGGACCCTATCCAAAGTTTTTCGTAAACCATAAGGACTAATTTTGCAGTTTTGTCTAAATTATATGGTGTTTTATTTTAAAAAACTAGTTTATAAATTATTTTTTAGTTTGTCAAACATAAAAACTTATAAAACTCAAAAAATAACATATCTTATTAGCTAGCTATGGTACGCTAAACATAATCTAAATTCTAAATAATTAAAAAAATTCGTTATTTGTGAAATAATATATTCTTAAATGTTTGATATAAGTAAAATAATCTTAGCAAATTACAAGTTTTGTAAACAATCAACATACTAAGTCAAGTTAAATGAATGATGATTATGCAAAATAATCATTGACTATTTCTTTTGAAACGTAAATGAAAATTATGTAAAGTTATATTTTATAGTACTAAGTAATAACTTTTATATAAAGGATATTTACAAAAATAATCATTTTTACTAATCAATTATGTATAATCATGTAACTAGTACGTATTTGTGCATATTCATTTGACCAGTATTTTAAAAATGTCAAAACGACGACCAAGTTCGAAACTTGCCTAGTTTTCACATACAACTAACAAATAATATATATGAAATTATGATTAAATATTCAAACGTTTTCAATAACAACCAACGATTAATATAGATGATTAAACGTTGATGTCAGTAGAAGCAGGCTGTCATATTATTGGGCGAATTTAAATGCAAAACAATAAAATAAAACTGATATGTTTTGCAGTTGATCGAGATTATAGAAACCTTCACGGATATGACTCTTGTTCTTAAATGTTTTTACTTTGTTTCTATCGGCTGTAAACAAAAGAGTGAAACCTCAGGATTTAATGCAAATTTATATGTTTCCCAACAACAATGGAAAACGATAAACACAAATCAAATACTCCGAGACATAAAAAATGTGATTGCTTGAGCTGGGAGAAAGCTACGAATTTCGGGGTGGTATAAATGGGACCTCGAAGGTCCTATGTATAGTGGACAGAAACCCTAAAAATTCCCAAAAAATCAGACCTGGTGACTAAGTCGGCCCACTCATAGGCTGACGGATGTCAGTTAAAATATAAACAATATATTGTTATATGCTCTTATCCGATTTCAAAACCGAAGTCTATTTGATCTCTTTAGAGGATTCTAGAAGGTTTTGGTGCATCATTCACGAAGTCAACAACGGTCGACCTATGTTGACCCTAACTCATCAATAACAAAAGCTCCTTGGCTCCCAACGAAGTGCAAAGTGAGCCTAAATCGCATCATTTAGTGCATTCGAGACATTGGCTGGCTAGGCTAGGTCCACACATGATCTTGGCCCATCTTTTTGATACACTAAAGCCTTTGAAAGCTTATCAAGTGAATAAGCTTATAAACCTACAAGAATTTCTTCCTCTCACCAATATCAAATAGAAGGAAATTACCAACTTTCAATTACCCTTCATAATTTTCAACAATTTCAAAATATATTATAAGTATTTATATTTAGTATTTTGGATTCTCTTCTCTAAGGTGTTAACATTTTCACTTGTTAAATGTGACTTAAAAATTGACAACCCAAACAAATATTGACCGGTGGCGAGTCGAATCCAAAATCGAAAACCACATTGCTCAATAATTTTTCTATAGAAAAATTTATATTCATATTCAAAAACTCTGTGGGTAAGGTATAACACTATAGCCTTAAATGTTTAAAGTAGGTCCTTAAAAATTTATATATATATATATATATATATATATATATATATATATATATATATATATATATATATATATATATATATAAGACTCGTATTATCAAAACCTTGTATCACCTAGATGAGTTTTGACATCAAACGATTACTTTTCATATTCCTAAAGATCTCATAAATACGATCAATAAATTTGGACATCAAACGATTGCTATTCGTATTCCTAATAACTCATCAAACAAGTTTATAAGCAAAGATTTAATCTGTACATGCTCACATAATTAGCAGGCAAATCCCCTTGAAAGAAACAAAAATGGCAGACGATTCATCATCATCAAAAGTAAGCTTGAAGCTTCTGATCAACTCCAAAACAAAGCAAGTTTTATTTGCAGAAGCCAACAAAGAATTCGTGGATTTCCTCTTCTACATCCTTTCTCTCCCTGTTGGTACTGTGATCAGGCTTCTCAGCAAGAACTCGATGGTGGGTTCACTTGGAAATCTCTACGACAGCATTGAGAACTTGAGCGATATGTATATGCAACCAAACCAAAGCAAAGATTCTGTTTTGAATCCCAATATTGTGAACTATGGGGCCAATGAGGCTCTATTATTGCCACCTATTGATTTCGTTCCTAAGGCTCGGAAGTTTTACAAATGTCCTAGTCATAATACCTGTGTGACAGATAATCCTACAGCTGTGTGTCCTAGCTGCAATAGTAAAATGAGCACCGAGGTGGCTTATGTGAAAGGTAGTAATTCGGTGACGGGGACTGTGGAGACTGGTGGTTTTGTGAAGGGGGTGGTGACTTACATGGTAATGGATGATCTGGAGGTGAAGCCAATGTCCACCATATCTAGCCTTACTATGTTGAACAAGTTTAATGTGAAGGAAGTTGGTGGTCTTGAGGAAAAGGTGGTTTCTTTGGAAATGAAAAAGGTATATCATATATTGTTTGGCTTTATTTAATATACTACTTTTATGGATTCAATACTTAATTTGTTTATTGGCTAATGGTTTGTTAATGCAAAAACTCAGTACATGCGTTCGTGTTTAATTTAATTTAAACTTTACCAATATGTATAATCATTTTGGTAAATAAATGCATAAATTTTTCTCCAATTAATATTAAAATAAAAAATATGACTTGTATAAATTTATAAGAAATTGATGGTAAAAAAATTTCAAGTTCGTTGAATAAAAAGCCAATTACTCTATGTCTAATCACTAATATGTAATGTTTATACTTTTTGGGGTTTGTTGTTGCTGAAGGCCTCAATGCTGTGCAAGAACGTCCTTACGAGTGTGTTCTTGGCTTAAGAATAGTGGCACCTGTGTTGCCTAAATAAAAATTAGTAAACTTGTGTTTGAGTATGCATGTTTGCGTTTTAAATCTTTGGAAATATTTTTTTTCTTTCAATATAATTAATATATCGTGTTCTTGATTCCAACTTATCTAATGCGATTCTCTCAAGATTACGGCTAGACTATTTTGTGCTCTTTTGTTTATTTAATATACTAATTCTAAAAAACCTGGAACTAGCTAGTTTCATTTGGTGTGTTCTCCTCGTTTCCAAATATACCGTGATTTTTGAAAAAAAAAATACAATTTTCGAAATTTGATTTTTGACAATATGGTGGTCCGGGAGGCTGTATTGGCGTGTGGGAGTGACAATGTGTCAGTTCCTAATGGTTTTACCTTCTTCTCTGTAAAATGTTTATGAGGTATTCTTCAACCTGACATCCTTGCGTTTGTTTTACAATTCTTTGACTCCAAATATATCCCTTCCGGATGCAATTCTTTTTTTGTTACTTTGATTCCGAAAGTGACAAATCCTTTGCTTCATGGTCATTAATGGTCAATGAGATTAGGGATTGGTGTAAGTCAAGAAAAAAGAAACTCATTGAGTTTTAAAATTGATTTTGAGAAAGCCTATGATTTGCTTTCTCGGTACTATTTATTTCATATCAAGAGTTGCATGGGATTCTCTAAGAATTGGTGTGATCTGATTCAAGGTTGTCTTGGAAATGTTCATTCTTCTATCTTGTTGAATGATAGCCCTACTAAAGAATTTCATATTAAACGTGGTCAAAGACAAGGTGACCAATTGTCTCATTCCTTTTTTATTGTCTATGGAAGGACTTCATGTCGCCAAAGAGGATGCAGTTGATCTAGATCTTTACAAGGGTTTCCCTGTTAGAGTTGATGGCTTTCGTTTAACGCATTTGTTTTATGCTCATGATGCGATATTTCTTGGGGATTGGAAGCGGGAGAACATCGTCAATTTAGTTGGCATTCTGCATTGTTTTACATGCTTTCTGGACTTCGGGTTAACTTACAAAAATCTAATATTTATAGAGTTAATGTTAATCATTCGTGGAGCAATTTGCGAGTTTAACACGTTGCAAGGCTACCGAACTTCTGTTTTTGTTTTTGTTTTTTTTTTTTTAATCTTGGCCTTCCTCTGGGGGCGATGATATTTAAGATTATTAGGATGGAAAACTATTCTTGATAAGTTTCATAAGAAATATAATTCCTGGAAAGTAAAAATGCTTTCAGTTGGCGGTAGATCTTTGCTTTTGAAAGTGGCGTTGGGGTTGCTTGGGATTTATTATATGTTGTTTCGAATGCCAGGGGGGAATAATTATTTGAAGAAATTGAGGGCTCGATTTTTTTAGGGCCAAGAGGAAGATGTTAGAGAATTACATTGGGTGAAATGGGATTGTGTCATGATAAGTAAAGAGAAAGGAGGATTAGACATGGATCCTTAGATGTTTTTCATAAATCGTTGTTATTTAAATGGAAATGACGGTTCCTTAAAAATAATGAAGCCTTATAATGCAAGGTGTTGAAAGGTGTACATGGTAGAGATGGTGGTTTAGGGCGAAGTGCTGATTCAGGTATGAAAACAAGTGTATGGTCGTGTATTCTTAGTACCATTAATCATTTACATGATTCTGGTACTATTACTAGGGATGCTATTCAGTGAAAGGTGGGGGATGGGGCTTCCACATATTTTTGGAAATATATTTTGCTTGGGAATTCATCTCTCATGGTAAGATACCTACGATTATTCATTTTGGATATTGATAAAGATTGTAGAACTAATCAAAGGTGGAACTGGCTTACTTGTACTTAGTCTTGGTGTAAGCACATTCTTGGAGGGACTTTGTTTTCTCAATTGAGTCAACATGACATCTATCAATTTTGGTCAATAAAAGTCAATTGAAGCGTAAATTAGGTTAAAATAGTGAAATGTAAATTTCGTAACTTCCTTAGTGTATTATTTGATACTAGGTGTAAGATTCATGTATTACATGAGTTAATTAAAAAATTAAATATAAATGTTTAAATATTTAACAATTTTGGATTTATAAGAAGATAAAAAAAAATCAATGAATTATTAAAAGTGATTTTTTTATCTATTAAATTTAAATAAATAAACACAATAAACTAAGAAGCTTTAATTTGGAATTTTTGAAATAAGAAAATAACTCCGTTAATAAAATTGATATGTATTTATTATTACATTTATTGTAATTATTACGGTAAATGACCTTGTGGAATTTAAAAAAAAAAAATAGAAAAAATCATAAAATGATATCTGGAAAAAAAATTAATTCAAAATAACAATAAAATGACATTTGGCAAATTGAATGAGAGTATGACAAGTGGCAAAAAAACCTTCATTTATTAGAGATGATTATAATACTACATACGCATTTTTGACTCAATTATTGAGTAAATGCTTTAATTCTAAATAATAGCCTATAGTAGCATATAAATTCGATAAATCACATAAATATTATTTTGGTATAAATAATACTCATAACACAATGTATACATGTTCACAAATCTGTAAATGTATGGAACATAATACGACCTAGTATTTAGTTTTATACTCCGCTAATTTTTTTCTGGATAAAAGATCATACATCGAGAAAGCGAAAGTTATCGCGTTTTAACGCTCATATTTTATACAACTGATTGAGAAAACAGTTAAATTATAAGGTTTTAATATTATTAGTAATAATATTAAATAACATGATTTTTAGTGGTTATTATACCTTACAATTTACTCAATTTACACAACACTTTTATAAAAACTAGATGTAAGACCCGTATGTTATACGGGGTGATTAAAACAAAATGTTAAATACGAATAATTAAATAAGAAGTTTATTTAAATTTGAAATTTGAAATAAGTAAAAATTATGAGAAAAAAAAACATGTAAAAAAATAAATTAAAAATATATGTTTAGTTGTCAGAGCCGTGTTTTTATTTATAACAAAATGTTAAATACAAATGTTTAAACTGTAAATTTACATAAAATTAAAATTGAAGTTTGAAATTTGAAATTTGAAATTTGAGATTAGTATAGTCATTATGATATGTTTAATTTATAGAAACTAAATTAATGATATACTGAAAAATGAAAAATGAAATAAATTACAAGTGGAAAATAAATATCTCAAAATTATGATAAAATGACATGTGCTATAATGTATGAGAGAATGACATGTGGCAAAATAATTTTCATTTATTAGAGAGGATACCAAACTTTTTAAAAAAGTCTAGTTTTTATAAGACTAATAAGAGACAAATATTGCCCCCTCTCTCCCAACGATTTCATATCTTCCCAGCATCATCATGATCTCCTTATATTAAAATAATCAAGAAGTCAAACCTTGATTTTTATAATAAAAAGCCTTAACTTGAATAAACAAATGGAAATGGTTTACCATGCCCCTTCCCCATGCAAGCCACTCACCATCCTAGGAGATTTTTGCCCTATAAATATCCCTCTATCTCCACTTATTCTCTTCACCATTCAAGATTACACAATCCAAAACTCTTTCACTTTCCCTTCATTTTTTTGTTCTTGGCCAAGAATTTGCACCACCACCATCACTCTTCAAAGTTCTTCATTTCAATCTTCATCACTTGTTCATACAACCCTCTCAACTCAAAATGTAACGTCCCATTTTCACAACAATTTTTATTATTATGGTAAAAATCACAATTTATTAATCCTATATTTAAAAAAAACCATTTATTCAAAATTACATGTATTAATGCCAGAGTATTATAGGAAATGCGGAATCTTTAAAGTTGCTGATGAGTGTGTATAGTCTCGCCTTTGTCTTCCCGTAATCACTGATGATCCCTGAAACAACAAAACTGGGTAAGAATAAAGTTTAGTGAGTTTCCCCAAAAATATCACCATATAAACAGATCACATATACAATCAAACATGTCGGGTCCAGTCAAGTATCGGGTTTGAATACCTCAGGCCCAGTCAACCACCGGGTCTAGTCATCCTCGGGATGGAATACCCCAGGTTGAAATGCCAATATACAAAAGGTCTAATCAACCATCAGGCTAGAATAACCAGAATTTGTTGCCCTATTGCCTCAACCATACCGCTCCTCCCGAGCCTCCGTGCTTACGGCTTACAGCCGGCTTGTACCGGGTATCTTGTCCTACCGCACAAAGCATGACCGCCTCAACCCAAACCAAACATCGTATGTCGACATAGAAATAATCAGGATCAAGTAGGCACATTGTAGCATCCTGTTTCGAATTGTTCCCATTTTGAATTAGTGATTAAAGGGTTGGGTATTATCAGGCTTCGGAACCTCGAGGGTTTGAGTTTTGGACCCAGTTGGAGTTGAATAATGTATCTTGGTTTCTAGAGTATTCAGTTTTAGTTTTTATGGAAAAAGGGTATTTTGGTAATTTGTCAGCTCGAGTTTTTATGGGAAGTGGATTTTAGTTCGGAATATTTTATGGCAGGCAGGAATTGATAATAGTGTTGAGTGTCTCGATACTTTTCTATGGATATATGAATGGTTGGAATCAGAGTTGTATCGAGTGAGTTAGGGTCTTCGAGAGAATTAAGGTTTTGGGAAAAGCCCTAGTACGCATGGCGTACCAAGGTGGTACACAGGGCGAACCGAAGAGAAGGAACTACGCGGGGTGTAGATGGGAGGAACGCGTAACATATATGCGAGGTTGGGTCGGGGTGCACGGCCTCGTACGTGAGGCTTACGAGGGTCATATTGAAAACCATAATCTTAGGGTTGTACCCTATATAAGCATAATGTTAAGCCTCCTTTTTCATTTTAAGCAGCCCCCACCCTCTAAAACCCTAGAAATCGTCCTTAATCATTCATGGTGGCATTCTAAGCTTATCCATTGTTGGTGTGTATGATCCATTTTCAAGAAGTTGGAGTTTGATGCAAATATGAGGATCAAGGAGAAGCTTATGGATCTGGCTTTTGTGACTCATTTTCAGCTTGATGAAGGTATAAAGCTTTGAAATTGATCATTAATGTCTTAGATCTATCATTTATGGGTTTTGGTTCATTTTGGTCCTAAGTATGAGATCTAGTGGTCTTGATTTCATTCCAGGAGCTTTGAGTTGCCCCTTTTAGTGTTTCTGAGGTTCAAGGTCCATAAAGTTATCACCTTTAGAGTTTAAGACCATCTATGTTGGAGTTTGAGCCATTTCCATGAAAGTAGAATTCTATTTGGTCTTTTTGGGGCATGCAAAGTCACCAAGTCAATGACTTTATGGGTTTAGACATTATTTGGGAGTCAGATCTGTGGTTTGGACTTAGGGTTTAAGCATTAAGTGCTTAATGGAAAAAGTCGGATTAAGAGGGAAATACATTGGGCGTACAAGCCATTACGTGAAACATCCAAGTCGTTAAGTAAGTACGTGCAGCGTACAGCTGAGTACGCCTTGCGTACTCAGTCAGATTAGATTTCGTGTTTGTGGGCCTCGGGTTGGGCCATTTCTTAAACTAAGTTGTTGTGGGCCTTCATAGGCCAATTGGGAACAAGTTTATGGACTAAGGAATTTTTGGGCTTTAGGATAAGGCCTATTGGAAAGGCTTAGGCCCAATTTGGAAAATTAGGCCATATTTGTGCCTTGATGACTATGAGATATTAGACCATCGGAATGCCAAGTGTTTGGACTAGAATTAATGGTTGGGCCTTAAGGTAAGACCATGTAGAGCTTTGGGCTCAATTTGGAAAATTGGGCCATATGTTGGGCCTTGGTTGATTATTTGGCTTTTGGGCCTTCAGAGTGTGAGTTGGGGATTTGGTTTTGAACCAAGCTAGATTAGGGGTAAAATGGTCCTTTTACCCCAAGTGTGGATTTATGGTTATGCATTGAAACCCAAATGGTTAATTGGGTGTTGTTTTGATATGTACAGTTTGGGAGTCTGTTATCCAACAACTAGAGTTTTATCCGCAGGACTTCGGCAGTGTGAGGTGAGTCTCCTCACCATACCAATGGGTTGAAGGCACCAAGTCCGACCCATGTTATTTAGTTGGAATGTTTATTGCATGTGTGTTATCGATGTGTTAGGTATTTATGTGAATACCATGCGGGGTCTCATGGCAGTGGACTAAGACAATGCGGGGGTTCCCATGGCACTCAATGTAAGACCTTGGAGGGTTTCCATGGCATCCTAGTATGTTTGCATGTTTAGTTTGTATGACATTCTTGTGGTTAGCTAAGACCATGTGGGGGTTCCCATGGCAGCTAAGGAAGACCATATGGGGGGTTCCCATGACAGTAAGTAAAGACCATGTGGGGGTTCCCATGGTAGGTAGTTGAGACAATGTGGGGGTTCCCATGGTAGTGGGCTAAGACCACGTGGGGGGTTCCAGTGGCACCCGTTGTAAATCTTGTAATGTATTTTGATTAAAATTAACATTTAGGTCCTATAATTGATATAATCATATGGTGTGATGGTTGTTTATGTACTTGTGTTTCAATGTATACAATTATTGTGATATTGTGTTTTCGTTCCACCCTCAGACGTTTCCGCCATCTGGTTTAGGTGGGTGTGACATCAACTCCCAGACTTGATCCAAGACTTCATCATATTGACATCTAGTGATCGGTGGGTTTGGAATATAGGTAACCATGATGAGTTTTGTGTTTCAGATACTAGAAGACTGATTGAAGATAATTCTCTTCCTAATGGTATGATAGAGACTAGTTGGAACAGATATCTTCCTATAATGGTGAATATAGTTTTTTGGCAATGTCGTTTGAATCGTCTTCCTACTCAAATCAATCTTGATGCAAGAGGTATGGATGTGTCGTCAGTGTGTGTGGTGTTTGTAACTCGGATATGGAAGATATTTCACATTTACTAATTACTTGAAAAGTTGCTTCTAAGTTGTGGAAGTTTGTTAGTAGATGGTGTGACATCAATATTCCCAATTTATTGGGGGTGGAAATAGGTGGTTCAGTGGGCGAGTACACTTAGTTTGTACGTAATCAAGTTTTATTGCTCGATTCTTACATATGACATGACCACAATTTGAAATATGGCTTATAAACGGAAAAAAAACAATTGGCAAAAAGTGGTTGAATCAAGGTGGGTGGTGGAGGAGATAGCAATGGTAACATAATGTTAGGAATTTGTTTATACTTCTTGGTTCGATGACAACTGGGGTGAAAATATATCAAAGACTAATCTTTTACATATGTTGCCATCGTCTAAGAAGCACCTATATATTCCTAGTGGAGAAGTGCATTATCGTTGAGAAGTGCAATTTGATGATGAAGGATAGTCAGGTGTGATAGTCATTGTGAAGGTGGTAAGGCTACAAAATTTGAAAAGTTGTGATGAAAAGACACTTAATAAACTAAGAGAGCTTTTGGAGGAGGTAGTTTTTGGTTTATGTATTTTCATAGGTGCATCTTATTTTTTGTTTGTTTTAGTGTTTCTTATGAATGGTAAATAATCATAGTTGTTGTAATGAATTGTTAATGTTTTCTCGTAAGATATGATAATGTAATTTTCAGAAAAGGATGTTTATCTTAGGAATGGTAAACTAAGACTCGTCGTTTGGTTGTAATGAATAGTGTTATTTGTGCTTTGATGTTTATTACTTATGAATGTACAACAACCATTTTTGGTAATACATAATAGGAGGTTCAAAAGAATTGCTTTTGTATTAAAGGTTCATTTATAGAAAATTGTGAGTATGATTCACTTATGTTATTTTAAACATTGTTTTGTATAGACAGTTAAGCATACAGTTTAATTATAGGCCATTATGTGCTTGTTTATATATAAACAATTATATGTATGGTTTGGGTTTATAATGTTAACCAAGTTTCAATTTCTAGGTTTGGTAGCATGAAGATTCAATTTCTTGGTTTTAGTCAAGATTCAAGAACATTGTAATAATGCTTTTCTTCTTTTGTAGATTTCAATTTGGATTTGTGTTAAAAACGAAAGTTTGTATGTGATTTTGGTTTTGCATGAGTTTTTAGATTTGGACAAATGTTGTTGTAGGGGACATTTATGTTTTCAATTTTCGAGAGGGAAATGGCATGTAAGTGGCAAAAAGGAAACTACCATGATATACATGGCACATGAGGGTTCTTGGTAATAAGAAATAACCATGTGTTAGTGGGAGGGGTAAATCCTATTTATTTAGTTTGAAATAAAAATCATTTCTATAACAATTGGAAACATTGGACCAAGTGTGTTATATTAAAAAAACGTCCGTGACCAAACATCTAATTTAGTCTATTGGGCTAAACTGCCAACGGGCTCGACGCTTCTTTCTTTTGCCCTTTGGCCTTTGGTTGCGCCTACTTTTTATTTCCCTTTAGAAAATAATTCTTGAAAACCCCCTTTCACTACAAACGCCATAGCAGCCGTCGGTGCCATCTTCTTCTTGGATTATTCCTCTAGTGAAGACCTTAAAATCCGCTTGCTAGTGATCGGTAAATCATCATTTGTTTTGTCGAATCTGTTCGTATATTCTAGCTAAAATTTCAAAACATTGCATATATTTCTCGAGGAATATATTGTTTTATGGTAGTTCAAGCTATTTCGTGCTATAATTCATTCGTTTTCTTTTAATTCGAATACGAAGTTTACTTGAAAATGTCGGGAGCATAACGGTGGTTGGGCTTTTGTAGGGGAATTTGCAATGGTGGTGCCTGTTCATCTCACAGTTGAGGCTGTTAATGAACTTAGAGAAGGTATCGATCTGCTTCTTGGTCGATGGAGTGCACTTCATATGGCTATTCAAAATGAATGGGGTGGATGTGAAACTCGACAGAAAGCCCAACAACTTGCTCTTGATATCTATCACTGGCTAATCAGACCTGCTGGTATCTACTACATTTCTGTTTTGCTTCAAAATTTACTTCTGCTCTGATGTATGTAATTGGTATATCACATTTGGTAATTTCTTGAGGATTAATTGGTTTCTATTTCCTTGATTAAGATTTATCAAATACAAAGTCAATTTTGAATGTGTGTTTAAAGTGATTATGATTATGATTTTCCTACTTTTTTAAGCATACTTTCTTTGGTATGTTTTTCAGAGGCATTATATGTAGATGATTTGGAGAATTTACTTGATGATTTTATGCTCTCTCTTAATACAGAGATCGAGGATGGTAGCATTGAGGAGGTAATCTTTTTTTTTTTTTCCCATTTCTTTTTCATTGATGTTATACTTTAATGGTTGAGAAAAAAAAAGTAGGCAAGAATGAACATCCTTTTAACAATATTTTTCAGACCTCTTTAACAGTCATTTAGGTATTTTCCCTTATCATATTTCTTTTTTTTTTTTTGTAATTAGATATCAGAGAATCTAATGATCATACATGAAGAATGTTTGGAAGGTAATTTTGCCTCAATTGAAAGACTAAGGCAATCTGCTTCTCAAGCTGCTAATCATCGCATGCAGGTACTCATTTGTTCATTTTATCATTACTCTTCCCTTTTTTCAAGATATTTCATTAGTTATTTGATTATTTAAATATGTTTTTTGTAATATCTCTCATTTGCTCTTGTAATATGTTAGGTTGTGACTGGTGATGATGATGATGATAATGATGAGGAATCTGATTCATCCTCAAGTTCAGGGGATGTGCCAATGGATATGGAAGATGGAGTTGACCATTTGAGTGTTGATGAACCAGGGAGGGGACCCACACCAATGGTTGATGCTGATGGTTGAATTGTGGTCTCTTCTAGAAGAAATAGAGGAGGGACGTGCTAAGATTGTGTTTATTTAATAAATATATATTTACAGAAGTCATTTTTAGAAAAGAGTATGGTTCATATACAAAGTCTTGATTTTGTTCTTTGTTAGTGGGGAAAGATTTTATTTTTTATTTAGGTATTATAAGAGTTTGTGGTTTAATTTTACCATGTGTTTGGGTTTAGTATGACAGTTATTTGTTATGCAGTTAATATGTGCTATTTAGTTAATGTCATTTTCAACTCGTTCAATGTTTAGCAAAAAAGTTACCAAGTAAATTTGGTGTAAAGATTGTCCTAGGTACATAATTGCTAATGTATAACTTTTTTATTGGGGGTGGAGGAGATTACTAAAATGACAAATCCATATTATAATATCAACAATTGAACGGTTTTTAAGCAATTATCATTCATTAAGCACCAATCGTGCAAAATGATTTTTGTCAAACCTTTGTCAAATTATATCTAAAATCATTTCACTTGGTAGTTGTTTTGCACAATAATTGGTACTTTCGCAAATTAACCCCCTTCCACACCACATAAAAGTTTGGTCGTAAATGAATAGATTTCCATCACTTAAATAGTTGAAAAGTACCTTTTTAAAATTTAAAAGTAAAATAAAAAATCATACAAACCGTTTTGCAAAATTTGTGATTAGTTCGTGATACTGGAAAAATTATCATCCAATAATATTATATCTCAGATTTTAATCATAATGATCCTTTTTTCCCCTCTTTTTCATATATATTTTGATTATGTCATTGGTTAAAAGCATTTGTATCTATTATATTAGAGGTAACTAGTTTTTATTATATTATAATATATTTAAAAAAAGAAAATAAAAAGAACAAGCTAAAAACCCATAAAAAAAGAGAAAAAATAGCAAGGGTTTATTGGGCTAGATAGTTGGGCTTAGAGCTAGATGAAAGGAGACATACGGAATGGGTCTGACCCATTTATATGATATCTTTTTCGTTTACTATAAATCTCATCTCATGATAAACCAAAACCCTAGTTTTTACCGCACATAACTCTGTTTGTCACCGTTTTTACAGGGTATGCGTTTGCTCTTTCTGTTTCTTGTTTCGATTTGGTTTCTAGGGTTCTAAATTAAATCCGGGGTCTCAATGTTAATGACATCCAAATTTGTCTTCTATTTTGTTTGCTTTTCATCATCATGTTTTCCTAGGCCTAACATATCTGTTTCTCTGATTTTCAGTTGATAGCCTCCAAAATCCAACACACATGCCCGCAATGTATCCTCGAATCTCTAGATCGTTCTCTCACTTTGGCCATCTGTTAGGGGGTGGTATGTCGTACTAAAATGCAGTTGAGTACCCAGTTCCTCGTGGAACTTCTTACAAAACCTAGATGTAAACCGAACATCCCTGCCAAAGACTACCGACACTGGCACCCTGTGTCTAGCCACCACTTCTCACATATAAATATCCGCCAACTTCTTAGCGGATATACTCTCAAAGATCAGAATAAAGTGGGCACTCTTCGTCAATCTGTCTACGATCACCCATATGGCTTCCACACCCCTCTCCGTCCTCGGTAACCTCGTAATGAAGTCCATTGTGATCTTTTTCCACTTCCACATGGGAATGGGTAGCGGCTGAACCTTGCCATGAGGTCGTTGATGTTTAGCCTTGACCTTCCTGCAGGTCAATCACCGCTCCACAAACCAGGCGATCTCCCACTTCATGCAAGGCCACCAGTAACTCAATCTCAAATCTCTATACATTTTTGTAGCCCCTGGACGTATAGAGAACTTGGACTTGTGGGCCTCCTCCAATATTTTCTTCCTCACTCCTCCAGTCACTGGTACCCATACCCGACCACACTCTGTTAGAAGGCCACAACTATCCTTAACAAATAAAGGATACTGCCCCCGAATCCACTCTATCTTCCAATTCTCCTTCTTCACACCCTCGACTTGGGCCTCCTTGATCATATCCAACAGTGGTGAGATCAACGTCATCCTCAAACAAACGTTCCCAATCGGGGAACTTGCCACCTTGCGACTGAAAGCATCGATTAACGACCTAATTTTTTAAAAGAAAATTTTCATTTTTGATTAGCCAAAACACATTTCATAAATCATGAAATCCAAATACAATTGTTTTCAAAGATCATATTAATTACAATTTTATTTCAAAACATCAGTGTCCCATAAAAATTTATGAGAGAGTGCACGTCTCGACATCAAGCCTTGCACTCGCCCTTGGGCTCAGAAGTACCTGAAACAAATCCACAAACTGTAAGGTAATGCTTAGTGAGTCCCCATAGCATACCCACACACAATCACATAACACATAACATATTAGCTATAACCTCCACATATCACGTAAGTCATCCATACAACATATAAGGAATCCATGGAAACCCTCCAGGGTCTTACACCTAGTGCCACTGGAACCCCCACGTGGTCTTAACTGCCTGCCATGGGTTACACCATGTAAACCCTAATTTGACATGGCTCTTCATTTTCCGTGATCCATGGGTTCAAAGACACCATGGAGCATCCTATGCATTTTAGCCCAACTTCATAATCCATGGAGCATAAGCCCACTATACAAGTATGGATGATTTACACAATCAACCCATATATTTAATTAGTTTTCTTTTGATCACTTAATTAATTCCAAATTAATTCTTGATCAATACTAATTAAATAATCCTATTAAAATATTAGAACTTATAATATATTAATAAATCACAAGTGTTATTTCTCTCATTTTAGTCTATCCAAATGCATGATGCCATGCAACCCAAATGGACCATGCTGATCGGGTCAAGTATATCCCAAAATAGTTATGAACTTAAACACTTAATCCAACAGTCTCCCACTTGGATAAGTCTAATAACTATATTTGCAAGAATAACTTCAGGAACTGATCAGCAATCATAGCTCTTTCAAGGTCTCGCAGAACTCAGATGACGATGATATTCCATTTAAGATAAGTGATCATATAATCCTCTGTTTTAGATATCAGTCGGACAAATACATGGAATAATGTCTTACTTATTGTCCAGTAGTTTATTTCTCGATTTCCGATTTTTTTGACATAGAACTTAAGTGAACAGATCAACTTAGTTCTGATCGGGCCCGGTACATGGGTCAACACAAAATCATCGAGGGGACCATATATCGCTTCTAATCCAAGAAGGAACAGATAAACTTCGACTCATATACTTGTTCTTCTACTTGTTGAATTATGCACAAAGGTACATTTTATAACATCGAGTTACCAATGCGTTTTCGTACGATCAATGTATAACCAACTCATAGGCAACAAGTCATATCTCTAGGTTTGAAGACTTATATGATATTACGGTCTCACGATCACTCGAGATAAATTCCATGAGGTGATACCAGTGAGCATTGGTTGAATCCAATACTCAAAACTTATGAGCACTCATGAGTGTTGTAACACCACTTTGTCCAGCATCTTAGACCTTTACAAGCCAACCCATAACAGTCTTGATTCATATATACTTCTAACATATGACCGACTGTGATGATTTAAATACCTTAGTCATTCATGAAGAGTGACTTAGTTATTCTGGAAGTCAAAACATGCAAAGTGAAACAAGAGAATAATCGAATCCAATATGGTCTCAGAACTTATGAATATAAATAAAACATCTTTTATTTATCACCATATTGATTACCCATCATTCATTGCATACTGTTTCAAACTATCAACTTTATACTTGAATTAAAAAACAATAGTTGTCCCATGCTCCGCGCATGTACACTATGTTTTTCTCATGACCTTTACTCTGTGAAATAGATTAATTGAACATAATTTAAGTGATACTCATTTCACAATCCCAAATCTTTACCGCAAATGCTAATGTATAACAATTGCTAATGTATAACAATTGTACTAAGCTGACAAATCCATGTTATAATATCAATAATTGAACATTTTTTTAGCAATTATCATTCAATAAGTACCAATTGTGCAAAATGTTTTTTGTCAAACATTTGTCAAATTATATCTAAAATCATTTCACTTGGTAGTTGTTTTGCACAATAATTGTTACTTTTGCAAATTAACCCCCCTCCACATCACATAAAAGTTTGACTGTAAATGAATAGATTTCCTTCGGTTAAATAGTTGAAAAAGACTTTCTTAAAATTTAAAAGTAAAATAAAAAACCATACATACCATTTTTCAAAATCTATGATTAGTTTATGATATGGAAAAATTATCATCCAATAATATGACATCTCAGATTTTAATCATAATTATCCTTTTTCTCCCTTTTTTTTCATATATATCTTGACTATGTCATTGTTTAAAAGCATTTGTATATGTTATATTAAAGGTGACTAGTTTTTATTATATTATAATACATTTAAAAAAAAAGAAAAAAAACAAGCTAAAAAACCATAAAAAAGAGAAAAAAAATAGGATGGTTTTATTGGATAGATAGTTGGGCTTAGAGCTATATGAAAGGAGACATATGGAAAGGGTCTGGCCCATTTATATGACATCTTTTTCGTTTACTATAAATCTCGTTTCATCATAAACCAAAACCCTAGTTGCTGCCGCGCGTAACTCTGTTCGTCACCGTTTTGCAGGGTATGCGTCTGCTCTTTCTGTTTCTCGTTTCGATTTGGTTTCTAGGGTTGTAAATTACATCCGGAGTCTCAATGTTAATGACATCTAGATCTATCTTCTATTTTGTTTGCTTCTTATCATCATAATTTTCTAGGCCTAACCTATCCGTTTTTCTGATTTTCAGTTGATAGCTTATTGGAGTAGCTTCTGTTAGCAATGGCGCCTAAAGGTTCGTGTTAGCTGTTTTTATTAAACTCTATGTTTTGGTAGATAAGTTTAGTTTCTGAGTAATGAAAATCGGAAAAAGGTTTATCGAAGTTAACGCTTATTAGCTATATCAACATTAATAGATTCACCTCTAGCTAACAAATTTTCCGTCAAGGCTTTCTTTGCTGTTAATATGGCATTGTTAAGCCACAAGACCTGTAGATTTTTGGAAACAAGCATAGATTTATAGCAATATTGGCATTGATATTTTGCCCTTGTTTTAGATATAGGTCTAAGCTGGTTACTTCATATTCAAAAATCAGTATCTGTTTTTGTTTGATTTCGAACTTATCATTACATGAAATGGTAAAATCCATATTGTATAAGTTTGCAAATTAGATATCACCTCCACATTAGTTTTATATAATCATAGAAGCAGTTATCCTTGTACTAATTCTAACCATTACACATACTGTCTCTTATTTACAGGTGATGCAACAAAGAAAGGTGATGCAAAGTCACAAGCTTTGAAGACAGCCAAAGCTGTAAAGACTGGCTCAACATTCAAAAAGAAAGCCAAGAAGATCAGAACCAAGGTTACCTTTCACCGCCCAAGGACACTAAAGACAGACAGAAATCCCAAGTACCCTCGCATCAGTGCTCCACCAAGAAACAAATTAGACCACTACCAGATCTTGAAATACCCTTTGACCACAGAATCTGCAATGAAGAAAATTGAAGACAATAATACCCTTGTCTTCATTGTTGACATCCGTGCTGACAAGAAGAAAATCAAAGATGCAGTCAAGAAGATGTATGACATCCAGACCAAGAAAGTCAACACCTTGATCAGGTATCTTTTTTCGTCTTGTGTTTTTTTTTTAAATGAAACAAGTTTTTAAATGCTTGTTTTTGTGTATTTTTAATGAAACACAGACCTGATGGAACAAAGAAGGCATATGTTCGGTTAACTCCAGATTATGATGCCTTGGATGTTGCAAACAAGATTGGAATCATCTAAGTAAGTTGTTTTAAAGTCAAAAGGGGAATCGTCGTTTCAACTCTATTGTTAGTTTTATTGTCTTGAATAGGTGAACTAAATTTATTTTTGTTTGCTTTTAATTCTGGATTCAATTTTTGGTAATGGATCATACTTTTGTGGTTGGAGTTATTTTGTTATGTTTATTTCCTTGTTACCTTCTCTCCTTTGATCTTATCAATTTCATTCCATCTTGAGCTTTTAGTTGAGACTAGTTTTGTGGTTGAGGAAATGTAATGTTATTGGAAATCTGTTTTTTGGGTTAAAATAAAATTGAGGTGATGTGGATGTGAAAGATACAATTGATGATACAAGTTGAGGGAGGTGAGCTGAATCACCCATATGGTTACATTTCCAATGAATTTGGGTCCAATGAGCTACTTGATAACCTTTCTATAGACAAGTCTAAATCGCTATTTGGTAGGGTAGATGAAAGTTTAATTAAATGGAATAAAGAAAATAAGATACCATACATATAGTCATGTTCTAGATTGACATTAACCCGTTATAATGCTTGTGATTATTTTTAGTGAATCTGTTACATGACAAAAAAATCAGATGCAATGAACTTAATGTAGTTTTCCAAGTCAGCAAACAATAACAAGATTGGTCTATAGTTCTCTTATGACCTTTTTTACATCATGTTTTGATGTAATAGTTTGGGAAAGTCTATGCAATTTATGTATTGTTCGGATGTTTCACAGCATGTCAATATGTAGGATAAAGTAACATAAACAAAACATCAACAAAACTCGAAACTAATTCATTATTAATGAGACAATAAACCTACAATCAAAACTATATGGCGTATTACATAGTTATTTATATTGAGAAGCAATTTGGTTGCTGTAAGGTTAAATTTGGTGTTAGGTGTAGGATTCAAATTAGCTTCCCTATAGCAATATCACACATATGTGTAAGATCCAGGTATGACACAAATTAATCAACTTCTGTAATATGAATATTTGCATTTGCAAACCTATATGAAATACGATAACAAAACTATGAAATTTGTACCACAAAAGTTAGGCAAGTCATAGCTTAAGTTGGTTAGTCAAGTCATGGGTTAAGTAGGTTGACATTTTCGGGACTTTATATATGGATTAGTACAATCTTGTTATTTGTATATTTTTTGGATGATTTGCAGGGTCTTTGAAGGTAGGATTGTGATTTCGATGATGCTAAAAGGTTGTGGTTCAAATTTTAGGAAGATTAGTACAAGAACCATAAATTTTGAAAATTTTGAAAATTTCAGGTTACATCTGGTTTTATAAAACTGATTTCAAAATCGTTTTTAGAAAATAAGTTGAATTTTTATTTTTATTTTTCAATGAAATTTTTAGATAACTCGTTGGTTGAAAGTTTTTATTTTCCATTTTAAAATTTTAAAAAACTTTGAAAAACCATAAAAAACATTTTTCTAATTCACATATAATTTGTAAGAAAGAAAAATTTTCTTCTCTTGGATTTTTTTTAAATAAATCAACCATAGGTGTTTTCAAAATTTTCATTTTCATTTGAAAATATTTATAGAAAATTGAAAAAAATTTCATAACCAAAAGTACAATAAGTCATTCTTGAGAGTTCCTAAACCGAGATCAAGTTACTCTTTGCTTTTGAATTGACGTGGTTGAGTCGAGACAACTAACACTTTTATGAGATTTAAATACCATTTATGTCATCTTTGTTATCTCTCGAATTTGGACGCAAGTTGGATGATTTGGAGGAGAATAACTTCAAAGATCTCATTGGGGAACAATTTTTTGGTATTTTTATCAGTTAAATTACACATTACAACTTGAAACTTATACTTCGATTCTATATTTTTAGCTATGAACGACTAAAAACCCTAATTTTTTGGTTTCTAGTTTGGGCTTTCCTGCTATAGAAAATCATATACATTGAAAATGTTTACTTCTATTTATAAATCGCAAACAAAATGATTTTCTATTAAGACATAATACTTAATTATATTGCACATTTACTTTCGACATATAGAATCGAATGCCTACAAAACTACAAGTCACACTTAAGTTAAATATTCGGGATTACAATTGCCACTTGTACAACTAAAAAAACACAAGAGGAGCTTGATTGATACTTTAATGGTTTCGTGTATCTAATCTAATACGATATTTATTAAATTGTTTACTTAGTTATAGTATATCTGATTTTGACAACGTTTTAGGTTAATAAAATTCCAGAACAACTTGGTAACATGATAGATGAATTTTAATGATGGAAACAAATCAATAATTTTGGCTAAATTGTTTATTCAGCTATTAATGTCAATGATTATTAAATGCAAGTACATCAAAATGTTAGCTTTTTAGTTAAAAAGCATATCCAGCGTTTAAAAATATATAGATACATATATAAGTAAAATATCATTAAAGTTGAATAATTATTTGGCTCCAAGTGGTTGCAATTTTGTGTGGGATTATAAAAATAAATTACAAAAATATTATGTAAATAAATTAAGAAGTTGTTTAGAAAATCGAGAACGTGAGAGAATAGAGATATATAGAGATATGCGTGGTATGAATGGCTTCAATATAAAAATTCTACATTCCATATTAAAAAATCATTTCTTTTCAAAAATCATTATTCCTTTTGCTGATAAAATAATAATAAATAAATTATATGTGAAAGCACCTCCTTTTTATCATCTAAAAATTATAATTTCATAATAAAATGTTTAGCTACATTATGTTCTACGTTTTTAATCAATTGAAAAATCCGGTTACTAAAAAGCAGATACTAAATTTTGTTAATCAATATTTTATTTGATGGTAAATCAATCAAATTTGTTTTTGAACGGGCAATTCTTAATTTATTAATGTATTAGAATCAAAATAATAAATTTAAAAAGCTATTAAAACTTTTGCAAAGATGTGGATGAAAATAAAAGAAAAATAGAAAATTATGGGTTTTTATTTTTTTAAAATAGGAGATGAATGATATGTCATCAAATAAAAGTTACATAAAAGAGCAAATGCAACAGATAAAATGGACTGGCAGCCTTCAATCATCATGCCCCCACCCTTTTTAATTATTATTTTTGAAAATAATTAAATTTAAAACCAAAAATACGGGAAAACTTCCCTGTTACCTACACCGCTTTTTGCTAATTCCGTCGCCCACTGTTCACCGGACAGCTGTCCTCGAGGACTGGGATCAACCAAAACTGGCTTCATGAACCTCTTTTCACTACAAAATAAAAAAGTTGCATTATACACCCTCCACTTTCACTCATTCACCATTCAAACCTTGTATTTATTGCTTCAAATGTGTTTTTTGTTTTTATGTGTTGTCATTCCTAACAAAAATATACATATCAGAAAACAACTTGCAACGAAATAATCTCTGTTTCTACAAGAAACCTAATGTAGGTCAACCAACTCAACCGAGTGATTTATTAGATACCTAATGTTACGATGAAGAAGTAGACATTTGATAAAATGAATATATTTTTTTTAATTAATTGGCACTTGTGTTATTATTATTAGAAGGATTTTTTTGCCTAAAAAATCTTCCGATTTAATCATTTCCCACATTTTGTTTGCACAATAGATGAGGTTGGATTTAAAATAATTTACTTGTATTGCATAAGCAATTTTATAAAAAAAACCACATACACCACGCCACCACCTTTTGACATCATCAAAGTACTAAGTAAAGTAACTTATATAAACATTTTCATGTAACTTAAATGTTTTAAATTTAGATATATTATATGAATGTGCGAATTGACATAAGATATAAATTTATTCAAACCTCAAAGATTTATTCTCGGTAATCCGAACAAAATCACACCATATTAACTACAAAAAATATCATGTGGCAGGTAAATATGTATTGAATAGTTTGCAGATCCATAAATTGATTACTTAGCAATAAAGACACCATATATTAGTAAAACTACAATTAAATAAAGAAAAATTAAATATCTTTCTATTTTTTCTTCCTATCCATCCTCATACCACTTTTAGATGATGACAAATGTAATAATTTTTTTTTTAATTTTATCAAGTAGGACAAATATCAAAATCTTAAATGTATTGGAACATAATAGAAAGAAAAAGTAGAAATATATTTGATTTCTCTTAAATAAAACATGTATATACTCAAATATAGATAGGTTATCTTGTCACATCGAGCCAGCTTAACTATGTCATTGGGTAAGAAGACAAAAAAATTATCATACCTTATGTGGTTTTATAGATGTTAAAAAACTCAAAGCTTAGAGGCCCCAAACTTACAATCAAATAAATTGTCATTTTCTTGGTGTAATAAAGTGACATTGACCAATATGTAAGAGATCCCAAACTTAGAGGTCATTTTTGGACACATCCAATTTTCATACTAAAACAAACGACGACGTACGAAGGTGTACAACTAACAGAAAAACCCAAAAGAAACTTCGGTTCCCGAGTCAACTCTCTCTCCTTTCACGCCTTATTTGACCGAGTCACGAAATCGGACGACGCCGATTCTCTCTTTTATGCTTTCTTTCACACACCCCAAATCGTGTGTGCGAGAGAAAGTTGGAGAGAAGGAAAGTGTAAATCTTCATCACAATTTCAGTAGCCGAATAATCTCTTCACAATTCGGCTCATCGATTTCATCTCAATTTCCATTTTGATGGTTATTTTTAGGGTTTTGAGAGAGTTTTAATTTTGGGTTTTGGTTCGAGGGTTTGTGAAAATTCAACAAGATGATGATATCGAGAGGGTTGTTTGGGTGGTCCCCACCACACATACAGCCTTTAACGCCGGTATCGGAGGTTTCCGAGCCGCCAGAGTCTCCGTCGCCTTACATGGACATAAGTAACGATGCTTTACCTGTTGAAGCTGAAGAGGAAATGGAGGAGACAGAGGAGATCGAGCCGCCTCCAGCTACTGTACCGTTCTCCAAGCTGTTTGTGTGTGCTGATAGGTTGGATTGGGTGCTTATGGTGGTTGGATCGATTGCTGCGGCGGCGCATGGGACAGCACTGGTTGTTTACTTGCATTACTTTGCCAAAATTGTTCAGTTGTTAGGTCACGGCGAGGATAACCCGGATTTGCTTTTTGATAGGTTCAAAGAGGCAAGTTGGTTTTAATTTGAAAGTTATTTACCATTTTACTTTGCTAGTTTTTATAATTGAGTTATAACTTAGAAGTACTGATTCTGCTGTTGCTGCTGTTTTTTAATTTGTAATCCGTTTATTCTCACAGTAGTAAAGAAGTAAAATAACATAGAAGAAGTTCTTCCTTTAAACTTCCTAGAAATCTTGTGACCTCTAATAGTGATTGTCATGATGGTAAGCTTTCATCAAAAACGGCAAATGATGATGGAAAAAGTAGCACCATGTCATTTTTAGTGCTCATTTTGGTTCAGCATTAAGAAATATATTCTGGACCAGTAAGTTATTGACTTCTCCTGAAAATTTAGTAACTAGTGATGCCAATAATGTTGATTTTTTTTTTGAATGAGGGAAGTTCAATGTGGCATTTATGAGGTTTAGTGATCAAATATGCATGGTGAAGGGATCATCAAGCAGCTACCTCCTTACAAACTGATGGAGTATTAACATAAGAAGTTATGTAATGATGTCATTATAGATAAGAAATCCATACGGAATTACCAGAAACTTTAGTTTTATATTCATTGTTGTAATGTAGTATTAGAAGGTAATACTGTCATGATTTGTCTATGATGGTTCTCTTAGGAGATTGATAGTACCACTGGTTATTTTAGTCATGGAAAGCTTTATACTGGGGATTAAAGACAATGTGGACTATAAGAAAAAGTAGATGAGATGTTATTTGCTAATAGTATCTTTACATTCTGTAGAGCTAGGTAGTAAATGGTGCATTTGAAGTTCAAGATCTAGGTATATTGAAAGCTAGGGAATGGTGTTTACTGTTTAGCAGTGCATCCTAGAGGCTAGCATATGGCAACCTTTGCTTAGTGGTAGAAGAGAATTTAAGCTTTCATATAGTTATTTTGTGAATGATGAGGAGGGGTTGATAGTAAATAGATACAATTTAGATTTTAGATAGAAGAGAAAAAGAAAAGCATAGTTAAAGAATTAGTTAATTCATATATTTATGAGACAATTGGATTCTTTTTCACCACAAGTGACATTCTTTCACAATATTTGCAGCTTGCCCTCACCCTTGTTTATATTGCTGGTGGTGTTTTTGCTGCTGGTTGGATAGGTAAATACTCAAAATTCTAATCAGATAGATCCATTTCTCTTTCACTTTTACTTAAATGATTCTCATTATCAGCTGTTGTTTCTAATTACTTTTACATCCAGAGGTTTCATGTTGGATTCTTACGGGAGAAAGGCAGACAGCTGTTATCAGGTCAAGATATGTGCAAGTACTACTTAATCAAGATATGAGTTTCTTTGATACTTATGGAAACAATGGAGACATTGTGAGCCAAGTGTTAAGTGATGTATTACTTATCCAATCTGCCCTTAGTGAAAAAGTAGGTCCACAATTATTTTTCTTATTGGAATTAGTACATAATCCCTTGATTTATCTGATTAGTTTTATTGTTGCAGGTTGGAAATTATATTCATAACATGGCTACATTCTTCAGTGGCCTTGTAATTGGATTCCTCAACTGTTGGCAAATTGCAGGCCTCACTTTATTAACTGGTCCCTTTATTGTGGCTGCAGGAGGAATATCAAATATATTTCTCCATAGACTTGCTGAGAATATTCAAGATGCATATGCTGAAGCAGCAGGTGTTGCTGACCAGGTTTCTTCATTTCCCCTTTGGTCAACTACAAGTAACTTAAAAATTGTTAGTTGTAATATTATAACATTTTTTTTTTTTTAAATTTGCAGGCTGTTTCATATGTTAGGACATTGTATGCTTTTACAAACGAAACATTAGCCAAATATTCCTATGCAGCTTCACTACAAGCTACTTTAAGATATGGAATATTGATTAGTCTTGTACAAGGACTTGGACTTGGCTTCACATATGGGCTTGCAATCTGCTCTTGTGCTTTGCAACTTTATGTTGGAAGGTTTTTGGTTACACATAGACATGCTCATGGTGGAGAAATTGTAACTGCTCTTTTTGCTATCATTTTAAGTGGCCTGTAAGTTTCTTGAAAATCTTTTTTTTTTTTTGTTTCCCCTTTTTTCTTACTTTCATTCTGACATTTGGTTTCCACAGTGGGCTGAATCAAGCTGCAACCAATTTCTATTCATTTGAGCAAGGAAGAATCGCTGCATATCGGCTTTTTGAAATGATTAGCCGATCATCTTCTTCTGTTGATCATGATGGAAACACTCTTTCTTCTGTTCAAGGGAATATCGAATTCCGGAATGTGTATTTCAGTTACTTGTCGCGTCCCGAAATTCCTATCTTAAGTGGATTTTACCTTACTGTCCCTGCCAAAAAAACAGTGGCACTTGTGGGAAGAAATGGTTCTGGTAAAAGTAGTATTATACCCCTCATGGAACGCTTCTATGATCCTACTTTAGGTATGGAAATTTGCATAATTTTTTATATGATGTTGATCTTTTTTGCATGTATAACAAAACCCTTGATTTCTTTTATCTACTGTTGCTCAGGTGAAGTTCTTTTGGATGGTGAGAATATCAAGAATCTGAAATTGGAATGGCTAAGAAGTCAAATTGGCTTAGTCACTCAAGAACCTGCTTTGTTAAGCTTGAGTATAAGAGACAATATTGCTTATGGGAGAGATGCCACAACACTTCAAATAGAAGATGCTGCTAAAATAGCGCATGCACATACGTTTATCACCTCACTAGAGAAAGGATACGACACACAGGTAGAATTCTAAAGTCTAAGGACTAAAAACGTAATTCTATCACTTAAAATTCCTTAAAAGAACATTTGTGTACTTTCAGGTAGGCAGGGCTGGTTTATCATTAACAGAAGAACAGAAAATAAGACTTTCTGTTGCAAGGGCAGTTCTTTCAAATCCTTCTATTCTTCTTCTTGATGAAGTGACTGGTGGACTTGACTTTGAAGCTGAAAGATCTGTTCAAGAGGCTCTTGATCTTCTTATGTTAGGCAGATCAACTATCATCATTGCTCGTAGACTTTGTCTAATAAGAAACTCTGATTTCATAGCTGTAATGGAAGATGGTCAGTTAATGGAGGTCGGGACCCACGATGAACTAATCGCCTCGGATGGGTTATATGCAGAGCTTCTAAGATGTGAAGAAGCAGCTAAACTCCCAAGAAGGTAGACCCCACTCCCACCACAAATTAACAATATTCTTCTGTTATTTTGTGATTGATTTTTCAATGCTTTGAATATTTGTTTATAGGATGCCAGTGAGAACATACAACGAGACTCAAGCATTCCAAATCGAGAAAGATTCTACAGATAACTATCAAGAATCATCGTCTCCAAAATTTGCAAAATCACCATCACTTCAACGAGCTTCGAACTTACATGGAACAAGGACCGATTCAGCTTACGGGTCACACGAATCACCAAGAAACCCGAGCCCTGCAGAAAAAGAAAACGGATTATCCATGGATGGAACAAACAAAGAACCATCAATCAAAAGACAAGACAGTTTCGAAAAAAGATTACCCGAATTACCAAAAATCGATGTTCACGCTATCCGTAGACAACCATCAAACGGGTCAAACCCGGAATCCCCCATTTCACCATTGTTGACCTCCGACCCGCAGAGCGAACGTTCACATTCACAAACCTTCAGTCGACCTAATAATGCTCTTGAAAAGCCAATCAGAGTACAACAAGCAGTAAAAGAAAAACAAAAAAAGAAAGAACCATCAATTTGGAGACTTGTGGAATTAAGTTTGGCTGAATGGCTTTATGCTGTTTTAGGAAGCACGGGTGCTGCTATATTCGGTTCTTTCAACCCTCTTCTCGCTTATGTCATCGCACTAATTGTCACAGCTTATTATCGAAACGAAAACGACAGAAGACACAAAATACACGACGAAGTTGACAAGTGGTGCTTAATCATCGCCTGCATGGGTGTTGTGACTGTAATCGCAAACTTCTTACAACACTTTTACTTCGGTATCATGGGGGAGAAAATGACTGAACGAGTTAGGAGAATGATGTTTTCTGGTTAGTAACTTTTTTTTTTAGCAGGTAGTTTTTCACTAATGACTGCGAGTTATAAATAATTTGTTTCTTTTATAATTTTCAGCAATGCTTCGAAATGAAGTTGGATGGTTTGATGAAGAAGAGAACAGCGCAGACACGTTGTCCATGCGATTAGCAAACGATGCAACATTTGTGAGAGCAGCTTTTAGCAATCGGCTTTCTATACTCATACAAGATAGTGCAGCTGTTATGGTTGCAATATTAATCGGAATGCTTCTCCATTGGCGATTAGCACTTGTAGCATTAGCCACATTGCCTGTTCTTACCCTATCCGCCATTGCTCAGGTATTGGCATAACCTTTTTCATGTTTCCTTCTCCTTGTCAAATTATCAAAAAATAACGCGCGTATATTTATACTTTATATGTTAATTTGAATTACAGAAACTATGGTTAGCGGGATTTTCAAAGGGGATACAGGAGATGCACAGGAAAGCGTCATTGGTTCTTGAAGATGCTGTTAGAAATATATACACAGTGGTGGCATTCTGTGCTGGCAACAAAGTTATGGAGCTTTACAGGTTACAACTACGCAAGATATTCTATCAGAGCTTCTTTCATGGCATGGCTATCGGTTTTGCTTTTGGGTTTTCACAGTTTCTTCTTTTCGCATGCAATGCCCTTCTTCTCTGGTACACCGCAATCTGTGTGAAGAACAATTACATGGATCTCCCAACTGCTCTCAAAGAGTACATGGTTTTCTCTTTTGCCACTTTTGCCCTCGTGGAGCCTTTCGGCTTGGCTCCTTACATTCTCAAAAGAAGAAAGTCTTTGATATCCGTATTTGAAATCATCGATAGAGTACCCAAGATTGATCCCGATGATACCTCCGCTTTGAAACCACCAAATGTATACGGATCCATCGAGTTGAAAAGCGTTGACTTTTCCTACCCGACCCGCCCGGAGATTCTCGTACTGAGTAACTTCAGTCTGAAGGTGACCGGCGGGCAGACGGTGGCGGTGGTTGGCGTTTCGGGATCCGGAAAAAGCACGATCATTTCACTGATCGAGAGATTTTACGACCCGGTTGCCGGACAGATTATGCTGGATGGACGTGATTTGAAACAGTTTAATGTAAGATGGTTGAGAAACCACCTTGGTGTAGTCCAACAAGAACCCATCATTTTCTCAACAACAATTCGTGAAAATATAATATACGCGAGACACAACGCGAGTGAAGCCGAAATCAAAGAAGCTGCAAGAATAGCAAACGCGCACCATTTCATCAGCAACCAGCCACACGGGTACGATACGCATGTTGGGATGAGGGGCGTGGATCTAACCCCGGGCCAGAAGCAGAGGATCGCGATCGCCCGGGTTATTTTAAAGAACGCACCGATTTTGTTACTGGACGAGGCGAGCTCATCGATTGAATCGGAATCGAGTCGTGTGGTTCAGGAGGCTCTTGATACTTTAGTCATGGGGAACAAAACCACTATTTTGATAGCTCATAGAGCTATTATGATGAAACATGTGGACAACATTGTCGTTCTTAATGGTGGTAGGATTGTTGAGGAAGGGTCCCACGATTCTTTAATGGGGAAAAACGGTTTGTATGTTCGGTTAATACAACCGCATTTTGGAAAGGGTATTCGTCAGCATAGACTTGTGTAGATGTGTGGGTTTCGTGTGATTGATGAATTCAACAAAATGGATATGGATATATACATGCACATTGTTAAATTTATTATTTGTAATGTCATCCGTCTAAGGTTCTGAAAGACCTTACAGATGGAACGTGAAGAGTGGTGGCAGGTGGCGGGAGTTGGCGGCGGCGGATATAGCATTTACATTTGGGGTAGTTTGTTAGGACAGGTCAGATTGCATATTCGTTCAGAGGCAGGTTAGAATCTTGCTGTCTCTCCATGATATATTGATTTGTGTTGATGATAGAACTTAGTGTCGAGGTGTTTGTTTGCTTTTTTTTTTTCTTTTCTATTTTTGTCAGTGTGATTCTGTTTCTATCGTCGGACTTTTTTTGTACATTTGTATATTTTTTCGAATTTGATGAGGCTTACAAAGGATTAAGTAAACGTATTTATTGTAATCCTTCTGTATATAAAGAGGTTTAGATTGATTGAATTTTTAATTTTTTTTTTCTGTTACTGCTTGTATGCTGCTTTAAGAGTACATTAGGCTTTGTGTATTGTACTTTGGAAAACTAAATATACAGACGATATCACTCAATATCAGATATCGAACACCTTGAATGAGTCCGCCACCACTTTAAGCTGGTTTCTCACTCTTCTCCATCTTCGCTCATTTGCTCCAACAATTAGCGTGTAGTATCTCCCTGTTTGCACGAATCAATGCATGTCAAGATTTACAGTCTGTTATGTTATGTTATGTCATGTCATGTTGGGTGTTGTCTTACCATTGCCGACTGCTATGGTTGCGAAGGCTGCACGGGAGAAGTTTGGAGATGTTAGCGTGTACTCAAACGTGTAATATCTTTTACCATCTGTGGTCCTCTGCATTTATAGGCGATAGATTAGAATAAGCATATGTACTAATAATGTACATGTGTCGTGATTTGATAAAAAGGATCAGACCTCTTGCATATCAAATACATCCGGGACTTGAGTTGGTGTGGAGTAAACATGCTTCACCAAATTGGCTACAACCTTCTCGATGGGACCCATATCCTGGATGTCTGTTTTATCGGTTGGTATGAAACTAAGCCTCACATTTTGTAGTTGCAAATATCGATCTTTGAATGCTGAATCATGTCCTCTAAAATCGAATTCCTGAAAAATTGGATCTTAAAAATCTCGACTTCTGAAAAAGATAAACATCAAGGTCGCAAGGCTTATAATATAACTCACCCTCCAATCTGAGGGATAATAATAGGAGTAACCATCTTGTAAGTCGACAAATTCATCATAGTTTGCTGGTTTCTCTGTGAACATCAACAATGTAATAGTTTGTCTGTGTAAGACTAATAAAAGCATGGAATCACAATAGAATGTTATGATACATTTTATAAAATTTTCAATTCCATTTTAGCATTTTTATTTTCATACAAAGTTATATGAAATAGATTGGGGTATATATGAAAAATAATAAACCTTGAGCCAATAGAAGTTTTGTAGGCAATAAACTTGAAGCTCCAACTCCTATTAGTAGTGATCTTCTCTTGCAATTTCCTGATGCTGTTTCACAAAATTTTCATGCTTAAACGACTCTAAAATTTTCAGTTCACAGAAGCTTACCTTGTTAAAAAAATCAATGGCAGATGAATACATTATAAAAAGAGAGATAATATGTGAAGTGTTGTTTAATTCACAGAGAATAAACATTTCAAAGAACCATGAAAAGCTTACTTTTTTGATCAAGAGATGAATTTTTTGAGGATGCAATGATGGTTGGCCAAGAACATGAAGAACAAGAAGGCTTCAATGGTAGATTCAACTGCAAAACAAAAATAAACTGATTGAAATTATTTTCAAAACACTAAAAAGAAAAATAATAAATGGAAACGGACCCTTGTGGATAAGGTAGGCGATGAGAATGGAAGTGATGAAACCGCCATTGCTGTGCTGTTTGGAAGAAGGCGTTTGTTACATCTCCATATGACAACAGGTAGCAGTTACTTAATTTATTCGAGTTGATGAAAGGATATTACATGTGTGGATACTGAGTCCAGTTTGTGTCTGGTTGGGGGTCTTTTGGATTAGACTTGTATTTATTATTTTTTTATTTTTTATTATTATTTGTGTGTGTGTGTAATGGTTGGTAATTTGTAGGGTAAATTGCGACACCGAGTAACAAATGTGATATGTGGTCCAAGTTTTCATTTTTTCATTTTCTTGTTTTTTCCTAAATTCTCATATATATATTTTTTCTCCAATTAATCACTAAAAAACATAAAAGAATCATTAAGCTTCCAAGTTTGTTTATTTTTTTTTTCTTCCGTAGTTCAAATATACATAAGAAAACCATCAAACCTTAATTTATAGTAAATTATATTATTCGTCCATTTGGCATTGAAATAGCATTTTCACGATTAAAGATATCCACAATACATTAAATTTCATAGAGTTTAATAGATTTGAGTATTATTTTTTTTTACATTCCATACAACGCTATTAATTTTTTTTTCTATAATGCATTAAACTCTATAATGTTCAATAGAAAATAAAAAAAAAACTAATTTATAATATATATTTAAGAATTAAAAACTTTCATTTATTCGATTGAATAGTTCAATGACCATTAACTCAAAATCCATTGAATACTAATGTGACATCTCACTATGTTAAAGTTTAATTTATTAAATGATAAATAAACTTGTCATTTCATTCAACTCTTTTATTGAACTCACAATTATGGATGCTATAAAGAATGCATATTGCAATGGGGGCATAAAGTGTTCCAAACTCTTAACTCTTTGGACTATATACTTTTCCAAAAACATGGGTTGCGTAATCTGAAATGATTCATTTCGAACACATAATTTGTTCTCAAACTTTAGAGTGCACAGATTTGTGCACCTTTTATGTGGGTTGTAGACTTAAGATTTTGACAATCTTATTTTAAGCACTTTTGATGTAGTTTATATGTAGCAAAACAATTACCATATAAAAAAAGATGGCTTTGATCAATTTGAATCCTTTCACTATTGGTTGTGTGGCAATATTCATTTTTAGTTTTAGTTTAATTATTTGTTGTGATTGATAGTCCAATAATCTATAAATTTAGATTTTTTAATTTGTTTGTGGTTACTGATCTTAATAGACACTGCCCCCTTATATGGAATTACTTAGGAACCACATGCTTATAAATTTACATATACGAAATTTACCACGTTGTGCCCTAGTTATCACTCATGCATTGATTTACCACCATGCGAATTCATGTATGGAAGAAAGTGTAAGGCTCCTTCTTGTTGGCTTTAAGCCGGTGTGAAACATTTTTATGGCCCACAAACCATACAAGAACCATGAAAAAAGTAAAAATGATCTGAAGAAGTTTACAATGATGCTCAAGGTAGAGAAAAGAGGTATGCATACATAAAACATAGAGCGATAGAGTTCCATGAAGGAATGGAAAGTATTCATAGCAATTTCCACATATGATCCCTTAACAAATTACTAGATTTATAAGGAAGAAATGATATCATTTAATGATATAAAAGTTGATGCCCTAAATTGCATGATAGAAGAACCTAAGGCCATATACGAAACACAAAATAAAAAATTGAGAATCAAAATCTTACGCTAGTTTTGGTTTGGTGAAAAGATAGTCACAAACTCCAACCACTCTTAGGAAAAGTATAGGGAATGAAAAGGCATTATCAATATCTTGTCAAGCTAGATGCAACTCCAAGGATGAGACTTAATGATGGTGATTTTTAACATCCTACTTTGTACGTCCTTGAATGTATAATAAGGTATGCTAATATATTAATAAGGTGTATCATGTTAGTGATGTATTTGTTAAGATTGTAACTATGATGGCTAGTGGTAAGCGTGGTAAGGTCGCTGCTAACGAATGGTGGGTGCGTGGAGAATGCTATGGATTCGAGCTCCATTTCCCTCTCGAGGAAAACTAAGCAACGACCAGCTCATTCACCTGAATTTGGTTGGGGCACAACGGGTATTGAACATCTAAGTGCGAGCGATGCCTCCCGTTTTCATTTCGTGGAAGTCCCCCGCAGAGGAAAGGGCTGTAGGTGATGGCGCGTTCTGCTTATTTGATCCATATTGATGCAATGTGGCCAAATGAAGAAGACTGGTGCCTACTAAAAGAAAGGGGGGTAAATGATGAAGACTAAAAAAACGATTTAAGGTGGCATTGTCCACAGAGAAACCAACCAGCAGCCGTCAGCTCCTAACTCTAATGCCTATAGGAAAAAATCTTCACAAGGTCAAGGAGGAAAAGCTCCCCCACGTCAAGTCTACAGGCAAGTAAGAACTTTGATGTATGAACCAAGCATAAATGTTTCATGTAAAACACTTTAGTGTACCTATTTCTAAACATTTGGATTTTTACATGTTTCTATAGTATTTTGAAATGGTGTTTGCCATTAGGACCACCAAACTTGGTGCTCCAGAGAGAGGTTTTAATTCGGCAATTGGCTTCTATTTATAGTCTTCAGAAAACAGGGGCTACTCGCCGAGTAGCTAACCGAATCGTTGAGTCCCCTTTAAGAATCCGTATACGACAAGGACTTTGTATTTTGCTTCGCCAACATTCGTGGGGACTCGTCGAGTAGTCGATGCAACTCGCCGAGTCCTTCCAGATTTTGACTATTTTCTTCTTTTTTCTTCTTTCTTCAATTCCCGAGTTCCCGATCGCATTTCCCGCTTCCTTTTGCTTTCGAGCTCATTTTTTAGACTGAAAATACAATTTAAACATAATTAAATACCTTTTGTCCATAAATTTCAATAGATTAGCCAAAAAGTAATAAAATTTTGATCGAAATATATAGCTAATTATGCACATATCAGTTGCTCTAACTCCTTTGAGGCCCTTCCATCCTCAACCTCCATCATCCCAAGTGCCCCCCTTTGAAATCTTAATCCCCTTTTGAGAGTTTTGAGCCTTGAGAATGTTTTGTGTTCACTTTTGAAGGAAGAAGAAAATTGCAAAACCACTTAGGAGCTCAAATCAATATAGATCCATAACTTTTACCCACTCAACCATCTCCAAAAGGTATAAAGTTCCCACCTTGATGTGTTTTTATGTTAGATCTAATTATGCTTAGGATTTCATGCTTTTTATCCCCATAACCATGATGTATATGAGTAAGAGCTACTCCAGACCATTGGGGTGTTATTTCTGGGTGTTTTTAGGGTTGTTAAGTCATAAAAATGAGATTTTGGTCACTCTCATCCATGAGTTATTGAGCATTGAGTGGATTTTTGGACTTATGTAATGATTATGTGCCCTTGGTGTACATGCAAATGGATAACGTCTGAGACTTTATACATTAAGACATTTATAAGATAAAGATGTAGAAGTTAGATGAGCTTTGGGACTGAATTAAGGACATAATGATTAGGTTGGGTTTCTGGGGTTTACGCAGGGTGTAAATCCCTTTACATGGGGAGTAACACTGATTTTCCTTCGTTTTTGCCACCTTAGGCTCTACGCAGGGCGTAGAGCTGCTACGATGGGAATAGATTGGCTAAGTGTTGACTTTTGACTTTTTGACAATTGATCGTTGACTTTGACCAATTTTGACTTTAGGTCAAATGGAGTAATTTGAATTGAAGTTTGAAACTTGGTCGATGTTTGTTGTATAGATGACTAGAGCCGATATTTGGATCAGTGTTCAGTTCAACTATCTTTTACACTTCGAGGTGATTTTTCCTCACTGTACTCATAGGTCGAAGGCACCAATGCCGACCCACTAAGTTGTGTTATGTATCCTGGTATATAGGATGTTTCTATGTTGTAGTGATCTGTTAGATTGGTAGATTTGTATGATTTCATTTACTTGCTGGTTATTGTTTATCTGTTGCTGATGTGTATATAGATGCATTAGTTTTAGTCCTACTTTTAAGATATAATTTAGACACACAAATGTAGTGGACCTGTCAATTAGTGATATAGTTGAATAAGCAGGCTATCGAACACAGGGAACGGTAATTAAACTAATAACTAGAATTAACTAAAACAAGTAATAAAAGTAGAGGGTTTTTTTCTAGTTTTGCAAGACTAGAAACTTAACAAATTAACTAGCATGAAAATTAAATAAGTAACATCTAAAGCAAGTGAAAACCAACTAAATTCAATAATAAGAAGACTTATGTTTAGGTTCGATTCATTTACTCCTATGGTTGATTTTATGGCAAGTGCAATGGATTAATTGTTATTGGCTACCGATTAAAATGATTAGGTTCATATTTGCTATTACCAATCCTTAGAAAACAGATTAATTTAACCGGTGGTCAAGTGATTAAACTAATGAATTTCCTTCGGGTTAAATAAGACTTGTAATTAGCTAATCAAATTACTAATTCAATTAGCTTCTTGTTGATGGTTTAGCACACACGCTCACACATTAATTTGCCCATTTTCTAGTTAATCCTAGTTTCACATTCACTATTCCTAGACACATAACAATGTTTTCACACAAATAATATGAGATAAGCAATTACGAGATCTTCATGCAGCTTAATTACTTGTTAATTAACAGAAAATAGTTGTGGTTAATCATAAGGTTCTTTAACAAGCTTAATAAAACAAAATTCACCAATAAACAATTAATCCAACCACAAATCAGTCCGTAGTTGTAAATTTATCTATCCTAAACAGAAGATAATAAGTTTTGCTCATAATCAGAGCAGATAGTAACTCACAAACAATGTCTAAATACTCAAACATGATTCAAATAAGAGATAAAGTATTGAGTATACTAAATTTGCCTTTAATCTCCTTAAAATTGAAGTATAGGGTTGTCTTCACGAACTCCAAAGCTCCAGCAACACCTTAATCGCAGAATAATCCCCCAAGGGTTCTAGAGAGAGATTTTAATTCGACAATTGGCTTCTCTTTATAGTCTTCATAAAACAGGGGCTACTCGCCGAGTAGCTAACCGACTCGCTGAGTGCCCTTTAAGAATCCGTATACGGCAATGACTTTGTATTTTGCTTCACGAATATTCGTGGGGACTCGTCAAGTAGTCGATGCAACTCGCCGAGTCCTTTAGGATTTTGAGTATTTTCTTCTTTTTTCTTCTTTCTTCAATTCTCGAGTTCCCGATCGCATTTCCCACTTCCTTTTGCTTCCAAGCTCATTTTTTAGACTGAAAATACAATTTAACCATAATTAAGTACATTTTGTCCATAAATTCTGATAAATTAGCCAAAAAGTAATAAAATTCTAATCGAAATATATAGCTAACTATGCACATATCAGTTGCTCTAACTCCTTTGAGGCCCTTCCATCCTCAACCTCCATCATCCCAAGTGGCCCCCTTTGAAACCTTAATCCCCTTTTGAGAGTTTTGAGACTTGAGAATGTTTTGTGTTCACTTTTGAAGGAAGAAGAAAATTGCAAAACCACTCAGGACCCAATGTGCATGTTTGCATATGTTTTGTTGTGTTGGGAATTCTAGGGGAAATCACTAAGCTTTGGCTTACAGTTGTTGGTTTCATGGTTTTAGGTACAAATGATCGGAACAAGGCGAATGCATGATCGTACACATCCTCCTGCTGATATATGTTTTGAGAGATTTTGATACTATAATTTTATGGATTTCTCTTGAAAGCGATGGTTTATTATATTATGGTTTGTGGAAATGTTTTTCAAAAGTGAAACAATTTTATCATGATTTTTGGGATGTTATAAGTTGGTATCAGAGACCTAGTTTGAGAGAATTGGATAAACACTTGTATGATTCCAGACTCAAACTATGGATCTGCAAAATATTTTTCAAAATTAACTCTAAAATTATCGACAGATAAGATGTGATGTGAACAATCATATGGAGCCAAGGAAAGTATTCCTCAAGATACCGACACTTTGTTTTGTGTACCGATGATATGATAAAAATGCATGCGAGTTTGTAGGCTAGGGATATTCATGAATTGCATGGTTTATGATGCCTAATAGCCTAGGATAATTTCTTGACATGTTATATGGAACTGATATCATTACTGGTTTCTTTGTGTGTGCATCATATTCGTATATACTAAGGTTTTATAGCCTAAGAATGCTTAATTTAGCCTTATTTCGTATTCCATGTTTTATTGTGGATTTAGGGTAAAATCAATTATTCGATTGTCTATCGAATCCAATGTTATGTATGATTAGCATACACAAGGAGACTATAGGGTTAGTGGAAGTTTCATGAGTTAGTGTGGTTTGTAGAAGGCTAGCATAAGGAATGATTAGCTACTCTCGAGAGCGTGCATATAGGATGTATGTGTATCCTAGTTGTTGGGCTTTGTGGCCGGGAGGTCCATGGCAATCCTATGAGACAAATACGGGTAGGTGTGGAAGGTAGTGTGGGCCCGTACTATTAGAAACACATGACCCGTACGAGTATCAAGGAAGTCACGAACCCCGAGGGCTTATTGATCCTGTAATTATGTAATAGTATAAATTGTGGCGTATTTCAGTTTGTTTTCAATATGACAATCACTAGAGGTTCGGGATCAGGAGCTGGCGGCCCGAAGAGACCAAGATTTACTGATGTTGAGATTCGTAAGATGATCACCACCCAGGTGTGTAACAACATAAATTTCAAAACAAATTTTCACTTTTAAATAATGCAATTTCATTCATAAAAATTCCCCATTATCAATGTACCACATAACAAATCCATAACATCACATCCCAAGATCAAATATATAAAACTCCGATAGTGTGTACTGGTCATGCCGGTGCCTTCCTGCGATCCTCACTGGTACCTGGACACATCACACAAACACTGTAAGCACAAGGCTTAGTGACTTCCCCAAAATACCACATACAACACATACGCCTATCGAGGCTACAGTACGAACCTCCAGTCGATGTGTCTCAGCGGGACCCTCCAGTCCCGTAGCTCGTTGGACCCTCTGGTCCGGTCATAGCTCATTGGGCCCTTCGGAAACTCAACGCCGAAAATAACAAGCACACAACCTCGAATCACATGAGTGGCATACACCGCTCACTCGTCAGCTATGGAAACTCGTAGAGGTCAACTCAACGCCTCTCGCTGGGTACTGATGTGCTGACTAAACGCTAAAGACACAAATGACCGACTAGCACCCGAGTCAAATAACACCAAAGAAGGTACAGAACTCACAAGAAAAGTACCTGCGCATATCGCAATATAAGCACAATATCTCATAACTCAGCATAAATAAAAGAAAGAATACATACCAGCCACGACATCGGGCGCTGCGCAGACCTCCTCCGCTGTCAACTGGAAGGCTCTCCCGCGAGCCTTTGGTGCCTCGGCCTTCACTGGTCGGGCCTCAGTAGATCGGGCAGCAAGTGCAGATCCCTACTGCAGCTGTGAGCACTCGGCCTTCCAATGGCCGGTCTAGTTGCAATGGAAGAAAACCATGAATCCCTGGGGACAATCCCTCGCATAGTGTCCCTTCTTCCCACACTTGTAACACACCCCAGCTCTGCACACTCCCTCATGACTCTTTCCGCACTTCCCACAAGTACGACCCTTCGGACCCCCAGATCTCGAATCAGCGGGCTTTGCCCGCTTGGCTACCGGCTACGCCTGGGCCGATCGCCTGTCCCTCCTCTAAGACTCGGCCTCCTCCCTGATCCGAGTCTCCAGCTCAATCTCCCTCTTTTGAGCATTTTCATGGAGCTCTGCAAATGTACGGTATGACGAGTTCGCCACGAACTCACGAATATGCCTTTTCAATATGCTCAAGTATCGACTCATACATGCCTGCTCAGTCGACACGTGCTCAGGGAAAAACTACGCCTTCTCATGAAACATTCTCGTAATTACCGTAACAGACTCAATTCCCTGCTTGAGGGACAAGAACTCTTGGGCTAGACGTTCCCTCTCCACAGGGGGACATACTCATCTCGAAACATCGTGGTGAACCTCTCCCATGTCACCGCAGTAAGCTCTTCCGTAGTGAAGTCTGCCATCACAAACTTCCACCAGTCCTTCTCCCCAAGCAAAGTTGGTTCAGTGCAAACCGAACTTTGAAATGCTCCGGACACGAGCAAGTATAGAAACATCCCTCAATATCAGAAATCCATCTCATTGCAGCGATCGGATCCTACGTCCCGTCGAACTCTGGTGGCTTCGTGTTGCTGAACTCTCGGTACAGCAACGAGTCACCCCCCTGAGGCCTCGCAGCAGTGACGACTGTAGTGGCCGCAACAACAGCAACATCAGTAAGAGCAGCATAACGCTCGTCAAAAGTCTCGATCAGAGTGGTCTTGATAGACCCAAACATCTCCGGTATCTCGACTAGGATGGCAGCAACCACCTCCTCATGAATCAACCTGCGGATCTCCTCTTCACTAACACCACTGCTCTCAGGTGTGTGGCGTGTCCCAACCATGATGTCTCTCTTAAATACAACACAAAATATCAGAGATCCGCTCAAGCATAGTCGCACTCGCTAACTCAACCCTACTTGTTTCCTAGTACTCTAAGGATTCTTACTTGGACTGCGCACTGATACGATGTCTTCGGTAGTACAGGCCCTTATACTGCCGTCCACATCGCATCAGTATTCACCCCAAGTCCTCCTCCTTGGATCCCAGATCACAAGTACTCTACATCTCGCTAGTATAGGCTACCCTTCGGTAGATCTCTCATAAGCTCCTCACTGCTACCTACTCTCTCTTAAGCAACAGAAATCTTCCTAGGCTAAGGCATCACAAATCAGGCCACTCTAGTCTAAATATGAATACCTAGCCTACTCTAGCATGCATATCATATCATAATCATATCTCATAACACATAATGCAAGGGTATTTTGGGAAATCACCTTTCGGGCACTGGTTAACCGTACACACTGCTTTCTCCTGTTTTTCTCTTTTACTTCTTTAGAAAAAAAATTGTTTCTTTTATTAAAAACTTTCTCAAATCCTCAGTTTGAGTTCAGACACGCCTAAAGGTGCATCCGAATCCCTGAAACCTAGGCTCTAATACCAACTTGTAACAACGTAAATTTCAAAACAATTTTTCACTTTAAAATAATGCAATTTCATTCATAAAAATTCCCAATTCTCAATGTACCACATAATCCATAACATCACATCCCAAGATCAAATATATGAAACTACGATAGTGTGTACTGGTCATGCCGGCGCCTTCCTGCGATCCTCACTGCTACCTGAATACATCACACAAACACTTTAAGCACAAGGCTTAGTGAGTTCCACAAAATACCACATACAACACATACGCCTCTCGAGGCTACAGTACGACCCTCCGGTCGATGTGTCTCAGTGGGACCCTCCAGTCTCGTAGTTCGTTGGATCCTCTGGTCCGTTCATATATCGTTGGGCCCTTCGGCCCCGGTCTGTATCGTTGGACCCTTCGGTCCGGTCTATATCGTTAGACCCTTCGGTCCGGTCTATATCGTTGGACCCTCCGGTTCGGTCTGTACAATCACATAGCATACATATTTCACATTGCACATAATCTCATACATACACATAGCACACAAGACCCTCCGGTCTACATATATATATATATATATATATATATATATATATATATATATATATATATACCACTCTAGGTAATGTATAGTGAGAAAACTCACCTCGGGTATCTCGGATAATCTCGCACACGAACACACTGGTCTAGCCCCCGCCTAAACACATAACAACACTCTCAAATAAATAATGGCTCTCAAAGGCTAGATTAAATCCACTCTACAAATCTATAGAAGGGTAAAATACCATTTTACCCTTCCCTCACCCTAAAGTCCAAAGGTTGACCAACACCCTAAAAGTCAACGGAAGTCAACAGGAGGCAGTACGCGGTGCGTACCTTCTCTGTACGCGGGGCGTACACTGGCGAACCACAATCAGCGTCTCAACCCCTTACGATGCGCGTACTGAGAGTTACGCCCAACGTAAATCTCAGTTTCAGCCTTTCCTTGGATTTTGGTCTTAAACGGTTAAGACACTCATTCAACTTCCAGATCTGACTCTCCCTAAGCCTCTTATCCCATAAAGTCGGAACCTTTAAGCCTTTTCATGGCTGTAAAGGTCCCTACTGTCACACCCCCAAACCAAGGATGGCGGAAACGTCCGGGGGTGGAGGACTTCATGTAGAGTATCACAACGATGAGTATAATAGTGCTCAAAGTAAATACAACCAACACAAATATAATTGAAAACGTTACATCAAAGCACATGTTTACATGATTCACATCAATTACGTTATGGTACAAAATGAACTGTTTGACGATTTATCGTCCCATCCTCAAAACGTTGTTGATTTCCTGTTTTCACTGAATTCCTGAGAATACAAGTAGTTTTGAAAAGTGTCAACACAAAGGTTGGTGAGTTCATAAGAGATTTCGTTAGAAAAGTAAATCGTTTTCCTCGAAAAAGCGTTAGAGTATGTATCCAGAACCTCTGATATTTTCTTTAAAACCTGTGTAATGTAGTCTTATGACTGAAGACCAAAATGTATAAGTAACCCTTCTTATTAGTAGAAAATGTTATGTATTTAAATGGACATGGACGCTTTTGAATTAAATGAAATTTCTGTACGTTCTCATGTTTGTTAATACATTATATATATGTAGTCCTAAATTAGAGGACCGAGTAATAACAAGTATTGACCATACTTAAAGGTATGAATTTGGTTTCAAATGATATGTAGTCGTAACTACCAAAACCAAAAGTGTACAGAAAAATCTGTACTCATAGAGATAAAAAGTGATTTTAAATCGACATAAAACTCATTTAGGTTTTAATATAAAATCCCATAAACTTATGGATTGTTATATCCTATGTGAGCCGCTATAATCATACTATGACTACGTGAACCTGCCATGACGTTCTCAGGCGTCGCGAAAATTAAAATGACATTTGTCACCCGTAGACCTGCAGGTCCAACTGTAGCTAGCAGAAAGGTGTGGGGTGTCAAACCCAATATAGATCTATATACAAGTATCACGTTCTCCCTCAAGGAGATTCTGATTATAACTACCAGGAATTATATCCCGCACTCGGACATACGGGGAGAGAGAGAGAGAGAAAGAAAAATAGAGAAACTCACAATATAGGATAACGAGCTTACGTGAAATGTGTGCGAATATAAATATTTCTTGTATGAATGTACCCTTCTTGTACGAGTGCGTAGAGTGATGTATCATAAACTATACCTATTATAGTTTATCTAAAATGTATGTAGTGTGTATGAATTCTTTTATGGAAATGTATTAGTGTTGTGAATTTATCAAACTATACTTTTTATAGTTTAATAATACGTGTCCAAAATGAATGAATAATATTTAATATGAATGTCTTAGTTTCAGTTCATAATGATAAACTAACAAGGAAACACATTCAAATACTAAAACTTATGATTATACACTTTGCTCAACATAATACAAAGTGTTATGATATTTACATGCTGTTGGCAAAATTTAGCAATTCTGCCCTGTTTTGGAAAAATCATAGAAAAATCATACGAAGTCGAAAACTAGATCCGTAAATTCTGAGAGTTCAAAAAATGTGTCTAGTTTTCTCATAATTTTTATCACAAATTAATATGACCTCTAACTTGGGTGAAAAAGTCCATAATCACAGACTGGTCCGGATTGTTGTTTGAAATGATAGGCAGTTTTGTAAAAATCACCATAAATTGTAGAAAAATCGTATGGAGATGTGCAAGTAGCCATTTTAAAGCTAAAAACTTGAACTATTTGCACCTTGTACAGTTTTGAAAACAAAAATGTTTAAGATGCCCAAAATAGTCCGTGAATGGAGTTGAACTTTTCTGATGAAGGCTGTTAGAAAAATTTAGCTATGTTCCTAGTGTTTTAACTTGTATTCCCCCCTGAAAACTTGAGAAAACATGAAAATGTAGGGGTATGAACTCACCTTGAGTGATTTCAGTAGATAAGTGTTGAAGAAGATAAGTGTTCAACCCAAGAACACTTGAAGAATCACTTGAAGATTCGAAGATCTAACACAATTATGAAAGAGTTTGTGTAAGATATCCATGATTTGAGTGGAAATATTTGAGATAATCATAAAGAGAATGGATTATGCTTACCAATGTGGAGGAAAAACTCAAGATCAGCCCTTGAATCTCGAATTTCTAGAGAGAGAAAGTGAGAGAGGAAAGAGTTTGATCTTCTTGTGAAATGAGAGCAAATGAGAGAAGTGAGGAGAGAGGATGAATATTCAGCCCTCAAAAACGTGGGAAAGAGGGATAATTGAGTGGAAAGGATATTGATGTGACCTAGGTAAGGTGGAGAGGTGTGGTTAGTCAAAGAGTGGGTGTGGGGTGGTTGCTTGTGACATTGGATAAGGCAAAGTCAACACTCTACCTTTAATAATTCACCCATTTGATTTTTATTATTTAAATAATGATTTTCATCAAAATATGTTTAAATTATGAATATTTAGAGTTTATTATATTAAAATATAATTTCTGGAGAAAATCCCGCTTTAAAATCACGAAAAACGGGCTTAAAATGTTAAAAATATCAAAAATGGGCTAAAAATGACAAATATGCGAATTTCTGGCCGAGGCTCGGCCTCCTGATGCTGAACCGAGAGAGAGAGGGAGGCAGAACCGAGAGGAGAGGAGAAGGAGGGAAGGAACCGAGAGGGGAGAAGGGAGAGGGTAGGAACCGAGAGGTGGGAGGGGACAGAGAGGCGCGCGAGACAGAGTGAGAAGAGAACAGAGAGTGAGAAGCGGAGCAGAGAGTGAGAAGCGGAGTGGGACGCGAACAGAGAGGCGGAGTAGCGAACAGAGAGGCGGAGTAGCGAACAGAGAGGCGGAGTAGCGAACAGAGGCAGAGGCTCGGTCTCTGGTCTCTTGGTCACCAGAGGCTCGGTCTCTGGTCTCTTGGCCACCAGAGGCTCGGTCTCTGGTCCTAAGAGGCCTCTCACTCCGGTTTCGGTTCCTAAAGCCTATTTTTCTCGTTTTCGCCCCGTTTGAAGCCGTTTTTGACCCGGTTAAGGGCCGGAATGACCCGAATGATTCCAAAAAGTTACGGGAAACTTTTAAGAGAGATTTGGGAGAGATTTCTTACACTTGGAGAGATTTGGGAGAGATTTGACATTCTTGGAGAGATTTCTCATACAAAGAGATATTTGCGAGAGTTTTCACATACTTGGAGAGATTTGGGAGAGATTTGACATTCTTGAAGAGATTTCTCATACAGGGAGATATTTGAGAGAGATTTCACATACCTGGAGAGATTTGGGAGAGATTTGACATTCTTGGAGAGATTTCTCATACAAAGAGATATTTGAGAGAGATTTCACATACTTAGAGGGATTTGGGAGAGATTTGACATTCTTGGAGAGATTTCTCATACAGAGAGATATTTGGGAGAGATTTCACATACGTGGAGAGATTTGGGAGAGATTTGACATTCTTGGAGAGATTTCTCATACAAAGAGATATTTGAGAGAGATTTCACATACTTAGAGGGATTTGGGAGAGATTTGACATTCTTGGAGAGATTTCTCATACAGAGAGATATTTGGGAGAGATTTCACATACGTGGAGAGATTTGGGAGAGATTTGACATTCTTGGAGAGATTTGACATTCTTGGAGAGATTTCTCATACAGAGAGATATTTGAGAGAGATTTCACATGCCTAGAGGGATTTGGGAGAGTTTTGACATAGACAGAGATAGAGTGAAAACGATTGAGAGAGGATGCACGTGTGACAATTGTGAGTGTCCGGCATCGCAATGCATGGTTCGTAAACCCTGTTAAGCCTTGTTTAAGGATCTTACACATTCCCGATGAGTATGCATCATTGTTTTAACAGTTTGGCTTGCCACGTACTACAGTTTTTAGGTTAAAGAGATCTAGTTGTACGTACTTTTCGATTTATGTTTTTCTTATTAGAATAGCGACTTGTTTAGTAAACACTGAGCGTAAGTCCAAGCACACAAGGGTTAGTTGAGCTGACCGGTTTGACTTGTTGACTTTATTTGACTTTGAATTGACCAGAATTTGACGGTTGTCACACCTACACCCTCTAACACCTTTTCTTCTTCCTCAAAAGATCTAGATCTCATGCATCGCTTAATATTTACTTCCAAGATTGCATTTTTATGAACATACAACGCTTATAGTCCTGAAATATGATAGATCTAGGCCAGTGGAGACCATTTGCTCATAAAATCTCCACCTTGGGACCAAAAACCCTAGAAATTGGTCCAAGAAGCACACAACACAAATGACAAGGAAAGTTTTGAGCTTTTTACCTCAAGGACCCGATCGCCTCCATGAGGTAGATATCTGAGGTGGAGGGTTGTTTCTTCACATGTTCGTGCCCGAAGGACCAACAAGTTAAGTTGTCCTCGAACCATCTTTGTTTGGGGGCGAATGACTGGTGGAAGCTGGTGACCAGTGCTTATACTCCTACGGAGAATGCCGCATTGACTTGGGAGCAATTCCTTGATATGTTATGTGTTGAGGATGTTCCTTTGGTTGAGAGGGAGATGCTAGCCCAAGAGTATCAGTGACTGAAGCAGACGATAAAGTCTATGACAGAGAACACCAAGATGCTTACTGAGAGAGCTATTTTTTGCCCCGAGTATCTTGCCTCAGAGCAGGTTTAGATGTCCAATTACTTGAGCATGCTCAAGACTGATATCATGCATAGGATAAATTTACTCCCACTGAATTTGTGATACACATAATCATCGACTGTATTTACCTCAAAACCAAAAGAGGTAATAAATTGATAAAAAAAATATGGTACAACGCATAGGATATCCAAAGTTGAGGTTGTTGAGTTTGTGTATTCTGAATAAGAGATTTAATAAAATTGTTGGTCCCTGATTCTTAAAAAATATATATAATATACGACCAATCAAAGAGAAGAGAGAAGCAACGGGAAAGGGGAACCGCCCCTTGTTAAACCGCACCACAAACAACACCTAGGGTATGGTGTTCCACTGTTCCTAGATGCAGTTCACACAACGAGAGTGTGCGGTACCTTGCACACCATCTGACCTGATAACCTATTAACTAATTTGCATCTTAACTGCTAATTTGGTTCTATCTGAGCGTCGTTGTATATAGTTTATATATAAAAATGATATTACAATATAAATAGAAAAATAAACGTTATTATAAAGATAAGTAATTAGCCTTCCATTGTTTAGTTGTTTCATGATTTGTTTAGTTGAGTATTCAAGGTTGTGGTCGACAGAGATATTCCTTAACTGTTTATCACTATTTAAGTAACATTAAATTAATGTTACGGAAAGGCACATAGATCTAAATATGGCAATTTGCAATACAATTAAGATACTTAAAATTGATAAGCAATATATAATAAATAATTCATAACTTTACAAATAGTATAGTACAAACCCAGCAATTTTTTTCTCCACCTTTCTGTCGGTCGCTTAAAGAATTGTCCAAACAGTGAAGTTGAAGGTAGATTTTCACTGATAAACATGCAAGCAAACTGAAACTGTCATCTTAATAAATGTTCTTTATTTTAGTAATATCCATAAATAATACATAATATTTAAATGGATTAAACAAACATTTATATAATAGCTTTTTAGTTTTTATATTAATTTATAAAATAAATCATTTTATTATATCATTTATGTAACAACTGCGATCAATATAGCTTAGTGACAATTGTTTGAGAATTAAACATTACCATAGGGGAGTCCTCTCATATTCGAATATCATATTTTCAGTGTTGGATGGTCTTGTTTTAATTTAAAGAATCTTAATAATTTGTTGTTAGATAAACGGAATATAGATAATTTTGGATCAGTGAATGTTATGAAACATTTTCAGATTAAAACATTTCGAAGGTACACTCAAAATCTCTAATCGGATGAAACTCACTGTTTTTCTAGAATGGAGAATGAAGATCTTATGAAATATGTACCTAAAACTGTCATATGGTAGCTATAGGAAAACAACTTCCTATCCAAAAAACGGTCATATTACCAGTCAAAACTAACATAAAACCGAGTCTATAGATCGACCCCAGTCAGGGGCTCTGCCCCTTGGACCCAGCTCCCAGGGGCGCTGCCCCTGGACCCCCGTTAGTTCAAGGGCTTCGACCCTAAATAGCAGTATATTTTCAACAATGATAAAATCAAACAAATGTACACTCTGCACCATATTAATTTGTTTGATAATTAGCAAAGTGACATTGATCAACAAATTAACCCCATTACACTTAAATAATATTAGTGATATAAAATCACCAACATTTTCCACGATTTAGCAAAAAAAGTTAAGATATTTGCCAAATAGTTATTGAAATCGCAGTTGGAGCATCATTTGCTGTGATGTTGTGTGTGTGTGTGTATATATATATATATATATATATATATATATATATATATATATATATATATTAAATTGAAAATTGTTAGGAGAAATCACAAATGGTTTAGGGCAAAAACCCTTATGCTTTCAGAAAAAATATTGGTTTTACCTATGACGTCTTTTGAGGTTAATAAAGCACGAGGTTTTGTTTAATGGATTCATTTATTACAGCTATCAGGTTTAATTTAATCTTTATTGTCGGTAACCCTCACCTAAGTTGGTAAGTTGGATCCTACGTGGCCTCATACATGGAAGTCAACGTGATATATAACCCTTTTATAACAATTTCATCGTCGCAAAGTCAATCGACATTTCTCTCCCACGAAAGAATGCCAACATCCTCTTCAAAATAAGCTCGAATGGGATTTCACGAGGCAAAAACAAGGGAAAAATAAAATGCAGATGTGGTGATGTTTGCCATGTCCATGCTTCACACACACCAGGCAATTCAGGAAAGAAATTTTGGGAACAATGAATTTGATTTATTTCATCATTCTAAGTTTTTCATGCAATTAGGGTTGCATTAACCTTATCATGTAGGTAAAAGGAGGTTGCGGGTTATCCAAATGGGTTGGCGATCAAGATACAAAAGACTCAAATGAGTTTATAGAGTAGAGACAGATGATGACATTGATACAGATGGTTGTTTTTTTGTTGGTAGTTGTATTGTTCATGTTGTTTAAGTAGTGTACAAGATTTTGTGGAATTTAGTTATTTTGATAGCGATTGTTATGACGGTTGTCACACCTCCGGCCGACGGCGAAAACATCAGACTGTGCAACGTTATGTTGATGGATCACAAATATTAAACATACATTGAACAATACAATACAATATATAACATAAATATCACTCCCATTAGGGATTAACATTACATCAAAATATGTTTTATAGTGTTGGTAGTTTAAATACAAATGATGCCTTGATCATTAGGCATAACAATACACGATAAGAATAATAAGCTTACAGTGGTTCCATCGATCAACAGTTGCTTCAGGGAGAAGAAGTTTTCATCTCTTGGTTTCTTAGGAATAGATGTGGTTTTTAAAACTTCAACGTAATGTTGGTGAGCTCACATGTTTGAAATAACTTGAAAACACTTTTTATATATATATAACTATATTTAGCTATATAAGTATTATTAATTTCAATGTTGAGGTACCTTTAATTTATAAGTAGTATTCTACTGTTTAGAAGTACTATAACCTTCACACTTCATATGTTGTTTGTATTATAAGTAATATATATGTACTATTGTTTCTTTTAGGCGTTCCCCTATTAACTATTGTAATCATTATGTTTATTACTTATCTCTTTGAAGGTGTTTCCCCTTTCAAAAGATTGTAATATATATACAAAAGATTGTAATACATATATATATATATATATATATATATATATATATATATATATATATATATATATATATATATATATATATATACATACTACTATTTTCTTGGGTGTTTCCCTTATTAATTGTTCGTAGTATAATTAACATATAATTGTACATACTACTTATCCTCTTTAAATCTCCTGGAGAACGTTACAATGAATTCTTATAATCGAGCTATTGGCTAGGAATTTGCCTCGCACGATACTTCGTCGTAAAAATTAGACAGTTATCCATGTTGTGACTTGATTGCCATGGTTGTAGCTAGCAACCGTAGGTGGGGGTGTCAACCCCGTATATATCTATACGTAACTCGCTTGCTCACTTAAGATTAATGATTATAGGTTGGGTTTTTAGCTAAAAACTAATTAGCTAAGATTAGTGGATCGATCTCATTTAACACTTGTTTTGTTTAGCTTTAAAGTATAAAAGAATTCCAATGTTGCGTTGTATGATTATAATTAAAATTAAAATAGTTATTAGCAAAACCAAACAAGTAGAGTAACGGCGTATCATATAACTGTTATCTATTTGAAATGAAGAGAATGACCACTTAATATATATGCTATTCTTTTGAAATGAGCAGAGGAATGACATAATATACAATTTTTATCCATTTCAAATAGGCAGAGTAACAGATTAATAAATGAACATTACCCAATTAAAACGGGCAAAGTAACAACATAATATACAAATTTTATCTATTTGAAACGGGCAGGGTAACGGCTTAATATATGAATGTTACCAAATTAAAACGGACATAGTAACGACATAATATATATAGATATTATCCAATCGAGAGGGGCAGAGTAACGACTCAATATATGAATATCATCATTTTAAACAAACAAAATAATGACTAGGTATAATATTGTTGATAAAAATTAGACGAAGTAACGATAGTGTATAAATATATTTTTAAAATATCAATATTCATAATGCAACTATAATAATGAAAACAAATGAAAACGAGGTCGTGAACTCACCATTGTAGCGTGCTTTAAATGATACTGACTCTTGCCAAAAAGTAGTCAGAGGTTCGAGATTTATCGGGATCGAGAAAGGAAGTTCCAAAGAAAACAATAATAAAAATAGAAAAGAAAAATAAATAAAAAGGTAGGAGGAATCACATTTGGCGGAATTTGATCTGAGTGATTTAGAAATTATGGGCATTGTTATTTATAGGGGGCCAGATTGAAAGCGCGCAACGGCTAAGACGAAAGCATTTCGTGCTTTGGCACGCTTGTAACATCCCAAATCACTAATAAAAAATCATTTTTTAACTATCAAATTCATATAATATTTGTTTCAAAATCAATCATAGTAAAATGTATCACAGTCATCATAGTAAAATAACAATCATCAATACGAAAAATTATCAAGGGATGTTGTGCAGTCAAGCCAAACACTTCCCTTTGTAATTGGAAGTACCTAAAAAAGTTTAAACCACAAGCACAAAGCTTAATGAATACAACATACTATACATATCAGTGGGCCCATCCCTACGTATGTGGACACTATCATCCAACCAGTCTTACAATCACTCCAAGATTATAACCCATCCGTAACCTTTCTACTATGATCCAACCATGGTCTTCTATGCAACTCATAAAGATAAACAAGTGTTGTGATCCAACCACAATATTTTATACAAATGCTGTGACCTAACCATAGTCTTTCATACATGTCACTATACTTGGTTACAAATAGGCGCACTAGCCCACACCTAAATTCTCATAAGCGCTAGAAACAAAAATTTCTAGACCCTCACCCTAGGACTCTCCTCGACACACTCCTGTACTACTAGACATCTCTTCCAATTCTGTTGGTCACCTTGTATATGCTATTCGTACATGATACGATATCAAATAGACGGTCAAATGAATAAGTCTACCCTAAGTATACAACCAAACAAGGAATAAGAAATCAAGCGAAACCAAACATTCTAGGGTTATACAATCCTAACCATGTAAAACTATTGTGCATACATTTAGCAATTAATAACATCACTCAATTCCAAGCAATACATAACAACCAACCCTTAGGCTACAATGCATCACATATGTCAGACAATTATAACATAAAATTCCTAAAGGGAACATATATATATATATATATATATATATATATATATATATATATATATATATATATATATATATATATATATTTCATGTTGGGTCCACAACCTCCCGGTTGGATTACCCTGACCCACAAACTCCTGGTTGGATTGCTATACATGTTACATACTGGGTCCACAACCTCCCGATTGGATTGCTACTCTGGCCTACAATCTCCCGATTGGATTGCCTCAGGTTTGTTGGCTTACAACACAAAGCAGTACAACCTCAACCCAACCACACTATGTCGACATATGCAACAGATAAACATATAACCAACAAGTAGATAATCATACAAGTCTAGCAGATCAATCTAACATAGAAACATCTCATATATCAGGATACATAACCTAGTGGGTCGGCATTATTGCATTCAACCCACAAGTACAATAAGGAAAACTCACCTCACAATCTGAAAAGATAGCAGAAAAGAACGTTTCTCCAACAGTCAACTCTATAGGTCACCTATACAACAAACAGTGACCTAAACTCAAACTACAACTCAAAATACCCAAAATACCCCAATTTCAAACTTGGTCAAAATCATGGTCAAAGGTCAAAAAGTCAAAAGTCAACGAGTCAAATCAAACTGAGTATGCTCGGCATACTCAACCACTATGCTCAGCGTAGTGCACCCTTGGTCCAATTATGGAGTCCCGACTAGGTACACACAACATACCATTAGGTATGCCTAGCATACGCGGTTGCCATCTTTTATTTCTATTAAGTGCTTAATCTATTAAGATACCACATCCAAAACTTAGATCTAGTTCCAAATAATGTTCTAATTCAGAAAGTTTTCAACTTTATGACTTTCCAAGGCTAGAATGGGTCCAATAACTAAAACCTAACTTAATACACAAACCAAAACCTCATATCTCATGCATGAAGAAAGGAAAGGGACCAATATCACATTTTTATGGTCCTAAGCACCTAAAAATGTCTAGAAGGACAACCCTGATGGGTTAGAGTAAGCCATACTCATGAACACCAAGCTTATGAGACCAAAATGAACACAAGCTCCAAGCTAACAAGATCTAAGCAAATACCTATCAAGTTTCAAACTTTATACCTCCAAATGATGCTTGAGGGTGAAACACTTCTAGATCCAAAGTTCCCTAAGCTTCCAAGATGGTTTCTTTTCCTTCTCCTTCCTATATAGATGTGACATCCCCATTTTCACGGCCAAAAAAGACCGATTTGTTTATGCTTTGTTTTATAAAATCAAAGTAATCTTTTAAATAAAACAGTTGCGGAATTTGTTCCCAAAACAAAATATGATAAAAATTATCAAAGCATTTCCTTAAAGAAATGTATTTTCATTATATAACAAAATCTCGGGATGTCATGTTCAATACATACCAAAAGCATAAACAGAACAAAATAGACATTACAACATTTATTCATAACTACTGGCCTATAATCCAAAATCTCTCGTCAAGTCCACCAACTTATACTCTTGTGCCATTACCTGTAATGCAAAGAAAACTGAGTGGGTCAGGATTGGTAGCCTGGTGAGCATATAGGGTTTTCAACCCACAATAATATAATTATTATATTTAATTATCAAACAATTAATCCAATTACCCACCCTCATTATCTCTATTTATTTAGTAAATATTTACCCTAAGAACCGAATACCCTTCTCCCATTCATTCCTAAGAATTGCCCTAAGGAATTGGCACAAAGTCTAGTGCTGCCATGGTTCTTAGACTACATTTGGTGAACACGCAGTTTAAAATAATTAATAAACACCTAGTTCAAGAACACCCATTGAACATACTCCGTTCAATAATACCTAATGAACACCTAGTTCAAAAATCCCTGGTGAACTCAATCACCTAAGGAACACAGAGTACGAAAGCTCTTAGTTCAAACCACATGATTATAATGTATATCTCGATCCTACAAAACCACTAATATTATTAACACATATAAATCATATTTCTAAAACAATCTATCCTATCCCGTCGATCCCCACATACTGACCCTATACAATGATCTTACGAGATCTCTTACAAGATCTAGTCCATATTCCCAGATCTAAAACTAACCTCTTGATCTGATCCATACCCTTGGATATAAAACTAACCTCCTGCTCTGATCCATACTCTCGGATCTAAAACAAGTTTATCTCTTTATCATTTTGTCTCATGGTCCAACCCACCTTTTATCATCTACCAACAACCTCATCTACTAATGTTCTACCCAACATATCTTTAGATGCAAAATACGTATATAGTTTAACTCATTAAAACTTATATAATTCACCCGTTCCACAATCATGTCAAATAAACAACAAAATATTATACATGTAGCATGTATTTCATAGCAAATACTTAATATTTATGTGTTAGAAGAAAGTGACCACACACTCACTTGATTAGAAGATGATCGGACAGCACTACGACTTGTAGAAATAGTATTCTTCGGTAGATCTGGAAGATCTTCACAAAAACCGGACTCCTCGCGGGCAGAGCTTCGGCTCGGGAATTGCACTTCTCGGGATCTTCGGGGCCTCGGGACTTGCTTCGGGGCTCGGGAATGATACCGGGGCTTCGGGATAATTCTTGCACGAAAAACGATGCAAAAAACGCGAGAAAAAGGGAAGAAATAAGCAAATAACTCGTTTGCCCTCGACTTCCTTTTATAGGGGTTGGAAGGTCGAATTACGCTGGGCGTAACTTGAGATTACGCTGGGCGTAATGACGATAAGATCGCTGACTCCCCCCCCCCCCCCCTTCGTATAATATCAGAATATATATATATATATATATATATATATATATATATATATATATATATATATATATATATATATATATATATATATATATTTAAAAATTAAATATCGAAAATATTTAATAAACTTCAAAAATTCATATCTTCCTCATACTAACTCCGTTTTCGACGTTCTTTATATCCCCGCGTAGGTGAGTCCACGCTCTACAACTTTCATTTAGACTCCGTCCGCTAATTTTGAATTTATTTTTATTATTTATTTTTAGTAGGCCGGGACAAGAAAACTCCGTTATAAAATCATAACTTCTTTATCCGACGTCCGCTTTCGCCTATCTTTTTATCGTTTTACTCCTATTAACGAGACCTTCGATTCTCATTTAGATTGTTTTGGATAAAAACCGCTCGGTCTCAAATCGAGCATTCGGGCTGCATATCGCTAAGTCGATACTTCGAAAAATCATAACTTCGTCATACGAAGTCAGATTTGGGCGTTCTTTTTATGCACACTTATGGTTTAATGTATTCTACAACTTTCATTTATATTGCTAAGGCTAAATATCGCTCTAACGTAAATTCACTTTTTACGTCGCGCTGTGTCGTGCCGGTTCTGTCGCGAAACTTCGACAAGTCATAACTTCTTCGTTATAACTTGGATTTCGGCGTTATTTATATGCACGGAAACCTTGTAACATATATTATAACTTAATTAAGATTATTCATTCTAAATAATCTTTCATCAAAAATTCATTTTTTGACGTCTATCGTCTCTAAATTTACTAGCCATATTCTACGGGCGTTACAGTAGACACAATAAATGCACTCTTAAGCTCACAAGGGGTCATACAAGGAATTAACGTTTGTTAGGGACAAAAAGGGGGATGGAGGCTGATGAATGAAGGGGTCTAAATGAGATAATGATGCTTAAATATGGTTCAAACCCTAAAAATTAGGGTTTGGGTTTTTTCCACGTACGTCCAGCGTACGCACAAGTCATACGTTTCTTACTCATGGAGGCATGGGACCATTTTTGCAGTTACATTTCATACTTAGGGTAAAAAAATGTAAATTAACTGGATAATTAATGTTACAAATATTTTGGCAACCACTTCCTAGTTGGGCTCTAACTGACTGTACAAATCGCATTTTCTTGTTAAAATCAAAAGTCAAGTCAGAGATCCATGTTCACGTTTCCAGGCCAACAATCAAAAACAAACAAGATAAGAGACCGAGTCTATGTCCCTAACCCAACTATTTTCTTAAAAATTCTTTTTCGAAAACATATTGTGAAAATTCTTGGATCCTAGTTTGAGTTTGTATTTACACAAGTGCTCCTCCAAATCCCTCAAAACATGTTTCTGATACCAACTTGCAACGTCCAAATTTCAACCAAATTTTATTTTTTTAAATTAAGTTAAAACGTCATTTGTTAAAAACCCAAGTTAAAAAAACTCATTTGTTTAAATACAATTATATTAAAATTAAGAATGATATATTAAATGCAGAACTCCAATGTTGTTGATGAGTGTGTACATTCACACCTACGCCTTCCCAAGATCATCGATAGTACTTGAAAAACATTTAATCCATAATTGTAAGCCAAAGCTTAGTGAGTTTTCCTCTAAAATACCACACACCACAATATACATACAAGAATACACACATCAACCTTCAATCCACGACTAACCCGTCTCCTACGCTTACAACATACAATTGGTCCAAACCTGGCCTACAATTTACCGTTGGGCTGCCAGGGTAACTTGGCCTACCGCACAAAGCAAGACCGTCTCAACCCACCACAAGATATGTCGACATATATAACCAAACAATAATAAGAACATCAACACATGCAACTGTTTACACTAGTCTACAGGTCTAACAACACACTACTGCATACATGGCCTCATATAGTACACTATGCCACAACCGACAGATCACCAAATGGGTGCATAGATGTATATAATCAGAGGTAAGATAGACAGTCGAACATGTGATCCCACTCTAGAACCACAACCAAACAAGGAGCATGCAAGAAAGCCTAAATCAAGAGTTCCCAGGCTATCCTACATGACGACACATAACCCTTAGAGCACACAACTGGATAATCCGACCTACTGGTACCCTAACCAACATATCATTAACCCTTATATCCTACCATGAAAGGATATACATCGAAACACATAGTCTAGTAGGGAAACTCACCTGAATCAAAGACTCGGAGAAGCACAACAACACTCTCAACTCCTCGTACCGATCGAACCCGCAGACCATCTAATCACTAAACAAAGATCAACCGATAATCAATTATCCAAGTCCTTCAAGTTTGACCCAAGGTCAAATTGGTCAAAAGTTAACAGTCAACGGTCAACAAAAGTCATCAGTTAATGATTAACAAAATTCAACGGTCAACAAGTCGACATCCACCCCATCGTGGCTAAGCATATGTCATGTTGTTTCATTCTTACGACAAAACAGTCACAAGAAACCCTTCCGCCACGTCGTGGTGAGCATACCACCATGTCGTAGGATCTGCTCTAGACCTCTTAATGGATTAAGCCCTTAATCCATTAAGCCTTATACTTATCCTTTCCAAAAGGCTTCCCCACAACCATAAGGCCATAACCATCATAAAAACCCTTGCTTTATGGATATGCACAACCAATGCATGTCATACACCAAAGTTAGGCCAAACTAAGAACAAAGATGTCAAAACCTCATGCATGGAACCAAAAATTTATAGAACCTCAAATCTGGAGCATATAGACACAAAGAGACCTGAAGGATCCATAAAGTTGCCAAATTTATAGAATCCATCCACTCAAATCAACACAAATAAGAAGAAATGTGCTTCAAAGACTAGATCTCGAAGAGATGAACAAAAAGGTAGGAACTTATGGACTTACAAAGGTCTAATCTATGCACAAGAACGCGGTGAAGAGCTTTGCTTGCTGAATCCTTGAACTTGGAGCTCCTATCTTCCTTCTTCGAAGTCACAAACCACCTCAATAAGCTTCAAGAAGAACACAAGGGGACTAGGGTTTGTTTCTAGACTTAAGAGGGTGATGGACGTTGAAGGTGAGAAAACCCTAGCCATCACATCCTTTAAATAGGGCTCTAAGTCTGAAATTAGGGTTTTGCACTCGAGGTGTCAACACGTCATGGACATAGCCTTGCCACGTTGTGGTGCATAAAAATGCGCATATAGCCTTGCCACGTCGTGGTCGCCACCAAATTCCACATTTCGAAAGTCTAAAAGGACCAAGTCTCAAAAGAAGTATTCCTTGGGTGTTACATAAAACTTATGGTTATGTCTTTTTAATGTATTTAGAATAATTTACAACTTGCTTTACATGTATTTCTATTGTTAGAATTTGTTTTTACGTGTATTTTCAATATTTGAACTTGTGTGTTTACAGAAAATAAGGAAAACTTGAATATTATGAAAACTAGGTTAACCCAAAGGACGAACCAAAAACCAATTGTGATACTGATTCAACTAAAAAATAAATTTTTAAAACGCTTAATCATAATCCATAAAACTTCATTTAACCGGCTGTTTTATATTTTAAACTTTTTTAAAACCGTCTACATATTCCACACTCCATCGTGTAATTTTTTTTTTCTTTTTAATTTGTTATTAATATTTTTTATATGATCAAAATATCTTTTTAAATATTTTATGATTTTAAAATACAAATAAAAGAACCTTTGGATTTGACTTTAAATCTTACACGGTGGAGTGTGGAGTGTAATATTGGAGACAGTTTTGGAGGTAATAAAAGCAAGCTATTGAAAGAAGCAGTGCAGATCATTCCCAGCTGCCACCCATAAGCCCTCTTTAATCCTCATCTCTTATCTACATGTGGGTGTGTTACTCCCTACCCCCCACCCCTACCCCCACCCCACCCCACCCCACCCCACCCCACAAAAACCTCTGCAACTTGTAACCAGGTATATGTTTTCTGCCACCTAAAACTTCTCTTTTAGTGTCTCTCCTTTCTCCTCCCTCGACAATGTCCGAAAGGTATTCCCAATCTTGGCTCCCCCCTTTGTATAATTATTAATCTTCACTTGTTATGAACACCACAAACAATGATCCATTCAAAAAAATTCATTCTGTATAGCTTTTTATGTTCTCTTCATCTCCAATTTGTGATTTGTTCTTCAAATACTCGTCATGTCGACAGCTTCTTGATTAGTTGTGGGGAAGCTAAACCAGTTGAACTGGAAGACGGTAGGGTTTTTGAATCTGATTTAGGGAATAATACCCATGTCAATATTTCACCAATTTCTCACACCATTGTTTCTAATTCCGATATGGGTGTCCCCAAAATCCTGTCTTCTGCTAGGGTTTTCACTAGCAGTTCAATCTACACATTTAATACCCAGAAAATTGGTAGGCATTGGCTAAGATTGCACTTCTACCCTGTCGAGAACACCGAGTTTGACCTAAATTCCGCTGTTTTTTCTGTGGAAGCAAATGGGATCACATTGATTCATGAATTTTCATTCTTTAGAGGAAATCACAGTTTCCCTCTTTTTAAAGAATATCTTATTCAAATTACTAGCTCAAATTCTGGAAAATTGGTTCTGGGATTGTTGCCTTGGGATAACTCCATTGCTTTCATCAACGGAATCGAGATCCTTTCTGTTCCCAATAAGCAATTTAGCTCGAAAGTGATTCCGATTCCATTAGCGTTTGCTCAGGAGCTCCCAACTCATGTCGGTTTTGAGACAATTTATAGGCTTAACATGGGTGGCCCCAGTTTGTCACCCAAGAACGATTCATTATGGAGGAAATGGGAATCAGATACACCTTTTCTCATCAATCCAGCTGCTGTTCGTAACGTTTCCATAAACCCTAGTTTGATTCAATACCACAATGGGGTTTCACACGAAATCGCTCCAAATTTTGTTTACGCCACTGCTCAAGAAATGGCGGATGCCAGAGTTAATAACCAGAGGTTCAATATCTCATGGCTATTTCAAGTCGAAGAAGGGTTTGGTTACTTCATAAGGTTTCATTTCTGTGATATCGTCGGGTCAAAATTACACGATTTGGTGTTCAATGTTTACATAAACAATCAATCCGCCATCGAATCTTTTGATGTTTCACGTGAAGCAAAAGGTCTATCTTCTGCATATTTCATTGATTTTTTCACCAATTTATCAATCGGATCCGATAAGATCTTAGTTCAAATCGGTCCTTCTCATTTAGAAGGCTATCTCCCAACCGCCCTTTTGAACGGATTAGAGATCATGAAAATGAGCAATCCGAGTGATAGTCTTGATGGGAGACTCGCTGATTATCTTAAATCAAACGACATCGACAAAAGCAAGAAAACGCGGATGATGATTTTGATCTATTCATGCTTAGGTGGCGGTTTTCTTCTCCTTCTCCTTCTATTAACATCATTCGTGTTTCTCTTATGTTTTCGCCACAAAAAGAAGCTGAAAAAGAAGGATTCAGTAACATGGTCGCCTCTACCAACGTACGTAGGCAATTCAGGAACAAAATTCTCATCAAACACCTTCGGTTCCACCACAGCTTCACATAGTTTAGGTCAAATAATATCATTCTCAGAAGTCCGAGAAGCCACAAAGAATTTTGATAAGAAGTTGTTGTTAGGATCCGGTGGATTCGGGAAAGTCTACAAAGGGGTTCTTGGAAACGGGTTGGTGGTTGCGGTCAAACGGGGCAACCCGCGGTCTCAACAAGGTTTAATCGAATTCAAGACTGAAATCGAGATGCTATCGAAGCTTCGACACCGACATTTGGTGTCCTTAATCGGATACTGTGAAGAACTGAATGAAATGATTCTTGTTTACGAGTTTATGGCGGGTGGGCCCCTCAGACGACATTTATACGGGTCAAACCTCCCTCCTTTGACTTGGAAACAACGGGTTGAAATATGCGTTGGTGCTGCAAAAGGGTTGCATTATCTTCATACGGGTGTAGCGGAAACGATCATACACCGGGATGTGAAAACAACCAACATTTTGTTGGATGAGAATCTTGAAGCAAAAGTTGCTGATTTTGGATTGTCTAAATTTGGGCCGAGTTTGAATCAGACGCATGTTAGTACAGCTGTGAAGGGTAGTTTCGGGTATTTGGATCCGGAGTATTTTCGGAGGCAACAATTAACAGAAAAATCGGATGTTTATTCGTTTGGGGTGGTGATGTTGGAGGTTTTATGTGCAAGGCCAGCTATAAACCCTACTTTACCAAGAGAACAAGTGAACATAGCAGAATGGGGTATGAACTGGCAAAAGAGAGGTGAATTGGAGAAGATTATGGATGAAAATTTAATGGGTAGTGTGAATCTTGAATCTTTAAGGAAGTTTGGTGAAACTGCTCAGAAATGTTTGAGTGAAAATGGGAATGAAAGGCCATCGATGGGGGATGTGTTGTGGAATTTGGAGTATGCTCTTCAGTTGCAGGAGGTTTGTAATGAAAGTGGTGGTGGTGATGGAATTTCCGACATTCCGGATCGGATTCCCGATGTTGAAAGAGTTGAGGAAATCGATGTCAGTGATCTGGAATCGAATGGCACCATGAGGGATTAAGCTTTTGGTTTCAAGTTTGAAGTGAAAGGTGATGATGGTGTAAGTATTATTATAGGCTTGATTGGTTATTATGTGTTATATAACGGTTTTGTATGTTGAGTTGTTATTCATATATAGTTAAAACGTTGTTATTCATATATAGTTCAAACTCATAAAATTCTTTTCTTTTGTGAGTCGAATATAGATAGATTACTTTAATTCAATCTGTGTGTTATCGGTTATATTTGATAAAAATAAATGGAGATATTATTGCAATAAAGGGATAATCAAGGATGAATTTGTCAGTCATGATTGAACATCAATCGAGCACAAAGATCACTTTTACTCCCATGGACAGAAAAATAACACGGTTGTTTTGTTTTTATAAAAGTGGAGAAGGTGAGTGGTGAACAGCAATGTCATTATGCTTTTTAAAACGGGTTAACAAAAATGAAATAGTTTTTTCACGCTTTGATATACATCCGGCTTAAGATTTATAGTCACGGATCGATAACTTATCCTATACATACTAGTGTTTACAAAAGGCTGATGAACATACGATAACTATCATATACAAATACTAGTGTTTACAATGTCAAGAAACTATCATTGAAAATGATTCCAAAACAATCCTAGCTCAAAACAATTAAAATATTTACAAAAAAGGATTTGATGGAATGAAATGATTTTCTAATTTTCTAGCTCAAAAAATAATCATCAATTAAAAAGTAAACAAATCACATTATTTTCTTCTAAATATCATAAAATAACAAAGAGCAAAATGTAAAATGCAAAAGTTCCAACTTTAAATTTTATATGTGGAATTTTACATTGATTTCCAATAAAGTGTATCTTTTATTGAAATATCAATATGAAAACAAATAATTTTCATATTTTATATTATTATAACATGTTTTTAATTCGATTTTACTTTTATTAATAAATTGCACTTTTAAATATATATGATATATTATTCTAAATCTTTATAAATAGTAAATGAGTAAATTACAGAAAATTTAATCTCTCTCTCTCTCTCTCTCTCTCTCTCTCTCTATATATATATATATATATATATATATATATATATATATATATATATATATATATATATATATATATATATATATATATATATATATGAGTAAATTACACCAATCGTCCCTCGTGAACATGTCAGAAAGCGTGTTTAGTCCCTATTTTCAAAAATTAACTCGGACCGTCCCTTTTTTGGTTAAAAGTTGCATGTTTCATCCCTCATCAATTTAAATCTACATGTTTCATCCCTTATGAGACTTGAAAAGACTATATTACCCTTGTTTATTTTCTTTTTGATTTTCTTTTTGATTGTTTAATTTTTTTAATTATATTATATAAAAAAAATAAAGTGGGCCCTCACCTTACACACCCCATCCCCACTTAACTAGATACCCTAAATCTCCCATCCGTTCTTTATCTTCGTCTCAAAACTCATCTCTCAGGTGAAGCAAAAATTCGGCCATCGGAGGTAATCATCATCATCTTCAAACCACCGGGGTCCTCCCCTTCGCACCAATGATGTCATCCCGTGCAAGTAAGCGTTGCTATCTCCTCCAATCCACCATCGTCACATCCAAGCCACCTCCACCTCCTCACTTGTGCGCTGCCACTGTGGAGATCGGTTATGGAGCTCAAAGGATCACAACCATTCTCTCTATCTCTCCTCCTTCTCTAATCTGAATACTTTATCTTCCAACCTTCACTTTCATCGTCTTAGATCATTGTCGCCTAGGGTTTCTTCTCAGATTGTGATCACCACCTAGGGTTTTATCTCAGATCGCTTAACCTTCTCGAGCATCAAACGTGATAAAATATGTGGATCTTTAGCGACTTCGTCCCTACAAGCTTCTCTTCTTGTTCCCTTCATTATTGTTTGTGAAGAAGATATATGTTGTTGGTGATCTACGGTGGTCCTGGAGAGATATGATGGTGATGGTATTGATCGGTGGTGTTGTTAATCTGCCTAATTTTCATCTTAATTGTCTTAATCACTTAAGTAATTCCCAACACATGTATATTGGCCATATAACTAGTTTCTTATGTATGTATGTCCTTCAATCCACATAAATTCGTGTAATTTACTTTTTTTCGGAGAAAGGAAGAGGACGGGTGGTTTTTGGTGATTCTGGTGGTGCTGGTTTCCCGGAAAAGTAAAAGGAAAAGGGAAAGAGAAGGGGAGGGGACACTTAGATTTTTTTTATAATATAAAACTGATAAAGTAATAAAAGAAAATGAAAAAAGGAATTATTAAGGGTAAAGTAGTCATTTCATGTCAATAGGGACTAAGCGTGCAAGAAAAAACAAAGTCAGGGATGGTCCAAGTTAATTTTTGAAAATAGGGACTAAACACGCTTTCTGGCATATGCATGAGGGACGATTGGTGTAATTTACCCTATATATATATATATATATATATATATATATATATATATATAGAGAGAGAGAGAGAGAGAGAGGAGAGTTCAATTGAAAAAAAAGTTGATAATGGGGGAATCATTCTCAACCACAAATTTATTTTGCCGCAAAACACTTAGGCGTACCATCAGACATTGATAATGGATAAACATGTGTTTTCCAACTAAATATGTTTCCTTAAACTATTTTAATCATTATCTTAATATACACAAAAACATACTTTTTTTTTTCGTTTTTTTATTTTTATTTTTATTTTTTAGAAAGTTATTATTATCGAAAAATTATTTTAAATATATCAAAATTCATAATTTTTTATTCTCTATAAATAAACATCCATATTGATATACTTTTAAGATAATTTTTTTTTTCGAGTTACAACTCTAGTTATTCTTAAGTGAATAAAAAAATCTATCAGATTTTTATTACAGTATATTCGTTATTCACTTATGAATAAAATGTATGCGTAACTTTTTTTTATAGTTTAAGTATCGTTCATATATGAATATGACATGCAATAAAGTTTTCTTACTTAAAATATATTTTTTACATTATCTTTCATCATATATTATATTTATATATGAATAAAATGTGTATTAGTTGTCGTCATATTTTATGTTCATATATGAATAAAATATTTATCAGATTTTTGTTATAGTTAATTTGTTATTCATATATGAATAAGTAGTATAAATGATATTTAAACTGTAAACAAAGTTAATTATATATTTTTATTCATAAGTGAATAACGAATGTACTGTAGTAAAAATCTAATGCATTTTTATTAACTTATGAATAACGATAGCTGAAAATATAAAAAAAAAAAAAATTTTATTTTATCTTAAAAGTATATCAATATGAATGTCTATTTGTAGAGAATAAAAAATCATGAATTTTGGTATATTTAAAATCATTTTTCGATATAAATAGCTTCTTAAAAATAAAAACAAAAAAACTATGCTTTTGTATATATTAAGATAATGATTAACATAGTTTAAGGAAACATATTTTTGTTAGAAACACATGTGTATTCCTTATCCATTTCCGCTGGTACAACAAATGCTTTTGCGGCAAAATAAATGAGTGGCTGAGAACGATTCCCCCATTCTCAACCTTTTTTATTTTCTCAATTGAACTTACCTTTATATATATATATATATATATATATATATATATATATATATATATATATATATATATATATATATATCGATTTTGACATTAGTTTTTTTTTTAAATTAAGATAATGATTTTTTCTAATTGTTTTAATCTTTATAACTTTTTCATTCGGTTGCGAATTAGCTTGATACATTTTGATGGCGAGACATGTTGACATGTTAGTATTTTGGTGACATCTCCTTATGTGTGTCAAAATCGGAAAAAAAAAACAAACTAATGTGTAGTAATTTTTGCGATATCTAAAGTGTAGGTTTTTTTTTCTTCAAATAGGTCTCATCATAAAAATAATTAAAATTCCAACAAAACAAATCATCAATGTACCTTGTAATGTTAGGCAATATAAACTTCGTCTAAACTAGGGTCTTTCTGTCTTTCTATATGTAGTTTGTTGATTGTGATAACAATGACTAACTAATCGTTATTTATAACCATTTCATGCATCTTGGTTTTTACCAACCCAAAAAACTTCCATGCCATTCTCTTTAAAGGATAAAATATTAAGAACTATATATTTACTTATTATGAATAATGTATTTATTATTTTCTTTATTCCGTATCAATGTGAGCTATTTCTTGCCATTAATCAAATATGAGAGAGAGAGAGAGAGAGAGATCCAAACGTAAAATTATATGAGAGCTATAACTAGAAAACTTTTGTATCATCTAACTTTGAAACATGTAAAATAGAGAAGAGGGGTGGACGAAATCTATGTGTAGCCCACATAGAATTCGTCCATGAGGGGATTTTGGAAGGATTTAATGGGTTGCTTAAGACCTAAGCAGAGAATTAGAGCTCTAGTCAGAAACTCTAACATCTCAGCTATATAAGGAACCCATAGGGCTCCTAAAATCGGCCACTTGATCCTAAGAGGAACCTTAGCCGAATTTTAGAGCCTTCACGCCTCTTTTATAATCCTCCATTGCTACTTGGTGTTTGTGATACATTTGAGGTGCAACATTTGAGGCTCTAAAGCTCTTAAAGGTCAAGATTAATCAAGCTACAAGAAAAGGTATTCATCTAACTTTGTATTAGTTGTCAATTTCAAAAATTGTATGCTAGTTTGGGTTCATGCTTTGGATGATTAATATTGTATGTATAATTTGAGAAAAACATAGATCCAAAGCATTAGGATTGCATGTACATCATAGGATTGTTGTAGTGCTAAAAACCCATTAGTGATATAAAAGTTTATGGTGTTTTTCTATTATATTTGATGCATTAGTGTATTGTTCAAAGCAAAAGAAAAATCGTTTTTTGTTCTACTTGATGATCACGATGTGGTCATATTGGACCACAGCGTGATGGCTCTCACGACGTGAAGACGAGTCAGACAACATATTTTTGAGATTTTGGCTTAAATTAGGTTTGAATAATTACCATAAGTTATTTTGCTAATTAAAAATTCAAAATTTTGATATGGTAATTAATATCCTAATCTAATTAAAAAGATAATAGTCAAATTTTAAGATAATTACAAGTTTTTATGATAAATTAATTATTTGTAAAATTTGATTTGTATTTATCTTGCCAATTAAAATTAGATTATGTCAAATTTAGATAATGGTAAAATTATATGATTATTTTAATTATTTTAAATTTGACTTAGAAAGTTTTGAAAAGTTTCAAAACTTGCCATCAAGTTTTGAAATTTAAAATTTGATTCAAAAGTTTCAAAACCCTAGTGTTTTAAATGTTTAAAATACAACCCTTATACTTATATAATATTAAAAGCCTAATACTTATATATAAGATTAGTTGGTCTTACGGTTAGTAGACCTCATTCACGGAGCTGATCTATAAGGGGGTAATAAGGAATCTGCCTATAAAATAACGGTTGAATGGGTGTCCACTCTCACCCACCACTTCCTTGATTGGTGGAGGGTCATTAGCCGAACGGGTAGGATAGGAAATTAAATTCCTCATTAATAAGTATAATAATTATTATAAAGTAACTAAATGTTTTCATAAATTCTCAATCTTAGTTACTTTAGGAAAAATGTGAAAATGATGTTATTCCATAAAATTGCACTTTGCACATTGCCAAGTCGTTAGTGGAGCGTGTGTGGTTAACCGACATACTAACTTGGACTAACAAAGGTGGCAAAAGGTAGCTTGATGTTTATCATAGATCAATGGAGTTGATGATCAAGATGTAAACCTAACGTACAGACAGTACGCCCATCATAATGTGATGAGTCCCAAAACCCTAATTTTTAGGGTTGGCTCACTATTTAAACACCTTAAGTTCCAGGTGTGAGCCTCCCTTTCATCCTCCATTGTCTTAAACCTTAATTTCGAGTTATAGCTTCATCCAAGAGTGTTGTGAGCCTTGTATGTACATTTTTAGTGGATTCTAGTGTATTTTAAGAAGTAGTAGCTTAATTTAAGGTGGTGGTTCAAGGAAAGGCTTGTAGATATGGACTATTTGATACATTTTTAGCTCATTGAAGGTAAAAAGTTCTTAGCTTGATCATTAGAAGTTGATATCTATGATTATATGGGTTGTTGATCCCATTTTGACCTCATGGATGTGATCTAGTGGTTGGACCGCTCTAGGAGCTTTGAGTTGCCACTCTTAGCAACTTTGAGGTTATAAGTTTATAAAAATGCTTGCTTGATGCTTATTGTGACATCCCCAAAATCACGGCCAGAAAAGACCGGTTTTGTTTATACTTTATTTCAAAATCAGAGTTATCTTTTAATAAAAGGGTTGCGGAATTTGTCCCAAAACAATAATATGATAAAGATTTATCAAAAGCATTTCCATAGAAATGTATTTCATTAAAAGACTCGGGATGTCATGTTCGTACAGATCAAAAGTATAAACAGTACAATATAAGCCTTACTACATTATTTCATATCTACAGGCCTATATCCGTAATCCCTCGTCCAAAACATCACACCTATGCTCATGCGCCACTACCTGTAATGCATAAAACTGAGTGGGTCAGGCTTGGGAGCCTGGTGAGCACATAGGGTTTTCAACCCACAATAAGTTTATTAATTTCATCAATCAACAATAACCCGATTACCCGTTCCCGTTATCCTCACTTTACGTCCCTAAACACCTATCATAAGGGACCTAGCCTAAGGATCATCATCGGGACGGACACTACTGCTAAGGGGATTCCTCAGCAATAAATGTCCTAATAGGCAACCATGTGGGGGATGGAGTACACCGGTGAACACATCGTTCACAACACCTACAGGTTGCGAGCCTGCTAGTGTTCCACTGGACTGTCTAGAAGAGTCCGTGGTCGTCATCTATACTCCGCTAGATGACTGGATCAACAACAACAACATCGAGGCCTCTCATCATTTTATCACACATCACCTATTACATCTACCCATGTTTTACCCCAACATTTTCGTAGATATAAAATACATATACAGTTTAAATCATTGAAAACATGTATAACAACGTTCATCTAGCATAGATAGCAAGTATTCAGATAATATGCACACATAGCACGTAATTTATATAAAATACTTCATATCTATGTGTAAGTTGAAGGTAACTATGCACTCACCGGAAAAGGTGGTGATTCCGAACTCAGACAGCGCTTCGCTTCTTAAAAAGAATTTTTCTTCGACGAAACCTAGTATTATTACCACTAGAGTTTAGTTTATTATTCGTCGAGACTAATTAATAGTCTAGCTATTATTATTATTATATAAGCGTCAAAAAAAATACTTATATAACCCATAATAATAGCCCAAGTATTTATTATAAGTTCCTAATAACGTTACTATAATTAAATAAAAGTTATATTAAAAATAGCGTAGGCGTAGCTCACTTACAGCGGGTTTTATAGAAAACCGGGCTTTGCTTGGAGCAGCGTTCCCGAGCCGAAAAGCTCTTCTTCTCAGAGCCTTCGAGCACTCCGGGGCTTCCGCCTCGTGCTAGGGAGGTTCCCTAGGCTTTTCGGGGGATTTCGGGGCTAGAGAGAGGTTCTAGAGAGAGAGAGAGAGAGTAAAGAGAAGAAAGAATGGGAAAGGTGTGAAGAAAATGAGGGTGGGAGAGGTGGTATTTATAGGGTGAAATGTGGCTGAACTTGGTGCCACATGTCACCATCTGGTGGCAAGCCTTGGGGAGAAAGCAATGGCCAAGATTGTGCCACATCACCCATTTTCGCACAGCACACTTCCGACTTCTAAAATCCGTAACTTTCACATACGACCTCCGTTTTTGACGTTCTTTATATCCACGCGTAGGTAATAATAAGATCTACAACTTTCATTTTGACACCGTCAGCTAATTCTCGACCGATCTTAAATTTAACAGTACAAGGAGATTATACTGTTAAACGTCTGCGTAAAATTAATAACTTCTACATACGGACTCTGTTTTTGTCTGTCTTTTTACCGTTGATTTCCTATTAATGAGATCTTCAACTCTCATTTATGTTGCGTAAGCCAAAAACCGCTCGAACTAAAATTCGAGTTTCAGGCCGTGCACTGCTAAGCCGAATCTTAGAAAAATCATAACTTCTTCATACGAAGTCAGAATTGGGCGTTCTTTTTATCGATGTTCTTAGTTTAACATATTCTACGACTTTTGTTTAGATTGCTAAGGCTAAAAAGTCTTCTATCGTAAATTCACTATTTACGTTTCCCGGTGTCGTGCCGGTTTTATCGTAAAACTTCGGCGGGCCATAACTTCTTCTTTATAGCTCGGATTTCGGCATTCTTTATATGCACGGAAACCTTGAGACATATTCTACAACTTTATGTAGAGATATCGGGATTATCTCACACTTTAATTTTGACGCTCATTTTTATTCTTTATTAATTATACATTTATAATTAAATAATAAACACATAAACACACATAATTCACATAATACTCAAATATTTCATATTTATTACTTCAAAAAGAGTTACAATAGTTGACCTAGACTATTATATTGACAAAAATGCTTAGCCCTGAAAACCCGGGCGTTACAATTCTCACCCCCTTAGGATGATTCCGTCCCGGAATCATGCATCAGCAAACAGATGTGGATAGCGACTCATCATGTCATCCTCTGTTTCCCAAGTGAGATTCGGCCCATTCGAATGTTTCCATCGGACTAGCACCAAGTCGACCATCTTGCGTCGTAACTTCTTAGTCTTACGGTCAATAATTGCCTCAGGCTCTTCGATCAGCCTTTTATTCTCATCCATCCTTAATTCCGAGATTGGAATTATGTCGGGAACATCTCCCATGAATTTCCTCAAATAACACACATGGAAGGTGTTATGAATACCATTGAGTTCTTCGGGCAATTCCAGCTTGTAAGCTTGGTTCCCAATCCTCTGAAGAACTTTGAATGGTCCAATAAACCTTGGACTCAACTTTCCTCGTTTCCCAAATCGTATAAGTCCCTTCCACGGTGAGACTTTAAGTAAAACGGAATCCCCAACTTCGAAGGTTATCGGTCGTCTTTTCTTGTCGGCATAGCTCTTCTGACGATCCTGAGCTGCTAACATTCTTTCCCTAATCACCTTCAATTTCTCAGCAGTCTCATGGACTATCTCGGGGCCCATAAACTGCTTCTCTCCGGCTTCAAGCCAACAAGACGGCGTACGACACTTCTGCCCATACAAGGCTTGATAAGGAGCCATCTTGATGCTCGAGTGAAAACTATTGTTGTAGGAAAATTCTACCAGAGGTAAGTGCTCGTCCCAATTCTCTTGGAATTCGAGGGTACATGCTCTCAGCATATCTTCCAACGTCTGAATCGTTCTTTCACTCTGACCATCAGTTTGCGGATGGTAAGCAGTACTCAAACACAACTTTGTACCCAACTCCTCTTGTAGACTCCTCCAAAACCTTGACGTGAAACGACTATCACGATCTGACACAATCGTAAGAGGGACACCGTGAAGTCTTACAATTTCCTTCACGTAAGCATTTGCGAGCTTATCCATAGACCACTTCTCGTTGGCGGCTATGAAGTGTGCACTCTTGGTGAAACGATCCACGACTACCCAAATCATGTCGTGACCATTCTTCGTTCTGGGCAGTTTAGTCACAAAATCCATGGTGATGTCTTCCCATTTACCCATGGGTACAGGTAAGGGTTCTAAACTCCCATACGGTTTTTGATGTTGTGCCTTAACCCTCGCACATGTTACGCACTCAGCCACATACTTCGCAACATCGAGCTTCATCGTCGGCCACCAGTAGTAGGGTTTTAGGTCCCTATACATTTTAGTGCTACCGGGATGAATCGAGTACATGGTCTTGTGTGCTTCTTCCATTAGAAGATCTCTTATTCCTCCCGTCTTAGGTACCCAAATTCGATCTTGGAATACCTTCAGTCCTCGACTGTTCGTACCGAACACTAACGTTTTTCCCAAACGTTCTTCCTTTCGGTCATTCTTTTCTAAGGCTTCTTCTTGAGCTTTCCTGATACTTTCCACAATCGTCGAGACGACTTCAATTCTTAACGCTCTTGGCCTTCTTCTTTCAAGATTGACTTTCCGACTGAGAGCATCAGCAACAATATTTACTTTACCTGGGTGGTAAAGTATCTCACAGTCGTAGTCCTTGAGAAGTTCTAGCCAGCGTCGTTGCCTCATGTTCAACTCCTTCTGATTAAAGAGATACTGGAGACTCTTATGATCAGTGAAGAGCTTGCACTTCGTGCCGTAGAGGTAATGCCTCCATATCTTTAAGGCGAATACTACCGCTGCCAACTCCAGATCATGAGTGGGGTAGTTCTTTTCGTGCTCTTTCAATTGTCGAGATGCGTATGCTATCACCTTTTCTCTTTGGGTCAGAACACAACCTAACCCGACTCCAGATGCATCACTATAAACTGCGAAATCTTCGACTCCATCGGGTAGAGAAAGTATCGGCGCTTCACATAACTTCTTCTTTAGCTTCTCGAACGCCTCATCATATTTCTCACTCCATGTATACGTAGCTCCTTTATGGGTCAAAGCTGTTAATGGAGCAGCTATCAAAGAAAAGCCTTGGATAAATCGTCGGTAATATCCGGCTAATCCTAGAAAGCTTCGAATCTCCGTGGGATTCTTCGGACGTTCCCACTTCATTACAGCTTCGATCTTGGCAGGGTCAACCATTATTCCTTCTTGGTTAACAACATGACCCAAGAATTGGACTTCCCGTATCCAAAAGTCACATTTGGAGAACTTTGCAAAAAGCTTCTCCTTCTTTAACACCTCCAACACTTCTCGTAGATGCTTGCCATGCTCCTCCTGGCTTTTCGAGTAAATGAGAATGTCGTCGATGAACACTATCACAGATTTATCGAGGAATGGTTTACAAACCCTATTCATCAAATCCATGAATGCTGCGGGAGCATTGGTTAGTCCGAACGACATAACCAAGAACTCGTAGTGTCCATATCTTGTTCTGAATGCAGTCTTCTCAATATCCTGCTCTCTCACCTTCAGCTGATGATATCCTGACCTAAGATCGATCTTTGAGAAGTAGCTCGAACCTTGCAGCTGATCGAATAGATCATCAATCCTCGGTAATGGATACTTGTTCTTCACCGTTGCCTTATTCAACTCTCGGTAGTCTATGCACATCCTCATGCTTCTGTCCTTCTTCTTCACGAATAACACCGGAGCTCCCCAGGGTGATGAACTAGGTCGAATGAAACCGCTATCCAACAGCTCCTGAAGTTGCATCATGAGCTCCTTCATCTCCGTCGGTGCTAATCGGTAAGGTGCCTTTGCTATCGGTGTTGTTCCTGGTAATAAGTCTATACGAAATTCTACTTGCCTATCAGGTGGTAATCCAGGAAGATCTTCGGGAAAGACTTCCGGATAATCGCACACAACCGGTATATTCTGCACCTCTTTCTTTTCTTTCTTAGCATCGATTACGAATGCCAAGTACGATGCACATCCCTTGGACAAACATTTCCTAGCTTTCATCAAGGATATGATTCCAGAACTCACTCTGCGTTTGTCCCCGTACACCATAAATGATTCCTTTCCGGGTGGGTTTATCCTAACTATCTTCTTTCGGCATAATATCTCGGCATCGTTGGCGCTAAGCCAATCCATACCCAAAACGATGTCGAAACCGTTTAACTCTATGGGTAATAGTTCCTCCTGGAATTCGTTTCCGTTTAGGTCAATGACGATGTTCCTAATACGATTACTAACAGGTACGAATTTGCCACTGGCAACTTCTACAATTAGGGCGTTATCAAGTTTTTCTACAGGTAATGCTAATTTCGCACTAAATTTATGCGACACAAAGGAGTAGTTGGCTCCGGAATCAAACAGTATATTTGCAGGCAAACCATTTACAAGAAAGGTACCTGAAGCGACGTCTGCTGCCTCCTTTGCAGCCTCGAGCGTCATCTGGAAGGCTCTCGCCTTCGGCTTTGGTGGTATGTTGGGTCTTCCTGCCTCCTTCTTCTTCGGGCAGTCCTTCAAAATGTGCCCTTCTTCATTACACCCATAACAGGCCTTCTGGTTAAGAGTGCATTCGTTGGCATAGTGCCCAGGCTTTCCGCATTTGTAACAAGTGACCCCTCCATCACACTTCCCAGAGTGCTTCTTCTTGCACTTGTCACACCACTTTGCTTCTGATCCTCCTCCTCTCGAACTAGACTTCGAGAATCTACCTTTCTTACTGGACCTCGAGGATCCGTCAAATTTCCGTTTCTCTCCCACTTCCGCTCTCTCCAGACCCTTTTCTCGTATCTGGGTCTCCACATTCTTAGCAGCCCAGATAGCAGCTTTCAAAGTGGTAGTTTGCTTGACCATTGGGCCGAAGTCCGCTGGTAATCCGAGGGCAAATTTGTTAACCTTGGAGAGTTCAGTTGGGACGAGGTGAGGAACAAGCTTCATTTTCTCAGTAAAGCTTGCAGCGTATTCAGTAACGCTCATTCTTCCCTTCTTCAGATTCTGGAATTCGTTGCTGATCTCCAGAAGATCCTGCTCAGAGCAGTATTGCATCTTCAACTATACCAGAAAATCCTCCCACGACATTTTGCTTGCTTCACCTTTGGGCATTGAATCAGCTAATAGCTTCCACCAGCTTAGTACTCCAGATTTCAATAGAGGAACTGCAAGAGCAGTCTTCTGCCTATTGCTACACTCGCAACTCTCAAACATTGTCTCCATCTCAGAGATCCAGTTCATGACTTCCACCGGCGTCGGGCTTCCGGATAGACTCGGTGGCTTGGATGCCATGAAATCCTTGTATTTGCATCCACGTCCATCATTTCCTCCATCCTGGTGGTTTTGCCTAACTATCGGTGGGTTGGCTTGACCAATAGTCCCACTGTAGTTTCCTTCTTCAGTCTGCCCTTCGTTCAACTCGGGCTGTTCGAGCTGAATAGTTGCTTCCTCTCGATTTTGCTGGAGCAAACGCCTGGTTTCCTCCATTTGACGATCCAACATTGCCTGGATCATCGCTTGCACTCCGGCCATCGTTATTGGTCCGGCGGCGGCTTCCACAACTGGTATTTGCTCGATCACGGGGGGTTGGTGTCCGTTCCCATTTGCGTTTACGTTTCCGCTACGGGTCCTTACCATCTTGATCTATATACCGAATAAGGTGGATTTAGATCTTTATTTAGGAGAGACGTTTTAAATCGTCCTTATCACTCCGAAACGTTTACATGCTAGTTCTAATATCGTAGTCGTACGTTTAGAATCCTAAACACATAAGGTTCCAGATCCGGTCGGCAACAGACCATAGATCCCGAACAAAATAACAGCATATCATGCATAAAACATTTAGCACATAAAAGCATTTTAGGCACAATTCCTAAAATAAGCTAGTGCTCACACCTCACAATCATCGCTTAGCATTCTAAGTTTAAGTCTAGAAATCCTACAAATTCCTAGTTCGCTTAAACTAATGCTCTGATACCAACTGTGACATCCCCAAAATCACGGCCAGAAAAGACCGGTTTTGTTTATACTTTATTTCAAAATCAGAGTTATCTTTTAATAAAAGGGTTGCGGAATTTGTCCCAAAACAATAATATGATAAAGATTTATCAAAAGCATTTCCATAGAAATGTATTTCATTAAAAGACTCAGGATGTCATGTTCGTACAGATCAAAAGTATAAACAGTACAATATAAGCCTTACTACATTATTTCATATCTACAGGCCTATATCCGTAATCCCTCGTCCAAAACATCACACCTATGCTCATGCGCCACTACCTGTAATGCATAAAACTGAGTGGGTCAGGCTTGGGAGCCTGGTGAGCACATAGGGTTTTCAACCCACAATAAGTTTATTAATTTCATCAATCAACAATAACCCGATTACCCGTTCCCGTTATCCTCACTTTACGTCCCTAAACACCTATCATAAGGGACCTAGCCTAAGGATCATCATCGGGACGGACACTACTGCTAAGGGGATTCCTCAGCAATAAATGTCCTAATAGGCAACCATGTGGGGGATGGAGTACACCGGTGAACACATCGTTCACAACACCTACAGGTTGCGAGCCTGCTAGTGTTCCACTGGACTGTCTAGAAGAGTCCGTGGTCGTCATCTATACTCCGCTAGATGACTGGATCAACAACAACAACATCGAGGCCTCTCATCATTTTATCACACATCACCTATTACATCTACCCATGTTTTACCCCAACATTTTCGTAGATATAAAATACATATACAGTTTAAATCATTGAAAACATGTATAACAACGTTCATCTAGCATAGATAGCAAGTATTCAGATAATATGCACACATAGCACGTAATTTATATAAAATACTTCATATCTATGTGTAAGTTGAAGGTAACTATGCACTCACCGGAAAAGGTGGTGATTCCGAACTCAGACAGCGCTTCGCTTCTTAAAAAGAATTTTTCTTCGACGAAACCTAGTATTATTACCACTAGAGTTTAGTTTATTATTCGTCGAGACTAATTAATAGTCTAGCTATTATTATTATTATATAAGCGTCAAAAAAAATACTTATATAACCCATAATAATAGCCCAAGTATTTATTATAAGTTCCTAATAACGTTACTATAATTAAATAAAAGTTATATTAAAAATAGCGTAGGCGTAGCTCACTTACAGCGGGTTTTATAGAAAACCGGGCTTTGCTTGGAGCAGCGTTCCCGAGCCGAAAAGCTCTTCTTCTCAGAGCCTTCGAGCACTCCGGGGCTTCCGCCTCGTGCTAGGGAGGTTCCCTAGGCTTTTCGGGGGATTTCGGGGCTAGAGAGAGGTTCTAGAGAGAGAGAGAGAGAGTAAAGAGAAGAAAGAATGGGAAAGGTGTGAAGAAAATGAGGGTGGGAGAGGTGGTATTTATAGGGTGAAATGTGGCTGAACTTGGTGCCACATGTCACCATCTGGTGGCAAGCCTTGGGGAGAAAGCAATGGCCAAGATTGTGCCACATCACCCATTTTCGCACAGCACACTTCCGACTTCTAAAATCCGTAACTTTCACATACGACCTCCGTTTTTGACGTTCTTTATATCCACGCGTAGGTAATAATAAGATCTACAACTTTCATTTTGACACCGTCAGCTAATTCTCGACCGATCTTAAATTTAACAGTACAAGGAGATTATACTGTTAAACGTCTGCGTAAAATTAATAACTTCTACATACGGACTCTGTTTTTGTCTGTCTTTTTACCGTTGATTTCCTATTAATGAGATCTTCAACTCTCATTTATGTTGCGTAAGCCAAAAACCGCTCGAACTAAAATTCGAGTTTCAGGCCGTGTACTGCTAAGCCGAATCTTAGAAAAATCATAACTTCTTCATACGAAGTCAGAATTGGGCGTTCTTTTTATCGATGTTCTTAGTTTAACATATTCTACGACTTTTGTTTAGATTGCTAAGGCTAAAAAGTCTTCTATCGTAAATTCACTATTTACGTTTCCCGGTGTCGTGCCGGTTTTATCGTAAAACTTCGGCGGGCCATAACTTCTTCTTTATAGCTCGGATTTCGGCATTCTTTATATGCACGGAAACCTTGAGACATATTCTACAACTTTATGTAGAGATATCGGGATTATCTCACACTTTAATTTTGACGCTCATTTTTATTCTTTATTAATTATACATTTATAATTAAATAATAAACACATAAACACACATAATTCACATAATACTCAAATATTTCATATTTATTACTTCAAAAAGAGTTACAATAGTTGACCTAGACTATTATATTGACAAAAATGCTTAGCCCTGAAAACCCGGGCGTTACACTTATATATGGTCCATACATGTTCTTGATGGATTAAGATGGGTATTATTGGGTTAAAATACTCATTGGGTCCCTTTGAGCCATGCAAATGCATAAAGGTGCCGACTTTATGCATTAAGAGCTTCATTTGGAGGTTTCCTGAAGTTTAGATGAAAAGTTCTTAATTGGTTAAGTCACAAAAGGAGTTTTATTGATATTTGGGTACACCCCGCGTAAGTCCTTATACGCCCCACGTACTGATTTGAGGCCCCCAATCTTTGCTTCGAGTACGTTGAGCGTACCTAAGGGGGTACGCCCCGTGTACACTCATCAGTGGGCTTATGGGTTTGTTTCATGCTTGGGCTTTGGGCATGGGCTTAGGTTTGTATGTTGGGTTTTTGATCCGGGGAATCTTAGAGTCTTAGTCTTCTGTTTGGACATGTCTAATTGGGCCCAGATTTGTATTAGGCCTTGGTGGACCCAATGGTTTTGGACTTTAGAGGGCCCAATTGGCTTATACCTTTGGGCCACCGGAGAACTATTATTAGACAAAAATTCTTGGTCTTTTGGGTAAGGCCTATATAGGGTTGGGCCCAATTTGGAAAGTTAGGCCATTTATGGGCTTTTATGGATCTTATAATTTTGAGCCTTGTTGGTTTTGGGCTTGTGCCTTGGTTGTGAGTCTGGTTGGACTAGGGGTAAAATGGTTATTTTAACCTAAGTTTGGATTATGGATCATGGTTTGGAATTCAGTTGCTTATTGGATGTTGTTTTGGTATTGCTAGCTTGGGAAGTCATCAGGGTAGCAGCTAGGGTTTCTTGCAATGAGCTTCAGCATTCGAGGTGAGTCTCCTCACAATATCTACATGTCAAAGGAACCAATGCCGGTCCATTATGTGCTATGTGGCATGCTAGTTGTCTTGGTGATATGTGGTATGCTAGTTGTGTTTGTGATACTTGCATGGAAGACCCCGGGGGGTGCCCGAGGCAGTTGGATATCAAACCATGGGGGGAGATTCCAGGCTAAGACCATGTGGGGGTTCCCATGACAGTTCATTAAGACCATGTGGGGGTTCCCATGACAGTTCATTATGACCATGTGGGAGTTCCCATGGCATCGGAATAAGACCGTGGAGGGTTTCCATGACATCCTTATATATTTATATGCATTATTTATTTGGACTTATGTGGTTTCATGTGTGATATGTGTTGGGGAACTCGCTAAGCTTTGTGCTTTCGGTTTTCAGTCTTGTTTCAGGTACTCCATGAAACGACCCAAAAATCACGACCAAATTTTTTTTCTTTAAAAGCATTATTAGAATCATATTTATAAAAAAACTGTATCATAAGTCATAACATAAATTCTCGAGTATTAATTCAAAACATAATATCATTATCAGAGTCAAACATTCCCAGGCTAACTGACTATGGTGTGTGCACTGCAATCTCCCCGAGCTCCTCTTTTAAAAACTGAGTACCTGAAACCAAAACTGAAAACCGTAAGCACGAAGCTTAGTGAGCTCCCCCAAACTACCACATACCATACAATAACATATATACACATATTGGGCCTTGCCCACTGCATCGGGACGAAGCTCGGAAACTGCATCGGATCGGAGTCCGGAACTAACTGGGACCTTGTCCCCTGCATCGGACCAAAGTCTGGAACTAACTGCATCGGACCGAAGTCCGATACTGACTCCCTACATCGGACCGAAGTTCGGAAACTGACTGGGACCTTGTCCCATGCATCGGACTGAAGTCCGGGCTAACTGGGGCCTTGCCCCCTACATCGGACCGAAGTTCGGAAACTGACTGGGACCTTGTCCCCTGCATCGGACCAAAGTCCGGGCTAACTGGGGCCTTGCCCCCTGCATCGGACCGAAGTCCGGAAACTGACTGGGACCTTGTCCCCTGCATGGGACTGAAGTCCGGGCTAACTGACTGAACATAGCATAGCATAACATATCAACTAGCATGAACACATATACTGCATACTACATCGGGCCGTAGCCCGGAACACATAACACATATCACATAAAACATAGCACATAAATCCTGTCTGAGCCACGAAGGCATCAAACATACTAACTACTGCATCGGACCGAAGTCCGGAAACTACTGCTAACTGAACGGGTCGGCATTGTGGCCTTAGACCCGTCCCTACTGGAAGGAAACTCACCTGAGACTGCTGAACTGATGCTGCTAATCCTCTTGACTGCTACTTGACCTCTAACTCCGAACTGCTGCTCCACTAACTCTTCGAGCTTCAAAAGCCAATAAAACACTTAGTCCAATTGACCTCCAAAGGTCACTAGGTCAACTCTGGTCAAAGTCAAAATCCTAGTCAATGTCAACCTTCCAGGTCAACCCTACTCGCCGAGTTACCTACTGATTCGCCGAGTTCATATGCTCTGGGTCTTTCTTATTCGCGACTCGACTCGCCGAGTCAGTCTATGACTCGCCGAGTCCAACTAGTTCCAAGTCCTGTCCTGTCCAACTCGCTGAGTCACCACCCGACTCACTGATTCGAATCTCAACTCGAAGGGTTTAGGGTTTCGCGATCTGACTCGCCGAGTCCAAGAACAGACTCGTCGAGTCCTAGACAATCTTCAACCAACTCGTCGAGTTGCTCATCCAACTCGCCGAGTCCATGCCTAACTTCATTCGACTCGACGAGTTGTTCATCCTACTCGTCGAGTTCCTCCTCATCTTCAAGCTACTCGCCGAGTCCACTCGAAGGACTCGCCGAGTCTATCCAGTCCTCAATCCATGCAGTGGCTTTTCGAGCCAAACAGAGTTTCCAACTCATAGATCCATACTTCTAGGGACTATTCCCCACGTAAAGTGGCAAACTTTACGTGTAGATTAAGAGATCTAGGCTCAAAACACCCTAAACTCGGGTTTATGGCAAACATACTTCTTCAACATACCAAGGGCTGATACTTTAGGGGATTCAAGACCAAAACAAACATGGATCTGAGGTAGCAACCTCAGATCTGAACCTCCAACTCGGATTGGTTACATATCATACTAAAATGACCAAAACTCACATATAAGAATAGATCTAGGTGCAAAGGGAGTCCAAGCAACAACTTATTACCTCCAATTGTTCTGAAATGACTCCACAATCCCAGATCTACAGTCCCTTCTTGCACCTCCAAGGTCTTTCTTCCTCCTCCAAGCTTTAGTGCACTCTTCAAGGCAAGATCTAGCTCAAAAACGGATATGGCGGCTAGGGTTTGGTGTTCTGGGGTAGAGAGGTAGTAAAGGAACCCTAGGAAGGAGAATGAGACGCTTAAATAGGCTCCAAGTTCCCGGATTTAGGGTTTTCCTCGTTCAGACCCAACTCGTCGGGTCTCCTTGGCCGACTTGCCGAGTCGGTCGCTTTCACCACAATCCGGATCCCGCTCGGACTCGCCGAGTCCGTCCATGGACTCGCCGAGTCTCCCCTAAACTTGAGGTTTTCTTTCTTTTCTTGGCTTTCCAAACTTTGGGGTGTTACACTCCAATTTTAAAATGAAGAGTTAAGGACGATCACAACGCATACACCCATGTTTTCCGCAATATGTGATCTTTGGGAATAAACTCTGATAATTGTTTTATTTAATTGCTTTTCAATGTTTGGATATGTTTCATTAATGTTTTGACTATAACAAAATAATAATAATAATAAAATTTTTATCCTGGATTTTTGGGTCGTTACAATTGTACATAAGGAATGGTTAACCATTATTATTAAGTGTAACAATCAACACATTATATGTATGAATACTTTAGTATAGGCAACATGAGACTAAATTGCACAAATGTCACTACAATTTGGATATCAGAAAAGTCCGTATATTTAAGACAAAAATAACTACAATTTTTTTATTTAAATTTTAATACCTAAAATGTGATGTCACCAAATAATGATAAGTCGACACGCAACGTCATAACATAATGCCTTAGCATAAAAATATATGTGAGACTTTTATGCAATTTACCTGTAACAAATTAAAAAATATACAATTATATTTGTATACTAGTTTATAACCCGTGAAAACCACAATTACAAAATTAATTAAACTTTCTAAGTAAAAACTCAAAACTATTAATTAATTATTTTAAATAACTTATTGATTAAGAGATATTTTTTTAGTTATATATAAAACTATAATCATTGATTCAAATAAATACGTAAAATTATATAACCTTATAATTTATATAAAATTTATTTTATTTTTTATTCTAATGTTATTAATTTAATGTAATTAAAATAAGAAATTTGAAATTTGAAATTTAAAATTTAAAATTTAAAATGAAGAATTAATAAATTTACAAGTGCTATGATATTAATTATAAGGCCTAATATGATGATACGTGGTAAAAAAAACTACCATTTTATTAGTATAATGATTTATTTATATTTATATTATTTGCTTTATGATATTTGGAAAGATGTTCCCTATTTAATGTTATGATACAATTGATAGAATGTATGTATTTATTTCTGTAATATGCAATATTCATATAATATGCAATATTCATATAATATTGTATATTACTATAATGTAATAGTATATATTTTATTATTATTATTATTATTATTATTATTATATTAAATGCATACAACTTATTACTCATAAAATGCTATTTTAAAATTATAAATTTAGTAAAACATTTGGTTTTATAAAACTAAACGTGTATATATATATATATATATATATATATATATATATATATATATATATATATATATATATATATATATATATATATATATTCAGTTGGTCCATACATCATTATTGAAAAATGTTTTCACGATGTTTTCGAAGGGCAAATAAAATGATTGATGGAATGAGATGATTTTCAAAATTTTCTAGCTCAAAAAATAATCATTAATTAAAAAGTAAATCAATTACATTATTTTCTTATAAATACCATAAAGTAACAAGGAGCTAAATGGTCAGAAATAGAAATATAATTTTAATTACATATGTATATAATGACATCAATGACATCGTATCCAACTTTTTTTTTATTTTTTTTATATTATCAAATGATAAAATTTTCAAAACATAATATAATATAAAAAATAAAAAATTGAATGGTATAATTTATAAATCATTAATAATATATTTTATGTTTTTACTTTTAACTCGACAAATAATTTCAATATAAAGAGTAAATTGGTCAATAAATACGAAACCGTTACACAAAAACAAAAGAAAATATGTTCAATGTTGGATATATATTTATTAAAAGCAATATTGAATTGGGGATAATAAATGATATTTATTTTGTAAAAAGAGTAGGATGTCTAATTTGTTGGAACATTAAACTCTTAGTATGAGTTGGTGTTATAACACCATAAAATTATTACCTCATATGTCACGTCATATTATTAATATTATAATTAGAAATGATGATGTTTTAAAATGTTATACTAATATTTCAACACCTAGAGAGAGAAAGTGAGAGAAGAAGAAAAAAATGATGATTAGTTGATTTCTCACATCTTATGATATAATATTTGTTATCATGAAAATGTGATGTTTCCCATATCATAACTAATTTAAGAGGTGTCACCTCATCCATAACGTCATATTGCGTTATTTTCATATAAACTGATGTTATAACATCTTTTTACATGTCGCTTCAACCTTAACATCATATAGGAAATTGTGTTTCTATATTATAACATGTTGAGAGAGAGACACACACAGAGAGAGAGATTAAATTAAATATTTTTAAAGGTTCATGATGAACTAGAAAAAAAGATTTTATTATAATTTTTAATTTTAAATAAAAATATATTGAATATATACTGCCCATTTTTGAATAATTACATACATCATTGCAAAATCACTTATATATTGGAAAATTAATTTTTGAATGATCTACAACACAGATAAATTAAGATATATGACCCTTTGGTATGTTTGTAATCTTTTGAAATAAATTAAGATTCAAATGTTACTAAAAGATTTCATATATGTAAAATAGCTTAAAGTAAAAATAAAAAATAAAAATAAAACTAAATTACTTTATATTATATAAAGCAAAATATATAAAAGTTGGATTATTTCATTGTCTACTCCTAATAAATGTTTCAATTTGCCAAATAGGAGTTACTAGGCAGCAAGATTGTCAGAATGCCGAAACACAATGTTTTTAGAACTTGATACTTGTATATATATAGATATCCGGTGTTGTTGAATTTCAAGTTTATTGTGTCAAAACTCAAAACAAAACACCATTGCATGCTCTCTCCAAATTCATTAACCAAAACCCATTTTTCCCTACTTTCTTCTTCGATTCCCACCCCCTTCGTCTTCACAGACCTGTTTTGACTTTCCCTTAAAAAAATCAACTTGGGTTCTTGACTTTTTCTGTTCTTGATACTTTAATGGGGCCCATCAGAAGTTCCAAATCAAAAAAGAAGGCTGAGCAGCCTACCACCTCTCTCGTCACTCCGCCGCTTCCTCAGCCTCAACTTTCCGATTGGTGGCATGATTTCTCCAAAAGGTTTCATGGTATGGTGTACCTTCATATATTCGTGTTCTTGCGTGTGGTTTACCTGATGCTCTTGAAGTTTTTTCGTTTAATCGTATATAATCCTTATAATCTTTGTCGGTTTGATTTAGTGTTTCTTGTTTATGTGTTTATCTGATTATTCTTGTTGATATGCGTAGAATGTGATTAAAGGGATTATCCAAATGGTGTTTTTAGGGGATTTTCGTGTTTGTTGTGTTAATTATGCTTGATTTCTGGATGTTTTTACTTTTTTATGTCGAATCAGTCAATCTTTAAATCATGGTTTTACTCCTTTGCTGCATAGAATACGCTTGAAGATTCTGCTATCTGTTGTTCAACATTAATTTATATGTTCTTCGTGTTTGTTTAACATTAAACTCTTCAATAAATTGTCAAAGTCCTAACCTATTAATTTTCAGAATCAAAATTTTTCCAAATCATTTGTTTTATAAACCCCTAAATAATTTCAGTTCTACAAAATTTTTACAATGGTTTAATGTTACAGTGACAAATATCCATCAACTTTGACTTAAAAAGCAATTCATTTGATTCTAAAAAGTCAAACATTGACTCTTTCACATAGATTTTAGGTGAATTTTGGAGGCTTTATAAACCAAATAAAAGGTCAATTCTAGTTCACCAGAGCTCCATGTTGGCTAGGGTTTTGGTAGCATTTGTGCAAGTAAATTGCCTCAATGATTCAAAAACGTTGACCTCACTAGATTCGATAGTAGTCCCGGATCTTAAACTTCATAAAGATTTGTTTTTGAGTTTGTCAATAACGTTTCTTCGTGTCACATTAGCAAGAACTCATTAAGAACTTAACATCAATGATAATTCTCTAAGTAATTCTTAAGACTTCATCAATGCAAACCGTTAGAACTCATTAAGAAATTGCTTCAATGGTAGTATCATGCCATTTTTGGGTCCTTTATAATCACAACTTACTCAAAAGTTCAATGTTTCATGTTTTTAACCATAAAGTTTCCAACTTTAATCATTAACATTATCTTGAATCTTAGAAACCAAAGCTTTAACTATTTACAACCGTTCTATAAGGTCATGATATGGTAAGATCTCCATTATGCAAAAAGAAATATGTATATGATGATACCATTTTCTGCTATTACCATTAAAAAGTTCACATTTTGTTGATTTTCAGGGAGTTTATCCAAATCAACGGATTCACAAAGCTTCGAATCCTTGTTCAAGATGTCAATGAAAACGTTTGACTACATCTCCTCACTCGTTAAAGAAGATATAATTGCAAAAACTCCAAACTTCATGGACATCAATGGCATTCCTTTGTGCCTATATGATGTGGTTGCTACAGCATTAAGACGTTTAGGATCCGGTGACTCTTTAGCCATAGTTGGAACTTCACTCAACCTAAACCAAACCACGGTTGCTCAGATAACCAAACTGTTTGTTGACACCTTGGAATCCCGGGGAATCAGCCACATTCGATGGCCGGAATCGGAATCCGAGATGGAGGCCGTGAAATCCAAACTGGAAAAGATCGCCGGACTCCCGAACTGTTGTGGTGCAATCGACACCTCCCATGTCATGATGTGTCTCTCGACTGCTGACCGGGCAACCCAATTGTGGTGTGACCGCGAGAAAAACCAAACGGTTACATTCCAGGTAATCGCAGATGCCGACTTGCGATTCCGGGATCTTGTCGGTGGGTGGCCAGGGTGTATGACCGATGAGCGCATCCATAAAAAGTCAACTTTTTTTAAGTTTTGTAAAAATGAGGAGAGGTTGAATGGGAAACGAAAGGTGGTTTCGGAAGGAAACGAGATTGAGGAGTATATAGTCGGGAATTCGGGATTCCGGTTGCTGCCATGGTTGATGACTCCATATCGAGGGAACAAGCTTTGTGATTCCGAAGTTAGATTTAATCAAATGGTGATGAAGACACAAATGGTGGCACAGAAGGCGTTAGGGAAGCTGAAACAGAATTGGAAGATTATTCAAGGAGTGATGTGGAGGCCTGATAAAGATAGACTACCCTTGATTATTCTTGCTTGTTGCATCCTGCATAACATACTTATTGATATGGAAGATGAAGTTCAAGAGAAGCTTGTGTTTTCACATCGCCATGATTTGGATTATCGTCCAGCTGTTTGTCATTTAGATGATGATAAGAAAGGTGTCGCTTTGAGGGAGAAGATTACTCTTCATTTGTCTGGAGGATCGAAGCCATAAATGTTGTGGTTGATATGAGTTTTTTTTCTGGTTTTTATATCTTTTCTTTTAAAATATAAACTACACATGAGATGAAAGTTTCATGAAACTGTGAAATCTTAAGAGTTGCTTTCTATAGATTTTGTTAAAGCTTGAGGATTATGAGAGAGTTATTACAGTTTGATTCTCGCTTAATATGATTCTATATCTTAAACTATTATATACTTGTCACCTCGTTACCAAACAATCATTAGACTTGTCATAGGTAAAAATAAACATTTTGATGTTTGCAGTTTTTTAATAGAATATATAAGATGGTTGGTCTGTAATAAAGTGACGCATTTGTTCCTTGAAAATGCAAGATTTTAAAATCTGAAATTTCGTTTTTTATTTTCACGTATGATAGTTGTTTTGCATTGAAATGATAGGCATAATGTTTCAAAACTATCTTCGTTCTTACATATAATGGTACGATTTTGTATAAAACTTAGAATACCTTGAGTCATTGATACAAAAAGACTACCCAATCAGGCTTTATCCGTTGATGTTACCAAAATTGCTCTATTGTGTCTCGTGTTAACCTTGACCCAGAACCATCTTTTAAAGCCAACACCACTCAAGAATTGGCTAAATTCATTGTTTCTTTTCCTTGATTGTATTTTCACATAAAACTTGAAAGTTGTTTTGCAATGAAAAACAAGAAAATCGGTTTAAAATTTTTGTTTGATGTTATTGTTTTGCATGATACTAGGATACCTTAGGTAATTGATACGGAAAAAATAAGCATTCGACCTTTATCGGTTAACGTTACACCAAATTCCACCATTGCGTCTTATGGATCTGGAACGTATTATTTTTAAACAAGAATTATCTTTTGAACTTGTTGACACTCAATAAGTCATTAGAGTAACCCTAGAACATTTGTTCCGTGAATTTTAGTTATGTTTGGGTACCTTTTAAAGCAACTTAATCGATGTTTTTGACCTCATTCAACATTTGCTTGCGTCTTGTAGATTATGGTTAGGTTGGATTGATTATTTTTTCTTTAAACCAACTTGCTTTGTATATGGTAATGTAACCATTTTAATTCAATAATGGGATTTTGTCAACGATGATCGGAGTTGTGGTTCTATATGTTTATGTCAGTTAATAAATATCGTAATTTGATAGTTTTTAGTTTCTATTAGTTCCGTAAATTCGTAAAATGTATAATAAAGCGACATGATTCATGTAAATATAAAAAATTCGTAAAATGTATATAAAGCACCATGATTCATATAAATAAATATAAAGTAATAAGATATTGTACAAAAAAAATTACATATTATTAAAAATAAGTCAATATTATATCTTGTAGTTCGTCTATATATAACTTGTCACTTTCTATACATATGCAAATTGACTCATGGTATGTGTAGAAGTGTAGGGAAATAATTGTTGTAAGCTTTTGCAATGTATAAATCTTATAAAAGCTTCTAAAAAAGTTCTCAAAAGTTATTATAGTAGCATTTGAATTAAAAATTGTTTAAGGTTTAAAATGAAAATTAGCATAAACCTTAGGGTCTTTTGTGTACTTTATCCCGACATGAAACCTACGAACAAAATTGCAAGGAAGGATCTGGCGATTTGCCACAGGTGCTCTGGAAAAAGTTCCGAGATTAGGGTTTAGGGTTTATAATTGGGGGAAATGGGAACTCGAGATTTTGATGTGAAGAAGCTCTTAAACGACAAGAAATTCTGGTTCGCTTCTTTTCTCATCGGTTGGGCTGCTGCTCTTCAGGTAACGATTTCAACCAACTCCCTCGATCGTATGAAACGCGGTGAATCGATGTTGTTTATTTTTGAAGATGCTGTAAAATTGTAGTTATGGTTGTAGGGGCATATGATGTGGTTACAGAGGCAAGATTCCTTCAAGCAGAAGTTTGGAACCCTAGACGATCAAATCACTGACGATCGACAGGATTCAACTCATGCTACATAGCCAATTGGGAACTACTGCAATCAATTCGACTACTCATAGTAATCTTTCTTTCTCATCTCGAATTCAGGGGCTAACACTATTGCATGATTTTCTTTATTCATTTACTGCTTTTTTGTTGTACTTTGATGCTTTTAATTTTGTGAATAAAAATAATGTTTCGGTTTCAGTTCTTTAAGCCTTAAATTCTGGACATATTTGAAACCATGTGTAAAACCACAACCATAATCAGAACTAATGTAATAGTCCAATATGATGTGCCAGTGATTTCTTTTGGTAATGTTGAGATGTTTATGCCAATTGTCTTCCTGAGAATACTTTTCGTTGATGATCAAATGGTATGAAGTTTGAACAAGAAAAGAAAAAGGAAAAGTTGCAGTGGAAGGTTCCCCCCACCTTTATAGAGCTTGATTCAAGAAACTTGATCAACCTTTCTGATTCTGTTCCCACCATAAACTTTGACCCTTACTCCTTATTGTAAGCGGAAATGGAATTAGAATTTTTATTTGCAAACATGTTTGTATACTTTGGACCAGTGATAATGGTTTTGAATCCATAACAGTTAAGTTTTACACTATTTAGTTGGTACTGGTTGGCTTAAAGATCAGTGGTAACGGCGATTATACATCTAGTTCTTGTGGAGTGAGTGTTATGAATCAATTTCCGTATAGGTTCAATATCTTACACTTGAGTAGCATTTAAATCGATGTTCAAGTCTTTTGGATATATTATACTTTAGCATTGTTAGTTTTATTCATTTCCATGCCTTCCACATTACGGTGGATGGGTATTTATATATACCAATACCTAAGAGTTAGAATCTAATACAAAAGATGGTAAAATAGAATGTTTCCTAATATAATGACTAATTATGATAGGACTTTTGACTTAAATGACCATGCGACTCTCGATTTCTAGCCACCAAATATCTAATCACGCTAAATTAGACATTGAACTATGATTTTTTTTTTCGTTTTGCCCCATTGTGACTTCATGCACTTGGTTAACCGTTTCCCTCCCTAATTGGCATCTTACATGGCCTAAATGGGGGTAAAATGATGTTGTTTAAGTGGGGACAAATGAACAAAATTTTGTTTCCCAAATGCTCACGAGCAGTCATGCACCTTATATCACTGTCCATCACCCGCCTCACACCATCCAACACCTGACGGCCTCACCATCTTTCACCCCTTTCATCACCTTCTTCAAGCAATCCCCAACATGTTACGAGCATCCCATCACCGTCCCCTGACATTTACCTTCAACAGAAGTCGCCCTTACACATCCACCATGAGTTCTTGGTGATATGGAAACCACAATATCAACCCCACTATCATCCACATCCAAGCCACCATTTTGACCATCAGATACCATCACCACCACATATCACTATCTCCATCCATTTACCCTCTTCACCATCTGGCAGCCAGACCACCACCAAACGCCACCACTATCTTCATTATCATTCACCTTAATCACCAAAACCATCATTCCCCAACAATTTGATTGCCGGTACAACCGTAAAACATCCTCCCCTTCATCTCTCGTGAAAGCAACTATCATCGAACCATCACTAGTATACCAATAATCATTACTGAGCCTCCAAACCACCATTATCTTCACCCTTGTTCCTTACATCTTCGTACATGCAGTTAAAACAAAAAAAAGTATTTAAATTAGTATGGTGGAGAAGAAAGGCACATAAGAAAAGGGGAGCATCTAATCTCGATTTTTCAAGGAGGGTAGGTGTAGTTTTCTTGAGACTTGAGGTATACATGGTTCTCGATTCAAGAAGGAAAAAAAAAGGGGGGGGGGGGGTAAGGGCAATTTGTAAGTTGAGGAAGAAAAAGTGGCAGGTCTCGATTTAGGCTTAGCCTGCAGCGAAGCGGTTAAAGCCCACTGATACCCGATCAGGAGGACAGAGAGGCCACACTTGTGGCAAGTATGAAAAGGTGCATGATAGTGTATGTCGTAAAGGTCGGGTGCCATAAATGTGGCAATGAGGGCCAATTTGACAAAGATTGTCATTAGCAGTAGCAACTCTCGTAACAGGGTACTTGAGTTGGTTGTCACTGTGATTAGGTTGTCCATGTGAAGGCCAACTATCCATTGCCGACTTCTAGGATCGTACAGTCACCGAATCATACTACTCTTCGAATCACGGATGGTTGCTAGGGGAGGCCTGAGGCCCCGAAGGCCAGAGGTCGCGTTTTTCAGTAGATTGTGGAGGAGGCCAGGGCGGCACCAGATGTCGTTACTGATATGTATTCATTTATAGTTCTATCAAGTTAAATTTCTATATGCTTATATTTATGCTTCTGATAGGTACCTTCTTAGTAAATTCATTGTCTGCTCTTGTGCTTTTCGACTCGGGTGCGAGTTAGTCATTTGTGTCTTAGTCTTTCAGTAGGGATTTTAATGTGACCCTTGGGGAATTGAAGTGTCTGTTGCGAGTATCCATCGCCAATGAACATAAGGTTTCCGCTTCGAGCGTTTTCCACAACTGTACCTTGGAGATATTTGGGGTGATCTACCCGATTGACCTAATCCCCATCCCTATGAGGGATGTATGCGTGATTGTAGGGATTGATTGGTAGAGTAGATTTGGAGCTATGATTGATTATGAGAGGCAACTTGTGGTAGTTCAAACCCCAAGTGGGGGAGAACTAACCATTTATGGTGAGTGTACCAAGGTAGGTTCAACTTTTTTTTTTCCTGACTACCAATGCTAGGTAGTATCTCCAGCATGGATGTTCAGGTTATCTTACCTATGTGGTCGACAATCGAGTCGAGGGGAAGAAGTTAGTTTTAGATGTCACTACAAACTAAATGACATTTTGTGGCACAAAAAAATATCACTAAAAACCAAAAAAGTGCCACTAAAGACTTCCTAGGGAGTCAACGACACAAAAAATGAATGCCACTAAAAGCGATGCCACTAAAGTTCTTTAGTGACACTTCTTGATTGTGTCACAACAACCCTTTTGGGTTTTAATGACACTTTTTTAGTCACTATAACACTTTTTTGTGTGACTATATAATTACTAAATTAAAAGCGTTTTATTTGTGTTTTGGTGGCACTCATTTATTACAAAACATTTATGTATGGAATTTATGTGTGATTTTTTTATAAATGTATATGAATATAAAATAATAAAAATAATTACTATAATAAATGGAAAAACACTAAAATATTACTTCAATTAAAACATAACATGTTTTACAACAGTATTCTTATTATTTAACACAAGAATATATTCCATGAGGCTTAGTATGTTTAAACGATGTCCTAGTAACACAAAACATAATTAAGAAGAACCCATTTCAATCCATCTAGTGATCGAGAAACAATCATCTCTGAATCTCTACTAAAAACGATACAAAGAACGACATCATCATGAATTATGGAGGATTCCTACAGTAAGAAAACACAATATTTAAAAAATTACATAAGAAACTATTACAATGTAAAACCAAAGTATCACTCACTTTCTTAAGCTTCCTACAAATGTGATCCCATTGTAACATCCAAAAAAATACACATAAAATTTAGTTTTCAAATTTCATTCAAAACATACAATAATCAAATCAAAACAGTAAAAAATGTATCGTAACAACATTTTATCATAGTACATGTAACGTCTGATTCTTGGTACGCATTTAATTATAATTTATTCACTTTTATAGAGCAACTCGACGATTTGGGAGCCCCAACCTTGTCGAGTAGAGACTAGATGGGGTGCGGGTTTTAAGCAAGCTTACAATTGCATTAGGGTTTATGAATATAGGGTTTGTGATTTGGAGGCTGAAAATGAGGCCAACAAGTGGTGAATAAGATGCTTAAATAGGGTGCAAAACCCTGAAATTAGGGTTTCATCCTGACATCCCTACTCGACGATTTGAGAGCCCTCAACTCGCCGAGTAGGGATGCCAGGATTTTGCACCCTATTTAAGCATCTTATTCACCACTTGTTGGCCTCATTTTCAGCCTCCAAATCACAAACCCTATATTCAGAAACCCTAATGCAATTGTGAGCTTGTGAGCCATTTTTGAGTGAAACTTTGTGTGTTTTGAAGCTTATGAAGGAAGGAGAAGCTTGGGGATTCAAGAAGAAGATAGTAGATCCAGAGACTTCATTTCTTCCTCATCATTTTCTGGTAAGCAAGCCTCAAACTTGCTTAATAGCTTCTTAGATCTCTTTATTATCACTTTATTGAGTTTTTGGTCCATGAAGCTTGATCTTTGGGATATGGACATCCCAATTGAGTGAACCATCAGATCTGGAATATTGGAGGGCTTTCATGGCATAAAGGTGCAAACTTTATGATCATTGAAGCCCCATGCAAGCCATAGGATGTCACATTAGCCTTTTAAGCTCCAAAAGGCCATGCATGGAGTGAAAGTTAGAAGCTTTATGTGTTAATGTAGTTTTTAGGGGCTAGATCTCTGTTTGTATGCTTTAGTTTGGAGTATGGATGGCTTGTGGACCAAGATCTAGGTCCTAAAGAGTTAGGGTTTGAGCTAAACCCATTAAGTAAAGGTACTAATAAGTAAAGTTGGAAAGTTTACCCTTAAAAGGACATTTTCAATGTATATGAGAAATATGAAACTTAGATCTGAAGAGTAGGGGCTTAATCCATTAAGATGGCCCAAACAAACTGGGGAACTCGTCGATTCCATAGAGGAACTCGACGAGTTGAGTTGATTTGTCCCGATTCAATACTAGGTACAACTCAACGAGTCCGAGGAGGGACTCGAAGAGTTGATTCACTTTATCACGGCTACGATTAGCAATGGAACTCGGCGAGTCAGGGGGATGACTCGATGAGTTGGATGGTAATTCTAGGGTTCCGAATTTATAGAACTCGGCGAGTTGATGGATCAACTTGACGAGTTGAGTCAACCCAGAATGTTGACTTTGACCAGAATGTTGTCTTTGACGGGTAAAATGGTCATTTTACCCTAAGAAGGATAATTGGATTTTTTTTACTAAGTGTTATTGTGATAATGATAGATGGGGAGCCATTGGAGCAGCAATTAGAGATTCCTCACGACAAGATTTCACAGTCGACTTTGAGAGGTGAGTTTTCCTCCAGTAGGAACGGGTTGAAGGCACCAATGATGGCCCGTTTATGTATGTTAGCAGACGCCATACTAAGGTCCGACACCGAGCTATGCCCGATGTAGGTTTATATGTTTTTGGAATTCAGTCCGGTGTCAGGGAAAGCCCGAGGAATGTTTGTATGCTGGATGTCTTTGTGATTCTTGCATGTGTAGGAAAGCCCGAGGAATCTTTTATTGCTGAAATTCCCAGTATATGTAACGCCTGTGTTTTTGGGCCTGTCATTAATGATGATATAATAGTCTAGGTTAACCTTTGTAACCCGTTTTGAAATAATAGAAGTGTATTATTTGAGTATTATGTGTTTTGTGCTTAATTGCTTAATTATCTGGTGTGATTAATTAAGAATAAAAATAAGCGTCAAAATTTAAGTATAAAATAAACTTGATATCTTTAGATAATGTTGTAGTAGTTGAAACAAGGTTTCCGAGGATATAAAGAATGCCGAAATCCGAGTTATAACAAAGAAGTTATGACCTGTCGAAGTTTCGCGACAGAACCGATAACGCTGAATGACGTAAAAAGTACAATTTACGTTAGAGCGATATTTAGCCTTAGTGATCTAAATGAGATTCGAAGATCTCGTTGTTAGTATCAAATCGATAAAAAGTTAGGCGAGAACGGACGTCAAACGAAGAAGTTATGAATTTATAACGAAATTTTCTGTCCCAGCCTATTAAAAATAAATAATAAAAATAAAGTCAAAATTAGCCGACGGAGTCTAAACGAAAGTTGTAGAGCGTAGTCTCACCTTCGCGTGGATATAAAGAACGTCGAAAATGGAGTTCGTATGAGGGAGATATAAATTTTCGAAGTTTATTAAATAATTAATTATTAAATCTCGGTAATATCCGGAGGCAAGTCACCGGACTCATCCGGAGTACGCCCTGCGTACAGCGAAGAATGTCGACACTCGCACTCGAGAACTTCGGATGACGCATGCGCTTACGTTTCGGAGGCAGTATGCCCCGCGTAAGGCTGTACGCCCCGCGTACTCCGAGGCTCCAGCCTCCTATAAATAGGATGCGAGGTTGCTGAGTTTCTTTGCTATTTTTCTCTCTTCTCTCTCCCGTTTTACCTCAATTTGCGTGCCAGAAGTACCCCGAAGCCCAGGTAATATTCCCGAGCCCCGAATCAAGTTTTGAAGCCCCGAAGATCCCGAGAAGTGCGATTTCCGAGCCGAAGCTCTGTCCGCGAGAAGTTCGATTTTTGTAGAGATCTTCCAGATCTGCTGAGGATTACTACTTCTACAAGCCGTAGTGCTGTCCGATCATCTTCTTATCAAGTGAGTGTGTAGTTAATTTCTTCTAACGCATAATTATAAAGTATTTTATACGAAATAGGTGTTATGTGTATAATTTTGTTGTTATGTGCGTGAATGTATATTCACTCTCTTCAATCTCATAGATCTGATTTGTTTTCTATGAAATACGTGTTATGTGGGTATGCCTCATCTGTTATGTGAAATATGTATTGGATGAAATGCTATACAGGTTTTAAACTATGTATAAAAATATATATTTTTATCTACTAATATGTTGGGTAGAACATGGGTAGATAGTTGGTGTGTAATAAACAGATGAAAGGCCTCGATATTGTTGTTGTTGACCTAGTTATTCAGCGGAGTATGGATAACGACCACAGACTCCTTCTAGACAGTCTCGTGGAACGCTAGCAGATTCATAACCTGTAGGTGTTGTGAACGATGTGTTCACCGGTGTACTCTATCCCCCTCATGGTTGCCTTTAGGATATCTATTGTTGAGGAAACCCCTTAGCAGTAATGTCCGTCCCGATGAAAATCCTAGATTAGGTCCCTTGAGATAGATGTTGTTTTAGGGACGTAAAGTGAGGATAACGGGAATGGGTAATCGGGATAGTGATTGGTTGGTGAAATTAAATTTAATTTATTTATTGTGGGTTGAAAACCCTATATGCTTACCAGGCTCGCAAGCCTGACCCACTCAGTTTTATCTGTATTACAGGAAGTGGCGCAAGGGCGTAAGATGGATGAACAATCAAGTTGTTTTGTTTACAAGTCTGTATATGTATATATTTGTTGAATGACTTGTAATGTTATCGTTTATGCTTAATGGTCTGTATCGGAACATGACACCCCGAGTTTTGATTATATAATGAAAATACATTTCTTTTATGAAATGCTTTGGTAAACATTGTTTTATCATGTTTTGTTTTTGGGAACAAATTCCGCAACTCTTTCAAATCAAAAGGATTTACTCTGAAATTATTTTAAAAGCATAATTGAAAATCGGTCTTTTCTAGCCGAGATTTTGGGGATGTCACAATATATTAAAAACAAATTGAGTACAAAATATTGTCTCAAAATAATACAACTCTAGGGATGTCATAACTGATACACAACATATGTTACAACGTAAAGACCTAGCAATCATGAACTCTATTGCAGGTCTTCTCTCCGCATCATACTTGAGTCTTCAGTAGTCTTACACTGCTGCCTGTGATGCATATAAATTGAGTGGTCAGGTTGGGAAACCAGGTGAGATACATAGGGTTTTAAATCCTACAATGTGATAATAATGTATATCCCAAACCTACAAAACCACTATTATCATTAACACAGATATATCATTCTATCCCATCCCATCGATCCCCACGTACTGATCCTATGCAATGATCTTACGAGATCTAGCCTAAAGGATCAATGTGAACAACAAATCGACGATGCTGCTTTGCAAATTCCTTGGTAGCAAATGAGGATCAATAAAGACATCAAATAAGGGGAACGAAATAAGTTTCACCGTGAACCTCCGTTCGTAAAAACCAAAAGACAGTTAAGTCAATGGTAGTTATCTAGATAACAATGCCTAGGCGTGGTCCGAATATCGTGAGGTGTTTTACCCCCAGACTCTCCCTATCAAGCATCGAACTTTTCCTAGGTGTGGTCTAAAATATCATGAGGTATTTCACCCCAGACGCACCCTATCCGGAAATATAACATCATACCTAGTAGTGGTCTATTACCGATACACTTTATTAGGCAATCTACGAAGTTCCCTTAAGTACTTCGGGAAAGGAAACGCTGACACATGAAGTTCGTCCGATCACTTCATAAAAAAAACACTGACTCCAAAGCTCTTTCAACATAAACAGTATGGGGAAATACTAATAGAGTACTCTCGTACACTCCCATAACCGACACACAATAGTGTCAAAAAGACTTTGTACTAGATAGTACTTCTGGTACATTATAGTAATCTGGTATGGGTAGAACTCGTACCCGAGAACATAATAGTACCCTGGAACAAGCAGCACCTAAGACATAGAGCTTAGAAAAAGGACTTTGTACATAAAATGTACTTCTGTGCGTAGAACGTACTCCACCAATCATCAATCTCAGCACACACACGTACTCTTAATAAAAGGCCACCCAATGTCCATACTTAATTGAACTAAACATCCATTTTTAAGTATTATCCCATGACTAGACAAAACTACAATGTTTATAATCAATTTTAAATACCAACTCTGTTTAGGCAACGCTAATACTTAACACAGAGTTTTAGGTGTTAATTTATTTTTTTAGAAATAATACTTTTATTATTATTATTATTATCACGTAATAATATATATACATCTTAACACATATATCATCAAATATATATCTAACACATATTTCAGGAAATAAGTATAATTGACATATAAACTTTCAACAAATATTTAATGTTTTAATTAATACTTATATTAAAATCATGTTCATGAAAGTAACTATGCATTTACTTGACTAGTTAGTGGAGACTAACTATTGTCCTGACATAAAGCTTAGCGCTGCTTTACAACTTATTATCTTGTCGAAACTTTATGTATGCTTATATTCCTTGGTCTCTCAAAACTTCTTTATGATGTATTTATTTGTTTCATAGAAAAATGTTGATCGGATGCTTATTTATAAGTCTTTCAACAAACTTCAAAGAATCCATATGTTTTCAAAAAGCAAGTCATCTTAAATATTGACACATTGCCCCCTAATTAATTTGAAGTTGTACACTAGTGATTAGTTACTCAACACGTACCAAATGAACTTGCCACATAAACTTTCATAAGTGTTCTCTTTTGTATGAATCATAAATATGGATAAACTTCACAAACTTATTTTTCCTTTATAACTATTTGACTATTTACTATAAGTTATGAAATTAACATATTATATAAGTGGACATATTATATAATATAAGTGGACGTTTCTTTTTCAATTATGACTAAAAATCATAATATATATATATATATATATATATATATATATATATATATATATATATATATATATATATATATATATATATATATATATATAACTTTCTAAATCTGCTAATCGATAACTAACATCGTAAAATATAACTAATAATTATTGTTGGAAAACAGATGTAACATAAAAAAATTAGCATTCTACTATTTGAGTCCACCCTTTAATGTATTTAGACCAAATACATCTTATAACATACATAGTGATATTTTAAGGTCGTTACAACTTTTATTAAGATTATTTATCCTAAATAATCTTTTATTTAAAAAAAATGTTATTTTATTCCTCTTCGATGATAAAAAGATTTATACAAATATTATATACCCATAATATTTGCCTACATAACACATATATAATAAATAAGTATTTTTATATAACTCGTAAAGCGTATGAAGAGAAATTATCCTATTTGAGGATTTTAATCTTTTTAAATAAAACAAATAGTCGTAACGAAATTCCTTAAATGTCTAGTCCGAACTTACAGACGTTACACTGCGATCCATCGATGAGCTAGTATGCTAAGTGTACTAGCTTACTAGCTAGGGACTAAAAAGTTAGAAATTTGACATAAGGGTTAGAAAGAACATGCCCATAATCTCGAATGTTACACCCGGATAAATAGTTATGGAACCAAGTATTGGATAATTCTTTGAAAATTTTCACTGGTTTGGGATGATTATGATATTATGATTATACCCGTCCGATTACCCAGCCAAGCATGAGACGGTGAATTCGTTTGATAATTTTTTTATGTTTGAACTTATAAAATAACAATTATTTTTTTCACTTAAATTCTTTGTACAAATATTAGATTTCACAATACAGATAACTGAGTTTGCAATTTGATTGACAAAACACTACATGCTTTTATCAGAAAAGTTGCAATAACATCTACAAAATCTCTTTCGCATATAACATCTACGAAATCTCTTTCACGTCTAATATTTGTGATTTAACATGTCATATGAGAAAAGGTTTTCTCGGATAAATTTGCAGAGATATATCAAAGGATTTCTTAGATGTCATCTATGAAATACTCACCAAAAATTGAAATATCCCTTTCGTTTTTCCCCTTAAACACTTAAAACATTTTTGTAGATGACATCATCATTTTGCAAATAGTATGCTAATTACGTAGATGTCATCGAAATTGATGGATATTTTAATAAAGTCTATAATTTTTTATTAGAAGTTAAAGAGTGGTTAATGAAATTAACTTGATTTTTTTCTCTAAAATAATTTGATGCCAATAATTTTGTTAGTAAGTCACTGTTAATTAACTGCCCTTTGACTAACGTGTTTTGGATGATATATATAAGTCATATAACGTGTCGTAGCATCCCCAATTGCAAATTTGCAATACCTATGGCCACTCATTTTTTCTTTATTCAGAGTCTAGCAAGTAAGATGCATGACTTGGATTTTGACAGGTTTGATATTTTGGAACATGCGTTATTAACGTTTCAAGAATGAATTTTGTTGCTTTGAAATACTGAAATTGTTTGTTACATCATGCTAAAGCAACTCACCATGAATTATATATATATATATATATATATATATATATATATATATATATATATATATATATATATATATATATATATATATATATATATATACACACACTTTTATCAATAATAACTCCAAAGTCTAAACCCATATTCGGTCGATGACCGTTTTATCAATGGTAAAAATCCAAAAATTATTGGTTTATCAGGGTAAAAAAACTTGGTTTTTGTTTTTTGAGACTTGTAAACAATTCTTAGTATTTTTGATTTAATTGCAAGAAAAAAAAATACAAGAACTTAATTACGATGCCAAAATGTAAAAACTTTTGAAAATTTTCCAAAAATTTTATTAATGAAATATGCTTAAATAAATTATTTAATGTATTATAATAACAATTTTCTAGACTTCAAATACTTCCAACTTTTGTATGTATTATAATAACAATTTTCTTTTTGGAAATACTTTACTATACTATCTTCTTTTACAGTATAAAAAAATTACAATTTATTTTTAGTATGCAAATGTATATTTAAGATTATGGTTGTTAAGATCCCGATTTTGATCATAAGATCTTATAAATAAAAAACAATCCCGATCTCACTAGGATCTATATAAAGCAAGATCTAAAGTGTGATCTTAGAATCCAGAGTAGGATCTTAGGATCTTAATATGATCCGATCTCACCTCTCTAGTTTTATTATATAGTCGAACATGAAAAATTCGTAGATTCAATTTTAAATCGAGCATCGTAAGTTGGAAGAAGCATCATAGAACATCATCGGTAATTCATCACGTATTAGGCATGTTATACTCATGATATTCCATTTATTATATTAAGCCTTTAGTTATATATATATATATATATATATATATATATATATATATATATATATATATATATATATATATATATATATATATATATATATATATATATATATATATATATATATATATATATGGGAGAGTTCATGCGAAAATGCAAATAATTTGCGAAAACGCGAAAACAAGAAAAACCAATGATATTGTGTCACCTCAACATTATATTTTGGAAAATAATTCATCCAAACTTTGAAATATATGATGATAATCGATGATAGATGATAAATTGTTTCATATTAGCAAAGTATGATTTTTAACATTTTTAAGAAAACATGAATTTAAAAATGATTAAGGACGTAAAAAAATATAATTATCAAAACCGTATTTAAATCTATATTACCATAACACCGTCCAATGTAAACTTACTATATTTAATTTATTGCTAATAAATTTATTTTTTTATAGTACATGTGCTTGATTTTCACAAGATAAAATCTGTTTTCGCGTTTTCGCAAGATATTTATATTTTCGAATGAACCTACTTCTATATATATATATATATATATATATATATATATATATATATATATATATATATATATCATAATGATCTTGTTACTTTTTGTAATTGAGATGTTTTGTTCCTAATTTTTATGGTTTGCAACAACAAAAATTATTGTTTATGTTTAAAAAGCTAAAGTTGACTCCATATCAACATCTTAATCGACATCGAGTAATAATATATACTGCACATCTAAGACCTGACGAGCAAATTTGAATACAAATTCATTTTGGTAGGATCTTTCAATCCTGATCCGATTTACAATCACGATCTTGCAACAAATAAAACGATCTTAGATAAGATCACAATTTTGACATCATCGCTTAAGATGACAAATTTAGTTGGTCATCATGATATAAGATCTAGAAAATTTTAGGTTAATTTTGGTTGTTTCCAGCTAAATAAATAAATAAATAACACTGTTTTTGTGTTTGTTTGTATGATCTTATTAATGTATTATTTATATTTATTTTATAGCTACAAATAAACAAGAATACAAGATGCACAGGTAAAATCTAATTTAATCGTTGTCATATAGTACTAATGAATGGTAATTAAGGCAAAAACGTATCCACAAGCCATTTTCCGTCGCAATTTGTGTTTATATTTCAATAGTAGGCCCTTTAGTCTACAGTCTACATATAGACCATCAATTTCTTAAACATGTGATACACAACTCAACTGCTTATTTAAAAGTATTAACTGACTAACTAACGGAAAGTCATCGTAAGAATGCTAACTCCCACCATCTTGATTGTGATATATAGCGAGTTTGGGGGCTTTAATGCTAGAAAATAGAGTTGAGCGAAATTTTGTATCATACTTAACCCCCCTACATACAACTATCTTTTTATTTTTGTATTACTTTATTTATAATAGTTTTTTAAGAAATAACTTAAATTAAAGATTTTTGTTAGGATTTTCAATAAAAAAAATTATAATTTAAAATCTATTTCAAACGATGTTTAAAAAAAAAAAAAAAAAAAAAAAAAAACTCCAATCAATTATCATAAATTTACAAAATTATAGTTTAGACAGTTAATTTTCCATTAATTTTTCATTTTTACCTTTTACACATATAGCTTTTTATCCAAATAAAACCTTATAATTTCTAAAACCATAAGTTATTATTATTATTATTATTATTATTATTATTATTATTGTTATTATTATTATTATTTAAATAGAACCTTATAATTTCTATACACATAAGTTTTGATTTTTTTTAGAAAAATAGAAGGTAATTAAAAATTGTTTTATCTGAACGAAAATAATAACCTTTTATGGTAACTAAAGGGACACTCTCTCTAAACCCTCGAGGGGTTGGTCAAATAACATGGAGACGGGTCACATGATGTCTTGAAGGCAAATGATGTTTTGATTTTTGTAACTAATTTTGTTTTATTTGAGTATATATGTAAGCATGTCAATGCTCCAAGGTTTCTCATTCTAAGTAAGAATCTCGAAGTCGAAGTTACGCAACTGTTGAAATAGTTTAGAATGAAGTTTTGAGAAAGATATAAAATTTGGATACTAAAAGGGTGTATGAGATTTAATTTTAACCCTTAAAAAGATTTTTAGACAAAATGACTTACTATTTATGATGGATTGGTGGTGAGATTTGAGAAAATAAGGTTTTTTTAAAAGGTGTTTAGTAACATTATGGTGAGAAAAATCAACGGTGAATAAATTGTTTTTTAAAAAATATTTATCTTAGCTTATACTATATGTTTTAATTGGTATTTGTCTTTTAAACACAAAAGGTTATAAAGAGTTTTGAAAACAACTTATTAAAATATCTTTTTTGAAAGAATGATGGGAATTTATTATAAAAGTATTTTCATGTTATAGACTTAATGACTTTTCAAAAAACTAATAATTCAATAAATTATTTTCAAATGAAAACTCAAACACCCTCTAAACATTAAAGTGTTCTTTGTTTTTTTTAAGTCAAAATGTTTGTAGTCTGTGAATCACATCTGTAAGCCTTTGCAGTAGAAGAGGTGGACCAAATTTTTGTTATATAACAGGTTTGTGATATAACATGTTCTTTTTAAGTTTAGGTAGACTATTAGGCGTTTCAACTAAGAAACCCTACTTTGATTACTTAGGCCCTAAGCAGCCTATGGACTCCCTCCTTATAGGCCTTGGACGAATTCTCATGGGTTTCCCCATAGATTTCGCCCACTCCAACCTCTATGGAGTCCATTAGCCCAATATCCAACTATCACACAATTGACAGTTCTAACCCCCTTTATTTAATTAATGTCTTTTAGCCACAAAATTAATTCTTATTAACTTTTGACTAATATTAATTAAACAATATGATTTCTCTTTTAACATATTATTCATATAATATATTAACAGATCATAATTAATCTCTTTCTCCACAAATCATCCTATCAAGTTGCTTTGGTGAAGGCAACCCAAAAGGACCATGCTCATAATCGGGTCAAGTACATACAAAATAGTTATGGACTTAGACACCAATCTAACAGTCTCCCACTTGAATAAATCTAATAACTATTATGCGTATGACTTCAAACCTGATCAGCAATCGTAGCTTTCAAAAGCCGTTGTCAACTTTGATCTTATTAGAAGCTTGTCCTTTAGATAAGGGATTATATATTCCTCCATTCTAGATATCGTATAAACTGAGACATGGATTTAAATCATACTCTCTATTCATGTGTTGTTTCCTGATTTCCAATTTATGACGACTGACAACAGACTACAATTAAACACATCAACTTAGTCCCGGCTTGGCCAAGCGCTTAGGTGTCATCACTAAATCATCGAGGGGCCCACATATATCGCTTTTATCCTATTTTGGGTAAAAGGAACCGATAAACTTCGACTAAATTCTCGTTTGTACTCACTCACCGAATCACACACAACAATACGTTTTATAACACCAAGTTATTGGTGCGTTTACATATTATCAATGTGTAACCGACTCGCAAGATACAACTCACACATCTCGGTTTCAAGATTCTAAGATATTATCGTCTTACTAATCACTTGTGATAAAACCCATGAAGTGATCCAAGTGAGCGTGGGTTTAATCCAATGCTCAAATCATAAACACTCATGAACGTTGCAGCAAACATTTGCTATGTCTAATACACTTTAGGCAATCTACAAACCAATTCATGACAACCTTCTTTCATACCTACTCCCAATGTATGAGCGGCTGTGGAACGTTCGAATAATCTTATTATTCAGGAAGTCAAAACATGCAAAGTGAAACACAAGAATAATTGAACCCAATATGGCCTCAAACTTTTGAGTATAAATAAAACTCCTTTTATTTAATAACCATATTGATTACATATTATTCATTGTATAATGTTTCGGGTAATCAACTTATTACTTGAATTATAACAACAATAGTCCCATGCTCTAAGCATGCACACTATATTTACGTATGGTCTGTGACAACCCGATATTTCGAGACAATGAAATGTAACACCAGTCAAATATAGATAAAAATTTAACTTTCCTAGAATCTTATTTGGGTTACATAAAGTAGTAGGAATCGTGTCAAGGTTTTCATACATATGAAGAACCCTAAAATCCAAGTTATAACGAAGAAGTTATGGCCAATCGAAGATTCTCGGTAAAACCGGCAATACTGATAAACGTAAAACACGAAGTTTCAATACAATAGTTTTTGGCCTTAGGTATCTAAATGAAAGTTTTAGATATCATCAAACCGTAAACGTACATAAAAAGAACGTCCAAATCTGACTTCGTATGAGGAAGTTGTGATTTTTCTAAGTTACAGATATAACAGTAGACAGCTAAAAACTCGAAATAGAGATCAAGAGACTTTTAGCCGACACAATCTAAATGAGAATCGAAGGGCTCAACAATACTAGCGCAACGGTAAAAAGTCTGACGAAAACGGACGTCGGATGAAGAAGTTATGAAACTTTAACGAACTTTTCCTATCCCGTCTTATTAAAAATATAATATTAAAAATAAATTTAAAACTAGCCGACGGAGTCTAAACAAAAGTTGTAGATCGTAGTCTCACCTTCGCGTGGATATAAAGAACGTCGAAAACGGAGTTCGTATGAGAAAGATATGAATTTTTGAAGTTTGCTAATTAATTAAAATATAAATTTATGAAAACCCGGTATTATCCGAAGTACGAGTCAGCGGTCCGATCCCTCGTACGCCCAGCGTACTCGGATGCTAGGCTCCGGTTCGTCCATGTCACTCCAATGTTTCGACCGAGGATGCGCTCATGCATGACGCATGAGTACGCAGCGCGTACTTTAGTACGCCCCGCGTAACGAAACCTCTCAGACCCCTATAAATAGAGATGCGAGGGTGCCGGCCAAATTTGCTAATTTCCTTCCTTTCTCGCGCCGAAGCTCTGCGTTTCAACCCTCGGAGTCATCCCAAAGGCCCGATTTTCATATCCAAAGGGAAGAAAGTTTTACACTCCCGAGACTCCCGAGATTTCCCGAGAATCTCGAGAGATCCGCTTTCTCAAGTAGAAGTTCTGGTCGGTTTTCGTCACGCTTTCATACCCCTATAAACTACACTTTTAAATGTTTTATAAATACTTTTAGATGCTTTTAAGGAGGGGGGGGGGGGGGCGGGAATACAAGTTAAATACTCGATTATTGTTGTGTGTTATATAATAAAGTTCATTATACGCTTTTTATCAACGGAATCATATGTGATTTATAACAATTATTGGGAAACTTTCGTATAAAAAATATATCACGATAACATCATAACTTTTGAAATGAAAAGTGTTATTATATATATATATATATATATATATATATATATATATATATATATATATATATATATATATATAAATCAAACACTCTGCTTATACTGTATGTATATGTGTCCATCTTTGGTACTACAAACATACGATTATTTTGGCACGAAAAACATCAATATTTTTGGATACTTGTTGTTAATAAATCAATCATATGAGATTTATAACTAGTATACAAATAGATTTACTACAAGTTTAGCAGTTTTACTAAACAAATTACTTCAAATGACTTTCTTAAACGTTTTTACATGATTAAAGCTCTTTATCAAACTGTCTTACACACTGTAAGCTTCCTTTCAAACTCGGTTACAAAGGTGCTTTCAAACAGTGGTTTTCCGTGTACTTAAACTGTCTTATCAAACAAAATACTTTCAAACAGTGGTTTTCCGTGTACTTAAACTGTCTTATCAAACATCAAGTCACAAATTCTTTATTAGACTTTTCAACGGTTTTACAAAACTTCTTTTATGCTTTTATATTATAAATTGCATGCCTCTATATGTATAGTTATATAAGAAATGTTTAAAAGACTTAGGAAGGCTATCTGTTTCCTTTTCCTCGATTTGGATGTGGTCTGGTGGGATATCGGGTACCCGTCCGAAGGTTGTTTAAATATTAGTTATGTATCATGTGTACATATATAGTCATAAATGTTCCATCAGTTAATTCTGTTCTGATGCTCTTGGGTAGCAAGGGTGTATAAATCTACTTGGACACTCATCAATTACGTTCTAGTAAACTATTATAGGAATAGTTTAGGGGATACAAAACATTATTCCTATTACAAGAAATTACATCGGAGTCAGTTCATTCATGAGTCTAGACTACCTGCTATATGAAGGGATACTCTTACAGAGATTCCTCTTACATGGATATATTTATAGGGATACTCTTAGATAGATACGCTTACATGAGTACGTTTACATGAATACTCTTACATGAATACTTATACATGAATACTTTTACATAGACATTATATGGCAAATTACTATTACATGTTATATGTCTAGTTACTGTTATATAGTTCTCCTTTCTATCTTTACCTTGTGATACAAACACATCATCGACGAGATAGATTGGACTTTATATCCTAGTACCAAAGGATACTTTACGGGATTAACCATTCCTAGAACCACTGTTAGCTACAGAGGTAAATGAACATCTACGGATGTTTTCGATTGATACCATTACAGGTATACTTAAGGGACTAACTATTCCTAAACCCAGCTGTTAGCAACAGAGGTAAATGCACATCTACGGATGTCTACAGTTGATCAGTTTACGGCGAGTTTCCACGCCGTGTGTATCTTAGTACCAAAAGATACAACATAAGTTATTATTACTTTTAGAGGTTTATAATAATAGTTAAACAGGGAAAAACCGTCACATTTTCAAGTGATGCGTACTTTCAAAACAGTCAGGTCTTAGTAAAAGACTACTTTCAAAACATTCGGGCCTTGGTAGAAGACTACTTTTATACTAGTAGGAAATATGCGATTTTCTAGAGTTTTCATACTTATACTAAATGTTTCATCAATCATTCACCAGTCTTTCATAACAACTAATCAAAGCAATGACATTAAATACTTATGAACTCACCAGCTTAAATGCTGACCTACACTTTCAAAATAACTTGTATTCTCAGGTTTCAAATAGACAGGTGCCGATACAATTCCATAGAAATGAAGCCTCGCATTCAAAGTACATTCCTTTGAACATCCTTCTTGCATAAAAGTTTTAATCTACATAGAGATTCTTAAAGTCCAACTCCCAATATGGAAACAATTCCATATTTACCATATGACAACTCATTATTAATAGAATAATATCTAATAATAATAACGTTAATATGGTCCTTCCATTACTATACTTCCAACTTCTCATAAGCGACCAATCCTTAGCGAACCTTAGATTCTCCTCTTGACAGTTGATTAATCACCTTTAGTCGTATCTGGTTCCAATACTTTTTCCCTCTTAATGCCCTAGGCATTTGGGAAATTTTAGAACGCGTGACTATTATAGCATATGCAATCGATCCTATACCCGAAGCATATGTGATACGATTCATAATGTCTTACATAAAGACGTGATACTTGACCAGTCTTTTGCTACAATATCTCTACTTGTCATGTTCTCACAATTCGAACTATGAAGAGGGATGCCATAATCATAATCGGATTTGAGAACACAATCTTAATTTTATATGACTAAATTAGATAAAAAAAAAAAACCAATCCAATCTTAGAACTGAAATGAAGTATAAAATTCTCTCCCTTAATTATAGCAAAAAAACTTTTCAACCCTTGCAACTTTGCGAATTGAACCTTTTGTTTTCTATAATTAATATTGCTATCTCGCAACACTTACAATAATTATCATGCTCCCACTCACATAATGATTATATCTTTTCCAAGCACAACACTTATGTTCCCACTAGCTTTGACACGTATTCAAAAATTAGTTGGACTTCTAGAAACCAATATTTATTGACTTTATTTACAAAAGTTTAGATTTCTGAAACCGAGACACTTCGATAAGCCTTTATCTAAGCTTCTCGAACTTATACACCTTTCCTTAGATAACCTATATGTGTTTTTAAACAATTTTAGAACTTATAAGAATAAGTCAAAAATGTTCAGACCCATTTTCCATTTCCCACAATTCGAACTATGAAGAGGGATGTTGTAATCATAATCGAATTTGAGAAATGCAAATTACATAATGCTATCTTCAAAATCTCTCTTAGTGAAAGAGTTTCCTCACAATCATTTTCATGAAGGAGAGAAACCTTATGACACTCAGATTTTATGGTGTATGTGTTCCTTTCCATGTGAATTTGTCATAACCATAATCATAATACAATAATTGTGACAAATCCAAACTCTTATGGATCGAACTTGTCCATTCTTAATTTCTTGCCATCAAGGTTCCTACCATTGCTTCCAAGTTATTGAGCAGCTCACCCCTACCTTTCAATGTACTTTCCATTGATTAAGGTGCCTTGCCCCTATGCAACCTATTGAGAACTCATAGAACTCATAGAACACGATAGGTTAGAAACCTCAAGTCGTGTGCTAGTAATTAACAATAGGTTTACTCTTGATTAGTTCTTGAAAGTTTTTAAGAGTTTTAGACTCCTACTGACCTCCTGACATATTAGATTCTCTTATCAAGAAACATTTCTTGACAAAACAAATATTCAAGAGTTAGTCTGTGTCTATGTCAAGACAAAACCTACATGCAATTTGGTACTAGTTGGTCTTTGTCTTATTCAAGACATCACAACTTACCAAAACATGCAAGTGTAAGAACATTCATACTTAAGATTATGTCACTCAAGTCACAATCTTGGAGTATGACTCCAAGACTTCATTTTGGAACGAAGTACGATACATCTTATTGACTTAACCACTACAACAATTCTTGATTCATCTTCTTAGCCAAACTAGTGCACTAAGGTGTCCTTAGAGGATGAATTGTAATATGGTTCCTACGATTACCAAGACGATCATAAAACACGACACAAAAATACTCTCCCTTCTTCTTAGATTGGAGAATCTTTTTATCTTTCCGTCTTCATTGATTCTACTTATTCGTTCTGCCATTCATTGAAACTTTTCAATGATTTAGAATTACACTTAATCTTGTAAGTATAACCACATTTACTAGACTTTTAGTAAATCATGACGAATAATGTTATTGTTATTTATGGTGGACTTGACCAGTGCACAACATTGTGAACTCGATCTCCTAGACCTTCACTTGACTCTTTGTCAAGGAATTAACCTTAAAATTTATAAGTACCAAGATTTCCATACATCACATGATTCAAATCATATGATTCCATGCTTTTGTCCAATTGAAACTTGGGCGATGAGAATCTTTCCTTACTTATAAAATTATGACATTACCATAACATAACTTAGAATCACATCCATTTAATATTGCTTATAATAGAAAAACACATACATCAATTTTCACAATTACCATTGCAAGGAAACATACATAAGACAAAATCAAAATTTATTTTATTGCGGAAAAATATATCCTTACAATGCAAATGAAAACTATGTTATTACATATTCCTAAACAATTTATCATAACTCTAAGCAGCAGTTCAAAAATCCGATCATTGAATCCATGCGATCGTAATCCATTTCTTCGCGATCAGACTCAGCTCGCTCCTTCTTTTAAGCTTCCTTTCTTTCTTCGATCCTTCAAAACATCAAAATGTAATCTTATCACATCATGTATTAAGAATCTCCAAATAGAAACTTAATGGAGTTAAATAGTGGATTTTACCTGAATCAGAGTCATACATCTTCACTCTCCCATCTCTTAGATCTCTCAGGTAGTCAGGGAAGCTTTGTAACCAATACCCCTTGTTTTGGCAGTAGAAACATATGAAATCTTCTGGAATGGTATACGAGACTATCTCAGACACAACCTTTCTCTTACGTAGAGAAAACTTTTCTAGACTTCCAATATTGCCATTGCCTGTAGAAGGTTGGGATATTGATTTATAAGACCAATTTGCTCAACCAGTGCACCAAATCATTTCTGATTCAGAAGCAATAAGCAAATAAGTCAAATCAATAAGGGTCATGTCGTGGTCCGTCATGTAGTACTCTCTAACGAACTTACCATATGATTCGGGAAGAGATTGAAGAACCAAGTCAACAACCAACTTCCTTGAGACATCGGCACCCAACATCCTTAACCTGTCAATGTGTGACTTCATCTTTAAGACGTGTGCACACACAAACTTTCCATCTTTAAAACTGCAAGGACTAAAAGTGATAATGTTCAATAGTTGAGCATTTGGCAATTCTAGAACCTCCCTATAGTAGGGAGAATGAGTTCTAGATGCTTATAGGGTTTCCTTGGGCTCTAAGGGTGCATTTGATGCCTTAGGGAGGAAGTTAAGGGATTAGAGTTATCTTGGATACACCTGCCTTATCCAGTACCTTCCTAACACCTATATAAACCCTACTTAGGGTTAAATTTTGGTTATGACTCCTCTAAGAGCCTAAAGGCCGAAATTTCTCTTCCATTACTCTCTCTCTATATATATATAGTATTCCTTGGTTGTTTGAGCTTGTTTGTGAACCATTAGAGGCGCGACAATTGTGGCATTTGCTACCAAAGTTCTTTCAAGCAAGGATTCAAGATTGTTTACAATAACAATCTTAAAGGTATGTATTATAACCCTATTATTTGATTATTATCCATAGATGTAGGGTTTATACTTTGTTGTTCATTATTGTATGTTCAATTAGAGAAAAGGTAGATCTTCAGTTAGGGTTGCATGCACACATAGGATTGTATGTTTTGCTCAAAACGCATCACTTGATCCATTATAGTTTTAGGTCTGATCCCTCAAGTATAAATAGGGATGAATGCTTAGGTCATTTTGTATCTTGAATTCTAGAGTGATAGGCAAAACTTTGTGTAATTGTACTTGTAACCTCTATTTGAGATCCCTGAAGCCCATGGACGTAGGTCACCTTGACCAAACCACGTAAATATTGTGTCTTGTGTGCTTATAGTTTTGCTAGTTATCCGCTTTACTTCCTAACAGAGATATAAAGAGAGAAAGAAGGGGATTGTTTAAGCTTTAATGATGAAAATAGAGAATGAAACAAAGAGAAAAGTGGAAGAAGAAAATGTTAAGTGGATTTGTTAAAGGTGAGATGGGTAAGAACACTATTCTACCCTCATTTGGGGTTTGGAGGTAACCATTCCATCCACTTTTATTGGTTCATGTATAAGAATTATAAAATTGTCATAAAGTGGTTTTTCTTGGTTACAAAACCCAATACTTGCTATTATTTTGTAATGATCTCTTTTCCTAACATTGGACTTTGCAAGCACGATAATAAAATTTAGATCAATAAAGAGCTTTATAACTAAATGAACTAGTTTAGATCTAATAAAAAGTTCATAACTAAATGAACCAATTTTGGGGCCATATCCACCCAGGTGTAAAATTTATTTTATCTAAAAAAGAACTTCATAACATTACCAAGCTATGCCCCTCCAACCTCTTTGTATAAAAGGTGTGTTTGGTACAGAACGGTTGAGGGTGTTTGAGAGTTTTAACTTCTAGCGTTTGACAAATGTTCCGTTGTGAACAGAAAATCTTGCTTCATATTACAACCTTCTGGCGTTTAGTTTAAACAAAACGCTTTAAATCCAAAAGCTACTTCATGTAACGTTTAACAAAACGTTTTAAATCTAAAAGCTACTTCATGTAACGTTTAACAAAACGCTACAATCTACAAGCTACCCGCTACCAGCTAGTTTTATAGAACACACCCAAAATATGATATGAAATGCAAGAAATATGTTTGTACACCTAAAAGTAATTGGAGAATTTTTTGTTTCCGATTAGTTTAATATGATGTAATTTTCGATTTTTTTTAATAATGTTGAATATGAAATTAATTTTTAATTATATATGTAAGTGTTTTTATATTATTAACTATTTTTGTCAAACTTTATTGTTTTATTAACTAGTTAGGCTAAATAATATAATCTGTAACATTTGGAGTAAGATAGAAGTCACATAGTATTCAAACATTCAATGTCTTTATATGCATATATAGTGGTTTTGTGTGCCTCAACATTTGCAAAATTTTGTTTGTACCTTTTAACTTTAATAGTTGTACATCAAGATATATATGGAGCGCTACTGTCGCTCAAACGTGAGTTGCAAATATTTACCTATGAACTATGCCAGCAATGGGGGTTGATGTTTGCCTCGTCGACACTCCATAGTCTAGTCTAGACAGAAATAAGTTTTTTTTACCTAAAAATTAGTTTTTCATGTTAAAGTCAAAAGACGACCTAAATACATGTTTTTAATATTCTTATTATTCCTTGAATACTTGCATGTTATGTTATGACTTATGAGTTGTTATTTAGACCCAATCTTGTACTTAAATATGTGATGTGAAATGTAATACAACTCATTTATAATTTATGAAGAAAATCAAAAATTATGAAAATGGGAGGCAACCACTTTCCATACATTTGGTTTCATGGGCGGCGAGCGTGTGGAATCCGCAATTAGTTCCCGGCGCCCGCGTCTTCCTTTAATCGTTTTTTTCATGGCTTTTCTTGTTTCAGTTTCCCTTCAAAACCGGATAAATTTGTGGGAATTTCTCATATCCAACGAATAGGCTCATTAATTAAGTATTATTTTTTTAAGAATATAGATTCAAAAGTCATAAATTTTTGTTTCCATGTAATTCTTATAGTTGACGTAAGGATCAAAGGCAGACTTCCATTATTCAGTGGAAGCGTGGAACCCAGTAGAGTGCCACAAATCTGAGATATACAAAAAATACACTAGCTATATGTATATTAGATTTTATTTCCATTATCCAGATCCGCCTCTAATTAGATACATATTGAAATGTGAAATGTAAAAAATACATGAAACCAGGTTCAGCATTTTCACATTGTCATTGTGAGTCACACAGTCACACCTGGGCATAGCGTAAATTGAGCAAAGCCGACACTAATTGCGGCATATATATATATATATATATATATATATATATATATATATATATATATATATATATATATATATATATATATATATATATATATATATATATATATATATATATATATATATAAAATTCAGTCTGCTAATTAATCTTAATAATTCTAACGTAATCAAATGCGTGTCGGTACATAATTACATCACCTCTTCTCTTCTGTTCTGTCTATCATTTTCTTTCTTTATTAATAAAAATTAGCTTTTCCTCCTCGTTTCCACTCACAAACGGACTCGTGAATCTAATACAAATTTTGTGTTTTTAAGTTTTACATATCCTCCTTTATAATACATGTTTTCACATTTGAAGTTTTTTTTTTTTGGTTAAAAAACACATTCAGTTTGTATTTAAATATTAAACATTGGACACCACAAGTTTACCAAAAAGAATATTACCAGTCGTTAACACAACTTGAATATGGATGTGTTCGCTAAAATTAGCTAGAAGCTGGAAGCTTAGTTTTTATTTGTATATTAATGATCGACAAAAATAACTGAAAGCTTTTAAAACAAATAAAATTACATATCTAAAACAAGTTATTGGTTTAAAAAAGGATAACAAAGTTAATTTGTAAAATTATAAAGAGCTTTTGTTTAAATACCGCTTGAAATAGCTTTTCAAAAAACTTGCCCTACATAACCGAGTCTTGAAATTTAGTGTTGATATGGGTTTAATATATATATATATATATATATATATATATATATATATATATATATATATATATATATATATATATATATATATATATATATATATATGTGTGTGTGTGGGGTATATGAAAGGCAAAAAGAAATAACCAGTCAAATAAAAACATTATAACGCCATAGTCTTGACTTCCATATAAAAAGGATTTGTATATGTTGACATAAATTTTTTTTTTTTTTTGGTACATGTTAACAAATACTACAGTGTAAACAGGATATATCTGAAGTATTTAATTGTCATGCATTATTTATTTTAATTACTATAAAGGAATGGAAGTCATAAACATAATTGTGATTATTAATTGCCATAAACTCTATAACATGTAACAATAATAAATTAGGTAAGCTATGAATGTGAACATGTTATGTACATACGTATGCAATGGTATAATGTTTACAAGTTGCGACTACTTATAAGATTGGAAGGTTATACATTTAATACTTTAATTATATCTTTCATATGTAAAGCTATTAGTTCTTTAGAAAATAAAGCAGTTAGCCTTTTAATACACAATTAAGTTGGAATTTCTATTATTAAATTACCTTAACATGTAAAACTAATAAGATTGATTATTAATTATAGAGGTGGCAAAATATACTAATCCGATAAGTTAGTTTACATGTCAAAACTCAAAAGAACCAAAACAACTTTATATGAATTAATCAATTTTTTAAATGGAAAAATCAAACTTCTTATCCAGTCAATTACAAATATATTTTTTTTTCTTATTATTTTGAAGTTATAAATAATTAATATGCTTAACATCATAATAAAATTTATTATTACGTCAATACTGTAGTTTTTTTAATATATTCGTTTTACAAGTTTTATGTACCATTTTATCTATTGGAAATTAATCTGACCCTTTTACATACTAAAGTGATCAAATTATCATTTATAATCAATTAGAGTTCCATAGAAAGTAAGGTAATGATACTTTTCTAAGTTTGAATGGCGTAAAAGTTCCATGGAAAGAAATAAAGTTATCAGTAAAATTAAAATTCAAAGTATTGTGGTGTTGGCTTTTTGGGTACAAGTCATAAACGTTTAGTTTAGTTTCATACCTGAGTTGAATCGTTCTAGAAACTTGAACATTCTGGGAACCTCTTACTCGAGCTCGCCACTCACGACTCACTCACTCGGTCAGGCTTACATGGGCAATGACGGCTACGGCTACCCACTATTTTCACTTTCATACCATTATTCTGCACATTTTTCACTTTATCCCCCTATTTAATTACTACTTTACGTTTTCCGTCCCCACACGCATCCCACTTGTCTTCAAACTTCAACTCTCCAGTTCCGTGTCTAATAAGTAACTAAAGTCGCTTTCGTCATTCACACACTTTGGTCAAACTAAAATAAGTCAACAGTTGTCACCTATAAATACCATCTCCAACAATCAACTCTTCACTCCATTCATTCTTTCATATTTCCATTCGCTTCCAAAACTCTACTTTTCGTCTCCATACTTTTACATTAATACCCCTCATCAACTTTTCTCATAATCCCATTTCGAGGGTTAACTTGTAATTAACTAAAACCGATATACTATGGTGTGTTTACCGATGAAGAGATCAAGAGATCAGGATGCACTAACAAGCATGGCGAACTACTTGATGATTCTATCGAGGGGAACCACAAGCACTGAATCTTACGATGTTAATACAGTTAACAGAGTCTTTGAATGCAAGACATGTAATCGTCAGTTCCCATCTTTTCAAGCACTTGGTGGACATAGGGCTAGCCATAAGAAGCCAAGGCTAGATGGCGATATGACAGGTCATCATGACGCCATTGTTTCGGGTAAGCCGAAAGCACATAAGTGTTCGATTTGTGGGCTTGAGTTTGCCATCGGACAAGCGTTGGGCGGACATATGAGGCGGCATAGGGCGACTACGACGACTGAGAATCACTCTCCTCTGCCGCTAGATCTGTCGCCGGCGCCGATGGTAAAGAAGGTGAATCTTAGAAGGGTTTTTAGTTTGGATTTGAACTTGACACCATTAGAGAATGATTCTGGGTTTAGGGTTGATGATGAGAAGGTGACTCCGATCACGGTTGACTTCTTCTTATGATGTATTATTGTTGAGATGTTATCTTTTTTTTGACTTGCGGATTTAGAATAGGAATTTTATTTTATTTTTTATTTTATGTGGGAGAGGTTTTTTTTTCTTATTTTAATTATTAAAATGTATTTATACACGAATACACACGATCATTACCATATGATTTATTTTTAGATTTTGTTATACATGAATATTAAATACATCATTTTTTAGTGAAGAAATGATTGAAATGTTTATATAATTATATTACCTTGTAAAACGAAAGGGAAATTACATCGATATAATTATAAAATTTTTGTTCGGGTAAATCTCATTTCTAATAAATAAAAAACTTTTTGCTATTTGTAATAATCTCATTGATTTGGTCACATATCATTTTTTGGTTATTTTTTATTAAATTTTTTACACATGATATTTTGTGGTTGTTTATTTTTATTAAATGTATTATTGCAATAAATATAATAATAAAGACATTTCAATTTTATTAATTGACTTTTCTTCTAATTTCAAATTTTCTAAATTAAAGTCTATTTGTTTTCTTTGTTTATTTATCAAAATTATTTGTTTAAATTTAAAACAGAAAAAACACTTTAATTTTAATAATTCAATATTTTCTATTTTCCTTATAAATTCAACTTCTTAAATGTTTAGAATTTTGTATATAATTTTTTTTAAATGAACCCATATAATACATTAGTTTTATACCTAGCTATATACTAAATAAAATACCAAACAAAAAATGAACTATATAATATGAATCGTCACTTTCCCGAACTAAAAGTCTAAACTCAGTACATAACTACACTCCTGTTCTTTTTCATTTCCACACTTCCTTATGGGGTTGGCTAAAAAGACACCCTATATTGCAATATGGACACCCTAATTAATTTTTTAAATGTTTTTATTGGTTGAAATTGCATTGTTTTCCGGAAAAACTGATTACAAACAGTTAATTATTGGTTGATTTTTTAAAAAGTAGTCAATTGGGTGTCCAAGGGGTGTCTTATTAGCAACACCCCTTCCTTATTTAATATAGTTACTACTCCACATAGATATATTAAACGTGGGAATTTGGTGTAGCGAAAATTGGTGAGTATGTTGATAGTCTTGTTTGGGTAACACCTACACACTAACTGTGATACTAACATTTCTCGGTTGCAAATTTGAAAAGAGACATCAACGGGATGGTGAATGGTGAAAAGGGCTACAAAAGGCTAGACACAAGATTTACTTTTATCTTTTGTTACAACTACTTTGCATTATATTTTATTCTCTTTTGTCGACATGATGTATTTGATATTGGTTCTATTTGCAAAGACGTCTTGCCTTCTATAAAGATTAATGGTCATGTTGTTGGATCTTTTTTTTTATGGTAAAAAAAAACGTGGGAATTTAAACTCACGAATATTTTTCTGGATAATAAATAAGGTTTGTGCCTTTGTGAACTTTTTTAAAAATTATTTTCCACATTAACAGCCCAACGTGTTAACAATTTTCATTGATTTTCATTAAGATTTTATAATTTCCAACATTTTGTTCTATTTGAAAAACACGGAGATGGATTGTAAGTGTAACCCCGTTATATGATTGTACCTTGTTTTATAAATAGTTTTTAAATTTAGTTGAAAATATCTGTTTATAATTGTGGATATCAAAAATTCAAAACTCATTTTCTTATAAAATTTAATGTTCAAAGGGCAAGAGAACAACTTAAGACTTCCGGAACATACATAGCAAGCCATTCGGGCTGATGAGGTGGTAGCAGTGGCGGAGCTATATGGAACGTTGGGGTACTATAACATCCCAAAAAAATCGTTATATATATATATATATATATATATATATATATATATATATATATATATATATATATATATATATATATATATCATCTAAGTTATTGTATCTCCAACTAAAAGGATTCTATTATGTTTTAAATATTGACGATGTTTGCTCCTCGTATCAAAATTTATGCCTTCACCACTGCGTGGCAGGGTCACAGCTTACCATATTTGTGAACACCATCCATATGCAATGTGGTGGTTTGTGATGTGGTTGAATCGTGGTCATCAACATAATTGAACACAACCATCATTTTCTCTCTCTCTATATATCTTTAACCTTTTAATTAATTAAAAGAAATATTTAAGTAATGAAAAAAATAGAAAGAAATGTGGTGTGGTGAGTATATCAAACTCATGTGGTGATGAGATAGTGGTGACATGACACCCTTGGGTTCACGGACACATATATAAACCTATGTCTAACCCTTGTGATGAGATTCTAAGTGGTGTCATATTTTCTTATATTGTCATATAGGCCACACAATATTTATTATAAAAGTGTGGTTTTATGTAACACAAAGAATCAGATAAAAAAGAATATATATATATATATATATATATATATATATATATATATATATATATATATATATATATATATATGGAAAAGATCAAATGAGAACACCTAAAAAGTTGAGAACGCGAGAACAAGTATATTCATTTCTGATTCCATGTATTCATTTGTTGAGAAATGATAATTTTTTACGCATAATCAACATGAATATGGTTTTTCACTTCAATTGAAATTAAATGCGTAAAAATTTATCATTTCTCCACAAATGAATACATGGAATCGCAAATGAATATACTTTGTTCTCGTGTTCTCAACCTTTTTTCTGTTCTCATTTGATCATATATATATATATATATATATATATATATATATATATATATATATATATATATATATATATATTCATTTGAAATTTGACCGTTCGGTGGTCATGGGTGGAAAGTGCAACAAAGGAGCACAGCCAAAGAGTGTCACATTGTGGTTTCTACTGCACCAATACCGTAGTGAGGGGCGATATTCCAAGCTAAGATGGCAACAAAGTGCACCCTCTATCACATCCACTCCCTCCGGCCTAATGGTTGAGAAGCGGAATTCCACATAGAAGACATATTGTTTAAACATTTGCACACCCAAAAGATTATTATTTTTCTACGATTAACCTCTCGTGTAGGCCGTGAGGTGGGTTAACATAGGCCGTACAGATGGTGCAATTTATTATTTTTTATAAAAATCTGATTTTTGGCATGCCCAAATATTACAATCTAAGATAAAAGGTTTCGAACAAGATTGATTCATTTATTATTGTAAATTGTAAACAATAAATATAATAAGACCATACCAAACTAGCTTCGTGTTTTTGTTTAGTTGACTTCTGGTTGCTAAACTTTTGGGTTTCAGTTTAAAGATTTCAATCCTATTGTAATTTGATAATTATAGCAATTCGTAGTAATAATTGTTTTATTACGAAAATTTTATAGTTGCGTCTTTCTCAGGTAACATACTAACATACGTCATATATGTAGGCATGCTTTAGGCCATTCAATTATTCAAATACACCCGTTGAGGCCCAAAATAGGCCGGTTCTTACTTGTGAGACCATGCTAAACTTCATTTTTGGTTCTACTTTCTAAAATGTAAATAGAATAAAAATGGTACAATACTCAGATCTTTAGACATTTAAATAGTAACTAAAAACTTGATCTTCCGATGAAAGAATTGGTGTCTAAATTATAATAGCTCTTTTCTTTAACGATAAAGATTTTATAAAATGATAAATACCATAAATGTCACTATATTTTCACACGTATTTTAGAAAAACCCTATTATTATTTTTTTGGTTGGGTGCCACAAAGAAAATTTACAGAAAAATCTCAAACTTTTAGGAAATATTTCAAAAAAATCCTACAAAAAAATTTGAACAAAAAAACCTAGAAGCTAATGTTTATAATTTTGTCATTTATGACCTTTTCAGTAGGTCACTCATCCATGGCTCACTCCAAGGTGAAAAAAATGTTGATCTGGCATGATCTGGCATGACCTTTTCAGTAGGTCACTCATCCATCACGTGGGAGCCCTGAGTTTAGAGAACACCCGTCTGACCGAGCAAACAGCATGAATGTTTGTTGTTACCACACATATTCTCTTGTTTGGTTGCTTCATGTATGGTTTATGTTGGCCATCACATGGTATTTACGAAGGGTTTGCTTATACCCCGGTTTGAGTTCCTTTATTGGTGAACTCTTTATGTCTTACTAAAGCTGGTATTTGAGAAATTTGTTCTAATTTGCTGCTTAAAGACCCTAAGTGTAGCCAAGATCATCATCTTGAGGCTCACCCGATTATGCTTTTCTTATTAGTGGAAGGTTAAGACCCTTTTACACTCATGTCACATGTTCTTTTATATGTTTGCTATGATGTGATTAATAAACATGTTTTGGGAGAAAGGTTATGAGCCTTTTTTATGCAAACTCCCTGGCTGCCTCCTTATAACGATTTCGCTCGTGTGACGTTGGATGACCAGTCCTTGTTGTCACACGCTAAATGTACACAACCTCTTAGTTTTATTTTTCAAGCTTGAAAACAAGGAGCATTTGAATTGCCCTTTATATTTACTCTAGTTTTGTTTAAAGTGTAATAAGACTGAAAGTAGTAAAGTAGTTTTTGTTGATTACATTTACATGTTAAAACTAATACACAATGTCTTTGCTAGCATTAGTTCCACCTTTAACACTCGTTTTAAGAGTAAAGTGACATAGGCTCTGCGCATTCCACGTTCTTGGAATGGCACACCCGTCTTGAGCTTCTAGTACATAAGCACCATTCTTATGGGCTTCCATGATTTTGTACAGTCCTTCCCACGTGACACTGAGTTTCCCTAATGGTTCACCATGGCTAGACTCGTTCTTTCTTAACACTCATTCCCCAACTTTGAAGTTCTTCACCCGGACTTGGCAATTGTAATAGTTTTCAGTTCGTGATTTGTATAGGGCTTGGCGCATTTGTGCCGCTTCACGCTTTTCATCGAGCATGTCCAGGTCCTGGCATCGCCCTTCTGCATTGGTTGCTTCTTCAAAACTCTCTGTTCGTAGGGAGCCGACTACTATTTCCAATGACAGGACTGCTTTCGTCCTATATGTTAAACTAAAGGGCGTTTCTCACGTGCTTGACCTTACTATGGTACGATATGACCAAAGCATTGTCGGAAGTTCATCCACCCAGGCGGACTTTGATCTGAGTAATCTTTTCTTCAAACCATTAACTATCGCTTTGTTTGATATCTCATTTTTTCCACTGGCCACTGGCCTGAGGGTGCGTTATTGACGTGAACCAGCGGTGAATTTTCTTGTCTTCGCACCACTCCTTGAAGGGACTTCCTTCAAATTGCATGTCGTTGTCACTTATGAGGATCTTGGGAGTGCCAAAACGGGTCAAGATGTTATTGGTCATAATATTTATCATCTGCTTACCAGTGACGGTGGGCAGTGGTTCCGCCTCTATCCATTTAGTAAAATAATCCATGATTACCAACAAAAACTTCACACCCCCCGGTGTTGGTGGGAAAGGTCCCACTATGTCGATCCCCCATTGATGGAAGGGTTATGGGCTGGTGATGCTAGTTAATGGCATGGCTGGTCGATTTTGGAAAGGAGCGAATCATTCGCACTCTTTGCACCTCTTGGTTAGGGTTGCGGCGTCGTTGTACACGTCTGGCCAATATATCCCTAGGCGAAGTATTTTGCATGTGAGTGCGCAGGCGCCTTCGTGTGCTGTTTCGTCCCCGGAATGGCTTTCTTCGAGGAACGTGTGTCCCTCTGTTTTAGAGATGCACTTTAGCAATGGGCTTAAATACCCTCTACGGTAAAGTTGGTTGTCCCTGATTGCAAAATGCGATGTTCTAATTCTGACTTTTGTCGCCTCATATGGATCGTCCGGGAGCACACCATGGCGCAAGTAATTGACATAGGGTTTGGTCCATTCTTGAGGAGCCGATATTGTATTAACCTTTTGGTTATCGATACTTCTCTCCAGGAGCACTTCAAATAGCACTTTCTTTGTTAGGTGATCATATGAAGTAGAGGCCAGTTTGCTGAGAGTGTCCGACCTTGCAATTTTTTTCCCCGGGAGATTTGTTTTTTTGAAAAACTTCTGAATGAGTTGGCTAAGCTATGGGCTGCATCTTTGTATTTCTGCATTATGGGATATTTTGCCTCATATGTTTCGTTTATTTGGTTTGTGACAAGTAACGAATCACTGATGGCCGCTAGATGTCTTACGCCAACATCCTTGGCTAGCCTCAAACCTGCTAAGAGTGTTTCACATTGTGCCTCGTTGTTTGATACTTGGAAGTCGAATCACAGTGCGTAAGTGATCTCTTCACCCTTGGGGCTTTACCGGACCAGGCATGCGCCTGAACCTTCCTTGCTTGTTGCACAATTGGTATATAGCTTCCAGGTTTCTTTTCCAACTTCAAGCTCGAGTGGGTCGATGGAGATCGTCGTCGGTACTCCCTTAATGGTATTTGGTATTTCAACCAAGAAGTCGGCGAGGGCCTGGGCCTTGATGCTAGTCCGGGGTGGTAATGGATATCATGTTTGCCTAATTCTATCGCCCACTTGGCCAAGTGCCCAAACTTTTCCAGCCTTAGCAACACTTGCTTTATTGGATAACTAGTCAGGACATCCACCTTATGGGCTTGAAAATACCTATGTTTCCTTTTGAGAACATATACCACGGCAAGGACCAGTTTTTCTAAGGCCGAGTAATTGACCTCTAGTCCTTGTAGGGCCCTGCTAACAAAGTGGATGGGAACCTGTTTTCCTTTCCTCTCCACCGCTAACATAGAGTAGATAGCTTCTTCAGAAGCTGCTAAATACATCTGTAGTGTTTCCCCTGGTAGCGGCCAGGTGAGAATCGGTAGTTGGTGTAAGGCATCTTTTAGTCGTTGCAATGTCGCATTTTCTTTTTCTATCCACTTGAATTGCTTTTTGTCTATGCACTCTTTAAGTGTTTGGTACATGGGGAGCGCTTTTTCTGCGAATTTGGAGATGAATCTTCCCAATGCCATCAATCTACCATTGATCTCTTGTATACCCTTGAGGTTTTGGGGAGTTTTCGACTCGAGGAACTCCTGGATTTTGGCGAGATTTGGTAGAATTCCTTCGTTGTATATCTGATACCCAAGGAATTTCCCTTCCTCTACTCTGAAAGTATACTTAGTTGGGTTTAATTTCATATCCGCTTTGGATAGCGTTTGGAAAGTTTCTTCCATATCGTGGAGTAATGCTTCTTCATTGCGGCTCTTAACCACCATGTCATCGACATAGACTTCGATATTCCTAACAATTTGATCGGCGAATAGTTTGTCCATGAGCCTTTGATAAGTAATGCTCGCGTTTTTTAGTTCGAATTGCATTTTCTGGTAACAGAAGGTGCCCTTTTCGGCGTGCAAGGCGGTTTTCGCTTCGTGCTCTCGTTTCATTTGTACTTGGTGGTAGCCCTTGTATGTGTCAAGGAAACATTTGAGTTGAAAGCCCTCGAGCGATTGGACCTTCTGATCAATGTCCGGTAGAGGATAGCAATCCTTTGGGCAGGCATTGTTAAGCTCTGAACAATCAATGCATATTCGCCATGACCCATTGGCTTTCTTTACCATGACGGGATTTACGATCCATGCTAGGAACATTACTTCCCTAAGGATGTCGGCATTCACCAGATCGGCCACCTCTGCGTTTATGGCCTTGTTCCGTTCTGTCGCCCGACCCTTCTTTTTTTGTTTAACTGGATTACTTCCAGGCGTAATATTAAGGATGTGTTCTATAACCTATCGATCAACGCCTGTCAGATCTGTTGGTTTCCAGGAAAAAACGGTGGAGAATTGCTTCAGGAGTGCTACTAGTTGTACCTTGGTCTCGTTTGATAAGTGAGCGTCGATTCATACTAGTTGTTCTGGATATTCCATGTTTATCTGGTGTTGCTCGGTTGAACATCCCTCTTTGGACTGCTTTGGTGCTCGCTTAAGCTCTGGAGTAGCTACGATCTGGTGGCAAGGTTGTGAGCTGGTATTTATGGAAAGGACCGTCGCCGATCCCTGGCGTGTGCTAAATTTAACGATGTCGTGGATCGTCGATGGTACGAGGTGTAGTAAGTAGATTGTTGATCGTCCAAGCAGAATGTTGTGTTCTGTTGGGTGCCGGATCACAAAGAATTCGATTGTTCTTGTGATTTGGTCATTTTCGTCATGATTGACCAACGTTAAGGGCAGCCGAATAGTGCCCAATGGCCACAAGCTATGTCCAGTGAATCCTACCAATGGCCCACGTGTTGGGGGTTGTAGCCCCTTCTTCCACGTATTTGGTAGTTTCTGGAAACAATGCTCATAAATTATATTGGAGCAACTACCATTGTCAATGTATATTCGATGGACTTTTGTGTTATGAATGAATCCAGATATAAGGAGTGGGTCTCGCGGATCCCAGATCGATGGTCTAAGATTGTTGCTCGAGAAACTAATGTTGATTAGGTTTCTCGAGAGTGCCTCTATCTCGTCTTCTGTGTAGTGAGGTGTGTTTCTCTTACAAGAGTTAAAGATGGTGAGTACCTCTGTGTCGTCATACGGATGTGTTTGCAACAGAACGAGATGCGATATCGTCGTCTGAGGCAGTGAAACATCCGACAACAGTTGCCAAAAGTTGCTCTGGAGTATTGGATCTGCTATTTCTGCCGTAATCGGCGGGACATGTGCCATTAGCACCTGGATTGGGACCTATGTTCTACACTCACAATGATGGTGGTTGTTTAACGTCATCGGAAATTTTGAGTAGATCTTCTACTTCCATCCTAGATGTTGTTGGATTTAGATCCCCCTTTTGCAGAGAACCAGCACCGTTTATTGGTTGTATCACTCTAAGGATACGTCTGGATGGCGCCAAATGTTGTGAAATGCTCTACAGGGGTTTGGATGTTGGATGATGGATTTGTCCTGGAAGCTTTCCTGAGAACACAACACAGAAGAATCATTAAAGGACGTCTAAGTGTTTTCCCGAGACATCACCCCGACGATCAAGTTAGTTTTCTGACAGAGGTAATTGTAGGGTAATATTCGTGAGAGAGAAGATGGATCCCTCCCTTGAGGCAAAAGAGATCATTTTATACATGTTACTAATGGATAGTGGGGACCTCTTCCAATGGGTGTGAGACGTGGCCTCCTCTGACTGGGAGGTTCACACCCACGTTAACTAACTGTCTGTTGACGTTAGTTATGGGCGTCACATAAGCTTCTTGTCATGTCCTGATTGGTCGTGATTGAATGGGAAGATCACGGGTAATATTCTTTCATTGTGTAGGAAAGTGAACTGTCACCCCGATACTGGCTCACTTAGGCCAAGAACGGGTCATGGCCAAGGTTCTGGCATGATAACATCTCTATTATGTTTTATGTTAAATTTAACGTGGTCGTTCATGGTAACGTTAACAATATATATCCTTTTTAATATATTAACCAGAGGGAATGTCGACGCTTCGCTACCGATCGGGGAAAGTCAGGGATTAGAGTTGTGAGATTATGGGGAATGCCAACAATTTAGGTCATATTAGATACTTGATTTAGCAAAACATATTGATTTAGCATCCTAAATAGAAAATGAAAAGAAATTTGTTTCCTCAAATTACAAATTTAAACCAAAACTAAAATTTCCATCTATGTGTTTTTCCACCAGTTTCCTTACCAATGTTCTTCCACATCTGCTTTCTCTCTTCATGGCCATATGTTTCCATGTTTCTTGCTACATTGCCACTGTTGGTAACCCAATTCTCCTTATTTAATTCCATTAACTAATAAAAATTCTTCTATTTTCAGATAAAAAAATGATTATTAGATAAACTATAACAAAGTAAGGAATTTTCAATGACATCATGTAAAAAATAGTGAAATTACAAGTTATATAATTTTATTAGTTTGGTGCATCATGTAAAAATATGAGAAATCGAAAACAACCTTAGTATTATAAAGTCACGGAAATGGGACAAAAGAATATAACAAAAATTGAAATTAGAGCGTTTACAACCTAAATATGGGAAATGCACGAAATGGCAATGTACTTCGGTTTTTGGTTAAGAAATCAAAATAAAATGAAAAAAAAAGAATATATATATATATATATATATATATATATATATATATATATGTGTGTGTGTGTGTGTGTGTGTGTGTGTGTGTAAAATGAAAGTACATTGATATTTGGTGCATTTACCACATAAATATGAAGAAAGGCAAAAAAAAAAATAGCAATGTATTATGGTTTCGGTAAAAAAAAATCAAATAAATTGCAAAAAACAAAAACAAAAATGTGTCAATTCAAAGTACATGGCTATTTAGTGCATTTACCACCTAAATATGGAAAATGCACCAAATGGAAATGTAATTTGTTTTTCGGTAAAGAAATCAAAAGAGAATGAAAAAAAAACATAAATAAAAAGGTATAATGTAAAAGTACATTGTTATTTATTATATTTACCACCTAAATATGAAAAAAAAATGAAACAAATATCAATGTACTTTGGGTTTTGGTAAAAAATCAAACAAATTGCAAAAAACTGAAACAAAAATATTTAAATTCAAAGTACATTACAATTTAGTGCATTTAACACCTAAATATGAAAATTGCAACAAATAGCAATGTGCTTTGTTTTTTTTAAAAAACAAATAAATTTCTAAAAACAATAACAAAAAGGTGTAAAATCAAAGTAAATTGCTATTTAGTGTTGGTTTTTGGTAAAAAAAAATCAAAACAAATTGCAAAAAAACAAAACATAAAAAAAGATGTAAATTCAAATTACATTGCTATTTATTGCATTTACAACCTAAATATGGAAAATGTACCAAACGGCAATGTACTTAGATTTTTGGTAAAGAAATTTAAAAATAAAATAGGTATAAATTCAAAGTATATTGTTATTTTGGTCATTTAACTCCTAAAAATAGAAAATGCACCTAGGCAATGTAGTTTGGTTTTTGAAAAAAAAATCAAAAGAAAATGAAAAAAAAAACAGGAAAAAAATCATGTAAATTCAAAGTACATTTCTATTTACAATATTTACCACCTAAAAATGGAAAATGCACCAAATGACAATGTACTTTGGTTTTTGGTAAAAAAAAAAATAATAAATTGCAAAAACCAGGAAAAAAAAGTATAAATTCAAAGTACATTCTTATTTAGTGCATTTACCACCTAAATATGAAAAAAAATCCAACAAATAGCAATGTATTTTGTTTTTGTTAAAAAATGAAACAAATTGCAATCTTTATTAAAGAAGGTATGTTAGTGTCCCGTGTATGATAATAAAAAATATTTTGTTTATGCATAATCAATTCATGAACCACATCACCTCAACTCTAACCCAGCCCCTCAAAATATTAAAAACTATCCAAGAATGTGAAAATTAACACAAAAGGAATCGTTAGTGTGTATGTGTGTGAATTGACACAAAAAAGAACGTGAAAATGTACCACAATTCTAACTTGGGCTTAAAAGGATCATTTTTAAAAGTACAACTATAGTCTTTTTTTTTTTTGGAAAATTTTTCCAAAGAATAAATAATGCATTAGTTGATTGAATGTGAATAAACTGAAAATTATTTTATTAGATGTTTGTTTTCATCTATTAATTGTTTTTGTATTTCTTAGATGCTTCTTATCATTCATTGGATCCATTGTGCCAAAAAGAATCCTTACCAACTATATTAAGTACATAATAGTAAAATGATTGTAATAGCCTTGAGGTATTTATTTTATATTTTTCTTTTATTCCTTTTTAAATCTAATGCTATTTTATTTATTTTAATAATAAAAAAAGGGGTCCACCCTCTCCCTCCCCCTCTCTCTCTCTCTCTCTCTCTCTCTCTCTCTCTCTCTCTCTCTCTCTCTCTCTCTCCCTCCTTTTACCCTTATTTGTCGGATAGTAAGGTTCTTCACCTTCTTCATTCTACCGTCACTGCCCTTCTTCCAAGAGAAACACAAAATTTCACCACTGTCTTGTACCATCAGCCTCCTGCCAGCGAATATCGGTCTTCTTACTATCGTTCTTTACCTTCTTAGAATCGTTAATTCTTAGATCGGATTTAAGGGTTTTGGGTTTCATGCTACCTCCATTTGGTCAATGAGATTGATGAAGCCTGAATGACACATGTGTGGATCATCAATTGATAGGTTTCAATAGAAGAGCGAGATGAAGGTTCAGATCAACAGTTGAAGTTCATAGGAGTCACCACTACCGTCCTCTAAAATTGTATTCTTCTTTTATCCACACAAGAAAATCGGAGCAAAAACCGTTCCACAACCCCCTTCATCGAACTTCACCACCACTCATCGATACTTGCTAGGTTCAGATCAACAGTTGAGAAACGGAGAAGAAGACGATGAAGGTTTTGATTTCCATGGATCTGGAAGAGAAAATTGCAATCTTGCAGCTTTACTGGGGTTTTCTATTCCAAGCGTTCTCGAGAATCAATTTTGAACTGATTCATCGTCTACTTTCGATTATCCTGATTGCTTTTTTTTTAACGCTTCAAAAGTTCACTTTCAAATTATCAATTTTAAGTTTCAATTTGGATTTATTTTTCAATAGATACTATCAATTCCAAATCATCAATTTATCGATTTTATTTTCAAATCAGACTCACAATTTATCAAACGATTGTGATGTTGATATGAATTTGATCTGAAAATCTTATTGGTGAATTGAAACGAGTTATTGATGATTAATTTTTGAAGATGATGATAAACTGTTGTTTATTAGTAAATTGAAATCATCGATAAATTTTGTGGTTTACCTGATGAACACATTGAAGAACACCGATGAATTTTTTTAGGGTGAATGTTTGATTTGAAAAGTGGAGTTTTGGAGAGAGAGAGAGAGAGAGAGAGAGAGAGAGAGAGAGAGAGAGAGAGAGAGAGAGAGAGAGAGAGAGAGAGAGAGACTTTTTATTTTTTTTATTATTAACATAAATAAATTAATATTATATTTAAAAAATGAAAGAAAAATGGAAAATAAAGATCTCAAGGGTATTACAATCATTTTACTATTTGGATTGACCAAAAACCCAACGAAACTAGCTTAAATTGACCGCCAATTCAAAAAAATCGTGCTTTAGATTAAAACCTCAAAAAAATATATACCATAAGGACATTTTTTGCAATTTTGTCTAAATTAATAAAACACAAATAGATGAGGCGGCGGTTATATCGAGGGTGTAGCCATTCCATATATATTTGAAAAAAATCCATTGACATTGAAAATTTTCTTGTATATCATATGGGCATTTGACACGACCATAATTTACAGTTAAAACTTAAATTGTGTAATAAAACTACTAATCCTGGAAATCTAAGTCACTCTATATTTTTTTGTTAAAAACTTTAGTATAAATCTCTTAATTTTACAAAATCACGATAGTATAAATAAACTACAATAAATTTAAAAATATATATATTGAAGATTCTAAATTAAAATCCTAATCAAACAAATGATAGTTTGATTTTTTTTAAAGACTAACGCACATATTCTAATAAACTACTTCTAAGCTATAGTTTGATATCATCTAATCATTTCTAATTGTACTTCCCTAAAGGTTTGAATCAATCGATTTCCCTTTTGATTTGAACAAAAAGAATCAGACCGAAGCTTCAGCATCAACTATCTCAGATTTTGAAATCTCATTGTGACTCTTTTCTTGGGTCGGATTCAGGTCAACAATTCCTAGCTCGTCATTTCTTGAATCAGACAAAGTCGAGTCCTTACCTTTACCCCATATGATCAGGTATAATCCGAGAACAATAATTAATGCTCCAATAACCCTGAAAACAGTTATTCAAAATACAAAATGATATATGCAGTCATGTAAAGTGAACATTACATGTTTTTTCCAATCACGTAGAGGTCATTTATGTCTTTGGGATAGTGAGTGATGGCTCACTCGGGTCCACCTTTTTTGGTAGGATAAAAAAACATTTTTTTTTTTTTTTTTGTTTTAATCACCTTAATGCATAACAAACATACAAGATACTATGTCATGAGTTACAAAACTTACCTTCCCAAGTCCATTTGTTCGCCTAGAGTAAACGAGCTCACAATCACAACGATCACCATCCCAAGGGGATTGAAGGCTGTTACAAAAAAAGGTCCCTTCTTCTTCATCACTAGACCCGAAATATAGTAGCTCGCTCCTGACCGAATTATTCCCTATATCGAACCCCAAAACAAAAGAAGTTAAAGGGAAAAATAAAATAAAAAACATATGAGAAATTGAGGTAATTAATCGATCTGTTTTCTTACACTATATAGTGTCGCGAATAGTTTCGTGTCCCAATTTATAGACCAAATGCCTTTTTTGCCCTTCTCAATAACAAGAGTCATCACAGCTCCTTGCAAAGCACCCATCATACAGATGAGGGTTGTTAGAGACAAATGAGCAGGATATTTCTTCAATGTCACAGCCTGAAAAAAAAAATCGAACCATTTAAGACAAAAATTTGAGTCTTACATCATTGTATGTAACACAATGACGAAAATATCCTTTAGTCTTATTTACCTGAAGAACGTAAAATCCAGCCCAAAAAACACAGCCGGCGGTTATCATTAGCGCACCCTTGAGATGGTGGTCTGAAGAGGGTGTAGCGGGTGGTAGAGGGTGGTGGTGGTGGTGCACTCTGGTGACCTTGGTCCATGGCAATGGGATGGGTGGTCCATTAACAAAGGTCATGACCATGGCTCCACCTACTGTCACAAAGGTCCCTATGATCTTTCCTTGGCTATGCAATCTTCTTATGTTCACCTTCTCAAGCCTACGTACAATTAAAAATTAACACGTCTTTATAAAACTAGCTAGTTTTGTTTCACTGTTTGTACATTACGAAAGTCGTATTGTACGTACCTGAATATCCACGCCATGAAGAACGTCAAAGCAGGGAGAATGTTGCACATTGCTATGGCAAATGTCGCAGTGGTGTACTTCATTCCAGTATAATACAATATTTGATCCATAACAGGCCTAAATTCCACAAACTTTTTGTAATTAGATAATTTAATTAAAATTTAATATTGATGTGGGTTTAATTAGGCCTTGATGAAAGCGTACTCTAATTGTGCAAGCAACATTATCTTCAAGAACACATACAACGTCATCTGAGGTCGCAGTTTCCTGTAATTTTAAGAAAAATAAAATACAATATTTGAGATACATGCATTAATATCAGTTATGATTAAAAGTAAGTAAAATTATTAAAGTACCTTTCAAAATAGAGAGCAAATGGGCCAAAAACGATAACTGCATAAATATTTCGATAAACAGAAAATGTGCATGGATTCAATCCCTTATTTAAAGCAGACTTCACTATGATTCCATTAAAAGCGTATCCCAATTGTAAAAAGAGCACCCCGAGATATGGCTTCCCTCCATCAGCAAAACGAGACCATCGATCCCTCCACATTAATTCCTTCATCTACCCCCGATCGATGTTTTAATTTGATATCTCTTTTGACCAGTTTATGCAAATTAAAAGTTTTATAATCGAACGAATGAATGATTTTTTGTTGTGCAGTGTCCTCCATTAAAGCATGTCTTAAGAAGCTTGAGAGATGCACTAGGTACTATGTGTTTGTGTCTCCAGCTTTTTTGTTACGAAACAAAGAAGTGAAGACAATTTCTTTTTCTTAACCCGACAATCAATAGATTAAGTTGTCTTTACTAGTATTTATGTTAAGTTTGTTACATGTCTTTTTCAGTTTATTCTTAAAAGGGATTTGGCAATGTTGTCTAAAATGTGATGAGTTTTTTTTTATAAAAAAAACAAGTTTCTTTCTATGTTGACACATGGTGGTATTATACAACACTACTACCTCTAAAAACATGTGCTTTTACGTATGTTTTCTCTCATGCAAGACGACATAGCGTCTTAATTTAGCATAACTATTTATGGGATGTGAACATATTGTGTGTGAATGGCCAAATCTTTTCTACAAAATCTAAAATAAGGGACCAAAAGGTTTTTACCATTCTTGTATATATAGAAAACACGGAAAATTTGAAGGTTGCAATAAACCATTATTTTGATTTTATATTTCACCAGATTCTAAACATCTATAATCCATTTGACCACCCTCCAGTGTGGATGCATGCAATCGACATTTTACAGAGGTACATTATGGAAGGTTCAACTGTTCAACTCAAAGATATTGTGGTTGAATTTATTTGAATGAAGCAATATATGATCATAATCGTTGGATTTTCTTTTTACTCCTCTTTTTCAGAAATTGGCCTAAATGAACTCACTATCTTGGCTATTTGGGTATGGTTTAGAAACTTTGGTTGTTTTGTGTTACTGTCATTGCCATATAGGTTTGGTTTTTTTGTGTATGGCTTAATGTAATTAAGGTACAATTTAAATTATATATGTCCCAAAAATCTTGCAATAAAAAAGATGTTTATATTCCATTTCCTTGTGTTTGTTTCAATTATATTTTAGGGAATGAAAGAATGCACAGAGAGCACATTGTTCAATAGTAGTTCCCAAAGTAAATGGGTATACAATCAAAGATGTTTACATTATTGGTTTCTGTAATATGGACTTATGGAATTTATATATGGTTCATTGTGAAATGTTTCAAGATAAATTGCATGACCAATATTTCCAAATAGTGAAACAATCAACGATTCCCAATCTTTTTCATAAACAAATGGAATACGTGAATAACCAATAAAAAACTGCATAACCAATACTTCCAAAGGTTCCCAAATTAACCATCAACACCAGTTTCCAAACAAGCTTACACATAAACTACTAGTTTCAAAACAAAGGATATAAATGTTTCAAGATACCAAACATTTCTTTGCAAACACAACTAGTTCCCGTTTCTCGTTCTTGGTCCCTTTCCCTTACCAACTACATGGTGCTTTGATTTTTCACTTGCTTTTTCATACCCTTTACAAGTTGTGGAGTTATTCGCTTGGTCACATTTGGCACACGTGACTGTTAGCAGGCACAACTCATCATTTTGGGAGCCTTATGCAAAAATCAAAATTGAGGCCCTATAAAAAGTTATTGTAAAATATTACTAAGTCAATCCTTTACCTATAAGTTCAAAATTCTCATATACAAAATTGATTAAAAGAAACATCTCCTAAACTCCTTATATAAGCATCATATTCTTTAATAATAAATTTAAAGTGTTAATTACAAGCAACTTTTCAAAATAAGATAAGTAGTCAAGATATTACTATTTTCTAAATGTTGACCATTTAGAATTTCTAAAAGTAAATTCATCTATTAAAATTTTATAATCAATATTTTCAATTGAAATTAAACCCAACGCGTTTAGTTTCTCTCTTGAAGCATGAAAGATCATAAATAAGATTTTATAAGTTATAGTTTTGAAAAGATCCTTCTACTAATGTAATTTAATGAGAGCAATCAACCGATATTGTGTATGCTAGATAAGAAGTTGTATAAGTGTTTATCATTTATAAGAAATATAATATGAGTGAACTACTAATCTAGCAATTTTCCCTAATTACCTATTCAAAAATAGCCAAAATAGCCCCCGGAAGAGTAGATGGCTAGAGCTGACTAGGGTCAAAGGGGGGTAATCTACCATTTTAGGGCAATGTGTTACTGTTTTCCGGTCTGTATACTCTTTTGTGGCCCATTGGTCCATATTATATAATGTATAATTTTTCAGATTATGTTACTTTTTGGTACTTTTTCCTTGGTTTGCCTACTATTTTCTCTTAATGGAGCACTCGAAGAATAACAAGATACGTCTATTTTTTTTATTAAAGTTTTACCGTATTCTTGATTATGAGTACTTTTTGTACGTGTGGATAACTTTAAAAAAAACGAAAAAAAAAATATTAAATCGTAGGCTTCATACGAAACCTACGGTGTACAAGTCCACAATGCACAGGTTGTGCAGTGTGGACTTTTACACCGTAGGTTTCATATGAACCCTACTGATTTTTTTTCGTTTTTTAAAATGTTGCAACTTGTAACCAATTACATATGTGTTATGATTACATGATTTTTTTTCAAAAAACTTAAAAAAAAATTAACGAAACCGTAGGCTTTTTAGAAATATATGATGTACAATCAATTAATGCACAGTTTGTGCATTAGGTTTTTTTCTTTTTTTTTCAAAAAAAAAGTTATAACCAATAAAAAAACTACTCTACATTTTACAAACAATATTTTTTATTAAAATAATTCTCAAAAAAAATTACTCTCCTTTTATTAAAAAAAATTAAAAATTAAAAAATTAAAACCGTAGACTTTAACCCATAACCGTAGGCTACAGTTTGGGAAACCGTAATTTGTCGAGAGAAAATCGTAGGTTTTAAAAGAACCTACGGTTTTAGATGTTCAAAATGAAAAAATAAAATTATACTTAACCCGAAACAGTAGATCATTTGTTGAAACAGTAGCCCACTCTAATTACCTATGGTTTGTGGGTTATTTTTAGACGATTGCTAACTTTTGGCTAAAAATGGTTAAGTAATTACTTAATTAGGCTAGACTAGTAATTATATCATTTAATATTGTGTTAGTTATATTATGTTCAATTGGCATTTTTTGTAATGATTCCGGTTTTTTGAATAAATCATTACCAACAATGTCTGAGATATGCTATTTTGTAACCTCTTTTCATAATTTTTACAAGTGGATTTTATTTCTTCGATATTCAATGACTTCAATTTTTTTTTTTGTGAACGATTGTTGAGGTGAATGTTCATGTACTATTTCAAATGACTCTACTTCACTCTCTTCAATTTTTCGTAAAATTGTTATATTATTAATTTTTAAGAAACATCATATCAATTCCTAAATCAAGAGATATAACTCTAGCACAATTCAAAGCTTTTCAAAACCATGCTCTTAGTGATCTTTGAAAAGTAAATAAGTACTCACACAATACTCATGTTGTTAGAAACTTCCTTTGTAGACTCTCCCTCAAAATTACCGTTTGATCGGTACCTTGGGTCTTCTTTCAAGCATAGGTCTAGCTAGGTTAATTAGTACCTCGAGATGTTGTCTAAATATCAGTATCCTTAGTTTCATAGTTATAAGTATAATAAGTTAACTTATAATCTTAAGCATCTTCTTTTGTATCCAAAACTTGCTTCAGTATCTATTTGTAGTGACATAATACAACTCACAAATTAAGAATTCTCACAACAATAGTGTTTACTTGACATGAGTTAGCGTTAATGATTTTATTATAAAAGCTTTTCAAGAAATTCCCAACTAAAGTAACTATATCAACTAGTCATAATGGTTGATTATTAGATAAGGCATCAAAACTTATAGGAGGGAAGTGTTAGATTTAGTAACACATTAACCTTTTGGCCAAAATGTTTGACTTTTTATAGGATCAACCTTAAAGGTATACATATGCTTCCATGTAGAATACCAATAGAAATGCACCCTGCATTTTTCAAGAAACCACAGATCTCTTAATCATTGAAAGATAATGTTCCAAATTTTCAAACCAAATTTTCATTTTTAAAAAAGGAAATCATGACATACAAACATAAAAGTAATATCTGAATTAATTTGGAATTAATTTAGTGATTAAATAATAATTGTGCTTCAAATCCTTGTACTCGACGAGTTGGTATTGATCAAGAATTAATTTGGAATTGATCAAGTTGGATCATCTGTTGGCCCCAATAATTTGAAGTTGGAATTAATTTGGAAAGAGGTTATTTGTTGAAAATTCCGCTTCATATTAATTCCAAGTTTACTTCAAATCATATGGGGCCACCAATAATTGTGCTTCATATTATTTAATTGGTATTGATCAAGAATTAATTTGGAATTAATTTAGTGATTAAAAGAGATTGATTAAATTTACGGGAATTGATTAGGTAAATCAGTAATACTTATAGTTTGGGCTAATGATCCATGTTAATTAGGGATAGATTAAACCTATATGAGAGTCCATGAAGGTTTAGTCCAAAGGGCCCATCAAATGTGAAGAGTCATGGTGAATTAGGGTTTACATGTAAGAAACCATAGGAATTCCACATTATAAAAGTAACCCCTAGCATCCCTAAAATCGGACATAAGAGTTCCAAGATGAAACCCTAGCCGATTTGTTCTTCCTAACTTCTGTCTCATAAGCCTCCTTTTGTTTTTGGTGTTTGTGACTCATTTGAGGTATCATACTTGAGGTACTAAGCTCTTGAAAGGCCAAGAACTACAAGCTACAACTAAGAGGTATTCATCTAACTAGTTTTTATGTTGTATATCTCCAATTGCATGCTAGTTAGGGTATATGCTTTGGATAAAATGAAATTGCATGTATAACTTGAGAAAACTTATATCCAAAGCATTAGGGTTGTATGTGCACCATAAGATTGTTATAGTGCTCAAAACCCTTCAGTGGTATCAGAACCTAGGGTGTTTCCTGTTATATTTATGCAATGGTATTGTTTTCAAAGCTGGAAAATTTTCATTTTTGCCTCTGACTACTAGACTCGACAAGTTCTATAAAGGAACTCGACGAGTAGAGCCAATTCGACAAGTCCATTGCCTGACTCGACGAGTTGGATCATCTGTTGGCAGAATTTTCAAGTTTTGGCCAGATTTGGATTAACATGATTACCACAATATGTTTTGACTCATAAAATTCGATTTTATTGATAAGGTAATGATTATCCACATCCAATTAAATGATGATTATCAAATTTTAAGATAATTACCTGATTTTGTGAAAACTAACTATTTGTAGAATTTGAATCATCTTACTATATGGAATTAAATTAGGTCAATTGTGTGATATGGTTAATTATATGATTAATTTAATTGTTATCAAAATGAACCAAGAGTTTTAAAAAGTTTCAAATTTTTCCCTCAAGTTTTGGAATTTAAAATTTTATTAAAAGGTTTAAATTTTGAAATATTTAAATTCTAGGCCCTAGAGTTTTAAAAAAAAATCATCCTTTATACTATTCTATATTAAAAGATTAATACTTATATATATATATATATATATATATATATATATATATATATATATATATATATAAGACAGTCAATCTTACAGTTAGTAAGCCTTATTCACAAAGCTTGTCTATACAGGGGTATAAGGAAATTACCTATAAAATGACGATTGAATGGGTGTCCACTCTCACCCACTGCTTCCTTGACTAGTGGAGGGTTGTTAGCCAAACGGGTACGATAGGACATTAATTCTCATTAAAAAGTATAATGATAATTATAAAAGTAACTAAATGGTTTTCTAAATTCCTAATCTTAGTTACTTTAGGAAAAATGTGAAAATTGTGTTATTCCATGAAATTGCACTTTGCACCTTACCAAGTCGTTAATGGAGTGTGTGTAGTTAACCGACACACTAATATGGACTAAAAAGGGTGACCAAGGGTAGCTTGAGAATTGTCATAGATCAATGGAGCATGTGTGGTTGACCGGCACATTGATTAGGTGGTAAATGACTCGAGAGTGCCAAGCAAATTTGCATGGTTATTCACACCTTGTTGTGATACTAGGTATCCTAGTCACAAACTTGAAGGGCATAATCGATTTTTAAACATGCCATTGAAAATTTCAATGAATCTCAAAGGACTAGGAATTTCATAAAACTTAATTCTTTAAAATTTTAGTTTTGGGTGGTGAAATTGGTAAATCGTCATTTACCTACCTTCAAATATTTTGCAATTGGATTACAACATCCCTCTTCCGAATTGTGAAATATTGTGTTGGGTCCTAGCCTTAATATTTTGCAATTGGATTACGGCATCCCTCTTTTGATTGCAAAATGCGATGCCCTGATCTTGACTTTTCTCGCCTCCTGTAAGTCATCCGGGAGAACGCCATGGCGTAAGTAATCAACGTATGGTTTAGTCCATTTCGGTGTAGTCGATATCGTATTAAACCGTTGGTTATCGATACTTCTCTCTGTGAGCACTTCAATTAGCACTTTCTTTGTAAAGTGATCAGAAGAAGTTGAGGCTAGCTTGCTGAGAGCATCCGCCCTTGCATTCTTTCCCCAAGAGATTTGTTTTATTGAAAAACTTTTGAAAGTGTTGGTCAGGTTGCAGATTGCGTCTAGGTATTTCTGCATCCTTGAATCTTTTGTCTCATACATTCCATTTATATGGTTTGTGATAAGTAATGAATCACTGAGGGATGTTAATTGCTTTGCACCAACCTCTTTAGCCAGCCTCAGACCCACTAGGAGTGCTTCGTACTCTGCCTCGTTGTTAGATACTTGGAAGTTGAATTGCAGCGTGTAAGTGATATCTTTGCCGTTGGGAATTTGGAGGATCAGGCATGCGCCTGATCCTTCCTTACTTGCTACGCCATCGGTGTTTAGCTTCCAGAGTTATTTGTCGGCTTCAGGCCCAAGCGGGTCGACGGAGATTGTCGTCAACACTCCCTCAATGGTATCTAGAATTTCAACTAGGAAGTCTGTGAGGGTCTGGGCCTTGATGCTAGTCCGGGGGTGGTAATGGATATCATGTTCGCCTAATTCTATGACCCACTTGGTCAGGTGCCTGGACTTTTCCGGCCTTAGCAGCACTTGTTGTATCGGGTAACTAGTCAGAACATCCACCTTGTGGGCTTGAAAATACATCTGTAGCCGTCTGACAGCATATACCAGGGCGAGGACCAGCTTTTCTAAGGTCGGGTAATTGACCTTTGGTCCTCGTAAGGATGTACTAACAAATTGGATGGGGACCTACTTGCCTTCCCTCTCCACCGCTAACACAAAGGATATGGCCTCTTCGGAAGCTGCTAAATACATCTGTAGTGTTTCCCCTGGTAGCGGGAAGGTGAGAGCTGGTAGTTGGTGTAAGAAATCTTTCAATTGTGGCAATTCCGCATCTGCTTTTTCTGTCTACTTGAACTTGTTTTTGTCTAGGCATCCTTTAAGTCTTTGGTACAGAGGAAGCGCTTTTTCTGTAGATTTGGCGATGAATCTTCCTAGTGTTGTCAACCTACCATTGATCACCTGCACATCCTTGAGGTTGTGAGGAGTCTTCGAATTGAGGAGCTCCTAGATTTTGGTGGGATTGGGAAGAACCCCTTCCTTGGATATCTGATACCCAAGGAATTGCATGTCCTCTACCCCGAAAGTACACTTAGCTGGGTTTAACTTCATTTGCGCTTTAGTTAGCATTTGGAAAGTTTCTTCCACATCGTGGAGTAATGTTTCTTCATTGCGGGTCTTAACTACCATGTCATCGACATAGACTTCAATATTCCTACCAATTTGATCGGAGAATCCTTTTTCCATGAGCCTTTGATAAGTAGCGCCCGCATTTTTGAGCCCAAACGACACTTACTGGTAGCAGAAGTGCCTTTCTCAGTGTGGAAGGCAGTTTTCGCCTCGTCTTCTCGTTTCATCTATACCTAATGGTAGCCCTTGTACGCATCAAGGAAACATTTGAGATGAAAAACTTCAAGCGATTTGACTTTCTGATCAATCTCCAGGAGAGGATAACAATCCTTTCGACAGGCGTTGTTAAGGTCTGCGTAATCAATTCACATTCGTCATGACCTATTGGCTTTCTTTACCATGATAGGATTTTCTATTCATGTTGGGAACATTACTTCCCTGAGTATGCTGACATTCACCAGATCAGTCACTTTTGTGTTTGTGACCTTGTTCCATTCTGCTGCTTGGCCCCTCTTTTTTTGTTTGACAAGATTGCTTCCAAGCATGATATTAAGGTTGTGTTCTATAACCTGTCAATCAACGCCCGTCAGATCTGTACGTTTCCAGGTGAAAACGGTGGAGTATTGCTTTAGGAGTGCTACCAGCCATGCCCTGGTCTCATCGGATAAGTAAGCGCCGATTCGCACTAGCTGTTCTGGATATTCCATGTTTATCTGGTGTTGCTCGGTGGAACATCCCTCCTTGGACTTCTTTGGCGCTCGCACAAGCTCGGGAGCGGCTATGATCTGGTAGCAATGTTTTGCCCTGGTGTTTGTGGCGAGGATCGTCACTGATCCCTGGCGTGTGCTAAATTTAACGATGCCATGCATCGTCGATGGTACAAGGTGTAGCAAAGAGATTGCCGATCGTCCGAACAGAATATTGTGTTTTGCTGGATACCGAATCACAGAGAATTCGATTGTTCGTGTGATTTGTTCCCTCTTGTCGTCACTGACCAACGTTAAGTGCAGACGAATAATGCTCAATGGCCACAAACTATGTTCGGTGAATCCCACTGGTTGGGGGTCGTAGCCCCTCCTTCCACGCATCTGGTAGTTGCCTAAAACAATGATCATAGAGTATATTAGAGCAACAGCCATTATCATTGTATACTTGATGGATTTTCGTGTTACGAATGAATCCAGATATGAGGAATGGGTCTCGTGGATCCCAGTTCGATGGTCTAGGACCACTGCTCGAGAAACTAATATTCATTAGGTTTCTCGAGAGTACCTATATCTCGTCCTATGCTTGGTGAGGTGTGTTCCTCTTACGAGAGTTAGAGATAGTGAGTACCTCTGTGCCATGATACAGAGGCCCCTGCAACAGATCGGGATGCGATATCACCATCTGAGGCAGTGAACCATCCAACGACTGCTGCCAGTAACTACTCTAGAGTACTAGCTCGATAATCGACGGGATCTGTGCCACTAGCACGTGGGTTGGGGCCTGTGTTCTATACTCACAATGATGGTTGTTGGTTACCGTCACCGGTGTTTGAAACAGGTCGTCTGCTGCAGTCGTAGATGTTGTTGGCTTTAGATCGCCTGTTTGTTGAGAGCCAGCGCCGTTTATTGGTTGTATCACTCTAAGGATACGTCTGTATGGCGCCAAATGTTGTGACATGTTCTACAAGGGTTTGGATGTCGGATGATGGATCTGTCCTGGAAGATTTCCTGAGAACATAACACAAAAGAATCGTTAAAGGACGTCCAAGTGTTCTCCGGGACGTCACTCCGATGATCAAGTTAGTTTTCCGAGAGAGAGAATTTTAGGGTAAAATTCGTGAGGGAGAAGACGGATCCTTTCCTTGAGGCAGAAGAGATCCTTTTTATACCTGTTACTAACGGATCGTGGGGACCTCGTCCAATGAGTGTGAGATGTGGCCTCCTCTGATTGGGATAATTATGCCCACGTATCAGGCCAATCCATTCAATCATCTAAAATCCATTCTACCATGCAATTCTAAAAAACTCAAACAATCATGCATATAACGGCATCTCTCCTAGCATACTATCATGCAATCCGGAGCAAATCCTTAGTCTAATCTAGCATGTGATTCTCATATCATAGCGTAAAACATATAACATCTATGGGTATTTTAGGAAAACTTATTTAAGTCAGATGATTGCATGCATCGCACCCTTTTATTTTATTAAAATCCCTTATTTTAAATGTTTCTTTTTATGGAAAAATCTACCAAGTCCTCGATTTGAGTTTAGACACACCAGAGAGTATGCCCGAATCCCTCAAACCATGGCTCTGATAGCAACTTGTAACATCCCAAAAATTCAAATAAAATTTTCACTTTTAAATTCATTTCAATCATACGCTCATCATATAAAAAAACAATCAATAGTATATCATAATAACATATTATCAAAGCACAAAATCCCAAAATCACGTGATACGGAAAATCATAGGTGGATGCGGTGCGATCAGGCCGAGCCCTTCCCTTTCGAGCTGGAACTACCCGAAACATAAACTACAAAACCTTAAGCACAAAGCTTAGTGAGTTCCCCAAAAATACCGATACATACATACATAACATAGAAGCATATTTTGGTGCTTTCAACCCCTTCAGTCTCTTTCAACCAGTACTAGGTATATTTCAACCATTTCGGTCTCTTTCAACCGGTGGATATATTTCAACCCCCTTCGGTCTCTTTCAACTGGTATCGGTTCTATTTCACACATTAGCACTACCACATAATATCATAACAAAAGAGTCACAGAGACATCAAGAAAATACATGCATAACAAATAATTTTCACGAAGACAACCGTCATACTACAAATATAAACTAGTGAGTCGACATTGGTGCCTTCAACCCATGGATACAGTGAAGGAAAACTCACCTCAGACTAAAGATATCAAATCACACTCGGGTTGTTGAATTGAGAAATCCTCTCACTAGATCACAAGTATAAAACCCTAATTAGAAATTAGGTCAATAATCTAACTCGAGAGTCCAAACCCTATTCTAACCCACCAAGGCCAAAATACCATTAGCCCCACGACCCAAAACATACACCATATCCAAAATGGGCCCAATATCAAGAAGGCCCACCACTGAAAATCTTGCGTCCTAACAAAATTCCAAGCCCCTAAATCCGAAATGGCCCGAGGCTAAAAAGCCCAAAATCCTCTCTCGTGAGTACGCTCAACGTACCAACAATACGCCCGACGTACTCATGGCCTTCGCATAGTCGGTACCTCAGACGTGTACGCGCAACGTATGCCTAGGTACGCTCGACATACACTGCATCTGGCCAAAACCTCCTTCTAAAGTCTTAATTAGTTAAGACCTAACGTCCAGTTTTAGATCTAAGCTTATTAAAACGTATTAATCCATAAAGTTGCAAACTTTAAACTTTCACATGTCTTAATGGGACCCAAAACCCGATTTTATCCATCTAAACCATAATACAAACATCAACTTAAGCATGATTCATCAAAACCCATCAAGATGATATTTTTATGGTTCCTAATAACTCCATAATGGATAAAGTTTCCAACTTTATCCATTAGATTGGGCCAACCAACTAAGATCTAGTCTTCAAGTCTCAAAAGGTCCAAAAGTGCATCTTTTCCAACTTAATCCATTAAGTCCAAGTCTCAAGCTTTTAGATATGAATTAATATGATTTTTAGATTGATAAAGTTTTCAACTTTATCCATAACGATGTCACAAACTTTCAAGATATAAACTTTATGCACTAAAGTGACCAAAAGCTCATAACACCCAAGAGTAGCTAGATCTATCAAATGCATCATCAAGATTTAAACTTTATACCTCTAGAAGAATGATCAAGGTGAACAAAGTCTAGATCTACAAGCTCCAACGCAACCAACGCTTCTCCAATGAGATCCTTCTTCTCCAAGATGCACCAAGAACACTCCACAACACTTAAAAACACATTCTTTTTGCTCACAAGGCTCAAACTAGGGTTAGCATTTCAAAGGAGGGTGTTGGAGAGGTGGAGGCTAAGAATGGGTTTGGGAAAGTTAAGGAGCTTAAATAGGGCTCAAACCAAGAAATAGGGTTTGGGCACTGATCGAGTACGTCCAACGTACTCCATGAATTCCTAGTACGCCCATCGTACTCTGGGTACACCCAATGTACTCCATGTATGCCTAGTACGCCCAGCATACTAGAATAAGCCACAAAACCCTCCTAACTTCAAACGGTCATTACTTCTTCGTTCCAACTCTGTTTTCGACGATCTTTATATCCACGAAAAGGTAATGAGAAACTCTACAATCCTACCAAATCCCCTTTGCCTTAAAACTTTCTGAACTTAAATCCAAAATTCATAAAAGGCCCAAAATATCACTTTACAATTATACTCTTGGGCTCCAAAGCACCAACCGAACTCTCGGATCACCTAATCTACATTACACACATACAAAGGGGCCTAATCTCTCTCTATCAAGGCCCAATGCCTTATGATAACTGATCATCGGATCACGACCCCAAATTATGAAACGATTCGAAACAGGGTGTTACATAAAAACATCGAACTAAAATCCTTAATTCATAAAAGAAGTCTGAAACACTACTTTTCCCATTTTACCCTTTGATTCTAAAGCATAAACTGAACTCTTGGATCACATAATGTATATTACCCACATCAAAATGGGTCTAAACCTCTTTTTCCCAAAGCCCGAAGCCTTATGTTACTTGATCTTTGGGTCACGGACCCGAATTATGAAACAACGTATATTCAAGTTAAAAAAATTATTTTTTGTAAAACTGGAATTTTATTAACTTGAAAAGAAAATTACAATACACTTTAAAAAACGAAAAATACAACAGATATGTTAAAAGTACAAAACATAGATAGTTAAAGTTGTAGAACTCGTTACTCGGTACCTGTTCGGCTGACTACCGAGTAGCAAGTACTCGAGAGTTAGGAGTACTCGCAAGTACTCGGGGAGTACTCGGATTCTGTAATTCATGTAGAAATATTTTTAGGGAAATTATATATGTCAAAATCATAAGTTGATTGAAATATATAACAAAATTTGATATATATGGATACACAAAAACTGAAAACACATAATGGTCCCACTTCGTGAATAATTATTGGAAATTTAAGATATATATGTAGTAATAATCACATGTGTGTTTGTTAAATAATAAATCATTAAGTATATTATACATATTAATCACCAAGTTGACCGAGTTTACAATATTGCTCAGTTTAGTAAGGGGCCGATTGGGGAGTACTCGGGATTCTGTAACTCGCCTCAGTTAGGGGCCCAGTAGCGAGTACTCGAAGGAGTAATCGGCCAACTCGGCGAGTTTTACAACATTGTAGATAGTATTACTGCTATAAAAGATAAACATACATATTATATTTTTTTGCAATTTCGTCCTTAGCCTTTAACGCCAATTTTATTTCACGTCCAGTAAGGTGACTAGTATCGTTCATTAAGTACGTTATTCACGAGAATTTTCCTTATCTGTTGCGACAATCAAATATTGCTCCAAAGTAGTATTGAACTTGTCCATTTTTTTGTCATTTTATTGATGTCACTCGAACTACTTGCGGACCCTTTACCCTTTTTGTTTTGTTTGGTCTCTTCCTATGGGACGAGTTGCTTTTAGAAACCTCAATAGGCCCATCTTCGTTGAGGTCAAATCCGACATACGCATTTGACGATTGATTATGAGTGGTTTCAGATGTTTTGGTTCATTTAGAACCACCCGGGAATGATTTCGAAGTTTTGATATCTTGCCACTTTTTTTACTCCTTCACAATATTCCAAACATGAAGAAATTTAAAAGGTATACCCTTATCAGTCCGATAAAGTGCTAGAGCTTTTTTTAAAATTGTTTCATCGTTTGCACCACTTTGACACTACTGCTTCATGCTCACAAATATCATGTTAAACTCCATGACAACTTTGTTAGTTTTCCTCCCCTTCAATTAAAATTGATCTTTTTTATGTAGTGTTCAAGCTTCATTTATGTGAGAAAAACACCTAGTAACTTTGCAATAAATATTTGGCACGTCTTGGTTGTTCCTGACTTTTGGGTCTTCTGAAACATCTACCTGTGCACGACCCAACGCCACTTTTTTCTCCGATGTCCAATTTTCTTGGAAAGTGTCTTTCATTTTTTCTTGGTTTCAGTTGAGGTTGAATTTTTTTCATGTTCGAAATCTGTTTCGTGTTCGCTTTCGGGTTGAGAATGACTTTGGAATTGGATTTGGGTTTGGGATTGGAATTGAGAGTCGATAAGGTTGTCAAATGGGTTGAGGTTATTTTGTGGTTGCGATTGGAATTAGAATTGGGTTTAGATTGAGATTGAGATAAGAATTGGGGTTGGGGTTGGGGTTGGGGTTGGGTTTGAATAGGATATGGGGTGTAGTATGTACCGTGATTATGGTAACTATGAGGTAAATAAATAGGACGATCAATTTGATTTTGGAAGAAGGTAGGTGATGAAGGGTTTAAAGTGGTTGTGCTTTGGGTATTTTTCTTGCTTCTTCTTGGAGTTTTTGGGTTTAACGCAAAAGCCATTTTTTACAAAATATGGAGAGCGTTTGAGTGAAAGATGAAGGTCATTGTGTGTTATAAAATAAGGTAGTTGTTGGTATTTATAAAGGTTGAACATGGGTTAAAAATGATTTTTTTATGAAGAAACGTTTTGGGTAGAAAATTAAAATTTGAAAATTTGGTCTTTCTCTCTCATCAATACACATATGCCGAGTTGGTGGCACAGTATTTGCCGAGTCTGGCTTGGATATGCCGAGTGATTGCCTTCTAGCCTTATTTTTAGGGATGTCAAAGGGAACAAACGGGACAGAGGTTGCACCCCCCACCCCCACTTCCGAAACCCACCCACCCCCCCCCCCCCCGGAAATCTCCAGGTTTCCTTCCGCCGCCCCTTCCACGAATTCTTGGATTATCCCCGTTCCCACCCCGGATTAATTATGTTTTGCCTTTTTTGGGCTAAAATAAGCTATTTTTAGGTAAAAAGTAAATATTTATAGCAAAATTTAAAACGTTAAAAACAAAAATATTATGACATTTTAAAAAGCATTATAATAACAACTTTAAAAAAATGATTTTTTGTTGAATTTTAGCAGCTCAAAAACATGATTATATATATATATATATATATATATATATATATATATATATATATATATATATATATATATATATATATATATATATATATATATATATAAAGAGAGAGAGAGAGGACCCTCATAGGGGTTTTGAGACGATACTACTTGTCGTCACCCTCATCTCTGCCCCGAAATTAAAACCAGAGTTAACTTTGTCTAAAAGTGGCTATCTATGCTTTTAATCAAATGACACCTTACAAGATCAGGATCACATGGTTGTTTTTGACATCATGCTTATTGTTATTGTCTATACTTGCTAAAAACATGGGTCACATGGTTGTTTTTGACGTCGTGCTTATTGTTGTTGTCTATATTTGCCAAAAGACATGATCTATTATTAACAAGTCCGCACAAAAAAGAATCAAGAAAAATAATTTAGATGGTATAAAATAGGAGTAAAATCAAGCCATTTCTATTATCGACTGTTTTGACTTTTGATTTTATTTTCTTTATGATACCATCTTTTAAAGATTAAAAGAGTTTGTGATTTGTGAACCGTTTTCAATATATACATTACATGCTGTAAACTGCAACGTTTTTCTATATTTTATAGACACTACATTAATTGAATCTCTAGACAATGGAATGGTAAACAGGAGACCAAGTTATAAGAAACGTATTGGGCTTTTGTTGTGCTAATTAGTGTTTTCTCAATATGTTTCACATGATGAATAAATTAAAACAAGTCGAATAATTCAAGCATCTTTCTGGGTTGTAATTTAAAATTCAGATTATGTGAAGAATATAATAATATAAATAGGTAAGAGAAAACACCAATTGATAAATAACCTAGCGTGTAAAGCAAATAGTGTAAAATTTGTGTTTTATAGTTAATAAAAGGGGTAATGATTTAAAAGGGTAATATATTCTTCGATTTGTACATATTTGGTCACTGGGTTTATTTTGTATTCATATTTACCCCTTTAACTTGTTAAACTATACACATTTAGTCCTTATTACCGGTTGTTACAGGTTAACCGATAAAAATGTCTTAATATGGTAATATATTTCTCATTTTGTACACATTTAATTCTTAATATTTTTGTACACATTTAATCCTTAATTTTTTTTTGTTAAAAATAATTTATTTTTGTTTTTGTATGCATTCAATACTTATGAATGTTTTCTTTAAGTTTTTCTCACAACATCTTACATGAAACAATCATTAACGAGGTGTTTTAGGTTTTTGATGCTTATGTCTATCGCGATCTTGACTACTTGGTTGCTTAGGTCATGTATTTTTAACGTCATAACTTTTTCATGTGATCGCGGATTTTAACGATCTTTATATCTATGCATTTGTATTTTAGTCTACTACAACTTTCGTTTATATTACACCCGTTAAAAAGTAATATATTTTTTAATTACGATCTTTATATCCATACGTTTTTTATGAATGCATGTATGTATGTTTTTTTATAAAATCATAAGTAAAAACATATTATTTTTTAACGAGAGTAATCTTAACGAAAGTTATAGCAGACTTAAAAAATGAACACGTAGATATAAAGATCGTTAAAACTAGATATCATATGAAGAAGTTACGACGTTCGGAATACAAAACCTAAGTCAAACCACAAGACATATGCAAACCAATCAGTCGAGGCTCTGATAGAGATAAGCATCAACAGCCCCAAACACCTCATCAATCAGGGACAGCCGCAAGATTTGGTAGTAGGTGTTGCCGTTAAGTAGAGAAAATAAAAAATATCGAAAATTTTACACTGCGTATAGAAAAAGGCAGGGGTTACCAGTGTACTACGGGCACCCAAAGAGAACCATTCATGTCATCAATGATAGTCTCATGTTAGATGTCGTGAGAAAAACTCTAAATAAATCATTCATAAATATTGAATTTGTATAAAAACAAAAAATGACTAATTTTGAAACATATATATATATATATATATATATATATATATATATATATATATATATATATATTAAGGACTAAATGTGTACAAAAAGATTAAGGACTAAATGTGTACAAAATGAGAAATATATTACCCTAATAAGTTATTTTTCTCGGCTAACCTGGAGTAAGCGGTCATAAGGACTGGATGTGTACAGTTTAACAAGTTGAAGAGATAAATGTGGACGAAAAAAAACTTAGTGATCAAAATATATACATATTAAAACATATATTACCTTTTTAAGTCATTATCCCTTAAAAAAAAGGTTGTAATTCTCTTTCAAAGAAAAATGTTGTAATTGTACACTCTCTTAATTTTAGACCTTTTTAAAATTTCAATTTTCACCTTTCAAGAATTTAGTGTTACACATTTTTCGTCATTATCGAATAAAACAATTCAATCATTACTTTTGAGACTTCGAGATTTCAGACTCAATGGTTCATCAGGAATTGAAGTATTTATTTATCTAACCTAATAAATGGAAACCATTTTTATCAAATGTTATGTTTTTATTTAATTTAACACATGTTATTTTCTAAGATATTTTGAATTATTTTTTTCCACTTGTCATTTTTTTGTATTTTTTATTTTTCTTAAATTTAAAAAACACATTTTAGTAAATTTTATATATATGTAGGTATATCATTATATTAAATATCATAACAAATGCTCTTTAAGTGTTTTTTCTCTTTCTTTTTTTCAGATTTCCTACATTATACTGAATTAATTACTTTATTCATTATATCATTTATATTTATGTAAAATTATTCCTTAAATTTTTTTTTTAATAAACTCGTGTAGTATACAGGTGTTCCACCTAATATGGATATAAGATATCATCTTTATTTCATATTATACCACTTCTAAAGTGATCTCTCGCATAATTCATTGTCATTATATGAAGTTTAAGATTTAAATTCAAGATTTCAACCTTATTATAAAAGGGTTAGTTTCAAACACAGAAGTTAATAACCAAATTATAGCACATATATACCAACATTCCCGGGCATGTTCATAACTAAACATATATAATATGTGGTTTTGTAGTTAGGTGGTATTATATATATATATATATATATATATATATATTGAACCCACAGTAGTACTATATATGAATTAAAATGGACGAAACCACTTGAGCAAAGCCATGACTAAAAACTACCTGTATTCTTAGTTGTTTGACAGAAGCTAAGGAGACAAGAAAGTAAGAAGGACATAGGCATGAGAGAAGATCCAGGTAGACTCCAACAAATGGTGTACATGTGCATATTGCATGTCCTAATAAAACAAAGTGCATTCAAAAAGTTAAAGTTCAAAGTATATGCCGGGGAAGATCCTCTTCTTACCCACCCACCCCCACCTTTACTTCAAAAGCCACAAACAAACCCATTTCTCTCTCTCTCTCTCTCTCTCAAATGGGCACAGAAGCAGCAGCAGGAGGTGGTGGGAACGATGATGATGAAAGCTATATATGAAGAGATCTAGTCATAATGGTTATTAGACACCATTAGGGCAACTATTACCTTTGGCAAAGTGTGTTATTTATATATACTGGTTCAAGAAAGAACCAAACGTCCATATAAGATGACTTTTTGTAGAGGAAAATAATTAATGTGGTAACTATTTCCTCATTTTTTTTCTTTTCCTTCTTATATGTCTCCTTCTGCATCACTTGTTTGCATGAAACGTAGGGATGCTTGTATGGGTTTTGCTTAAATAAAGTTTTTGTTTGTGAGTTTTATTTTATGTATTTAATTAGTTCGTTGTTATATAACAACCTTTATAGCTAAATAATAATGACTATTGAGCCTTTGTGATATTCGTTATGATTCATTTGTATTTAAGCCTAGAAATTAGACTAATTTGAACAAAATAGTTAGCATAAACTTTATGAAACAATAGTGTATGCTGCACTTTGTTGCGTTATATTATACCACACTTATCCTATGAAGAACCTACATTTGAATAACAGGGTAGAATAGAAATTAACATGCAAAACGTTTTTTCCTACTTACATGATGGAAGATATGGCATTGAATCATAAATTGAAACATATTGTTAATGGTAGAACCCATGAATGAAAGGAGATACTCTTCTCCGTTTTCTTCCTTTCATTCCAAGGTCACATCAATTGTTATCAGAAATTACCTAATTAAGTGCATGTTGTTAACCACACTTTCTAATGTAAACATTTCATACTGGATTGAGGTGACTGTTACAGAAAATTTGTGCAATAAAAGCTAAATTATCGACTGACAAAACTTCTGAATATGAAAATATTGATGTCAAATTATGAAGAAAAAAAATAACGTAACAGATAATCATAGAAAGCTATTTGGTCTTTGCTATCCTTCTAGACATCACTACTAGAAAACTTGATAATTAACTACGGCTGTATTCGTAGGAAATCTGTAGGAACAAGGGGTTACCTACAGAATTCCAACAAAAAATGGTTTGTAGGGAAAACCCTCGTGGGTAATTTTTTCCTACGATTTACCTACAGACTTTCATCCCTGTAGAGAGAATCATTCTCACCAAAACGAATAATAAATGTGACCCTAAGTGCGTCATGGTTAAATCATTAAGAAAATCCTAATCACATCTATAGACTCATGAAACACATACATGATTACACACTGTTAAATTTTAGTAGGGAGAAGAATTGGTTACTGCACTGGACATGGTGAAGTTGAACCACGACGGCCCGCGGCAAATGTCTCCCTGTCAATAGCGTAAGAGTGGGCCTCAAGCCCTCAATCAGTTGTGAACTTGCGAGAGCCCTCTATTTTGTCGGACAATATCTCGTCCTCAGTTCATATTGGGCCACAAACTTGGCCTACTAATTCATAAATTTATTTTCTCAACGTTACAATATATGATTTATTGGTCAATGCTTCTTTCTAAAGATGTACAAAAGTGGTTTTTTTTTTTCAAATAGGATCGTTCTAGTCAGCAAAGTTAAAAGTGGATCGAGTTCAAACCAATTTTTCAACATAAAAACCCAAACCTATAGTAACAGTTAGGTTGTCCGGAGTGGGACCCCCAAGACGCATGAACACTGCCCCTAGAGCCGGTGTTCTGGCGGCTATGGCGTGAGTGCAAAGATGGAGGAAGACAGAGTCTCTCATTGGCTATCTCGATTTTGGGGGGCTGGGGGGGGGGGGGGGGGGGGGGGGGGTAACACTTGCAGGGGCGGAGCCAAGATTTGATGATAAAAGAGGCTTATATTGTGCCCGACAAAGATCTTGGACGATAGCAATGTTTTTGTATAAATGGTAGTCACATATTATATTGGTTAACTGAAACCACAATTGTGAATGAAAGTAAAAGAACTACTTACAATATCGGTTATCGGCAGTTAAGACTCATCAATGTGATGAATTATAATATTAAAATGAGGATAAATCGTAATTAGAATAATATGGTTAGTGTCAATAAGATTTTAGCTGTGGGGCCTAATTTTAGTGATAGTCATGACCTTATTACGTCTATATCTAACAATTGAAATTTCAATAAAGATTGGGAAGGGCACCGGGAAGGGCTTAACATAAATAAAAAACAAATGTGGGCTTCAAATTTGTTGTACCCTCATTATTTATGAATACTATAGTTTATAGTTTGAAGTTTTAAAAGAGATTGAGGGGGGCGGAGCATCTGGCAGCCCCCTACTGCCTCCGCCCATGAACACTTGAATTTGGTACGCGAGGCGTACTGGAGGTACGTTTAGTGTACTAGCCTATTATGGTCACGAAGCTCATCCACGTACGTTGGGCGTACGTGAGCAAGTATGAAACCCTAATTTTTAGGGTATTGCACCCTATTTAAACCTTGTGATAGCCTTGCTAGGCAATGTTTAGACAACCTCCATTCTCTCTTGTCCGGAAAATCGAAACCCCAGAGAGTTTTTGAGAGATTTGAGCCATAAAGTGTATTTGTGGGTGCTTTGTCAAGGAGAAGAAGAAGTGAACCATTTGAAGTTGTGTTTGGAGCTTGAGGATCGAGGATTAATTCATCATTTTCCATCTTTGTGAGGTAAAAAGCTCCCATCTTGCTAATCTATGATGTTAGATCTAGTTTTGGTGCCATTTTGTGCTCTTCGAGTCCATGGATTGATTGTTGAGCCTCTTGATTCACTCAAGAAGTGATTGATGGTAGATCTAGGGTTCTTTTGGTCCATTTGTCCATAAAAATGCAGGCTTTGAGGTGCTTATGGACTCATGCATGAGTTAAGACCCTTTGTTAAGTTCTTTTGAGCTATAGAATCCCATTAAGCCATGCATGCACGTAAAGTTCCCAACTTTACGTGATAAACCACCTTAAGGAAGTTAGATCTGAGACTTGGGTTGAAGTCTTAGTTTATTAAGAGCTTAATGAGGGAAGTTGGCCGAACTAGGGAGTATGTTGGGCGTACAAATTGGTACGATGCGTGTACAAGCCCAGAGCGAGTACGCTAAACGTACGAGCTGAGTACGCCCTGCGTACTCAGTAGTGGGCTTAGGATTGTAGGCTTCTCGGTTTTAGGCCATGTTGGGCCTTAGTTGTCTTGGGCTTAGGATTGTAGGCTTCTAGATATGATTTTCTTTGACGAAACCGAGGATTTTAGTTGAAAACCAGGATTTGTGCGGGTAGAGTTTCAACTTGAAAATATTATTTTCTCGGGTCTTCAGGGCGTCGGGACTTGCTTCGGGTGTTGGGGTGATTTTCTAGGCTTCAGGGGGTGTTAGGGTAATTTAAGAGAGAGTAGAAGGTAAAAGAGAGTGAAAGAATATGAGAATTTGTAAACGAAGTTCGGAAGGCTCGCTTTCTATTTATAGTAGTCCGAAGACTCTTCGTACGCTGAGCGTAACTCCATTACGTTGGGCATACGCGTACGTAAGGCGTAATCCTCGTACGCTAGGCGTACCTGCTATGTGGTACTAGTTTGGTTCTCAGGCCTTGGACGTGCCGCAACTGCATGATACGTGTCCTTCGTCCGTAGTACGTTGGGCATGCGTGTGAAGTACGCTAGGCGTACGTACGGCTTCGGATAAGTTTCGAATTTTATATTTAAAACATCAAAAATTCATATATTTCGCATATGGGCTCCGTTTTTGACGTTCTTTATATGCACGCATAGGTATGACCTTGCTCTAAAACTTTCATTTAAACTTTGTTGGCTAATTTTGAATTCATTTTTAATATTATATTTTTAACAGGCCGGGACAGGAAAAGTCCGTTAAAAATTCATAACTTCTTCATATGACGTCCGTTTTTGTCTGTCTTTTTACCGTTGTACTACTATTGACGAGACATTCGATTCTTGTTTAAGTTGTGTTGGCTAAAAATCACTCGATCTTTATTTCGAGTTTCGGGTTGTGTACTGCTATCCTGAATCTTAGAAAAATCATAACTTCTTCATACAAAATCAGATTTAGACGTTTTTTTTATGAAAATTCTCGATTTAACGAATACTACGAATTTCATTTAGATCACAAAGGCTAAAAAAGTAGTTTATCGTAAACTCACTTTTTACGTCATATGGCGTCGTATCAGTTTTGTTGCGAAACTTCAATAAGTCATAATTTTTACGTTATAACTCGGATTTCAATGAGGTTTTCGCATAAACGTTTCTAACGAGATAATTTAGAACTATCAATAACATTAGTTTTACTTATTTCCATCTTAAATGTTATATTTGCGTTAATTTTGGTAATTGATTTTTGATCGGAATCTTATACGACTTCCAATACTTCCCGAATTATTCAAAACATAGTTTTACTTCAAATCTTATAGAACTATCATTTTAGAATTCAATGTTTAAAACCATATAATATTTAATAATATTTATTTTTAAACTAACAACACGATAACTGAACGTGTATGTTAGATTTTTCCAATTAAAATGGGATCCTAGAGGTAAATGTGGTTTTACTACCATATAAAAACATATAGGTAGAGATTTGGAACCGAATTATATGATTTCTATGTTTTAAATTTTTATGTTTTTTTAAGTAATGTAATGTTTTATGTTTTTAGTAATTTAGGTTTTAAATTTTTATGTTTTTAATTAATGAAATGTAGTTTTATTTTTCTATGTTTTTAAAATATTTATTTATGTTTTAAATTATTTTTTATTTAATTTAATGTTAAAAAATGAATATTGTGGAGTGTGAACAATTTTCAATGTTTAGTGAATTGGTGGGGATTGGTAGTGAGGCTAACATGACACTGAGTTGATAGTCCTGCATTTTCTAGTAACTTGGCTGACCACTCCCCCACATTGTTGTTAATTATGAAAGCTACACACGGATTGCCACATCAGACTAGTACACGTCACCTAAGTTAGTTATTCGGTTAGACAGTTAGTCGGTTAGTTTTTCTGTTTAGAGAGTTGTTCATGTATATACGTTTGATAGTTGTAATCTTTCCATTCAATGAATTCAGAAATAACATTCAAACAGTTCATCTTTCTCTCTGTAATTCTCTTCAATATTCAGGAATCAACACACATTCATAGAATCCATTTAAAACCAATCTACGTGACAGTGTGAAACATGTTTAAAAAAATATTTTTTCATATTTTATTGAATTTTCCTTTAGTATTGGAATTTAATGAAGTTTCATGGTTGATAAAAAAACCGACCAATGGAAGAAAACATTTTTTACGTTTTTATGGAATTTTGACTTTATTGGCCATCAAATTTCAAAAATATCCCGATTTAACCACCAAAATTCATATCATGCTAAATAAGCCACTTAAGTCGTGATTTTTTTTCACTTAGCCATTAAGAGTTATAGATCGGGGTTTAGCATGTACTGTTTATGATATGTGACATAATTGATTATTCATGTTACAAAAACAACACTATTTAACATCTAAGTGGATTTTTATGAATATATATATATATATATATATATATATATATATATATATATATATATATATATATATATATATATATATATATATATATACTATCTTATAAAACAAATCCAACTATTTTTAAAAATAAATTGAATAAAATAATAATATTTTTAAGACGTTCAAATCATTAAGCTAATTGTACAACTAATCACTAATAAAATAATATTAAAATTTAAACAAACTTCTATAAATCTTCTTTTCCAAGGTTTTGATCAGATCTTTTTTCATCAAAATAAATACTCAACACCCTATAATTTGGTCATTTCATGAATTTTCTTTATTTTTAATATGACATGTTTCTTAAAACAAACTAATGATTGAATTGAAAATAATCATTCTCCATCGAAAAGAAATTGATTGTCGAATCAAACTATTTGTCGCCCGCCGCTATGCGCGGGTAAACGGCTAGTGTGTGTGTGTGTGTGTGTGTGTGTGTGTGTGTGTGTATATATATATATATATATATATATATATATACTATCTTATAAAACAAATCCCACTATTTCTAAAAATATATTGAATAAAATAATAATATTTTTTAAGACGTGCAAATCATTAAGCTAATTGTACAACTAATCACTAATAAAATAATATTAAAATTTAAACAAACTCCTATAAATCTTCTCTTCCAAAGTTTTGACCAAATCTTTTTTCATCCAAATAAATACTCAACACCCTATAATTTGGTCATTTCATGAATTTTCTTTATTTTTGATATGACATGTTTCCTAAAACAAACTAATGATTGAATTGAACATAATCATTATCCATCAAAACGAAATTAATTGTCGAAACAAACTATTTGTCGTCCGCCGCTTTGCGCGGGTAAACGGCTAGTGTGTGTGTGTGTGTGTGTGTGTGTGTATATATATATATTAATAAGCATATATCCCTCTCACTCTCTCTCTCTCTATCTATCTCTCCATTCGCCAACATCCACCTTCCACACTATCATCCATTTTTAAGAATGTTCAACCGAAAAATTAATGAAGATAAACAAGAAAATCATGAATAAGTAAACATAATTATTTCAAATGCAAATCAAATTCATTCAAAAATGTATATCAAATGTAATTCAACCCTTTCTGCCTGTAAATCGATGAACACATACACACGCTAAAGGAAACACAGACACATACCCACATTGACACAAACATATAATTATAACATACGTATGTCTCAAAAAAATCAAAACTTCATTTTTTGTGATCTTCTCCTTCCAATGTGGGATAACACACATGTTCTTGAAATAATGTTCAATAATCAAACAAAAACCCACAAACTTGGATCATAATAGAATAAGGTGAAATTGAGTTCAATTAACAAAACCCAAATGGAAGAAGGTGAAATTGTATCTAAAATCTAAAGAAGGTGCAATTGTGTTATGGCCCTTCTCTAAAACGTGAACCAGTGAATTGTAACATCCCAACTTTTGCCATTGTAGTCACTAGGAATAGAAGGGTAAAGTCATGAAGAGTCTAAGGGTTAGATTGTAAATTTGGGGCCAGGAGGAGTTTGTCATGCGTACATAAGGGTACGCTGAGCGTAATCTTGTGTACGTTGGGCATACTCATAAAAGATGTAAACCCTAATAATTAGAGTTGGGGGCTATATAAGCATCCTTATGGTACATTCCCTCTCATCACTCTCAGCCTCCATCTTTCAGAAACATTCCAAAACCCTAGTCCTTGTAAGAAAGTGTGAGTTGGTGGGTATTTTGAGCTCTTGAAGGTGGAGTCATTGCATCAAGGAGTTGGAGAAAGAGTTTAGCTTGTAGATCTAAAGTTGTGTTGTACCCTAGAAGCTCCAGAAGGTAAAAAGCTTCAATATTTATGTTTGTATAGCATAGATCTAGTCATTCTAGCATTGTGGAATCATTTCTTCTCCCAAAAGTTCCAAGATGATGTATGTTGTGATTTGGACAGGATGAGCTGTCCTTTTAGATTCTTGGAGGGGTTTTAAGTGTTAAAAATGAGGTCCCAATGGATTAAGATGTCCCATGCATGTATTAGGAAGGTCTTAATGGATTAAGACCTTAGATTAAGAGCTTTATGGATGTCCAAAGTCTTAAAGTTCGAGACTTTATAAATCCTAGGCACATTTGGTCGATGGATTTGAAGTTTGGGCTTAAGTGCTTAAGCCATTAAGCACTTATGAGGATTTTTGTTCAGTTCGTGTACGCCCCGCGTAGGAAGCTGTACGCCCAGTGTACAGGGTCAACAACCCCGTTTTCCAATCAACATGAGTTGAGGTACGCCCCACGTACCAGAGGAGTACGCCCAACGTACGTCCTCTGTTGGGTTTTTGATTTTGGGTTGTTTATGGGCTAGCTGGACTTGGGACTTGGCTGGATACTATGGATATGGTGTGTGGGCCAACTCTTGGTAATGGATCTAGGTTTTCAGAGGCCAGAGCTAGGGGAATTTCAGTCTTTTATGGGGTTTGAGTTTTTATTCAAGAGGTTTTGGGTCGGGGTGTGTCGCTAGAAGCATAAGGTTTCTTGCCACTTTTTTGTGGATTTAAAGTTCATCGGGAACCGACTTGGAACGAAGGGGTTATGACACTTTGAAGTTATTGATAGAAATGGCCCCTAATGGAAATAAATAACTAGAGGAACCATGCATGCAAAGTGGTAAACGTGCGAGTACGCCCAGTGTCCAAAAACCCTAATTTTAGGGCCAAGCCACTATATAAAGAACATAACACCCAAGTTAACAACCTCCATCTCATCTTCATACAGCCACCACGAAACCCTAAACCTCTCTTGAGTGTTCTTGAAACCTTGGGGGTCATTAGAGAGCATTTTGGGTGTTGTAAAGCCATTTCCAACCAAGTGAAGAGATTAGCAAGGTGGTCGATCAAAGGTGAAGCAGTAGATCCAAGATGTAGGTTCCATTTCAGACCATTTTGAGGTATAAAGTCTGAAACTCTCCTTAAGTGTGCTTAGATATAGGTTTATGGAGCCTTGGACGTTTATGATGCAACTTCGTCTTTAAGCTTAATGTTGCCACTCTCAGAGCTAAAAATGTCCTATATGCAGTAAAGTCTCAATCTTGATGGTAATAATGAGCTCCTGCATGAGATTTAGCCCTTGTTATGGAAGTTTGTTGTCACCTTTTGAGTTTGGGCTTAATTAGTTGGTTGCATGCCACCAAGTTAGCAACTTTATGGATTAACACGTGGAAAAGACTTGGATCTGAGTTTGTATCCTATGAAGTGGTGTATTAAGCACTTAACGGAAAAGTGGCTTAACAGGGTTGTACGTTGGACGTACAAGGAGGTACGCATGGCGTACAAGCCATCAGCCAGTACGCTTAGCGTACATAGGAGTACTCTTCGCGTACTCTGCCAGTTTGGGCTTTGCGTTTTTGGTCCTCGGCTTCGGCTGTGTTTTGGAATTTGGGCCTCTAGGCCATAGTGGGTCAGCAGGAGTCAGTTGATATGGGCCAAAAATATGTTATGGGCTTAAGGTAAGGCCCATTAAAGGGATTGGGCCTAATATAGAAAATTGGGCCATTAGTAGGCTACTAGTGGGCTCGGGAAGCTTACTTAGTATTGGGCCTTGGTTTTGGGCATTAGATATGGGCCAAGTTGGTCTGGGGGTAGAATGGTCAGTTTACCCTAAGATTGATCAATGTATTGGACTACGTGATATTTGGTGTTGGTAGCTCGGGGAGCCGAAGAAGCAGCAGTTTGGGATTTGGCAGATAGCAGTTTGAGGGATATCATCAAGGTTTCAGCAGTGCAAGGTGAGTTTGCTCACTGTATGAAAGGGTCTACGGCAACAATGTCGACCCATGTGGTTTGTGAGTAGGAAGACCCGAGGGTTAGCCTTAGGCACTGTATGCTAGAATGTGTTTCCGGATTAAGGTCTGATGTCGGGCAGGCACTTAAGGAATGTTTACATGATAGTTTATACATGTTGTTTGTGTGATACTTGTATGTGCCTGGTAGGGAGGTGAGTGTGGGCGAGGTCCCTATCTCACCATTAGCAGAGTATGGACGGGGTTTTGTATCTCCTTAGTAGCAGAGCAGGGCGAGGCCCGAGATAGTGTGGGCGGGGGCCTGTTGGATTAGTGTCTAAGTCCATAACTATTTTGGTATGTACTTGACCCGATGGTGCATGGTCCTTTTGGGTTGCCTTCACCAAAGCAACTTGATAGGATGAATTATGGAGAGTAAGGATTAAATATGATTTATTAATATATTATGGGAATAATATATTAAAGGAGAAATCATATTGTTTAATTAATATTAGTCAATAATTAATTGGTAATTAGTTTTGTGACTAAAAGAGATTAATTAAACTTAAGGGACTGGAATTGTAATTATAAGATAATTGCAATTTGGGCCATGGATTGCCTTGTATCAAGGGTTGGACGAATTCTATGGGGAAGCCCATAAGGAAATCGTCCAAGGGCTTGATTAAAAGGAGTCTATGGGTTGCTTAGTGCTTAAGCATCCAAATTAGGGTTTCCTTGTTAGATAACCCTAATAGCCCAACTATATAAAGACCCCTTAAGGCTAAAAAACGTGGCTAATGATCTTGCTAGGGTTTCTACACGTTTTTTGGTAGCCTCCATCCTCTCTCCTTTTCATCCTCTTGCTTATGGTGTTTGTGAACCATTAGAGGAGTGACACTTGTGACTCTAAGCCTTCCAAAGTCAATTCAAGGAGATTTGGGATTGTTATTGTTACATAACAATCAAGGTAACACTATAAACTTATTCTCATGTTAATATGATTATATGTATGCTAGAATTAGGGTTTATAGTCTTGGATTCATAGCATGTACAATAGAGAAACCTAGATCCAAGCATTAGGGTTTGTATGAGCACATAGGATGTCTTATGACCAAAACCCATCAGGGCCCATATCTCACTAACAGCAGGAGTGTGGACGGGGTTCCATAACTTGTTAGTAGCAGGCCAGGGGCGAGGCCTTAGATCAGGAGTATTGTAGAGTGTGATAGCTGCTTGTTGTGTGTTATGTTATATGTTTGTATGTGTTCAGCGGGCGAGACCCAGAGACAAGCGGGGACTGAGAGAAACAAATATGTATACCGAGCGGGGCTCAATGCCAGGCGGGGCCTGATGTCGGGCAAGTACCATTGCAGCGGGCGGGAGCCCAGTATGTGGTTGTATGTGGTATGTGGTAGGTTTGGGAACTCACTAAGCTTTGTGCTTAAGGTTTTCAGTTTTGGTTTCAGGTACTTCCGGTATCGGAGGGAAGAGTTCGGGTTAATCACATGGCACACACACCAAAGGAGTTTTAGCCTGGGATGTTTACTCTGATAAAATAAAATATTGTTTTAGACACCAAATATGTTTTGAATGAATGGTTTACACTTGTGGTTTATTTATTAAATTAAAAATGATATTTTTGGTCAGGATTTTTGGTTCGTTACATGAATGGTGGTACTTAACTAATCTTAGACTTTACACGAACATGTCAGCTGCTTCTATTGTTTCCACTCCTATAATCTACCTCCGAGTTGTTAATCATCCCTGATAAAGACTCAATTGCTAGATCATCAAAACTAAAAATGGTTAAATGGGAAAAAAAATCACGACTTTAGTGTCTTATGTAGCATGATTAGAACTTTGGTGGCTAAATTGGGACATTTCGAGATTTTGATGGTCAGTTAAGTAAAAAATCATATATTATAAGTTTGAAAATCAGCTTTTAGACCTCTTCCACTAGTAAAATCCTCAAATCGGTATAAACCATCGGTTCGGCTTCAAACTAGTTCCTAAATCAAATAAGATTGGTTTTCAAACATGTTTCAAATAATAAAGTGGGTTTTTATACAAATGTAGCGTCTATGTTATGTGCAAAATTGATTAACAATTAATTTATATGAATATCTTTTAGTAAACAATATATCTTTGTGTACTCACAAAAATTATCAGATGAAAAAATGGTTAAGGTTAATAGATATATGTAGGAGATAAAAGATTTTAAAAATTTTATAAAATTAAAGTTTGGCGTTGTAACATCCCAAAATGAGGTATAAATTCTCAGACATTAACCTTTTTATTATACGTCAAGATTAGTCATTATTATGTAAAAGGTGACATTTGAGTACATGCGGCGTACGCATGGGTACGCGCAGCATACTCATGCATTTAGCATTGTCGCGGAGGCCACCTAATACACTGGGTGTACCAAAGGGTACGTTGGTCATACTAGGCTCAGTGAGAAACCCTAATATTTTCTTGTGTCCCTATTTAAGGAACATGATGGCCTCATTTCTAGTCACCATTATCATCCTCCAACCTCCCCTAAACCCTAATCTCGTTCCTATAGCTTGTATGAGTGTTTGTGACTTTGTTGGTTGTACTTGTGAAGATTTTGGTGAAGAAGAAGCCTTGAAGGAAGGATAGTTGGTGCTTCTAGCTCTTGGATCTGAGTTCTTCTTCAGTTGGTGCATCTTCCAGATGTATCAAGTTTAAAACTTGTTCATTGTTTATTCTACTTCTTGTTTTGGGTCCTTTTTAGGGTTTTATGTTCCAACTATGGAACTTTGTGAGTTTGATGAACTCCAGAGCTATTCTTCTGTCCTTTTAGGTGTATTAGAGTGTCTTGATTCATAAAAATGAGTGCTTGTACGTCTAGATCTCTCCATGAATGAGTTGTATGGTCTTTTGTATTGAGAAAGTTAAAGTTTTTGGGTTTGGGTCTAGACTAGCCTTGCAAAGGCTTAAAGTCGGCAACTTTATTAATTAAGAGACCTTATTTAGCTCAGATCTATAGTTAGAATACTTGTCTTAAGACCAAGAGAAGTGGGAAATGGGAGTCAGAGGAGTACGTCGTGTGTACTCCCAGCTACACGCAGCATAGAGTTGAAACCCCCCCCCCCCATCACATGCTTAGCCAGCAGTACGCCCAACATAAGCATTGGGTGTTGACTTTCATTGACTTTTGAGTTTTAGGTTGATTTGTGGGCCTTTGACCAAGGAGGGGCAAAATGGTCTTTTTACCCTTCTGAGATTTAGTTGAGAGACTCGGTCTAGCATTATGAGGTTATTAATATTATTTATTAATTAGAGTTATATGTGGCACATTGTAGGCGGAGTCTAGACCGGCAGTTCAGGTGCGAGATTTATTTGCTTTTCTACGTGAGGTGAGTCTTCTCACTATATTTACCGTGTGGTAATTTATGTGTGACTGGAGGGTCTTATTCATGTTATTGACCGGAGGGTCTTAATTGCTATATATGTGTATTCCGTCTTTGTGACTTATGCTGTTATATTATTCTGTGTATATATATTGAGTTATGACCGGAACGTCCATACCGAAACGTGAGACCAGAGGGTCTTCACTGAGACACATGACCGAAGGGTCCTTATTGAGACATAGCAATGAGAGGCTAATTATTTATGTATGTGGTATTTTGGTGAACTCACTAAGCTTCGTGCTTATAGTGTTGGTTTAAATGTGTTTCAGGTACATCTCAAGATCGCGAGAAGGCAACGACATGATTGTACACACTTGTTTGTTAAAGAGGGTATATGTTTATTCTGAGATACTATGACTTTGTTTTATGATGTTATGTATTTGACATTTATATTTGACATGAGTTGGTACTAAAACTATGTTTTTGGGAAACTTAAAAATGAAAATTTTGTCTGAAAACTTTGAGCTGTTACAAGCATTCACAGTCAAAATAGAAGAAGGTGGAGAGAATGTAGGTTGGCTCCACACATGACGAGGCTCTTGAGTGTGGTGTCATTGTTCCACATTAATTGAAACATAATAATAATAATAATAATAATAATAATAATAAACATGCATTCATAGTTGTAGATGTTCTAAAGTTCGGGTTAGAATCACTCAAGATTGGTATTGTAATCCTTTGGGATTATTCTCTCTCTAAATCTTATTTTGTATACTTGTTTGTGCTAGCTTGATTTTAATATAATCGCCCCCCTTTAAGAAATAATTATAAAAGAATTAGCAATCGTGAGGATAGCAAATGTTCATTGAGTTTTTCATTCGATTTTTTATAGAATACATTATTGGAGAAGCTTGGGGTTTGGTTTGGTCAAACTATAATTATCTCAAATAGCTATTTCTTCAGGAATAAATTGCATGTAAAAGACATTTTATTTATTTTAATAAACAACTAAATTGATGGTTCGACCATTTATCATGCTGGTTAAAAACGGTAAAAGATCATCTTGTGAACATTCTATGTTACATTATTTTGTCGATTAATTGAAACTTGGGTAATATAAAACAAGTTGTCCATTGAGTAAACATCGCTTTTTTCTTCAAGTCTAACCTAACGTTAGGTGAACATTCATGTACCATGGTGCAAAGGAAAAAATAAGCATAAGAGAGTAATACCTAAGCAAAACACATACAAATAAAAGGAATAGAATCATAAACTACATTACTTCCTCATTTAGCGCAAAATCCTTCGAGTCTAACCCAATGTTATATTCTTACTTCCTTCACGGACATCCTCTCCTCCTCAGATCATTAACATTGATCATATCTATCTTCTAACAACGAGATAATCAGTTGTCTCCTCATAACATCTATGATTTTATCTAAGTAATAATTAAACAATTATGCTACTCTTATTATATAAATTATTACTTTATGTAATTCTCTTATGTTAAATGTATAGATACCAAATTAATGTCTACGGTCTACCTTTTATGGTATGAATTCACCTAGGATAGTTAATTGAAATGTGAAGGACTATATTTCTGCATTAAGTGTTCGAGACAAAATTCCACTTTATCTGTGGTTGTAGTTCTAAAAATATGGCATATAATTAATCTTCATGCCGACAAGAGTTTTTATAAATTGAAATGCTTTTAAAAGTTATTATATACTCTGTTGTCATTAAATATAAGTAAATACTATATCTAGCTCAAGAAAAAAAAAATCATATTGTTTGTTTAATGAAAAATAATGCAAAAATTCAACCGGAATCAAGATGGTTGGTCAACTGTATTAATCGAAGTCAAACACATCTATACTTAGGGCAGTGACAAGCCGCAAAAGACCATGCACGATGGACAAAGTAGCCTTTGCGCTGGATAAAGAAGACAACCAAAAATAAATTATTTTTTGCGTTTTTATCAAATTTTTTATTTCGTATTTTCAATATAAAACAAAACATATAGCATCAACGTTTTCAAAACTGCCGAAAACCATTTATTAAAGATGACAAATTAGGTTATCTAAAGGTTCAAAACGATCAATATTTTAATATTGGTCAAATGAAAAGGGTCATCTCAATCGTTTAATCTGCCAATATGTTTTCCATGTTTAAAAGGTTTTGTAATTATGACATATTTATACAAAAAAAATATGCTAATTTCATTTTAGCTAGAAGTACATTTTTTTTTAAACCGATGTTTGAGACAAGAGATGCAACCTATATTGAATAATTTTTGGATGATGTTTGTAGCTCATTAGATTATCTCATTGGTTAATGATTCAAGTTTCGCGGGAAAGAAATGAAACTGTTTAATAGTAGAGTGTCTATATTTTTCATTTTAACCAAAGGATTTGTAGTCCAACGGTATCAGGTGTCACTCAGTCAAAGATTGAGTAGGGATGGCAAAAGAAACCGAACCCGATGGTAAAAACCGACGTATTAGGGTCGGGTTTGGAGTCGGTTAATCGGGGCCGAGATCGGGTTTGGTATGCTTTTAGAAAATTTTCGCGAGTTTAGTTACGGGGATGGTAAACAAAATATCCGTCCCGATTATCCAAAACCAAAACCGAAATCAAAACCCGTTACCTGAAACCATATATATATATATATATATATATATATATATATATATATATATATATATATATATATTAATTTCATTAAGTTATCTTCTTTGTTGTGAACGATTTAATGACAATTTTTTGAGATAGCTTCCTATTTATTCGTAGTGTTAGTGTTTTGATATTTTTTATTCATAGTATTTAGAGTAATAGTGATATTATGGTTTATGAATGCTAGTGGTTTTATTTTTTTTGCCACTAGTAACCACTTATGTATCAAAACAAATATGTATGTTCTTAATGGTTTTATAAATTATCAAAATTATTTTGGATATAAATTTATGTTTGCATCACTAAATCTCATGGTTTTGTAGTCTCTTTGCATCAAAATTATTCTTAATTTGAATGTTAAATGGGGATCCTCATTACCCTGTTGGGATACCCATAGACCCAATAGTGTTTGGTAAACAGGTCCCCGTTGGGAATCGGGTCGGTGATGGGATCGATTTTCATATTTGGGGACGGGGGTGGGATTACCAAAATCCGTCCCAAACCTGCCCCATTGTCATCCCTAAGATTGAGAGTTCAAGTATTGCGGAAAATGAAAAGAGTAGTTTAGGAGTAATATTATAGGGAGTGTGTTGTAAAAAAAATGATGATTCTTTATGTACATAATTGATAATTCTTTTTGTTGGTTTAAAATTAATAATTTGAGTAAAATAATCAAAGAGGACGGTTTACATGGTTAATCTAAATAACACAACTAAATTAAACAAGTCAAACTAATAGATATAGCCAAGTCAACCAAGATTAATTAAAACACCTTCACAGGGGGCAGCCGCCCTTGATACATAGTTATATAGATGACCATGCAGTACTCATGAACTTATCAAACTCCCATATTTTCATCATATGTATTTTGAATTTGTGGTACAACTCTTACACCATTTCCTCAAAACACCACTAGAATTCTCATGGATTCGATACACTTTACTAAATTGCACTTTTGGTGATTAATGTTAATCATGTGCTCTCAATTAATCATTCCTCCTTTTTGCAGGCTAAATATATTAGCCACGTGTACAAAAACTCAGGTCACGGATGAACTACCGCATCCTACCCTTCTCTAAATTTCAGATATATAACTTTGGTGAGCACATTTTCTCAACACTTTCATGGGTTCTTGAAAAAGATATACTATACTATATTATATTCAGGTTCATTAATATTTTGATTTAACTAACATAAGAAAAAAATTCAATATTCAGGGAACATGAATGAAGCCTCATCATCTTCATCCTTCAATCAACAACTTACAGAAATAACAGAGGAGAACAGAGTGTACGTATATTTAAAAATTTTAATATACACATGTATATGCATTTATGAAATTAAGTAGAACAATTATTAATCCAATGCATGAGTCATGCATTGTTGTTAGTTGTGATCAATCTTATATAGTATATAACTAAATAAGTAGATACATATTGACAGAAATTTCTGTAGCAACGACTTCCATGTGGAACCACCAAAATCGTACAACTACTACCAGCAGCAGCCTAATCATATAATTACCGATGTTCTTCCTCTTCAATACCCCTCGATAGTAATGGAGTACCAAAGAGAAAAACTCCCAGATTGGCAATGTCTACAAGTACTTTTAATTTCTTTTGTTTCGCAACAATAATTTATAATATAAGTAGTGATCTTTAAGTTTAAGAATATACAAAATGTCGTTCTCATTAGTTCATTTCTGATAATTTAGAGTTTCCAGGCAACACAGAATCCTAGGAAACGTATGAACGATGGTTGTGATCAAAATATTAATGTGAACAAGAAACTCACACAACATGTCGTTAACGGACGTTTGAGAGAAAGGGTATATTGTGCTTAATTATTGTAATGACATGTACATAATAGTAATTTGAACACCTTTGACCAGTTAATAGTATAAAATAGTTGGTTCAGGTGCCTATGAGAAGAAGCCAAAAGCTAGCTGACAAAATCACAGCCCTTCAAAAGCTCGTCTCTCCTTACGGCAAGGTCAGCCTTTACCTAAACATTATTCTTTGTTTGGATGTTTCAGATTCTACTCGTTTAATTTCTCCATTTTCTTTCATATTCAAATCAAAATCTAGATATATATAATATTAATATCCTGTTTTGACCATTAATTAGAAGAATTAATCAAACAAATGAATCTCATGTGCAGACGGACACAGCTTCTGTACTTCAAGAAGCTCATATCTCTATCAATTTCCTTCATGATCGGATTCAGGTATACTTAATTTCCTTAAAATGCTAATTTATAAGGAGCATAACACTATGCTATTAATCTTAGATAACGATTTTCGTTGGTGAACAGGAGTTGCTGCAGAAAACACAGAATTCAGCAGAAAACGTTCGACCAGTGCAATTTTGGGTAATATACGAATTTTGGATTAGAGTTTGATGAGTGCATATATATACTTTCTGGTTTTGATTTCCAATCATATGTGAAACAGAATGAGGAAGCAGAAGTCGGGATCCGTGAGCAAGGGCTGTGTTTGGTTCCCATATCAACTCCTGAGATCAACAGCCTATGTTTTGGAAAGCATAATTTTATGCCTGGAAGCGGAATAGAATGATAGATATAACCTAATTTTGCACCATTGTTATTGTACCCTGATAGAATCACTTCTTTCGACGAGATGTTAGTAGTGTATAGACGTGTAATTCAAAGAAACAGTTGAGAGTAACCGAATGTAAAGATTGGGTTGAGAGCAAAAATTGTAACCGAAATGAATCCAAATTGTGACATTAGTTCCTAATATTTATTTGGGAGCAATACTCTAATTTGGTTTAAAACTTGATGAGGCATGAATCATGATATCCGTTTTGAATATAGTAACAATTCATATGCACCTTTTGTTGGATCAAAAGTTTTTTGTAATTTATAGTCAAATTTTCAATTCAATGCCGCATAATTTAAACTCTGTTAGTGATATGTATCTTATTTATTGTATTTATCTAGTCCAACAAATCATATTAGGTAGATATTTTCATAACTTTACATTTCAATAGAATGTCATTCATCATTCCACTCTTCAAACAATCTTAACGAAAATTTCTATCTTGCATTAGATCTTAGGAACATATATTTAAGAACTTAAGAATTTAAAAAGTTCATTTTTTCCGGTTGAAAAGTTCAATGGTTACCGAACTTTATATTCATAAAGCTAACATATAATAACGTTAAGTTCCTTGAATGTCAATTATATATTTCACCTCATTCAATTCTTACATTAAACTACGACTTATTATGGATATGCTTATTATTGAGAATGAAAATAATCACGGAACTCAATTCTTTAAATTGTAAATTTCTAAGAGTGTAATATATGTAAGCAACTACTATGACTTGGGTAAACCCGAAAACCTAAATTTGCATACAAGTAATCACGATACATTACATATAATGATATCAGTAGTGGCTTGAGTAAACATAAATAGATGAAGCAATAATGTAAACATAACCATAACCACAAACATGTAGCTATCCGTTATAAGAAATCAACATCCGCACACAAAGATAAACATGAGAATCAAACAGGAAAAGGAATACCAATGTATCCACATGAATTAATATCACTATGAAAATCCAACAGAAAATAGTCAAATGTGATCAAATTGCAATAGAGAATGAGAGATTTTTTTTGTTAGGCGCAAGTAAGAGATCGGTGACAATTATCTCACTCGAGGAGAACCTAAATTTCTATTGACATGTTTTTTGTGGGGGTTGTGTAATCACTCCTTTTTTAAATTTCTAAAAGGGGAAATTAGATATCTATAAATTATAAACTTTTTCATTATCAATTTCAATAATTACAGTTTTGGTCTTTATAATTTATCATTGCATTAGTTATATTTTTAGTCCTTATAGTTTCTAAATTTAAAATATATATATATAGTTTTGGTCCCTATAATGTTTAATTTATATAATTATAATTTTGGTTCTTATAGTTTTTAATTTGCATTATACAGTTTTAGTTCTTATAGTTTTTAATTTAGGATAACTATAGTTTTGGTCCCGTAGTTTTTAATTAGCATTTACTACAGATTCGGTCCTTGTAATTTTTAATTTCAGTAATTATAATTTTAGCATTATAGGTTTTTGTTTTTATTAATTATAATTTTAATCCTTATAGCTTTTATTTTAGGACAATTACAGTTTTGGCTTCTGTAGTTTTTTATTTTGCATTAATTATAGTTTTGGTTATTATAGCTATTAATTTAGAAATACTAAATTACATTTTTAGTTCATGTAGTTTTATGCATTAATTACAGTTGTGGCCCTTGTTAACTTGCATTTTGCACGATTCTGCACTTTAGATCAAACTTTGAAATTTTTACATAGATGTTTACTATTATTAGCAAAATTTGGATGGTTTATAATTTGGTGGTTCCTATATTTAATCAGGAAAAAAAGCTTCGTCCCATGTTATTTTTCTTTTCTTGGTAGCATATGGGGACCGAGTGACTTTAATCCCTTGTTAATTGTTAATTCAGAAATCAAATATCGTTCCAACTCATCTTTCTATTTATTATATCAAGGGAAGTGTCAAAAGACAAATATCAAGAAAAATCAAATATTTTCTTACCTTTTGTTCCTATTCATTAAATCAATACAAATATCAAAATCAAAATCAAGAGAGAAAATTAAGAAAAAGAAATAGTAGATTTCACATGTCATTATTTTATTATGAGTAACAAGATAAGTAGAAACAGACTTTCTCGATCGACACCTTCGGCCGGTAGCCGGGCTCCAAGACATTACTACCACGATGACTATAAGATGGTTTTTAATTTTTGGGAAAATGACTCTTGAGGGTAATTAACTTTTGCGTTTTTACTCATTTGATCCTTTTTCTTTTTTTTGTATTCAATATACCATCGAACTTGTTGTTGGTGTTTACCATAACCCTTTTGACCGGCTTTTGACCTGTGATAGCCGGTCAAAGGGTTATATTGAACACAAACAACAAGTTCGATGATATATTGAGTACAAAAAAAAGGAAAGGGACCAAATGAGAACAAACGCAACAGTTGGTTACCCTCCTGATTCATTTTCCCTTTACTCATTTACAACAAATCCTACATCATCTCCTACTGATATTAATGACTTTATGAGATTCATTCTTGCTTTTCTTCAAAACATAACCTACAAAAGTACATTATTCATACATGTACAACTTTGTAATGCACTTGAATATTTATTAGGGGAATCTTGACTAAGTAGGTGCATTTCACGACTACATTTACATTTTCAATCAAATGATTTATCGTATCATGGATTCTAGACAAGTCTACAAACGAGTGGAATCACAAGTGCTATGATTTTTTAGTTTACTTAGCTTTAAGATCGAACTCATGGGATAAGATACAACATCAATATGTACAATATTATGGTGATGTGTCTACAAAAGTAGCATGATATTGTACATATTGATGTTATATCTTATCTCATGAGTTCGATCTTAAAGCTAAGTAAACTAAAAAATCACAGCACAAGTGATTCCACTCGTTTGTAGACTTGTCTGGAATCCATGATACGATAAATTATTTGATTGCAAATGTAAATGTAGTCATGAAATGCGCCTACTTAGTCAAGGTTCCCCTAATAAATATTCAAGTGCATTACAAAGTTGTACATGCATGAATAATGTCCTTTCGTGAGTTATGTTTTGAAGAGAAGCAACAATGAATCTCATAAAGTCATTAATATCAGTAGGAGATAATGTGGGATTTGTTGTAAATGAGTAAAGGGAAAATGAATCAGGAGGGTAACCAACTGTTGCGTTTGTTCTCATTTGGTCCCTTTCCTTTTTTTGTACTCAATATACCATCGAACTTGTTGTTTGTGTTCACCATAACCCTTTGACCAGCTATCACAGGTCAAAAGCCGGTCAAAAGGGCTATGGTAAACACCAACAACAAGTTCGATGGTATATTGAATACAAAAAAAAAAAAATGGACCAAATGAGTACAAACGCAAAAGTTAATTACCCTCAAGAGTCATTTTCCCTTAATTTTTCACATGAAAATAAAAAATATATATATTAAAAAGAGATTTAATAGATTTCATATATTATTATTTTAAATAAATAAAAAAAATAAACACAAAAAATAGAAGTATATTTAACTTCTCTTGTTAACGTAAACGCACACATCATTGAATTAGGTTATCATACTACTATTATAAATAAATAAAAAATAGTTTTTGTCACATGTTATACATTCATTGTGACACATGTCATTTTGTAGTAATTTTAAATTAATTTTTTTCCACATGACATTTTATGTTTTTTTCCATTTTAGTAATTTTTATGGAATATTTATATGTAATAATTGTAATAAATTGACTTATCATGGTACTTACCTTTTCTCTTTGTTCATATTTTGATAAATTCTTTTTTTTTGTACACATGTAAACAACAAGCTTATTGGAAGTGTTCATGTATAACCATTACTACTAGCTATAGCAAGTTACAGCTTATGTGACATATATATGGTATATATGTGGCAAAGACAATTATCCAAGAGGGTGATGAACTATTGATTTTGCTCACATCTATGCAATTTTTTTGTTCACATCTATGCAAAAAAAAAAATTGTTCACATCTAGAAAAAAATTTGTTCACATTCAACCATCCAACACCATTGTCTAAGAAATTTAGATCGGTACTTAAAGTCGTTCGTCTAACTTGTTGAAAATTTTCACATAATACCATTATTTCTGAAATTGAGACATTTGGTTCGATTTGAAAGAAGAACACCATTTGTTTCTTAGGGTGGGGTTCGAACTAGACAATTAAACTTTTGTTTTACAATTATTATCCTAATGGGAGCTTGAGCTCGTTCCTCCATGGTGCAGTGACAAGGAAACAAGGAGAAAAATAGGAGAGTATGAACGAGGTTATACTAGGCATGGCTCATGCTCTCGCGTATCTACATCATGATTGTGTGTTCATTATTTTACATGTAGATGAGAAAGCCATGAATGTGTTATTGGGTTTGAACCTACAACCCTACCTTGGTGATTTTAAGCTTGCTAGACTTGTTACAAAAGATCAAAACCAGAAAATTCAATTAGTTCCCACTCTCTTACTCTCCCACTTACTAAACCTCGTACCTTGTTTCTCACTATGCTATTCTTTTACCAGTCCCAACATAATGGAGGATTGAGTTCAAGCTTCCATTAGGATAATAATCATAAATAAAACTTTAATCGTCTCGCTCGAATCTCATCCTAAGAAACAAATTATGTTTTTGTTTTAGATCGAACCAAGTGTCTCGATTTTAAAAATAATTGTATTATGTGAACAACTTCAACAAGTTGGATAAACGACTTCAACCACCGATTTAAATGTCTAAAACAACAATATTATATGAACAACTTTAACAAGTTGGATGGTCGAATGTGAACAAAAAATTGTCTATATGTGAACAAAATCAATAGTTTTTTATCCTCTTGGGTAATTATGGTTGTCACATAAGATGTAACTTGTTACAGCCAGTCATAATAGTCATATATGAACACTTATAACAAGTTCATTACCTAGATTTATATTAAAAAAAATTATCAAAATGTGAACAAAACGAAAAGGTACTTATCATGATAAACCAATTTTCATAAATATAATAATAAACATATATCAATTTCATTAATGAATACTTTCGTTCAAATTTCAAAATCCATTAACTAGTTTAATGACATAATTTAGTACAATTTCAAAATATTAAAGTTTTATTTGATTATGAAATAAAAATGCCAAAAAAATAACCATAAATGATTAAACCATGCCAAAAAAACCTGAAACACAAACGCAAAACACGAATATTTACCAAAATCTTGAATTGAATAGAAAAACATTGTATTCAAAGACCAAGAAATCGAATTGATCTAGCCAGATAAATCTACTAAATTAAATAAAAAAAATTACTACATTTCATACTCTCATTCATTTTGTCACATGTCATTTTGTCATTGTTTTAAATTGATTTTTTTCATACGACATTTTATGTTTTTTTCCATTTTATTAAATTGTATATAATATTTATATGTAGTAATTGTAATAAATGTAATAATAAATGAATATCAATTTCACTAACGCATACCTTCGTTCTAATTTTAAATTTTCTAAATTAATTTAATGACATAGTTTACTATAATTCGCTAATTAGTACTTATGACATGGTAAAATTCATTTTGACTTTGATTTTATGTTATATACAAACAAGTTCATAAACAATTAGGTTAAATGACATAATTTACTACGAACTATATCGAGTTATAACATTTTTACTTTTTTAATATTTAAGAGTTGTAAACTATCTTAATAGTTTAATATTAACATATTTTTTTAAATTTGGTTTTACTTTTAACTACCTTCATTGCACTCAATTAGCTTTATATATACATGAAAAAAAAAAAAAAAAAAGATTAAGCCTTATTCTACAAACATTAATGCCCCATTTGTCATATATATATATATATATATATATAGAGAGAGAGAGAGAGAGAGAGAAAGTGTGTGTGTAAACTAATCGTTATAAATAAGATTTTTAAAGAAAATAACTATTTTTTCAGTTTTCGAAAAATGATCACTTACTCCCAAATGTCACATTCCGGATCTAATCTTCAAATCTCGGAGTTCTTTTTTGTTTTATTCCAAAGAAATATGACTAGTTATGTCCGAAATATCAATTTCGAAGTGTTTAATGTCACAAATTTTTAATATAATGTATGATTGCATGCTCTAATATTGTATATAATTTATATTTACTATATTTGTTTAGTTTTTTATTAGATTTAAGTAAAAAAAATGGATTTTTTGCTTGAAATTCTAGAACTGTTCATCGGGTTTCAGATTTATTCTTAAAATTTCGAAGTTTTGGAGACAACCAATGTTTATTCGTGGACGATGTATGTTACATTTTCGTAAGTTAACAGCAAAGATTGATTAAAAATATTAATTTTAAACAATGTCATTAAACTTAACAATAAAACATTTAATGTTGTATTCAAATAAATCTTTAGAAATTTATGATTCATAACAATTTTTTGAAATATACCAATAGTTTTTTTATTAATATAAATTAAAGTTTTTACTTATTTATATTTAATTTTTTTAATCAACCTAATATATGTACTATATAAGGGTAAGCATTTGAACCGAATCAGATCAACTAATTCTTGGACTGGACCGATTTGATAGAAATTTGTGGTCCTCTTACCAAACCTGAAAAAGTGCATACAGTATAACTTATTGAAACCTGAAAGTTAGTTTATCTATTATTATTGTAAGGGTTAGTATTTTGACCAAACTGGATCTTAAACAGAACCGGGTTTATAAAAATTGATGGACCTTAGACCGAAAATAGACCGATTCACATCTGGTCCAGATCCGATTTTCAATCCGATCCAAAGGTCCAAATGGTCACGCCTAAACAACCTTCATTGCTCGCTTCTAAACTACATGGACGTCACATATATCCGTTAACGGATTTTAACGGAAAAGATGATCCTCACTTGTGTCCGGCGCCGTCAAACGCCATGGTCAGCGCATATGTAGTTCTTTGTAATGCTTTATTCTCGCTAGTAAAATCTAGCATGTTTTATTTCCATCGTCGTCCATGACACTCGAACCGGAAGGATGAAACGAAGCCATCTCTTGCACGCCTTCAACGATAATCAGCAACTACGAAGATCCTTTGATTTCCTCTCTAGAACTTTTTCTACTTTTCCTTCACAATTACCCTCAAACAATTGTAACCATCATCACCATCTAATCACCCTCATCTCTACCAGTAAAACCCTAAAACATCTTTTCCAAATCCACACGCAATTAATAGTCTCAGGTTTCACGCAAGACAATTTCACAAACAGCCGTCTCATTGAATCTTACACTTTATTCAAAAAAATCAATCTTGCTCGATTAGTTTTCAATGTTACACCAAACCCAAGTGCTGTCTTATGGAATTCGATGATTAAAGCTCATATAAGATCAATGCAGCATCAAGAAGCAATCGTTATGTACAATAAAATGACAAACAACGATTCTTTTGAAGTACAACCAGACAAGTATACTTACACATTTGTACTAAAAGCTTGTACTCAGCTTTTGGACATTGAAAAGGGAGTTTCGCTTCACGAAGAGATCGTTAAGAAAGGATTGGAGTCTGATGTTTTCATTGGCACAGGACTTATCGATATGTACTGTAAATGCGGGCATTTGGTTCACGCACGTGAAGTGTTTGATAAAATACCTAAGAAAGACATAGTGGTCTGGAATGCGATGGTAGCTGGGTTATCACAAAGTAAGGATTTTACTCAGGCAATTGAAATTTTCCAGAGTATGCAGCTGCGAGATGGAATGGAGCCAAATAACGTTACCCTGTTGAATTTATTTCCAGCAATTCATAAGCTCTCTAGCGTTAGATTCTGCAAATGTATTCATGGATATGTAATGAAAAGAAAATTCCCAAACACGATTATGAACGGATTGATCGATGTATACTCCAAGTGCAAAAGAACAGACATCGCCTTCCAGATATTTAACCTAATGCAAGAACCAGATGACGTTTCATGGGGTACACTAATGGCAGGATTTTCACATAACGGGTGTCACTACGAAGTCCTGGAATTATTCGATCAAATGAAGAACAATCATCTAAACATAAATATCGTATCAGTTGTAAGCGCTTTATCAGCAGCTGGTGAAACAAAAGATTTAGAAAAAGGAAAAATAATCCACGAATGTGTGAAGAAAAACAAATTTGATTTCGATATCCGTGTATCCACTCCTCTCATCACAATGTACGCAAAGTGTGGTGAGTTAAAAAAGGCTCAAGATTTATTCAGCAACCTTTCTGGAAAAGATATGGTTGCTTGGTCTGCAGTGATCGCAGCTTTTACCCAATCTGGTTACCATGAAGAAGCCCTTTCTTTATTTCGTGATATGCAGTTTGATTTTAAACCAAGTATGGTAACCATAGTTGGTGTTCTTCCAGCTTGTGGAGAGTTATCATCCAAGAAACTAGGAAAGAGTCTCCATAGCTACACCATTAAACACAATATCGATTCAGACACTTCAATAGAAACTTCCCTAGTTGCAATGTATGCTAAATGTGACGATTTTAATTCAGCAATCACTATTTTTGAGAGAATGTTACATAAAGAAGTAGTAGCATGGAATGCTTTGATCAATCGATATGCACAGATTGGTGAGACTGATCTTGCAATCAATATGTTTTGCAGATTACAATCATCATCAGATGTGCATCCTGATAGTGGGACCATGGTGGGTGTGGTTTTGGTATCAGCCTTTTTAGGTGATATAAATCTTGGAAGTAACATTCATGGGTTAGTTATGAAACACGGGTTTGAATCAGATTGTCATGTTAATAATGCTCTTATAGACATGTATGCCAAAACTCAAAGCCTTGAATCAGCTGAATTGTTGTTTAGTATGACAAAAGTTAAAGATAGGGTGCTATGGAATGTAATGATTGGAGCATATATGCGACATGGGTATTTTCAAGAATCCATTTTTACATTTCGCCAAATGAAATCAGAAGGTTTTAAGCCTAGTGTAGTCACATTTGTAAGCATACTTCCTGTAGTATCAAGTTTGGCAGCCATTAAAGAAGGTGCATCTTTGCATGCTGACATCATCCGTACAGGGTTTCTTTCTTATACACCTGTCATGAACAGTCTTATCGACATGTATTCAAAATGTGGGCGTGTTGATTGTTCAGAGATTGTTTTTGATGAAATCAAGAATAAAGATACGGTTTCTTGGAATGTAATGGTGGCAGGATACGCGATAAATGGGTATGGGGATCTTGCGTTTGGTTTCTTTTCGTTTATGGAAAGTAATAATGTCGAAATCGACCCTGTGTCGTTTCTCAGCGTGTTGTCGGGTTGTAGACATGTGGGGTTAGTTGAGGAGGGCAAAAAGGTCTTTTGTTCGATGAAGGAAAAACATGGTATTGAGCCGAAGTTGGAGCATTATGCTTGTATGGTGGATTTGTTGGGAAGGGCGGGGTTGTTTGATGAGACTTTGGGGTTGATTAAGTCGATGCCTATGGAAGCTGATGCAGGAGTTTGGGGGGGTTTATTGGGTGCATGTCAGATGCATTGTAATGTGAAGGTAGCTGAGTTGGCATTGGAGAATCTTGTGAAATTAGAGCCAAGAAATCAAGCTCATTATGTGGTGTTATCAGGGATTTATGCGGAATCTGGGAGATGGGGAGATGCTAGAAATTTGAGGATGAAGATGATTGAAATGGGGATTAAGAAGACTCCGGGGTGGAGTTGGGTTAATGAAAACCAGGTTCAATTTAATCAGTAGTCAACTTTTATTGTTATAGAGGCTGTAAATTAATGTTTATAATCAAGAGATTAGAGGAATATGTTTTTGTTTTTATATTAACGATATAATGTTTATAATCAAGATATTAGAGGAATATGTTTTTGTTTCTATATTAACGATATAATATAAGTTTTGAAATGGTTTATGTAACGTTTTCGTAAGCAGGAAATAATGGTAATAATGGTTGTTTTGGGATATGAGGAGTATGTTTTTGTTTCTATATTAACGATATAATGTTTATAATCAAGAGATTAGAGGAATATGTTTTTGTTTCTATATTAACGATATAATGTTTATAATCAAGATATTAGAGGAATATGTTTTTGTTTCTATATTAACGATATAATATAAGTTTTGAAATGGTTTATGTAACGTTTTCGTAAGCAGGAAATAATGGTAATAATGGTTGTTTTGGGATATGAGGAGTATGTTTTTGTTTCTATATTAACGATATAATGTTTATAATCAAGAGATTAGAGGAATATGTTTTTGTTTCTATATTAACGATATAATGTTTATAATCAAGATATTAGAGGAATATGTTTTTGTTTCTATATTAACGATATAATATAAGTTTTGAAATGGTTTATGTAACGTTATAATATAAGTTTTGAAATGGTTTATGTAACGTTTTCGTAAGCAGGAAATAATGGTTGTTTTGGGATATGAGGAGTATGTTTTTGTTTCTATATTAACGATATAATGTTTATAATCAAGAGATTAGAGGAATATGTTTTTGTTTCTATATTAACGATATAATATAAGTTTTGAAATGGTTTATGTAACGTTATAATATAAGTTTTGAAATGGTTTATGTAACGTTTTCGTAAGCAGGAAATAATGGTTGTTTTGGGATATGAGGAGTACTAAAAAAGAGGGCCCAACCGGGTTCGAACCGGTGACCTCTTGATCTGCAGTCAAATGCTCTACCACTGAGCTATGGACCCGTTTGATGATTGTATGAATCATTTTATTATATTATCATTTAAAATTCGAAAAAAGAAGAGTAAAACGTCGAGCTAGAGCGCTTTGAAAATGATTTTTATAAGAAAATATTAATCTAAACATAAAATTTGGACAGAAATAACCTATCTAAACACTAGTTTAACTCAAATCCATCATCTTAGAATCTATTTTTTTTTTCTCATCTTAGAATCTATTTTTTTTCTCCCTTCTCGATAGTATTTCAACAAGTATTTAGTTAGTTGAACATAACTCGTGATTGATGATTGATAACTAACGAGTAAAAAAATAACACAAATTAGAGACAGAATTACGTTTGTTTGATAGAAATGATATAACTAAAAAAATGACACATATAAATCATCTCGAAATGTCGTGAAAACAAGTTGATGTAACAATTCCTTCGGAAAATATTATGATATGCATTGTTGTAACAAACTAACAATATTTATGTTGAAGTTATGTTCCTACATTGCTTGATATGTCAATTAGGGGAGGGGGTGAAGATTAGATGGAATAATTGGGTTCCTATCAAGTTGAACATTCTTATATGATGTATCAGACTATGGAGCATTCCGAAGAAGGAACTATTGTAGGCTAGAGACATTTAGGTGGAGATTATTATTTTTTTAGCCGTTTAGATTGTGTTTGGTGGTGCATGTTTTTTCAAGTTGCCCCTATGTGGTCGAGCTTTAGGTTTGGGTTATGTTTGGTGGGGGTTAGAGTTTCCGACTCTCTTTACTCTTCATTCTCTTATTACTAGAACAATTTAGTTTGACATTTTCGTGATCATCATAAACTTCAACACTCAACAAATAAGCATTTTCTTTATCATCATAAACTTCAAAACTCAACAAATAAGCATTTTCGTTATCATCATAAACTTCAAAACTCAGCAAATAAGCATTTTCTTTATTATCATAAACTTCAAAAGTCAATAAATAAAACAAGCATTTGAATGGATCTTCATTGGTGAACCGAATATAAAACATTTGAATGTATGTTGAAACCATATGAGATAAATAATTAAACCATCAACTTCGAATTTATATTCATCAAAGGGTGATCTATCATTACAGAAACTTAAATTCCATTAAAAGTTCAATAACTTCGTAATTAACCAATTATGTCACTTTAATGGATTGGACATGGACCACTAGAATACATTCCCAGTAACATTAAATCACTAGAAACACCAATAATTTTAAGTGCATAGATCATTTAGATGATCCACCATTGAATGGATTCAAAATTCAAATAAAAATATTTAAGAGACAAATAGATTAACCTTAAGTGTTTCTCAATGTGAATTTGAAGCTAAAAACCGAAAGAAATTATTATAGCTATTCTAAAATAGATTTTTCCATTTTAATTGAATGTCTCCACTTTTTCTTTCCTCTAAATGTCCAAATAAATAAGAGAGTAAATCTAAGGCTCTAAGTCTTCAAAAATTATCTTATTTTGACAAGATTATTCTCTCCACTAAGTCTATTTGTAGATTGTACCTCAACCGGAGTTTTCTTTAACATTTGTTATCTCTAACAGAATAGGTTTATGACCATGTAGACCTAAAACTTAAATGTGATGAGTACTATGGTAATCCTCTTAAACAGGCTTAAGTAGAGAGATCACGTCCAACAATAAGTCCAAGGTGCTGTTTGTTTTTCTGAAGCCAAAATGTCTGCAGTCTGCGGACCACATCTGCAAGCCTCTGCAGCAGAAGAGGTGGACCAAACGTCTGCAGTCTGCAATAAGAAGACTGTTTGTTTTTTAACGTCTGCAGGCTGCTAAAATAAACTGAATTTTAAATAAAATTATTTTACAAACTTAAAATGATTTTTCAACACCAAAATTTTAATAATAATAGTCTTATAACATTGAAAATAAAATTCATGCAACTAAATTAGTCATACAATAAAAAAAAATGTTTTACAATAACAATTTCATTTAAAACAATTCAATGTATATTGTGCATCAACTGATCAGCAATTTCATCACGTAACTGAGTCATATATTCACGGTCTGCTGCAGTACCATGTGTTGGAATCTCGTCTTCATCATCATCAATGGCCACATTGTTATTTCGAAACGGGACATTGGGTTCATCGTATCGTGCGAAATACTCATCACTCAATCCTTCTTTCCTTGTATAATTATGAAGCGCGAAGCATGCCATGGCAATGTTTCTTTGTGTCACAAACGGGAATGGTGTCATCCTCTTCAATATAGGGAAGCGTGCTTTCAAAACACCAAAAGCACGCTCAATGACATTTCGAAGTTTTGCATGTCCATGGTTAAATTTTTCTTTATTGGTCAATGCACGTCTTTGACGAAAATCTCCAAGCCAATACCTCACATTACGATAAGGGGCCATAAATCCTCGAGTGTGTGCATACGCGGCATCACAAAGATAATATTTGTCTGAAAAAAATGCAAAACACTAATCAATTTTCAAATTAAAATGAAAATATTAAAAAAAAAACAAAAAATTACCTGGTGGTGGAAACGGGAATGATGCTTGTGGATCGGCTACTGCTTCTGATAATATTCTAGAGTCATGCGCTACCCCTTCCCACCCGGTCACAACAAATGTAAAAATCATATTGAAGTCACATATTGCCAATACGTTTTGGTAGCAATCTCCCTTTCCCCTACTTCTATATAAGTCTTGTTTCTTAGCAGGGACAACAGCATGTATCAAAGTGCCATCAAGTGCACCAACTGCTCCTTTGAAAACCCTTCGTAGCCTCCTATTATGTCCTGGAATGTTTGGATTCGGATTAAAAGATGTTGGTACTATAACATCTTGTGCGAAAAGCATCATTTTTTCCAACACTTCATAAAAAAATTTATGAATTGTTTGCTTCGAGTGTTGAAATCTCCGCTTGATAATCACGTAACGTTGATTATGTCCGATCATCATCAAAAACATAGCCATCTTTTCCTCAACTGATACATGTTTGTTGTCCTTTAATGAGTAATTTGCTCTAAAATGAGCACATAGTCGTACAAAAGATTCACGGAACATGCGTAATACTTCAACACATTGTAAACGATTACGGTGTAATAACTCCAATGTGTATTCGTGTCCCGTCATTTCCGAATCATTATCCCGCAATCGTTTCACACCCCTCTTCCAAAAATAACGGATGTATAGGTACATTAGAATTACGAGAAGTAACTTTTGATCGTGATCCATATGAACCTAAAATCAACAAAGTAGAACTTTAAAAAACATTACATAAACCATATTTCAAGTATCAAATAAACATTCCATTTATCATATTTCAAGCCAAAATAACATTACATAAACCATATTTCAAGTATCAAATAAACATTCCATTAATCATATTTCAAGTACCAACAAGGGCAAAAAGACCTAACAAAATAGTTCCAACAAAGGCAAAAACATTTAACAAAGTAGTTCCAACAAGGGCAAAAAGACCTAACAAAATAGTTCCAACAAAGGCAAAAACATTTAACAAAGTAGTTCCAACAAGGGCAAAAAGACCTAACAAAATAGTTCCAACAAAGGCAAAAACATTTAACAAAGTAGTTCCAACAAGGTCAAAAAGACTTAACAAATACTTTCAACACTAGAAAATCATCGAACAATCTTCCCATCCTTCAAAACTCCTAAACTGGTACCCGTCATCTCAAGCCACCCTCGTAATATCTCGGGAACATCGGGCAAATGCATCCACATCTCTCTCATGTTCATGGTTCCTCCAAAAATATGATATGCGACAAAGCGTAAAGGATCTGTAGGGCCTAACTGAAGGACCTCTAACTTCTCTAAACACTGAGGAATTGTATACCCTTTAGTCAAACTTTGTAGAGCTTTCTTCATTTCAAATGCTAAATCGTCAGCAGTAACAGAAGTTCCATCAGGTGAAGAAGCAGACGGTGAGGCACTAGGAGCTACAGGAGTTGAGGGTTTAGCCCTTTTGTTGGGGTTACCGGATGGTGTAGCAGTATATGGTGAACCAGTATATGGTGAACCAGCAGAAGGTGAAGCTGCAGAAGGTGAAGCAGCAGAAGGTGGTGGCTCATGATGAGAAGTGTCAACACCATCATCATCCATTGCATCAAAAGGGGTGGCGGTGATCTGAAGTGGTGGAACACGACAGGAGGATGCGCCAGCTACTGATGATGATTGGGTTGAGTAACTCCTAAAATTACCAGTAGCACTATTTCCATCAAAAAGACGTGCACAAAGATCTGGAAAAGGCAATGGAATTGTTCTCAAAGAAGCAGCTTTCGGATGCCCCTAAACCCAAATGTAACAAGAAATAGTATAAGAATATTTGGCAACTTCAAACGTAAATGTTATATATATATATATATATATATATATATATATATATATATATATATATATATATATATATATATATATATATATATATTATTGTATATTAATGTATATGTACCTTCTTAAAATCATCCCACTCCTCGGCTGTTAAATTAAAAGTGTTTGTTTGAGAATTGTATATATTACCGGTTTTGTTTTTTAAATATACCCATCCAGTGTATTTGGCTTTCAGATTGTCATATGCGTTTTTCATTTGTTTTTTAGTCAACTCAAACCCAAATTTCTCCTTAAGAACTCTTCCAAGCCTTATCCATGAATCTTTCTGTAAACTCAATCCTTTTCTACCAACACTCTCTACTTCTTCAATACAAGTATCCAATAAGCATTTTAAGTGCTCATTGGTCCATTGTTGTTTTTCTCCCATCTCTAATAACCAACTAACAATAAACAGTGAACAAGTAACATCATTATTTCAAGAAAAAAATTTTATTTTCACGACAAATTTGTAATTTTGTTTGATTTTCAATCACAATAATGTGAAACTTTTTATTCAATTATAAATAACCTCAATTAGAGTGTTTTAATTCAAAGTTTTCTAAAAAACTTTATAAATCAAATAAACTTCACTTTAACGACAAAAAACTTTACTTCTATAAAATAAACAAAACTTATGTCTCTTTTTGATGCTTTCTATCATATACATACAAAATCAACAATCATATACATATACACTATCATATAAATATACACAATCAATAATCATATATATATATATATATATATATATATATGCAACTTTGAATTACTGCATATTTAAGCACAAACACATCACAACAATCTAGTTGAGGCTTTTTATTGCTAATTGAAGCACAAACACATCACAACAATCTAGTTGAGGCTTTTTATTGCTAATTGAAGCACAAACACATAATCAAATCTAGGTTCAATTGCTAATTGAAGCACAAACACATCACAACAATCTAGTTGAGGCTTTTTATTGCTAATTGAAGCACAAACACATAATCAAATCTAGGTTCAATTGCTAATTGAAGCACAAACACATCACAACAATCTAGTTGAGGCTTTTTATTGCTAATTGAAGCACAAACACATCACAACAATCTAGGTTCAATTGCTAATTGAAGCACAAACACATAATCAAATCCAATTTCACATTCAAAGATAAATTACTTTCATTACAAATGTTTTTATTTTACACAATTTATTTGACAACAATCTTTTGAGGCTTTTTATTCTACCTGTTCAATTACTACAACACATTATTGTGGAATCTTGATCAATAAAAACAGAAACGTGTAGCTCACAGCAGGAAAAAATAAAAACAGAAACGTGTAGCTCACAGCAGGAAAAAAAAAAATGAACCTGTGAGATCGAAGGATGTCGGATCGGAGTTTGGAAAATCGATTGATGGTTAACGCCGAAAAATCGAGCAGGGTGGAGTTCGGAAAATCGATTGATGGTTAACGCCGGCTGCTGCAATCGATTATGAAGTTCGGAAAATTGGAGGACGTCGGATCGGAGAGGAAGGCGGCGATTGATGGCTTTGATCGAAGAGGAGGGTTGCGACGGTGGTGGTCGCTGCAAGGTGGAGAACGATCGAACGATGGAGGGTGTTTTCTGGGAGGGTTGGACGAGGACGGGAGGCGGAAGCAAAAGAAAAAAAGACGGCGTTTTTTTTTTTTTAGGTTAAAGGGCTTGCAGACTTTAGAAGATGCTATCCCATATCTGTGTGGTGAAGACCTCGCGCAGACGTTTTTATGTCTGCGCACTTCAGAAAAACAAACAGACTGCAAACCATTATGTCTGCGCGTGGTCTGCGCCTCGCAGACAGAAGTGGTCACGCAGACCTGCAGAGAAAAAACAAACACCCTCTAACTTATGGTCATCCTCTTACAAAAATGGTCCCTCAAGTTTTGTAAAAAAAACAAGATTATTTAAACAAAAAAAAAAATCAATTGACCTATTTTTATCATTTCACATCTATTTAACAGTGGAATATGGATGGTAAATTGGTAACAGTCCCCAAGGACCATTAGGCATTAGTAAACAAAACCAATTTTTTGTGTGTTTCTGAAATAATAACAGTGTCCAATTACAATTACGGGGCGAAAGCGTTACGCGTCCATAAAAAGCAGCCTCACATCAAAAGTTGAGCCAATCAAAGACCTACACGTGGTCTCTCATGCCTTGAAACCCTCCCTCCAAATTCCCCCCAACCTCATCGTTCCTTCATAAACCCTAACGATCACATCACGAAATTTACCCTTTCCTTGCCGAAAATGACGGGAGGTATCGACATGACACTCGATGATATCATCAAGAACAACAAGAAATCCGGAAAAACTGATACCGATACTAGGTCCAGAGGCGGAGGCCGCGGCGGTGGCGGTGGCCGTGGTCGCGGTTCCGAATTCGGTCCCGGCCCCACCAGACGTGTTGACAACCGGGTTACACCCCGTATGAGCCCGTACTTCGCTCCGCAGGTGGTGTTTTAGGGGTTTTCCGTGTATATCAAGATCATTTTTACCTTTTATTGTAATGTCTAGAATTCTACATGCTTTTGTGAGCACAATGGGTAGTACTTAGGCCAAGATGATGATTACAGTGTGTCTGACATGTGAGGCGAACTTAATAATTACGTATATATTGATGTATTTGTGTTTAATATTGTTGATAAGGTAGAGATTATCATTCTTTGTGTCTAAGGAATATAGATGTGAGGCGACTTAGGGTTACGGTTTTGATGGCAGGCTTTTCGTGTGCAAGAAATGCTTGTTAGAGGGCATTCCAATTCTGAATCTGGGACAAAGCTTTACATCTCGAACTTGGACGAAGGAGTTACTAACGAGGATATTAAGGTAATAAATCCATTTGATTTCTTTTTCTGTATGTTTCTGCAATAGATATGCACATAGATATAATATAAACTGGAGTAATTCATGAGTTGTTACTTGTTTTTTTAATGTTTTTGCTCATTTTTATAATGTTGAAGTATCAAATTTCTATGGAAAATCAAGTGATGAGCATGATACTCATATGCAGGTGCTGTTTTCAGAAGTTGGTGAGTTGAAAAGGTACTCGGTCCATTATGATAGAAGTGGAATATCAAAGGTATGTTAAAGTTTAATACCTTTGCAAATATGATTGTATTTGTATTTACTAGTTTTTTTTATGGAAAAACAGGGAACTGCAGAGGTGGTGTATGTGCACCAATCAGATGCAGTTGCAGCTATGAAGAGATATAACAATGTACAGCTTGATGGCAAACCCATGAGACTTGAACTGGTTGGATTGAACATTGTTACCCGTGTCCCCATGCCATCAGTGCAAAAGGGTATTTTGGGAAATCCCACTAATCCTTCTCCAAGGTTCGGATTCTCTTCTTCTATACTACAGTAAATAACTAGTGGCATTGTAAATCTGAGATATTTATCATCAACTTTGTTGCTAGAATTGTTGGAAGAGGGCATGTTGACAGCTTTGGAGGTAGAATTGCTGGAAGAGGGCAAAGGCGTGGTGGTGGTGGTGGTTTCGGTGGTGGCGGTGGGAGGAGTGGAAGTGGGAGGAGCGGTGGGCCTCCAAAGATAATGTCAGCTGAAGAGCTTGATGCTGATCTGGAGAGGTATCGTATGGAAGCAATGCGTATAAAGTAAAGAAAGAAATGAATGATAGTTGGTTGTTGAGTTGAGGTAGTCATTTTTGTTGAAACTTGAAAGCTTCCAAGATTTTTGTCATGTAGAGTGTGTAGACTCACTGTCACTGTTAAAAAGTTGGTAGATAGCAATTAGCATACACTAATTTTGGTGGTTGATTTCTGCTAATGAGTTTTGAGTTTTGACAAACACAAGTTGATAAATTTGCTAGTGCAAGCTTCATTTCTTTAGCCAACTTTGACAAACTAGTTTCAATGCATGTCAAATACAATATTCCTAATGTGATATAGTTAGAACGTTGTTTGACTAAAATAACCTTTAACTCATTTTAGGAGGATGATGACACACTGTTAGCACATGTTATATATTTTATTCACCAGACAAGAAGTGGGTTTACACAAACTAAATTCATCACTGCTAATACTAATCAAGGTCTCAACCCCAACAAAACAACTTTGATAAATGAAAGGAGATCTGATGACAAATACCTTTTAGCCTATATGTAAAAAAAAAAAAAAAAAAAGCCCTCAAATCTACATGAATGCATCGGATGGTGTGGCCGACTATCATACCATATATAGGGAAGGGTTGTTGAATGTATACATTGAAAAAATGAAACTGGACATTTGAAGCAAGCATAACCAACTTCATGGACATTTCTTTGGCTTTAAATTGACAAAAAAAAAATGGTAATGGAAAATAATAAGGGTAGCTGGTCATGGAAATAAGATTCGTTATGGTAGAAGGCTTTAATTTGAAGGCACAAAGATTGGAGTTGAAAGCTAATTTTTATTCGTAATACCTTTAGGAGTATGCAATATGGTGCCGAGAATTCAATAGTTTACGTCTTTAGGGGTGTCTTTTTATTTCATTAATCTTTCCAGAGTTTCAATAACGCATAAGCAAAATGGAGGGGCTAATGATAAAGTTATAAAATCATAAGGGAGTATAAGATCAGTAAGGCTCTAAAACAAGCTATGGAGCTTCCAATGATGCTACTATATATGGTACACTTAACGAGGAGGTACTTGAGCTACAGGTAATGGCACTTTGAGGACAAATTTAGATAAATTCATATTGGCCATCTCACTTACAGTCTTACACGATTTAACGCTTGTGTTCAAGATATTGAAGCAACATTTCTTGTATGCTAAGCTTATAAAATGTGCTTTGTGTAACAAAATAGAGTATCTGGGTCATATTATTTCAAAGGAAGCAGTAACCATAGACATAAGTTTACTTGAGGATGGGGGAATAGAGGTGGCAAAGCAGACAGCTAACACGTAAAGTTTTTTTATAGACATAATGAATAAGGTATGTTGTATCTGACATTTTAACAAAGCTATAGACATAAGTTTACTTGCATTTTCCGATCATAATTTTATATTCATGACATACTACTGCTTGTTAAAAGTTAAGAATACCAATCTTAAATTGTGTTTGAAGATGAATTTCAATACAGAAGTATACAAAAAGAAGCACTTGAAAACAATCTTCACACGTTACGTTGAATGGCAACAAAAAATGTATATACATTTGAGGGGTGAAATTGTGCAACTATGTATTACAAAAATGTTGAGGGAGGGAACCTACAACGAAGAAAAGCAACAAAAAACATACATTTACACATATGTATCTAATGTCTTCCATAAATAACAGGATATTTACCAGATGCACCTTGCCATGACCTGACCGACCCCTTCAAAAAATTCAACTTGTGCTTGTACAATTTATGAATGAACTCCCATGTAAACGTAAACATTTGTTTATATACTTTTACTTTGATTTGATTGAAGCATATCCTGAGACCAAAATCTTGAGATGATTATTCTTAATTAACAACACCCACCTTCACACATAATCTCCCCTCCTCTTGTACATCAATAACCACAAATCCTCGGCCCAACACACCGCATGCGTTCAACTGTTCCATGCAAATTCAAATCAAATTTAACAATATATATATATATATATATATATATATATATATATATATATATATATATATATATATATATAATCAAGAGAGAATAGTAGTTAGTACCTGAAGAGTATGGGTTATTCGATACTTTGAACGGATGTGTACAAGTTGACATATGTATGTATTTATTTATTTCCACAACAGAAACAGACACACCCACCCACCGCTCTCAAAAAAATTTCATCTCAGGATCAAGGCCTTTTGCACATCAACAATCCAAACCAACCACACAACATTTCAACAGAAAACCATTCAATTTGAGATCTCCCAGCCCGCGTAGTTTGACCAATTTAACAACCATCTTTGACTTTGTGATTCACCCACGGCTTGTCACTCGGCTTTGATTCTCAACTCAAGAAAAGGGGACTCTCTCAAAAACAGAAAATACTAATTTAATATGCAATCTAATTCCATAGTCCTTCGCTTGATAACTGAAGCAGACCACGCATCTGAAGGTAAGGATTCTCCAATAATTTCTCATTGTTACTCTGCACACACATCAAAAACAAACAAACCATTTAAACACACTCACTTTAAATTACTCAAGTCAAGTCAAGTGCACACACACCTGTTGAGCTCTGGATACAAGAGACGAGAGTCCACGCTGGTATTTATCCGCTTCTTCAGTCATCATCCTCTGCAAAATTTATACATTTATATCAATAAATAAGACTGTTGTGATAAAAATATCTTTACCCTTTATAGTTTTTGAAAAAGAATATGTATTTTTTTTAACCTTTAAAAGGAAGGTTGAAGAGAAGTAAGCCACCCTTGAATCAGTATCATCTAACAGCTCCCTGCCAAATACCCTACAACCAATTACAACACAGTCTGCTTGCTATAGCCTATAGGTTTTAAAAAGAATCCATCTTACCTGAAGAACTCTTCACCACCGACTTCTTTAAAAGCACCAGGATCCGCAGTGCATTTACCAATCAGCAGTAAAAGAAGAGTGGATCTAATATCTGACGTGGCGCCAGGTAGGTTTCCACCTCCTTTACTCCCAACAGAAACACCAAGTGCTATATTATCGGTAGCTGCAGCAGCCAGTTGAATCAAAGGCCAGTAAAACAAATCAGCAGGCACACGTGCAACCAGTTGCATAGGAACAATCGCCTGTCCTTGAAGAAGCAATGCTGCCATTGATGCCGTCTCACTGCTGGTCGCGGTAGCAGAATTATTTTTGTTAATTCCAAATCTGCCCTTGCTATCGTCCACTGGTTCCCAGCAAAAGTTCTCTCTTACAGGGAGATCTTCCATCACGCTCGCCTTTTTATTCCAAACCGAGTAATTAAAACTCTTGCAACTACGCAATGTGTCTGCTGATGTGGGCGTGTTTCCAGGTATCACTTTCAGACACAATTGAGAAAACAGAATGTCGCACATCTATTCAAAAAAAACAGGAGTCAAAAAATGATTTTTATAATAATATAAAAAAAAATAGTTTTACCTTCAAAATATTCATACGATCCGTGACGTTTATCTGAGCCACCAAGGATAAAGCACTGCTCATAATATCTATGACAGCATTTGCTTTATCAAGACGTGTTTTCCCATGAGCTTCGTTAGTAACTGTAACCGAATGTTGTAACTCGTTTTCATCCAATAAAAATTTACATCTCATGAGAAGTCGTTCAAGAACAAAAAGGAAGCCCCATCTTATGAGATTGTTTCTGGACTTCAAAAGTCCACACATGAGCCAAATGGGTAGTGGAATATCCAATTCGGGTGAATAATCTTTAACAGAAGCAAGTGTGATTCTTTTTTGTAGATTCTTTATGTTCGACCAAATGGAATCCCCTTCGTAGTTAATCTCTGCTATAAGAAGATCACCTAACCATACATAACCGTTTTCACGAATGGCTGCACGTTCTGAATGAAGAAGAGAATGTAAAGTGGCCCATGCAAGCTTCACTTTTAAGGCATAACTGTTTCTCACAAATCCTTCCTGAAAGCTCTCTAAGTATTTGTAGGATTTTGTAAGTTCTGTCATGTGACTGAATTCTTTGTCCAGGTGAGTTAATGATCTTAACAGTGCATCAAATTTCTCCATGATTTTCTCCAATAGCTGCAGAAAAAAGAATATAAATATAAGCATTAAAAAAAAAAGTAAATCAAAAGGACAAATCAATCTTGTGATTACCAACCATATTGAGTCTTTCACTGTTGGAGTATCTTGGTAAAGCAGCAGATATGGATCTTCTTAAAATATCACCAATTCCTTCTATACCAAGTTTAACAGAAATATGTAAAGCTTCTGGAGCATCTGCAAGAGTGAGCAAGGAAGCGATTGGCTGTATCTCATCATTGCTATATTCAGAAATTCCATTAGCTATACAGCTTTCATTTATTTCATGAACAACATAGTCAAAAAGCACCAGATATAAATTTCTCCTGCCTTCTCTGGAGTTTGAGATCACTAGCTCGATGAACACAAACTCAATTCCTCCGATTACATCAACTTGATCCACAAGAAAAGTTGGTGTAGATGTGGTGGACACATCAGGGACTTCATAAAACATGTTTGTTAGCATGTTGATTAACTTGCAATGAACCAATTCTGCCCATGAGTTTCTCCTGCTAATTTGTATAAGCATTTTAATAACCTACAAATGGTACAAGTTACAGATTTTAGCCTGTAAAACTTTTTGTAAGACATATATCATTTATGCAACAAAATAACTCACTCTTATGTCAAGACCTCTTAATCTGCTTCTACGAATTTTGCCTCTATCACAAACAAAATATAGTAAACAACTAAGAGCAGAAGCCCACACAGATTCTTCCTTCTCTTCTGCCTGCAATGCATCAACATTTTTATAAGGTATCCTTTGAAAAAACAAAGAATATAAAATGCTAAAAGATTTAAAAGATATTACCTGCACCAGAAGGAGGAGGACTTCATATAAAATGCACAATATCCATGATTCAAAGTTATTTATTGCTGATAAACTTTGGTCCTTGAGGTAATCTTGCTTTATGGACATTTTTTTGTCAAGGTATGGTTCTTGGGTGTATTCTTCTTCAATGGTGGAAGCATCATCAGCTAGAAGTGGCTCCAATAAATGGCCATGAACCCCAAGGTTTAAAATTAAGTCAAAAGCACGGACTTTTGAGGTCAACTGTGAAGAGCTAAGCATTTCCTCAAGCATAGATAGCATGAGTGGAGCAGCAATCCCAGAGTCCAACACATACCTACAGAATATAAATATTTTAAATAACTTTCCACAACATCAACAAACTTTATACCGAAAATATAAAATATTCAAATTGAGACTTACATGTCGATTACAAGTTTGATTAAAACACTCACAGCCACATCCATTGATGGTTTCCCGCTACTGCTACTTAATTTAGATGAGATCGTCATCATATTAGGAGCTGGAGAAGGTTTTTCTGAACAAACTGCAGCTATAACTTCTCCCACTTCATCTGGATTCAATCGTAATGGTTGTTGTTCACTGACAAAATAAATGCACCAACAGTGAGTGCAACGATATATAAAGTATAAACCACATTCACCAAAACTGAATAAGGCTAAAGTCAGTCTCAATTGATTACAAACAGTCAGATTCTAATTTCTAAACAACTGTCATCATCAAATCTAATATCTAAACATGCAGTCATACCTGTAGTGTCTATATTGGAAAAGTGGTCGAGAACGAGGGCGGAAGGTTGTTAGAGGAGAATCTTCCCTGTAAAACAAGAACAGATGAAGGACTATATATTAATAAAGTCAACATTGATGGAATTGGAAAGTATCATAGAAAGTGTCTACATACCAAATCTGATGAGGGCCTGTTTTGGAACGTTTAGAAGCTGTTATTGCTCTCAAATGAGCACGTGCAGATGCAGAATTTGTTACAGTAGTAAGTAATGAAGGCTGTAATAGTTGATCAAGGTAAGGCATATCAATGCTACCAAAATTTCTCCAAAATTCACCCTTTGTTTTAGCTTCCATGTCTCCTAAAAGAAGGGCAGCAGCACCTACTTCAAGAAAATTGTGCTTACTCATGTCTTGATGATTCAAAGGACTATCAGAAGAAAGCAAAGATGATTGTGGGTCCCCATGCCATCTCCATTTGAACACATCACGGGCTATGAATTCATCGCCTTCAATTCCATCAATATCTTCAGGAATCGGTGAATCCAGAACGGAAACAGAAGAACCTTCTTTGTTCTCGGAAGGTTCTTTACCGATTCCAGGGCTAATTTGGGAATTGAAAGATTTACTCATTAGAGATGATAATGATGGAAGTGACTGTCTTGATGCAGAAGTAGCTCCAGCAAAAGCTGCAGGTTGGAATGATCTTTTTGGAACATGTTGAGCCACTAGAGAACGAATGTAGTTTAGTGATTTCACAAGTGCACCTGATGCAAAACTTGCAACAGGCAAAGGTGATGATACATTTAAAGTAGAGGATGAACCACCAGCTTGTCTTCTGTTTGGGCTAATATCACATTCCATGATTATATTTGAACAAAACCGATCAATTTCTAGTAGGGTCTCCTCACTTGGTTTATATCTGCAACAAAATTGCAATTTAAGTAAAGAAGTTTAGAAACACAACTGATATCTTATAATGAATGAAAATGATTCTTAACAAAAAAAGAACACCTACCGCAGGAGATAACGTTTCAAAAGAGCCACACACCTTGCAACTACTGCAGGGCTGTTACAGATGAGAAAATGAATCAGGGGGTAAAATCTAACTAGTGTGACTGACATTTGATCAAATAAAAACAAAAGTTTAAGCTGTCAGTAGTATGGAAAGAACAAATATAAGAATAATAAATATATGCATATGTTAAGCATTTATTGGAGGTATATGCGAAAGATTATAATAAATAACAAATATATATTGAAAACCTTCGTTCTCTCTCTGCAAGTGTGTGCTCTATTATCACACCATAGGCCAGGTCAGTAGTTGCATGGGATGCTAAATAGTCCTGCCAAAAAGAAAGCAAATCTACATCACTTGTCAGAATAGGTGTTCACAATGTTAATAGTAGGATTACATTTTACATGAAACGGATAATGTTATAGATAGAAGCCTAGTAAGGACTCCTTAGTCCTTACCATTTCTTCTATATAGAAGTAACTTTATGAATAGTTTCCCAATTCCAACCACAAGCAGCTAAGTTGTGAAACTTCAGACACTAAACTGTGGCAGTACAAGTCTATCTCTATCACATATTCACATTTCATTACCATGTAACATAACTAAGTGTCTAAGTTATGACCACATAGTTTAAGAATACTCAGGTATTAGTCGCCTACACCAACTATGTGACATTATCAGTGCAGCACTTCCCCTTTGGTGAATCTATATCAAGTGAACCAGAATCTTCGATTCTAAAACTCTATAGATTCAAGGTTCTATTCTAAACTAAAGAAAGTAATATAAAGTCTTGTGACTAGATATCCTACACCATATCACACTGCATTTGCTCCATATGTAAATTTAGCTACAAATTACGAAACCACATGCAATAATGGGCACTCTAAAACTTGGTGTATGACCGAGCTCAGAGAAAGAACAAAACATAAAGGACACCTCTTTATTTTACTTTCTTCTGATGTAGTAGGTTCATAATAGTGGGAAAATAACAGTAAGGAATCAGTACTGATAATGGAACTAGAAATCTATCAAAACAGAAGAAAGGTTAAAAATCTTTATAAGGAAAGATACATCGTCTGCAAGAAGTACATCCTAAGTCCATAACTTGCTGATCACTTAATCGTTATACACAGGTTCATCTTGAAACCATGAAGTGCTTAGGTTAGTATAGCTGATACTAGACCGACTTAACATTAAATAACCTAAACTACATATTAGATATATTGACAAGCAGACCAGCAAGCAAATTTCTCTCCAACTTTAAACCCATAAGATACCCCCCATAAAGTAAAACGATGCAAAATTCACAGATTAACCATCTGGATTCCACAATTAATAATGTGCGAGCTACAATTTTCTCTACCTGCATTAACAATATAATTCCCCAATCCCTAACCATAAGAGAAATCTAACATCTACAGATAACCGAAAGTGCAATTCCATGTATAAGCACAACAATGTACAACTATCTGTATAAAAATATCATAATCCAAATAAATTCCAAATCACGCACAGCCACTATTAAACCCTAGATTCGCAAACTAAAAAACTAAGGGATCTGAACAAATAAAGCAAAAATTAACGTCCGTTCGTACCCGAAGAGTCCTGGAAGCTTCGGATACAACGGCTGAAGAGCTGCCCTGGACGGATAGAAGAGAAGAAGAGAGACAATCGGCGATTGCGCGGCGAAGAGGCTCCGGCGGTTTCTTGGACGAAGAAGATCTCATAGCCCTGGAGATACCACCAACGCCTCCTAACTGTAACCTGGAGCTCGTAGCAGGGCTACGAGGGCCGCTGTTGAAGCTCGTCGACATCGTATGTGTAGATATAGCGTCAGTGTATCTATCTATGCGAAGAAACAGTTGTTCTCACTACATCTCAACAATCGAACACTCTTTCTTCCTTCTTTATGTTGTCTATGCAAGAGGAGGCGCCTTTTTATGATTAAGAGAGAGATTATATTGTATTTTGTTGAGATGTAGAAAAATAAATAAAATATAACAACAATACTATATTCTTTTAATAATTTTTGTAAGAAGCTTCGAGTTGAAATTTAAATATCAATGAATTGTATGTGGAAATAAATAGATAAAAACCATGTAAAATTTCAAATAAAATTAAAATTTTGAATTAAGCATCATTTCGGTTTTGTAATACGGAGGTCGATAATTGAAACGGTAGCTTCCCGAATACCTATGTCTTAAAAAGAAATAATGATAAATATAAAAAAAAAACATAAAAATATTTATATAGTGTTCATCGACCTCTATAAATGTATAATAATCATGTTAAATGATATTGATACAGTTTGAAAGATCCTGAAACTTATAACGGTTTCAAAAAAGATACGTTTAGGTTAAACACGGTATGTAATGTTGGTCGAAGACGTATCTAATCTCTTAATGGTAACATATAATATTTCTTGGTAAAAATCAGGTTATATCATGTATAAATTTTTCAGAGGTACATGTTCGTTTTGATTTTAAATGATATTTCTCTTTAGATTCAATAATAGCTATCATGGTATATGTTTTTTTTTACAACATTTTGTTGGATGTAGATGTTATGACTAGTCAAATGTTATGTTTGATACATATAAAACTAAGTGTGTGTGTGTGTATATATATATATATATATATATATATATATATATATATATATAGTTAAGATGAAATGTCTTTGTTATGTAATGATTATGGAGTAGAAATAGGTATCGAGGAGCATGTACTACACTCATTGAGATACATGATCCATGAAGAAGAGGATGTTGGCGATGATGTTATCCTGGCAATTAAAATGAAGGGCAACCACGAGAAAAATGTGTGTTAAGAATGTTAGTTGAAATTGGGAAAATTTCCAAAGGATGATACTTAGGTCTCTTAAGAGATGTGTATATAAGGTATGTAATAAAATAATAGTCGAGAAATAAGTAGCATTAAAGAAAGACGAATGTTATGTAAATAAATATGATATAATGAGCATACATTAAATCTTTGTTGGATATAATTGATGGGTTTTTGGTCATAAGACATCCTATGTGCTCATACAAACCCTAATGCTTAGATCTAGGTTTCTCTATTGTACATGCTTTGAATCCAAGACTATAAACCCTAATTCTAACATACAAGTAATCATATTAATATGTAATTAGGTTTAAGATCATACCTTGATTGTTATGTAGCAATAACAATCACAAATCTCCTTGAATTGACTTTGGAAGGCTTAGAGTCACAAGTGTCACTCCTCTAATGGTTCACAAACACCATAAACAAGAGGATGAAGAGGAAAGAGGTTGGAGGCTGCCAAAAACGTGTGTAAACCCTTACAAGATCATTAGCCACGTTTTTGAGCCTTAAGGGGTCTTTATATAGTTGGGCTATTAGGGTTATCTAACAAGGAAACCCTAATTTGGATGCTTAAGCCCTAAGCAACCCATAGACTCCTTTTATCAAGCCCATGGACGATTTCCTTATGGGTTTCCCATTAGAATTCGTCCATCCCTTAATATAAGGCAATCCATGGCCCAAATTATAATTATCTTATAATTACAATTCCAGTCCCTTAAGTTTAATTAATCTCTTTTAATCACAAAACTAATTACCAATTAATTATTGACTAATATTAATTAAACAATATGATTTCTCCTTTAATATATTATTCCCATAATATATTAATAAATCATATTTAATCCTTACTCTCCATAAATCATCCTATCAAGTTGCTTTGGTGAAGGCAACCCAAAAGGACCATGCACCATCGGGTCAAGTACATACCAAAATAGTTATTGACTTAGACACTAATCCAACAGTCTCCCACTTGGATAAGTCTAACAACTATTCTGCGTATGACTTCAGATCCTGATCTGCAATCGTAGCTTTCTAAAGCCGCTGTCAACTCTGATCATATCAGATACGCGTGTCCTTAGATAAGGGATCATATATTCCTCCATTCTAGATATCGTATGAGATATGATTTCAAATCATTCTCTTTGTACTATATCTCAATTTCCGATTTATGACGACAGACTAATTGAACAAATCAAATTAGCCCTAGCCCGGCCGAGCATTTACGTATGTCATCACTAAACCATCGAGGGGCCCAAAGATATCGCTTCTATCCTACCTTGGATAAAAGGAACGGATAAACTTTGATATAATGCTTGCTTGCACTCACTAACCAAATCACACACAACAATATGTTTTATAACACCAAGTTACTGGTGCGTTTACATATTATCAATGTGCAACCGATCAGCAAGATACAACTCACACATCTCGGTTTCAAGAATATAAGATGTTATCGTCTCACTAATCACTCGAGATAGTGATCCAAGTGAGCGTGGGTTTAATCCAATGCTCAAATCATATTCGTAAGCACTCATGAACGTTGCAGCAAACATTTGCTTATGTCTAATACTCTTTTAGACAATCCACACACCAATTCACTACAGTCTTCATTCATATCTACTTCCAACATATGAACGACTGTGGCCCGTTTGAATAATTCGATTATTCTTAATAAACTCAATTATTCTGGAAGTCAAAACATGCAAAGTGAAACACAAGAATAATACTAATCCCATATGGCCTCAAACCTTTGAGTATAAACAAAACACGTTTTATTTATCACCATATCGATTACTCATTATTTGTCGTTTCGGGTAATCAACTTTTTACTTGAATCATTACACTTGTCCCATGCTCCTAGCATGCACACAATGTTTACCTATGGTTCTTACTTTTGTGAAATATACAAATTGAACACATTTCCAATCATTCTCATTTCACAACTCCAAATCCATTTTCTTAAGTGTAAGAATATCAAATTCTTGTTACTTATAGAATATACTAGATTCTAACACTTTATGCAACGATCCTTTTGTAATGTCACTGCACCAAAGTCTCAAAGACTATTGCCAATGATATTACAAAGTCCTCTATCGGAGATTGTTACAAGACAATTCCTTAGATGTGATGTCTCTCACTCAAAGTACATTCCTTTGAACATCCTTTTGCATAAAAGTTTCTAATCTAGACATAGATTTTCAATCTTTACTTCCCAATATGGAAACATTTCCATACTTTCCATATGACAACTCATTTCTTAATAGAATCTTTTCTATTCATCATAATGTCAATATGGTCCATTAATACCATGCTTCCAACTACTCACAAGCAACCAATCCTCGTCGAACTTTGGATTGTTCTTTGACAGTTGTTTAATTATTTTAGTCAAAATCGATTCTAGTCCCTTTTCCCTCTAAATGCGCTAGACATTTGGAAAATTTTAGAATGGTCAAACATTAAAGCATTTGCAATCGATCCTATACCCGAAGCGTATGGGACATGATGCACAATGTTTTATTTGCTATGTTCTCAAAATTCGAATTGTGAAGAGGAATGCCGTAATCATAATCGAAATTTTAAGAACACACTATGTACCTTTCACTAAATTTATTAACATTTCACAACCTAAACCTTTAGATTTGAAATGAAGCATAATATTCTCTCCCTTAATTATAGCAAAACAACCTTTCAACTCTTACAACTTTGCAAAGTATGACTCTTGTTTTCTATAATTAATATTGCCAACTATGCAATACTTGCCTTAATAATCATACAATCATAACATTTATGCTCCCACTATCACGATGATTATTATAAAACATAACACTTATGCTCCCACTAGCTTCGACATATATTCATAAATATCTGAACTTTTAGAAAAACAATACTTATTGAATTTCTTAAGTTCATGTTTCTAATACTTAGTGCTTTGATAATCTTTTATCAAGACTTCTTGAACTTATACACTTTTGCCTTAGATAGTTCATATGTGTGTCTTAACAATTAAGACTAATTGCCAAACCTCACAATTCAAATTATGGAAAGGGATTCCGTAACCATGATCGAATTCGAGAATGCAATTTTACAATCACTATCTTTTAAAATCTTTCTTAGCGAAAGCATTTTCTCACAATCATTTTCATGAAGGAGGAAATATTATGACACTTAGATTTAAACGGTGTATGTGTTCCTATCCATGTGAATTTGTTAAAACCAAAGTTTACGACAAATTCAAACTCATATGGATCGAACTTTCTTAATCTTGATTTCTTGCCTTATGGTAGCACAGCTGCCCACCACGTCTTCCAAGTAGTTAAGCAGTTCACCTTTTTCCTATCAATGTACTTTCCATTGATCAAGGTCCTTGCCTTTTATGCATTCAAATGAGAACTCATAGGACTCACATGCATAATTAACTCGATTGGATTGGCACATAAACAAAATAATGTCTTCACGATAGGTTGTAAACCTCAACTCGTGTGCTAGTGATGATCGATAAGGTTTATTTGATTTGTTCTTGAAACTTTTCAAGACTATTAAGACTCCCACTGACTCCTTGACATATACGATTCTCTTATCAAAACATTTCTTGACAAACAAATATTCAAGAGTTAGTGTAGCTTATATCAAAACAAAACACTTCATAATTTTGGTCTTAGTTGGTCTTTGTCTTATCCAAGACATCACAACTTTCCACAATTAATGAATGTTATAAACCTTCTTAATACTATTCACTCAATTTCACAATCTTGACTTTAAGACTTGTTTTGGAACGAAGTATGATAGACTTCTTGATTTAACCATTTCTTCAATCCTTGATTCCTCTTCTTAAACATACAATTGTACTAAGACTCACTTAGAGGATCAATTGAGATATGGTTCTTAATCATTAAGACCTATCATAAAGCATAAAAGGTACTCTCCCTTCTTCTTAGAATGGAGAAACTTTTATCTTTCTGCCTACTTGACTCTTCTTATTCGTTCTGCTATTGATTTAAACATTTTCAATCAATTCAGAATTACACTTAATCTTATAAGCATAATCATATTTACTAAACCTTTAGTAAATCATGACGAATATCTTTGTTACTCTTATGGTGAACTGGATCAACACACAACTTTGTGTACTCGATCTCCTAGTCCTTCACTTGACACTTTGTCAATGAATTAGTCTAATTTCCAAATACGTAATTTCTCATTCATCGTGCATCCACGTTGCATGATTCCAAGTTTCTGTCCAATTGAAACTTGGGCGATGAGAAACTCTCCCTATTTGGTAAATTCTTGACATTTCCATAAATAACATAACTAAGAATCATATCCATTCGTTGTAGAAATATGCAAACATCAATTTTCATAACAATTTCATTGCAAGGAAATAAACAAACAAATAAGTAAGTCAAAATTTGTTTTATTTATAAAAGCAGCGGAAAATCATTTGTCCTTACAATGCAAAATCTATTGAAAACTATGCAAAAAGAAAATTTCTAACAACTCTATCATAACTATCTAAGCTCAAAATCCAATCTTCAAGTCCATGCAATCAAGATCCATCTCTTGTGATTAGATTTATCTTGCTCTCTCATCAAGCTTCCTTTCTTTTTTTACCGATCCTTCAAAACATTCAAATGCAATCTTATCACATCATGTATTAAAAATCAATGAATAGGAACTTAATGGAGTTAAATAGTGGATTCTTACCTAAAGCGTAGTCATACTTTTGACTCTCCCATCCCTTAGATCTCTTAGGTAAATAGGGCAACTTCGTCTCCAATGCCCCTTCTCTTGGCAATAAAAGCAAATTGACTCTTTTGGAACAACACATGGAACTACTTCAGACATCGCCTTTTTCTTATGATCAAACTTTTCGATCATTGCATGTCTTTCATTGCCATTGTCTATATCCATAGAGGTCTTGAAGGCAGATTCACCAATCAACTTTGCTTTTCTATTGCGCCAAACCATTGTTGATTTAGCAGCAATAAGCATATAGGTGAGATCTATAAGAATCACGTCGTAGCTCATCATATAGCACTCTCTTATGAACTCACTGTACGAGTTAGGAAGTGACTGAAGAATCCAATCAACAGCCATCGCTTCACCGACAACGGATCCCATCATTCTTAATTTATCAATGCGTGACTTCAACTCTAAGACGTGTGCACACACCGACTTGCCCTCTTTATGTTTACTTGCCAAAAGGGCTTGAGTGATATTGAACCTTTCAATTTTACAATCTTGTGGGTTAGGGAGAATAATTGGAGGAGGAGGAGGAAGTGAAGCATGATTTCTTGTTCCTCGATCGAATCGTTGAATATCATCTTCATGTGGAATGCTTGTTCCACGGGATTTGAGAAGACCATAGTTGTCGAACTTTGACATCTACAAAACGGGAGAAAAACGAATTCAGGTTAGTTGATAGATTGAGTCCTTGGTAAATCACCCAAATGAAATTCCAAGGCTAGGACCCAACACAATATCCTACAACTCGGGAGAGGGATGTCGTAACCCAAATTGCAGAACATTTGAAGGTAAGTGAATGACGATTCACTAATTTCCACCATGAAAAACGAAAAAGAAATTTAAGTTTTAAATCTATGAAAACTCCTAGATCCTTTGAGATTCATTGAACATTTCAATGGCATGTTTAAATCTCGATATGCCCCTCTTGTTTGTGACTGGGATGCCGAGGATCACAAAGCGGGTGTGAATAACCATGCAAACTACATGGTGCCCTCACATGTTACAATCACCTATTCGATGTGCCGGTAAACCACACACGCTCCACCGAACTATGACAAACATTGAGTCACCCTTTGCTACCTTTGCTTAGAACCATTTAGTGTGCCGGTAAGCCACACACGCTCCACTAACGTCTTCGCAAGGGCACAAAGTGTAATTTCATGGAATTGCATCAATTCACTTTTGCCTAAGTAACTAAGATTGGGAATTTGAAAACATTTAGTTACTTTGTATTTCATTATACTTATAATGGAAGGTTTCGTCCTATCCTACCCGTTCGGCTAACGACCCTCCACTAGTCAAGAGTGCGGTGGGTAAGAGTGGATACCCATTCAATCGCCATTTTATAGGCAATTTCCTTAAACACCCCTTATAGACCAACTTCGTGAATGAGGCATACTAACGGTAAGACTGACTTTTACTCATACATATATATATATATATATATATATATATATATATATATATATATATATATAATGTTAGACTTTTAATGTTATATATAGTATAGGATGTATTTTATACTTTTAAAATACTATATGGTTAACTTTAACAATTACACTTTTAATCCAATTAAAAGGTTAACCTAAACTTTTATGGATTTATTAAACCTCTTTTAACTATACTCCTTAATTAATTAATAAAACCATAAGGGTGTGATTTGAACTTTTCAAAACATTACTAGGGTTTTAGAATTTAACATTTCTAATTAAACCTTTAATCAACTTTTAAATTCCAAAACTTGAGGGCAAGTTTTGAAACATTTTTTCAAAACATTAGGGTTTTAACTATTTAAATTTCAAAACTCCAAAACTTTTGGGTTCAAATTTAAACTATAAAACCTAAAGGGGAAAATATGAAACCTTTCATAACAACAAGGATCAAATAACAAATAATTTTAAATTAACATTTAATCACATAATTATCCATATTTGATTTATTTAATGATTTCTTGCAAAACAATTTATCAATTTACTCAAAATAATTAATCAATTATCTTATAAGGAAACAATTATCTTGTTAATTGATAATTATCTTTAATTAGATCAAGAATATAGTCATATATATCATAAAATCGGATTTATATTGATCTAACATGATAAGGTAACTATCCATATGCAAAAACAGCAAGAAATCCCGAGATAAGCATTATCTGACGCTCGAACTCGCCGAGTACCACACTGTACTCGCCGAGTACACTGTGGTACTCGCCGAGTTCCTCAGCCATAAAGCCCAAAAAAACGATTTTCCAGTTATACAATGCATCAATACAATTGAAACCAAGCTAGGCTCTGATACCACTGATGGGTTTTTGGTCATAATACATCCTATGTGCTCATACAAACCCTAATGCTTAGATCTAGGTTTCTCTATTGTACATGCTTTGAATCCAAGACTATAAACCCTAATTCTAACATACAAGTAATCATATTAATATGTAATTAGGTTTAAGATCATACCTTGATTGTTATGTAGCAATAACAATCACAAATCTCCTTGAATTGACTTTGGAAGGCTTAGAGTCACAAGTGTCACTCCTCTAATGGTTCACAAACACCATAAGCAAGAGGATGAAGAGGAGAGAGGTTGGAGGCTACCAAAAACGTGTGTAAACCCTTACAAGATCATTATCCATGTTTTTGAGCCTAAAGGGGTCTTTATATAGTTGGGCTATTAGGGTTATCTAACAAGGAAACCCTAATTTGGATGCTTAAGCCCTAAGCAACCCATAGACTTCTTTTATCAAGCCCATGGACGATTTCCTTATGGGTTTCCCATTAGAATTCGTCCATCCCTTAATACAAGGCAATCCATGGCCCAAATTATAATTATCTTATAATTACAATTCCAGTCCCTTAAGTTTAATTAATCTCTTTTAATCACTAAACTAATTACCAATTAATTATTGACTAATATTAATTAAACAATATGATTTCTCCTTTAATATATTATTCCCATAATATATTAATAAATCATATTTAATCCTTACTCTCCATAAATCATCCTATCAAGTTGCTTTGGTGAAGGCAACCCAAAAGGACCATGCACCATCGGGTCAAGTACATACCAAAATAGTTATGGACTTAGACACTAATCCAACAATAATATCACATGCAACAATAAACAATAAGTTGGAAATGGTATCATGATTGTAAAAATGTAACATCCATAAAAATTCACAAAAATTTAAACTTTTCAAAATCATCATAAGTTCATAAATTGTTTGCAAAATCATTCGAATCCAGTAATGTTTACAACTTGTTTTCAAAATAAATCAATATCAGAGTTTTTCCATAAACCACATTCATAAAACGAGGAAGTGTATGGTCACGTCTTCGCCTTCCCGCGGTTATCTGAAGTACCTGAAACAAAATCGAAAATTATAAGTCGAAATCTTAGTGAGATCCCCCAAAATACTCGCACAACAAATAACACACGTATAATAACAAACAGCATATTATGGATCCAATCAACCATCGGGTTGGAATACCCCAAGCCCTCAACCATCGGTTTAGAATGCTAACATACTATGGGTCAAATCATCATCGGGATGGTATACCCTTAGCCCACAACCATCGGGTTGGAATGTTCACATACTATGAGTCCAATCATCCTCAGGATGGAATACTCTCGGTCCACAACCATTGTGTTGGAATGCCCTGGTCTGTTGGCTCTCGCACAAAGCAGATAAGCCTCAACCACCAATCAATCATGTGCACATATATCAAATAATCATATAACAGTCTACAGACAGATAAATCGATCTATAGATCACTAAGCATAGCAACATCCTATCTACCATGATACCGATCTAACTAATCATAACCTCATAGAGTCATCATATCTACCAGGATACCGATCTAACAAATCATACTAACAATATAGAGGATAACAATCCAAAGGGTCGGCCTTGGTGCCTTCGACCCTTGAGTATAGTGAGGAAGACTCACCTCGCAAGTAATGCTGAAATCAAGAAGATCTATCTCTAACTCTCGGCTCCAGACTCAACTGCCTGTAACCATCATATATTGATTCCATTAAAACCCCAAAGTACCAAAATACCCTTAGAAGTCAAAGTTAGACTGCTTTGGTCAACAGTCAATGTCAACAGTCCATGTTGACCCAACTCGTTGAGTCCCTCCAAAACTCAGAAAAACCGTGAAAAACTTAGTCAACTTGTTGAGTCCATACAGTGTCCAAATATCGGGGAAAACCCTAACCACTATTCGAGTCACCTCATTAACTCGTCGAGTTTATGCAGAATCCAGAAAACAAAAAATATTGTCTCAACTCATCGAGTTGGATATCCAAATCGTCGAGTTCCTTCAGCCAAATCGCATTCAGCTCATTCCAGTCGAGTCCAAAGCTCCAAACTCCAGATCTAGCTTCCTAGGGTGAAGCTACCACGTAAAGTTTCCAACTTTACATGCATGCAAGACCTTAAAAGGATTAAAACACCAAAACCAAGTCTAAGATGCGGTTTAAGGCATGGAGAAGGGCCAAAGTGTGACATCCCCAAATTCACGGTATTTTTAAAATATTTATTTATGCTTATTTTAAAATCAGAGTAACTTTTTAAAGAAAAGTGTTGCGGAATTTGTTCCCAGAAAAACATGATAAATATGTTTTCAAATCATTTAAGAAATGTATTTTATTCATTTTGAAACTTTGGGATGTCATCTTCAATACATAAACATAAGCATAAACAGACCTTAAATTCATTTACACTAAGTCTATAGTTGCTAATGTTCACTCATATCATATTTCATCTCTCGTCATTCGTCTACCCATGTTTTAGCCAACATATTTGTAGATATAAAATATATATACAGTTTAAATTATTTAAAACATGTATAAAATCATTCATCCAGCATAGATAGCAAGTATACAGGTTATATGCACACATAACACGTAATTTATATAAAATACTTTATATCCATGTGTAAGATGAAAGTAACTATGCACTCGCTTGTTAAAGTGATGATTCCAAACTCGAGAAGCGTTTCACTTTTAACGATTCTATTTTCTTTCGACGAAACCTAGCATTATTATTGCTAAGTTTTAGTCTAATATTTATTGCGACTAATTATTAGTCTAGATTCATCATTGACTCAAAATCTACTTGCATGGTCTATCATGTAAGGAACAACCAGGTAGGATCATATCGGAGTTAGGGTCCGTTTGGTATACGAAGTATACTGTTTGGAGATCCCACTTTAAACACCTCACTAAATCACAGTCTAGACATCAATCCCGTAAGTAAATCAATCAGTATAATGACTTGGAATCACTGATAAAATCTTGTTTATAAGTTCATAATAATAATAATGAACTTAAACATAAGTTATACATAAAGTATGGTAAGCACAACTCACTTACAATGAGTTTTTCTCAAAAAAGAGCTTCACTGAAGCAGAGTTTCTGAGCCGAAAGCTCTTCTTCTCGGAGCCTTTGGGCGCTCTAGGGCTTTCCTCTAGTGCCTTGAGGCTACTAGGGCTTTTAGGAGGGTTTTTTGGGGTTTAGAAAGTGTGTGTGTAGATGTGACATCCCCAATTTCTCGGCCAGAAAAGACCGATTTGTTTATGCTTTGTTTTATAAAATTGGAGTAATCTTTTAAAGAAAACGGTTGCGGAATTTGTTCCCAAAACAAGATATGATAATAACTTATCAAAACATTTGTCGAAGAGAATGTATTTTCATTTAATAATAAAACCTCGGGATGTCATGTTCCGATACAGACATATAAGCATAAACAGAACTTACATTTAATTACACAATTGATTTATATCTCCTTTAAATCTCTCTGTGAAATATGTCTTCGTATTAATACCTGTGATACAAAGAAAACTGAGTGTGTCAGGCTTGGGAGCCTGGTGAGCATATAGGGTTTTCATCCCACAATGTTATATCATATATTTATAAATATAGAACATTCAAACTTGTACAATTTCACCATATAAAGGCAACTCTTATCCCACCCCCATCGATCCTCACAACGACACGATCTAAACTCTCGGATCTAAAATTTTCCTCTTTACCTGATCCCTACTCACGGATCTAAAACTATTATCTTCACCCGATCCATACTCACGGATCTAAAACTAACCTTTTCACATCATCCATACTCACGGATTTAAAACTAACCTTTTCCCCTGATCCATACCCACGGATCTAAAACTAACATCCTGATCTGATCCATACTCCCAAATCAATAATTGTACCCAATCCATACTCCTGGAATAAGGACAATTAACTATACCTTAACCTGATATGATCCATACTCCCGGATCAATAACTGTGCCCAATCCATACTCCCGGACTAGGGACAATTAACTATACCTTAATCCTGATCTGATCCATACTCCCGGATCAATAACTGTACCTAATCCATACTCCCGGACTAGGGACAATTAACTTAGTCTTAATCCATACTCCCGGACTAATAACAAGTTTTATCTCTTTACCTGATCCATACTCCCGGATCTAAAATTTACCTCTTGGTCTAATCCATACTCCCGGATCTAAAACTAGCCTCTTGATCTCATTATCCAACTCATCCTTTTATCACACACCAACTATCTCATCTACCCATGTTCTACCCAACATATTTGTAGATATAAATATATATTTTTATACATAGTTTAAAACATGTATAGCATTCTCATTCAATACCTATTCCAAATAACAGATGAGGCATACCCACATAACACGTATTTCATAGAGAATAAATCAGATTTATGAGATAGAAGAAAGTGAATATACATTCACGAATATAACAAAAAAATATACACATAACACGTATTTTATATTAAATACTTGATAATTATGCGTTAGAAGAAAGTAACCACACACTCACTTGATTAGAAGATGATCGGACAACACTACGACTTGTAGAAGTAGTATTCTTCGGCAGATTTGGAAGATCTTCACAAAAACCGGACTCCTCGCGGGCAGAGCTTCGGCTCGGGAATCGCACTTCTCGGGATCTTCGGGATCTCGGGACTCGCTTCGGGACTCGGGAATATTATCGGGGCTTCGGGGTATTTTTGGCACGCAAAACGATGCAAAACGGGAGAGAGAAGAGAAGAAATGAACAAAACTTTCGGCTGCCCTCACAAGCCTTTTATAGGGGCTGGATCTGCGATTTACGCGGGGCGTAATTTATGTACGCAGGGCGTAACGGGGATAAGGCCGGTGACTCCCCCCATGGATAATATCAGCCAAATTTTATTTAAATTAAATATCGAATTTATTAAATAAATTTCAAAAATTCATATCTTCTTCATACGAACTTCGTTTTCGACGATCTTTATATCCCCACGTAGGTGAGACTACGATCTACAACTTTCGTTTAGACTCTGTCGGCTAATTTTGACTTTATTTTTATTATTTATTTTTAGTAGGCCGGGACAGGAAAACTCCGTTATAAAATCATAACTTCTTCATCCGACGTCCGTTTTCGCCTATCTTTTTATCGTTTTACTACAATTAATGAGATCTTCAATTCTCATTTAGATTGTTTTGGCTAAAAACCGCTCGGTCTCAAATCGAGCATTCGGGTTGCATACCGCTAAGTCGAAACTTCGAAAAATCATAACTTCCTCATACGAAGTCAGATTTGGGCGTTCTTTTTATGCACGCTCATGGTTTAACGTATTCTATGACTTTCATTTAGATTGCTAAGGCTAAGTATCGCTCTAACGTAAATTCACTTTTTACGTCGCGCTGTGTCGTGCCGGTTCTGTCGCGAAACTTCGACAGGTCATAACTTCTTCGTTATAACTCAGATTTCGGCGTTCTTTATATGCACAGAAACCTTGTAACATATACTATAACTTAATTAAGATTATTCCTTCAAAATAATCTTCCATCAAAAAGTCATTTTTGACGCTTAACGTCTCTGATTGACTAGTCCGGATCTACGGGCGTTACAGTATATATATATATATATATATATATATATATATATATATAGAGAGAGAGAGAGAGGGAAATATATATATATATATATATAGAGAGAGAGAGAGAGAGAGAGAGAGAGTGAAGTGGGTTTTGGTGTGACGAATGAAGGCACTTTTGCATGGTATTTGTAGGCTGAAATATCAGTGAACTCATCGAGTTGGGTGCCACATGTCATCATCTGGTGGCAAGACTTGGGGATAAAGCAACGGCTCAGATCGCGTCACGCCACCCCCTTCGCAGCAGCACACTCCCGACTTCTAAACCCCGTAAATTTCGCATATGATTCCGTTTTATATGTTTTTTATATCCACGCGTAGGTATTGACAAGATCTACAACTCTCCATTTGACTTCGTTGACTAATTCTTGGACGATTTTAAATTTAATGGTATGAGAAGATTACACTGTTAAATGATTGTGTAGAATTCATAACTTCTACATACGGACTCCGTTTTCATCTGTATTTTTATCATTGAGCTCTTATTAATGAGATATTCAATTCTTATTTAGGTTGCGTTGGCCAAAAATCGATTGATCTAAAATTCGAATTTCAGGTTGTGCACTGTGAAGCCAAATCTTTAAAAAAAAATTATAATTTCCTCATACAAAGTCAGATTTGGGCGTTCTTTTTATGTATATTGTCGTTTAATGTATACCACAACTTTCATTTAGATCTCTAAGACTAAAAAGTATTTTATCAAAAAATCACTTTTTACGATTCCCGGTGTCGTGCCGGTTTTGTCGTAAAACTTTGATAGGTCGTAACTTCTTCGTTATAACTCGGATTTCGGCATTCTTTATATGTACGGAACCCTTGTGATATATAATATAACTTGGTTAAGATTATTTAATCTAAATATTTTTCTATTAAAAATTCATTTTTGACGCTTATTGTCTCTAAATTGACTAGCCCGAATCTGCGGGCGTTACACAAAGCTAGCTAAAGTCGTGAATTTTATGGCTATGGGGGCCTAGAGGAGTCCAGATCTGAAACTATGTCCTTGTGAAAAGCTCAAACCTGAAAGTGACTTCATTTTGCACTAGGAGTGACCATTTTCTTTCAAATGGGAAGATATAAACAATGAAATGTCAATGTGGTAGCTTTATACCTCAACATGGTTGTTACAACAATGAAAAGGCCATATATATAGACTCTTCCTTGTTCCAAGATCTCAACTCTTCAAATATCTTCAAGAAATGCACCAACAACACACTTTTAGCCTTACAAACACTCAAATGAGGTTAGATCACTTAGGGTTTTCTTTTGGACGTGAAAGGTGGTAAGGAGGCTGGAAGGAAGGACTTAAGGTCTTTTAAATAGGGTGCAAACCCTAAAATTAGGGTTTTCAGGCACAACCTCTACTTATCGAGTTGGGGTCCACAAACTCGTCGAGTAGGTTCCATAAACCACGCAGCCATATCCATATCTACTCGACGAGTTGGAGGTAACCAACTCGTCGAGTAGGTTCAAAAATGAATATTAAACTTTAAAACTTATACATTGGAGTCGGGGTGTTACAATTCTCCCTCACTTTAACTAGACTTCGTCCTCGAAGTCTGCTGTGGCGAACAACTCCGATTAATTCTCTCGTATCTCAGCCTCCGGCTCTCAAGTCCACTTATGTCACACACCCAAACCTGAATGACGGAAACGTTCGGGGGCGAAGGACATCATGTTCAGTATCATAACAATTGAATAGTAAAGAAAGCAAACACAACCATCATATACGTAATTGAAAATGTTACATCATTGAATGCGTTACATGTTTCAAAATGTTAGTTACAATATGATGTCAAAAGATTTATTTAACACCTTAACATCAAATCCTCAAAAGTTGTTGGTAACCTGTTTTACTGCTTTCCTGAGAATACAAGTTATTTGAGAAAGAGTGTCAACATTTAAGTGGGTAAGTTTATAAGCATTTGTATAAAAAAAAATGTATGTCATTCAATGAGATCAAATCACGTTTGTTTTAAAAAAATCCGATATTTTCTACAAAATGAGTTGTAATTCGTTTTGTTTATAAAAATGAGAGTATTTACCCCGGAAAATCCTATATTTTCCAAAAAAAACTTATTTGTAAACTGTTTGTTTGTAAGGTAATCGTATTTATCCCGAAAAATCTTATATATTTTCATAAAACTGAACTGTAGTCTTATACATTCCAAGACCGAAAAATACAAGTATATATGACATACTTAATTTAATAACATGTAGTTTTATTCGTGAATAAAACCGTTTGAAGAGCTGAGTTTTTACATAAAAATAAGTGTATTTTCGATTTCACATAAAAATAACGTATTCTCGTTTATCATGAGACTTTTCATAACCATGCTATTAATGAATTGCTTACCTCGACACTCTTCAGGCGTCGAAAAGATATGACGTTTGTCACCCATAACCTTCCGGTCGTGCTGTAGCTAACAGCCACAGTGCAAGATCATCAGTCTCATATAGATCTATACATAAGTATCACACTCTCCGGGATGAAACTCTGGTTATAAAAATAGGACTTCCATGGATACATTTGGTAGGTACGATGAAGACGAATGACTCACAAATTTCCAACAAGATACATGTTTTGTTAATGAAAATATTTATGCATGAAATTGTTACCCATTTTCATCATATTTAATATGAATATAAAAATAACTGTATTTTTATATAATCGTTTCTTTGCCCTGAATGGTAAAATAACGTGAATACTTCTTAAACTATATCTATTTTACTTTAAACGGTATTGTTTCGTTGAAAATGATAACCATTTCGTTTTAACGTGTTTTACAAATACCGTTTGTAATTTGGAAATAACGTTATGTCGCATGTTTGATACTCTTACGTAAAAAATACTTAAACTTAATAAAACATAAAATAATGGTTTGCATATCAACACAAAGTTATGAAAATGTAGGGGTATCGAATGTGATAGCGGTTTAGTTTACGTAATAGGAACAGTGAACTTCGATTTATAACCCGCGACGATACTCGTATCCTAATGTTTAAACACATATCAATGTGTGAATATTTGAAGAATCAACAATTCATGTGTTGAGCAAACACAAAATCAATGGAGAATGCTTACCAAAACTTATATCTATAGCTATATGGAAGAAGATTATCTCATGGAGTTGTTAACTTTTAAACTAAAGAGAAAAGAAATATGGTTTGCTATTTGAGAGAGAATAGGAACGTTCTTGTTTACTGAATGTGTAGAATGAAGAATGATCTTATATGAGACTTATATATAAAGTAAATACGAGGAGGTGATGTGATACTTACGTTAATAAGTGAGATTATCACTTTGGGAGGCTGAATAAGGATAAGCTATGAAGATATTTAGGGTTTTTCGGTCATAACTTCACATGGAAGGAAGTCAATTCGGTCCTAAGGTCAAAGAGAAAAGGAAATTCGGTCCGAAGGTCAGAGAGAGAAGGAAATTCAGTCTTAAGGTCAAAGAGAGAAGGAAATTCATTCAAGGCCTTCTAGAAGAAGGTGATTTTGGTTTTTGCTTCAATCCAAGAAGTGAATTAAGTTTTGAGTCTAGGATAAGATTCCCCAATCCGAATTTTTTTTCTCTCTCTCTCTCTCTCTCTATATATATATATATATATATATATATATATATATATATATATAATATTATGATTTTAAATTAAATTTTATACCAGAGCATGCTCACATACATATTACTTGAACTAGTGTTGATTTCTTTGAGTCCTTAATGTCTTGTTAACTTGTATTAACTTATAATAACTTAAACTAACATGGGTTATTACCACACATACTTAAATAACACCCATGAGTATGGCTCATGAAAGTCATATTTTTACTGCATCCAATTACATTATAAATCAATTGGTACATGGTTGGAGTTTTAGACTTTAATTGTTCTAGGAAAATTCCAGTTGTGACAACTCAGATCCCCTCATGTGCTCCCATTGTACCCTTACCAAAGGTATCGCCTTGTTCCGTAGAACCTTCACTTTCCGCTCCAGGACTACCACCGGCCTCTCCACGTAATTCAGGCAGATCCAGGCACATCGACAAAAAACATCACTTCATAAGACATCGGATAGAAGAATGAATCCTTGTAGTAAAGAGGGTATCGTAAGAGGAGAACCTAGAAGATCCCCTTACGAAGGGACTGAGTAGGATTAAGCACTTGCAGCATGCTAGAAGTATTGGGCTGAAGGACGATATTAGTTTTAATGATTACATAGTTGTTTAGAAACTCATAATAGATAAATTGTAATTGACATTTGATGATTAAATAAAAAGGAGTTTTATTTATGAGTAAAGTTACTATCTTGTGTCAATTGTTTGCTATTCTTTCATTTTACATATTTTGACTTCCAGAATAATAAGATTATTCAAACCATCCACAGTTGATCACACTTTGGAAGTAGGTATTGAGACAAGATTGTCATGAATTGACTTGTAGATTGTCTAAATCGTTTAGACATAGCAAAAGTTTGCTACAAAGTTCGTGAGTGCTCCTGAAATAAGACTTGAGTATTGGATTAAACCCACGCTCACGTAAATCACTTCATGGAATTTATCACGAGTGATTTTGAGACGATAATATCATATAGTCTTCAAACCAAGATATACGAGTTGTTGATTATGAGTTGGTTGTGCATTGATAGTACGAAAATGCATCAGGAACTTGATGTTATAAAACGTGTTGTTGTGCATAATTTAACAAGTAATTAGTACAAGCATATAAGTCGAAGTTTAGTGATCAAAAGATACTGATTAAATTAACGGGGGTTGATTATGTAAATCAGTGATACATATGGTTTGGGCTAATGATCCATGATTGATTTGTGACGGACTAAGCTATGAGATAGTGCATGAAGTGTTAGTCCAAATCAATTGTTGGATCATAAGCCCAAGTGTAAGAATTATGGTTTATAAGTGACTCTTGGAAATCTACACTATATATGTAACCACTATAAGCTAAAATTGGGACACACAAGGTAATATAAGAAGAGTATAGTCGATTTTCATGCTTCCTAAACCTTTCTCATAATTCTCCAATTGTTCTTAGTGTTTTGTAAAACATTGGAGGCATCACACTTGAAGTGATAAGCTCTTGAAAGGCCAACTTCTACAACCTACATCAAGAGGTAATTATCTAACTAGTTTTTATGATTCAAATATCAAATTTGTATGCTAGTCAGACTTCATGCTTTGGAAAAAAAATATTGCATGTATAACTAGAGAAAACTTAGATCCAAAGCATTAGGGTTGTATGTGCACTATATGGATGTTATAGTGCTCAAAACCCAACAATCTCCTCATTCACTCACAACCAATGAGAAAGCAACAAATAGACCGGGTGACACCCATAACTGATGTCACTTGGCAGTTAGTTAGAGTGAATAGCTCTCCCAGTAAGAGGAGGCCACGTTCCATGCTCACGAAAAGCACGGTCCCCACAATCCGTTAGTAACAGGTATAAAAGGATCTCTTTTGTATCAAGGAAGGGATCCATCTTCTCTCTTATGAAGATTACCCTAAAAGTTCTCTATCTCCAAAAACTAACTTGATCGTCAGAGCGACATCCCAGGAGAACACCCGGTTATCCTTTGTGTTCTCAGGTAAGCACCCAAGTCAGATCCATCCTTCAACATCCAAACTATTTGCGAGCATGTCATAACAATCGGGGAATCGCAACTCCACAAGCTCCCTGGTTTTATCACAGATCTCGTTGAATCGAGTACGGATCCTTTGCTTCTAGTAGTATGGACCCATAATACCTTCAACATCTATCCATACTTTCCTCAAGGATTGCCTTAACTCCACCAAGGTACTTCATATCCATGCAAATCCCCCTCATAGATAAGGTTCCCAGCACTAGATCTCATCCTAGGTTTTCCTAGGGAAAACTCCATACCACTCTCCCCCATCAGTTACGCAAGGAACTATCGCTAACTCCCTTTAACTAGCTCACGAATACTATTACATACCACTAAAACTAGATAATTCTTTTAATGAAAGGTCTCACACTACAACGGTTACACTCAAACAAGAGCTGCGCAATATAATTAAAACCTAAGCTTCTAAAATCATTTAGTTCCCATAATATGTAACTTAGCATATTCACTTACTAGTTAACTGAAGCTAGCTAGAACTCCTAAAAGCACAAAGTAAGCAGCGTTCGAGCATCAAGTAACCAAAATCAAGCATCATCTAAACATGCCATCCTATCACTAATTGATCAATACTAGCATACAAGTCTACAAGCTCAAACAATATGCATACATTACATATATCCTAGCATTCTATCATGCAAAATTTGAGTAGATCCTTAGCCCTAACTAGCATGCGATTCACATATCAAATCATATTTGATAACATGTATGGGTAATTTGGGACAACTTACTCAATCTCGATTGATTGCATGCACCACACCCTTCTTATTTCAGAGTAATTCTTTTTCTAAAAAAATTATTTCTTTTGAAAAAAACTTTACCAAATTATCGGTTTTAATTCAGGCACACCCGAGAGTGTACCCGAATCCCTCAAACTAAGGTTCTGATACCAACCACTAACGTACCAAAACATGACCCAAAATTTTCAATTTTAATTCAATAAGAACAATATTCCAAAGACATCATCAATGCAATCCAAATCAAATAAGTGGACCAAGCATCGTATCCGTCAGAGTAAGTACCAAAAACGGAACTATGTGGTGTGTACGATGCAGTCATCCCGAGATCTTCCCCTTGGAACCAGAGGTACCTTAAACATAAACTGAAACACGTAAGAACAAAGCTTAGGGGCTGTTTGGCAGGATCTTAATTTTTAAGATCTGAATTTTTAAGAGGTCTGAATTTCTAAGAGGATCTGAATTTTTAAGATCTGAATTATTAATATGTTGTTTGGTTAGAACCTCTAAATTTCTTTGCTGAATTATAAAAATGACCATTTTACCCTCTTTATTATTTTTTAAAGAATACAATGTTTATTTTTAGAAAATAAACGAACCAAAGCCTTCAATAATATGTATATATAAACGTCATACAAAATCAAAGTTAATCATACATAATTAAATATATTTTTTTAAAATACAATGCTCTAACCCGAAGAGGCGAAAGTATGATGCTATAATAAAGAAAGCAATAAAAATACATTGTTATTTCTTACATTTAACCCTTACAAAAACAAGGTATAAAATCAATCATCACCAAGTGACAGATGCATAATCAGTAAAACTATCTATTGTCGATCAATTAAAGAAGATGCTAACTGTTACGATGTAGATTAGATGGAAGAACATGGATTGAATTAAGGTACTTCAGTAATCATCAAATGAAGAAACTCCATATTTGGAAAACCATTGAGAAAATGAATGAATGCATTCTTGGTTAAGAAATAAACTATTGTGGCTACCTTTGTGATGTTGTCTCTATCCAACATTGCCCATAAAGCGCATCCATGTCCTTCCCGTTGAAACCATTTTTCTTGAACTCGAATATCTTTGAATTTCTACTGCCTGCACACTTAAGAAACAACCAATCATTCTATCACTTTCATATCAACAAAAAATTAACCACAACAATCAATACAATTGAGAGTATGCTTTAGTGAAGTTCAACTCATTGGAGCATTTCTACAAACACTTTGTAGTCAATAACTCACTCCTAACATTCTACAATAAGAAATATGTCGATTACCCAAAAAAGTTCACAAAATATTCAGTAAAATACAACTCACTGGAGCACTTTGACAAACACTTGGTACTACAAGAAATCAATCGAGACTTACATGGTTGTTGGGTTAAGATAGAGAATGCAGGAGACATGTCGACTCTGCCATGGCTATCAAGAAGACGAATCACAGGGAAGAAAATGGCCCAGAAGCTTGAAAATGAAAGGAGTCGTATGTTATAGATAAAGTCACCTGGGTTTCTTCTTTTCCAGATGGTGGTTGGGTCTTGCCGGCGTTGTCAGAGAGCTTGGCATCGGTGGTCGTAACTTGGCGAGGTGACGATGGGGGCGACAGTGTTGTGCGAGGTCGATGATGGGAGGAGGTGGGAGGCGCTGAAGTTGGTCGGAGGAGGGTGAAGACCAAATAGATGATCGAGAAAGGTAGGTGTGTGTTTTATGAAACGAGGGCAAAAGAGGAACGAGCGTCTCTTCTTTTTATTCAGATACCCATTCAAGTCTGAAAGTTTAAGAGGCCTTTAAAAGATTAAGAGGCTTTTATTAATAGGTAACCAAACACTCTGAATCTAAAAAATTAAGAGGTTGCCTCTTAATTTTACAATTAAGAGGCTACCAAACAACCCCTTAGTGAGTTTCCCAAAATATGCCATACGATACATATTAAATCACATATTGGGTCCTCACCCTACATCGGGCCCCGCCTGCCATCAAGCCATACTCGGTATACATATATGTTATTCTTAGGCCCCGCCTGACATCGGGCCCACCCACTATATACATATAATATATATCACATAATCATGATAACACAAACAATGATTATAAATAAACATCATACATTTCAGTTATCTGGCCCCGCACGACATACATAACAACACATAACACATGCAAGGGTTACGCAGGCTCCTAGCATCCTAACATAAATTATAAGGGCCGACATTGGTGCCGTAAACCCGCTAAACCAGGTGAGGAAACTCACCTTGACTGCTGAATCTCACTGAAAATCCTTAGTTGATGTCCTGAAGAATCCCCAAGCTATCAATACAAAATAATACCCAATTAACATTTGGGTTCCAACCCGTATCCAACAATCCATACATTGGATAAAAATACAATTTAACACTTCACCTGGTTTGGTCCAAAACTAAGGACCAAACTCACAATCCAAAAGGCCCAAAACCAATTAATCATCCAAGGCCCATTTATGGTCTAATTTTCCAAATTGGGCTCAAACCCTTACATGGGCCTTACCCTAAATCTCAATATTTTTTCCCTGGTCCAAAACACTTTGTCTTAAATGGTCCATCAAGAACAGAAACACCTAAGCCCAAAAGAAAGGCCTAGACTCGAAGCCCAAAATGCAAAAACCCATCTGACTGGGTATGCGGGGTGTACTCAGTTGTACGCTAAGCGTACATGCTAAAAAGCTTGTGCACCGTGCGTACAAACTTGTACACTCATCGTACTCACCCATTAAGCCATAATCCATTTTAAGCACTTAATGCTTAAGTATAGAATTCCAAACTATATATCTAAGTCCCAATAAGCGTCTAAAATCATAAAGTCATTAACTTAGTGACTTTGCATGCCCCAAAAGGACCCAACTTCAAGGTGTAGCACTTTAATTTCACTAAAGGGACATAATATCATGCATGAGCGATTCTAAACCCTAAAGGTGCCAACTTTATGGACTTTAAATCTCAGGGACACCAAGAGTAGCAACTCATAGCTCCTGGAGTGGTACCAAACCACTAGATCTCATTTATGGGGCCAAAAAGAATGGAAAACCCATATAAACTAGATCTAAGCTTCTAATGAGCAAGGTCATAGTTTTTTCTACCTCAAACAAGCTGGAAATGAAGCAGATAATCAAGATACACAAGCTCTTCCATGATCCAACACCTTGCATCAAGCTTCTACTTCTTGATTATGGACCAAAACACACCAAAATAGACACAGTGAGCTCAATAAACAAAAAAGATGTATTGGGTTTCGTGCATGAGGCTATAAGGACATTGGAGTCTGAGAAATGAGGGTTTCATGAGCCATAAATGATTTTATATAGTGTCCAGCCCCGAAATTAGGGTTTTCATTAAATCACACATACGCCCCGCGTACGTTTCCAAAATCTGTCCAAGCCTTGCATGAGTACGTTAAGAGTACCATGTGGTACGCCCTGCGTACTCGCTTCACAACTTGTACGCCAAGCGTACCATGTGGTACGCCCCGCGTACTACACAAGGACCAAAATGCAACTTATCAATACATAAGGGGCGATAATGAAACATACCAGGATTCAAGTGTTACATGATACCTAAAACGGGATAGAAAAAGGAGAACAACAGTGCACTAAAGGTGCTCGATGAAATGCCTGAAAGAAAAACACCTCCACGATCCCTTATTATGAAGCGATTTGGTTACATTTGGCGGTAAATGGTGGTTGACGGTGGTGGAATGGTGTTGATTAATGGTGGTGGGACAATGGTGATGATGGTAGTGTGATGATGATGGTGATGAATAATTTGGTGACCTGCTGTAAGAGGTAAAAATGGGTAAAGGGCGAAAGTGAACCAATTTTCCGGTTCGTTAGGGTATCAACGTACCAAAAAATGGACATGAGACAAATCCGAACATTTGGTGGAAAATTGAGAACTTTTATTTTAATATCCCTTTAAAGACATATTTAAATCGATCCATATCTAACACATTTATGTGTTTGATACAATTTTTTTAACAAATGAATAAAAAGCTTTTAACGATTAACAAACTATATATAATTGAAACTATATATAATTTGATCATTAAAGTGGTTGGAACTATTACTCAAACAATTTTTTTATTGTGTTTAGGTATTTGTATAAGTTTATTCAAACATTTTAAAAAATAATTATTTAATTATTTTAATACCGTATAATTACTAAGCACATTTACCAAAATTGATAAATCATTTTAAATAAGCAATCACTAACAACTTCTAAAATCCTAAAAAAACAAATGATGGTCGATAGTGAAAAAGATTTGTAAACAACAATATAAAAATTTACAAACATAGAATGGTTATTTTTACATTTTACTCATTAGAAAAATTCCAAAAGTGAAAGAACACGAACTGAAAAAATAAAAAATCAAATAGATTATGGATGAACAAAAAAAAAAAAAAGAACACCATACAAATTAGAAGAACAAAATAAACACTATTAAAATTTCTAGAAAAAATATACTTTATCGATTACAATGAGGTAAAATGGTAAATAATCATATTTAACAAGTCGGGTCATTTTGACACCAAATACTAACTAAATACGGGATGATAAAATATTTGCGCCGGCAACGTCCTCGACGGTCTCGTCAAAGTTCATGGCGGCCAACACGTCTGCAAACACAACCTTCCTGTTACAACCGTACACGTGTCCATCCCACTTTCTCATTACCAGCTCCTCCGCAAGTCTTACCGCCGCCTTCACTGTCTCCTCCGCGCTATCGTGCGCCGAGTGAATGATCCCCTTCGCCACTGCCACTTCCGCCGTGACCTTATCAGCTCTCAGCAAAACATCACGTATTGCTGCCGGAGATCCGATCTTGTTTTTCAACAGCTTCACGAACCAATCAGGCACGACGAGCTTGATATCCATCTCGCTCATGTACAGAAATCCTCTATCCTTCCTCATAAGAACGTAATCGTGAGCCTGCGCGAGAATAAATCCGCCGGCCGCCGCGTGGCCTGAGACGGCGGCAATCGTAGGCATCGGAAGAGAGATTAGGTCTCGAACAAGTAACCTAAGCTTAGTGGACATAAGGATATGCCGATCCGGATCGGACTGAGACCAGGCAAGGTCGTAGCCATTGGAGAAGTATTTGCCGTGTGCGGTGGTGATGAGGGCGGACGGAGTGGTGGTTTCCGATCGGACACGGTGGACTGCGCCGCTGATCGAGTCAAGTAGCGTAGGGTTCAACCGGTGGTCGTCATCGCCGGTGAGGGTAAGGATGTAAATGTTACCGCGTTTCTCTAACGTGCACATCTTTTTTTATCTGGATAACGCTGATCAGCACTCTATTGGGTCGAAGTGCGACTTAAATATTTGTACTTTACCCCGATGTATTAAGTAGCACTAAACTCTACAGTGAAGCACCATTTGGTAATTTAGAGGTAGGTGGCTCATCATATCATTAAACCAAATAGTTTCTTTCGCATGGTTTGGCTAAATATTAACTTGCAAGTACATTATTCTTAATAATGTTAATTGTTGACATTGGTTTTTGAAAGTATCCTGTTTGGCTTAAATTAGGGCTACGTCAAGCAAGGTAGGCTTTTCACCTATTTTTATTAGATTTTTTGAACTCATGGCTATGGCTATGATTGTTAATCATTTTATTTTTCAATTTTTTTTGGTTGTTTTGACAAATCAAAAAATAGTTTAAAAAATCGATGGTTCCAACGAAGTTTAGCAACAAGTTCACAATGGTATCACTGACTACACCATCCTGAGTCGAAAAGGTGGCACCAAATTATAAGATTCACGGGTGGAAGACTCTCTCTCTCTCTCTCTCTCTCATTGTTGATTGTTGGTTGTTATTTTTTTTTTTATTTCTTTTAAATCTTTTTCCCTACAATAAATACTATGATTTAATTACAAGTCTCACATTGTCTCAAATTTCATAATAGTTGTCTTTAATTTCATTCCATCTCTCTCCAATTTTATTTCCACTTTATCCAAATTCATTCCAATTCCATTTTAAATAGATTTTGTTCATGGAAAATCCAAAAAAGCCGGTTCAAACAAAAGACGCAACCAACACAAAGAAATCGGAAACTGTTCTCAATATTTGTCACATTCCATTCTTGAAATCCAAATCCCGAACTATCCCTAATATCCACCATATCAACCCCAATATTAACCAACTAATGATGCAACAAGTTTATAACCAAATTCTGTTTTCTTAAGAAAATGTTAGTTATTACCTGGTCCCCTATTTTTTACAATTCATTTTTAAAACCCACTTCCAATCCACTCATGAAGCATCACAATTCTGTGATGCTTCAAATGAAGAATCTAAAGAATCAAGCGACAAACCCCCAATTCACCCGACACCGCACAAAATTATACAAAATGTCAAAAATAAAAAAATGGATTGAAAAGGAAGAAGTGTCATTGACGAAGGCATATATCGTCATTTCAGAATATAAGATGCTCCAAATGAAGAATATGAGGAATCAAACGGCGAGCCCCCAACTCATCCCGACACCGCACATAATTATACAAAACGTCAAAAATAAAAAATAAAATTGATTGAAAAGGAAGAAGTGTCATTGGCAAGACATATATCGTCATCTCGGAAGATAAGAAGCGTGGAAATCAAAAAGATCAGAGGCTTTTGGGGAGTGAGTTTTGGAACACTTTAAAATGCAATCGAGAGGTTCAATTCATACAATGCATCAAATGGACTTCAAATGGAAGGACACGCAAAAGAAATTTAATGATTTTAAAAGAAATTTAACGATATCAAAAGCATCTTCAACCAAAAGATGAATAGTCGTGCGAGTGGAAAACCCGGTGTCGATATTTTAAAGTCAACACAAAATGACTATCGCGAACTATATAAAATGAAAACTTTTATGCAAGAGACGACCTGAGATATTTTAATTTTTTCACGAGAAATGATTACTTGTTAAGAAATGCGGTGAGAATCCTCCTCCTACATCCAAAAGAATCAAAACATCTTACTATAACACTTATACAACCTCTTCGGATGCACAATTACATCTGATTTCGATCCAAAGTACAACACAATATTCTTAACATTTGATATTAATGTTATATGGAAATAAAGTTTTGGTTTGACACTCACATCGTTATTCTCTTGTTATAGTATAAAACAAATCCATAACTAACCCCCTTAATTCTCATCTTGAAGGTAATTGTAGAATAAAACAAATCCATAACCAACTCCCTTAATTCTCATCACCGTATCATTTGCTTGTTTATCTGATAATGATTAGTCACTTTAATAATAGAGCATTTGTACTCAAAGTATTATTAGTTTCACCTATTAAGCTTTACTCTTTTTAATACCTTGATCATGGTATATAGCCGGAGACACTACATACATCGATCACATTTAGGGAGGAGGGAATCCTAGAGGGTTGGAGTGAGCGGGTTTGACCAAGCAGGATGAGAGGGATGAGTGGGAGGAGAGCAAGAGAGAAAGAGAGGGTATTGAGAGTTCCTCAAACCGATGGAAGAGAAAGAATATGGGGAAGATGGGTTGGGAGGGATGGGGTTTAGGCGGGTTCGACTCCCTCCACAAAGGGTTTGGTGGGTAGCGGGAAGGACGGGGACGATTCCGTCGACCCTTAGACGAAATATATTCAAAAGTGATATATACTTTTCTTATTTAAAATAAAGAAAATTACAACAATAAACACTACATACATGCATTCTAGCATTCGTTTTTCAACAATAAATCCAAATCTAGTGTAATAGAAATGACCGTCAAACACAATCACTTGTAATATCAAAGGGAAAATCTCATAAAAAACCCCATGTATTATAACCCAATGTTTAAAAAAACCCTATATAATTTATTTGTTCGAACTAACCATTATACTTTCTAACTTTGATTGTTTTCATGCTTTGTGACCGGCTAAGCCAAAGCTACTCGTAACTTTGGAGTCATTGTTTATCCACCATATAAATTGAAAGAAGAAGACTCAGGGAGAAGTAAGGACATTGTTCATCGTCCCCATCTATCTTTTGATGATTGTATGTAATGACATAGAACTAGAGAAAGTAGGGTCTTCACATGCTTTTGCTCAACTAATTCAGGGTCACCATCACGTTATGGTTTCATTTTGCAAGTTTTCAAGATATCAAGCTTCATGGAAGCAACTAACCATGCTTGCCATCCATTTTCCTATAATGTAAAAAAAATGAGTTATCTTTAGATTTGCAGTAAAAAAGAGGTAACTTGCAATGTTAGAGACATTTGAATCTAGCAATTCAAGCAGATCTCCAAGTATTTTTATTCTTGAATTTGCATCCTCACAATTAAACATAAATTCAAAAAGGAGAACCAATACTTGAGGTAGGAAGAACTGTACATTGGTTCCTTTGTTTCTTTGCTTCTCAGGCTGGTTATGTCTCTGTATAACTTGCAAAATCATAAGAGTGTTTCAGTTAACCACAACCTTATAAACCATTGCCATTAAACACCACCTTATCCCATCTTTAAAACAACATAACATCACCTTGTTTATCAAACCAGAAGAAGAAAAAAAAAGACAACTACCCGTGTCTTGTGTAATAATTTGTACACGGCCTGTGTGGCTTGATTTAGAACCAAAAAATAGTTGTTGCTTGCTTCCATCCTCGTACCACCTCCGAACTAGAACCTGCTACTTTCTTCGGTTCCAGTCCAGCCGAACTCCCTCTCGGACTCCCTCACTTCTGAGACTTGCAACCAAGGAAAGAAAAGAACAAAAAAATAGTTGTCGTCAGCTCTGTTCCATGTTCCACCCGAACCGGAGACCTACTGTCCAACCATCCCTCGTTGCAGCCCTTTTCTTCCGAGCCAAAAACCGAAGTCATTATTCATCGTCATCTTTGTTTGGACCTGCAACTAACCATAAAAGGAAAAAAGAAAAAAAAATCGAATCACCAAGAAGCCGAAAGACCTTTTCATTTTTCGTTCCAACCACCATCTCCATCAAAATCGTTGTCGTTGCCTTCGTTTTTACCTCCAAACCGAGACCCACGAACCACAACAGTTCCAGTCTTTACCTTCTAAATCCACACCTCGTGAAAGCCATTAAAACCGAGAACCACTCACATCTTCGTTTGTTGCAGCTTCTTCGAGCACAACTTAGCCAACCTTCACTTTGTCGAGAGTCATCTCAACCCGAGACCCTCGTGCTGCCATCGAAAAACAAAAAGTAAAGAAGAAGAAAGTCGGGAAAATGACTTAAAAACCCAACGAAGTTTCCAAACCGTTCAAAAAATCTCAATCATGTTTTGTTTATTCAAAAAAACCCAACAAACTTAACATTTTGTCTAAAAAGTCCAACTAAGTTACACTTTCCTGAAAGTCAAATAAGAGAAACAAACGACGTGGCTTATTACCGTATCGGAAAAATGACTTGTTAAACCAACGAAGTTTCCAAAATGTTTAAAAAACTCCAATCATGTTTTGACTGTTAAAAAAAAAACCCAACGAACTTAAACAAAACAAGATTGGAATTTTCTAAACGGTTTGGAACTTTGTTGGACTTTTTAAACAAAAGGTTATGTTGGTTGGGTTTTTTTGAACAGATAAAACATGATTGGAGTTTTTTGAATAGTTTGGAAACTTCATTGGGCTTTTAAGTCATATTCCCAAGAAAGTCTTACCAGGAATTGCAAACCTTCAACTAATACCACGAAACCAACAACCGGTCACCCGGATAAAATAGTATTTCAAACAGTTTTAGAAAGCATGATGGTTAACTTGTACAAAAAAATTATATAAGGGTTTTTTTTAAGCAAGATATAATGCATAGGGTTTTAATGAGATTTTCCCTAATATCAATATTAAAAAAACAAAAGTGTAGGTAGACCTTTCAAACAGCTATATAGGCTTACTTATAAAAAATAAAGACCTCATTTGAAAAAAATTTGTTTGTTGTTACTGCAATTGTTATTGTTACTTCTATTATATTGGTATTGTTATTTCTATTGATATTATTACAATTATTATTAGTCATTATTATTGTTATTTTTATTGTTATAACTATTTATTTTATATATTTTAAAATGTATAAATACTTTTTAAAATGTTATAAATATGTTGTTAAATATACACAATATGTTTTTTAAATAATATAAAATACATTTTGTTATGTATAAATACATTTTATAAATACCTTTTTAAATGTATAAAAAGTGTTATTAAATATACAAAATATTTTTTCATTTGTGGTGTGTGTATATATATATATATATATATATATATATATATATATATATATATATATATATATATATATTGTGTGTGTAGAGAAAGAGAGAGAGAGATAAAAAAAATAATCATTTGATACTTCATAGTTTTCCGAAAATTCGAGAACTAAAAGTGGAACGTATGATCAATTTTTGGACGGATTAGACTGATGATGACATAATTATAACTATCACTAATCTAAATGGTACATTAGACTTTTTGAAAAATATCACAAGGGCATATTGGACATAAAAATATCATTTCTAATAATTTATTTAACTAATTATAATTAATATTAAAGAACCCTCTCTCACACTCTTCTCATTTATTCTTTCTCTCTTTCTCTCTCATATCTCATCTTATTCACGCCCCCTCTCCAGCCACCGCCTCCATCCGAGTAATCTCTCTGATGTCGATTTCCACTACAATCAACACCACAATGAGGATCAAAGTGGACACACTCACTAAGGATCGATGGTTAACCTCAATCACTACCGATTTACGCCACAATCACTACCGGTTTCCCCTACAATCACTGTTTACAAACACCACTTCATAGACTGTCACAACACTGGGGAGTGAAAATCGTACACACGATCTCGAAGTTTGTCTTCGTTCACAACGAACAAGGTACGTTACAATTGAACCGATTTCCGACACCTTTGATCAATTTTTTTGGTCTCCGATAACTTCTCAAATCGATTTTCAGACGCTTTTGACAGGTTTCCGGTTGATTTTTTCATATCACGTTGATTGTTGATTTGTGATTTACAAATACGTTTACACGATTGATTATATGAATTGTAAATTTTTTGAAGTTGTAGATTGAAGATGAAGTACATGAAGCTAATTAGTTTGTACCAAAAGTTGTTGAAGTCGCATGTTGTAGAATGAGGGCGTTTACTTGGTTCGAATGTTGGTGAAAAGTATGTTGGTCTGACAGTTTCAGATTTTAAGAATAAAGTTGCTTCACGTGTAAGGAAATGTAACGCCCCAAAAATCATAAGGTAAAAATTTCATTTTTAACTCAACCATAAACACCATTTATCATTTTCAATCATTCAAAAGTATATCAGAGTAAAAACAATTATCAGAGTACAATCCCAAAAACATATAGTTGCGAAAACATGGGTGGATGCGTTGCGATCAAGTTGGACCCTTCCCTTCGAACCAGAAGTATCTGAAACCAAACCATAAATTGTAAGTACAATTCATAGTGCATCCCTAAAATACCACATACCATACATATCATTGGGCCTAGCCCATACATTGGGCCCAACCCACTATAATGGACGTACCACTTTGTACGCTTAGCGTACTGATGTGAGGTTGGGACGAGACTCTAGACACGTACACGGGGCGTAGATCCATGTAGGTGGGGTGTACGTGTGATTTAATGAAACCCTAATTTAGGGTGATGCACCTTATATAAACACCTTAAGTTATTCGGGCTGGCCTCTTTACCAGCCCCTAAGCCTTCAAAACCCTGGAAATCGTTCCTTATCCTTAATTGTTGTATTTTGAGCTCATTGTGTCCATTTTTGGTGTCTTTTGGTTCTATTTTCAAGAAGTAGAAGCTTCGTGCAAGGTTGTTGATCAAGGAAGAACTTGTAGATCCTGATTCCCTACTTCATTTCCAGTTTGTTTGAGGTAAAAAAACTATGAACTTGATCATTAATGGCTTAGATCTTATATATGAGTTTTGGTCCCTTTTTGGCCCCATGAGTGAGATCTAGTGGTTTGATACCACTACAGGAGCTGTGAGTTACCACTCTTGGTCTTTCTAAGGTTCAAGGTATAACATCCCAATTTTTAAGACCAAAAATTTTCATTTTTGATATAACGATTTAGAAAACATTTATAAGAAAACATCATCGAGTCACATTACTTGATAAAACCATAATCACATGTTTCAAAACCATATCATGAAAATATTAATAATGTCAGAGTACAATCTCAAGAATCTTATAATGCGAAAATCCTGTGTGTGTGATGCGCTGCTACCGTGTCGGCTCTTTCCCCTTCGATGAAGAGGTACCTGAAAACAAAACTGAAAATTGTAAGCACAAAGCTTAGTGAGTTCCCCCGTCATACCACATACTATACATAACACATATTTCATACATAATTGGGTACTAACTACCCTTTCGGTCCAGTTAACCAGTACTTTACCTAGCATATTTGGGTGTTGGCCTCCCCTTTGGTTCTGTTGACCGGTACCTTGCCTAACATATTAGGGCGCTGGCCTACCCTTTGGTCCTTTCGACCGGTACTGAGGACTATTTCACTCCCTACTATACCACATAGTATCCTAGTGCCTAAATATACAAGTCATATACTGCCTAACTTATTTGAGTGTTGGCATACCCCTTCGGCCCTATCAACCGATACTAGGGTCTATTTGTAACATACACGTTCAGTTATCGTGTATTGTAAATTATAAATTTTAAAAGTGAATAATATTACGAAATATTATGTGAATTTGAATGTTGAATTCTAACAAACGGTTTTTACTAGAAATAAAGTAAAACTATGCTTAGAATCATTCAGAAAGTATTGGAAGTCTTATGAGATTCCAATCAAATGCCATATAGTGAAATTTAGCGAAAATATAAAATTTGAAATAAGTAAATTGTTATTATTTAAAGTTGTAAAGAATCTCGTTAGAAAAGTTTAGGTGAAAAATCTCGTCAAAATCCAAGTTATAACAAAGAAGTTATGACCAATCGAAGATCCGCGATAAAATCGACAAACACTATGTCGCATAAAAAGTGAGTTTCCGATAAACTACTTTTTAGCCTTAGTGATTTAAATGAAAATTGTAGAACTCGCTAAAATAATAAACTTTCATATAAAGAACTTTTAAATCTGACTTCGTATGAGGAAGTTATACTTTTTCTAAGTTTCAGAATAGCAGTAGACAGTTAAAAACTCAAAATAAAGATCGAGCGATATTTAGCCGACACAACCTAAATGAGAGTTGAAGGTCTTGTCAATAGTAGTACAACGGTAAAAAGACTGACGAAAACGGACTCCGTATGAAGAAGTTATAAATTTTTAACGGATTATCCTGTCACTGTCTGTTAAAAAATAATAATATTAAAAATAAAGTCAAAATTAGCTGACAAAGTCTCAACGAAAGATGTAGAATATATTCCTGCCTACGCGTGTGTAACACCCAAAGTTTGGAAAGCCAAGAAAAGAATGAAAACCCTAATTTTAAGGGGAGACTCGGCGAGTCCAAGGAGGGACTCGGCGAGTCCGAGCGGGATACGGGTCGAGGTGTAAGCGACCGACTCGGCGAGTCGGACAAGGTGACTTGGCGAGTCTGGTCTGAGCAAGGAAAACCCTAAATCCGGGACTTGGAGCTTATTTAAACGTCTCATTCTCTCCCCTAGGGTTCCTTTACTGCCTCTCTAGCACAGAACAATAAACCCTAGCCGCCATAATCGTTTTGGAGCAAGATCTAACCCTTGGTGAAGCTCTTTGGAGCTTGAGAGAGAGGATAGTCATTGTGGAGCAAGAAGGGGGCCTTGGATCCAGAGTTGGTGGAGCATTTCTGAGCATTTAAAGGTAATAAATCATTACCTTCCCTCTTTTGTTTAATAGATCAACCTTAGCTATGAGATTTGGAGCTTTTATGCCATGCTTAAGAATTATTTCGAGTTTGAAGCCCAGATCTGAAGTTGCTACTTCAGATCTGAGTGTATCTTGGCCTAGAAAGTCATAAAGCATCTGTTCTTGGGTTGATAGTGAAGCCTCTTTGTCTTAAACCCTAGTTTGGACTGTTTTAAGCCTAGATCTCTTGATCTACACGTAAAGTTTGCCACTTTACGTGAGGGATAGGCCCTAGAAGTATGGATCTATGAGTTGGAAGCCCTGTTTGGCTCGAAAAGCCACTGCATGGTTAAGGACTGAATAGACTCGGCGAGTCCTTTGAGTGGACTAGGCGAGTAGTATGAAGATGGAGGCGAACTCGACGATTTGGATGAACAACTCGGCGAGTCTGATGAAGTTTGCCTTGGACTCGACGAGTCTGCTCTTGGACTCGGCGAGTCAAGTTGCGAAACCCCAAACCCTTCGAGTCAATGTTCAGTTTAGTGAGTTGAGTGGGGACTCAGTGAGTTGGTGTTAAGCGTGTCAAACCCAACAAATTAAGGGGTAAAATAACTCCTTAAACACTACTACTTTGTACTAGAAATGTATTACAAGGTAAGTAGGGTCGATCCACAGAGACACGGAACAAATGTTTATACCTTTTTGCGGAAGGTACAATAATGGTCACATAAATGGGGGGTTGGTATGCAATGATTTAAACAAAAGAATAAAGCACTAAGTAAATGATCAATTAAATGAAACAAATTCAGAATTTGTGAGAACTCCAACTCTATGCAAGACAAATTAGCAATGTGATTCCATGGATGAAAAGATATTTGTTTAATTCTATCTAAGTTGGTACTTGAAAGTGTTAACAAGCTCTAACACTTCCCATTCACCACAATAATTAACCAAAACAAGCTCTTTGATTAATCCTAACCTTACCAATCTAATCTAAACAAGCTCTTAGAATTAGGTTGAAAGATTGCATTAAACTTTATGTGAATGTTCCCAACAATAATCAATACTCCTCATAAGCTCGGGAGCATAAGAATGTGTGAATAGATTTACACTAATTTCATTCAATAGAAATCAGATTAGTGCTTGTTACCTAGTCCAATTTACAAAACAATTACGGATTTTGCAATTAGATAACTTGAATGATCTAACCCTAATCCAAATGGCTAATAAGAATCACAATTAGAACCAAACATTCAATTGAGACAAAATCAAATTCACTAGATAGAAAATTGAAAGCAAACATCAAGTCATATGATTGAAATCACATCCAAATGTCAAGACATAAAGTTGGAGAATTTAGGGTTCTAGCCACTCATGGCTAGAACAAGATCACAAATCTAGAAAATGAAATTAAAGTTCTTACAAAATGAAATCAAATGTTCCCAAGTGTTAATCAACTTCAAAATCCTCAAGAAATTCGCCTTCTCTACTCCAAAAGTCGACCCCCTAAGTAAAAAGTCGGTTCCCCCCTTTAAAAATGGTGAAAACTGCTTTAAAACCCGCATTTACGTTTACACGGCCCGCGTAAATTAACATTGTCATTTACACGGCCCGCGTAAACGCAAAAATATACTGCGCAGAAATCTACGTTTACACGGCCCGCGTAAACGCAAGGCTTCCATTTACACGGCCGTGTAAACGTTTGTAAAGCCAAAATTCTCATTTCTTTGATATCTTGCTCCTCGGTGCTCCGCAAGTCCTGAAATTTTGTCCGCAACTTTTATTTACCTCCTCCAACAATATCCTACCTCCAAAAGTCCGTGAAATATCACAAAAATATTTGAATGAAATTGCATCATGAAAAATCCCGAAAAACATGCAAAATGCATGAGTTTAAGCCTATATGCAATGTACTTTTATGAAATAAAGCTACAAAATGGGTACATGAAATGCACCTAACAGTTGGACAGGACAGAACTTGGAAATCAGTAAACTCGGCGAGTCAGTAGGCTGACTCGGCGAGTAGGGTCAACATGGAAGGTTGACTTTGGCCAGGACTTTAACTTTGACCAGAGTTGAGTTAGTTGACTTTTAGAGGTCTGTCAGGCTAAGTGTCTCTTTGTTATTGGTAGCTCGGAGAGTTAGAAGAGCAGCGTTTCAGGCGGTGGTTGGTTAGCAGTCCGAGGGTTACTAGCAAAATTCAGCAGTTCAGGTGAGTTTCCTTCCAGTAGGACCGGGTCTAAGGCCACAATGCCGACCCGTTCAGTTAGCAGTAGTTTCCGGACTTCGGTCCGATGCAGTAGTTAGTATGTTTGATGCCTTCGTGGTTCAGACAAGATTTATGTGTTATGCGTTATGTGTTATGTGTTCCGGGCTACGGCTTGATGCAATATGCAATATATGTGTTCATGGTAGTTGATATGTTATGCTATGCTATGTCCAGTCAGTTTTGGAACTTCGGTCCGATGCAGGGGGCAAGGCCCCAGTTAGTCCGGACTTCGGTCCGATGCAGGGGACAATGTCCCAGTCAGTTTCCGGACTTCGGTCCGATGCAGGGGGCAAGGCCCCAGTTAGTCCGGACTTCGGTTCGATGCAGGGGACAAGGTCCCAGTCAGTTTCCGGACTTCGGTCCGATGCAGGGGGCAAGGCCCCAGTTAGTCCGGACTTCGATCCGATGCAAGGGACAAGGTCCCAATCAGTTTCCAGACTTCGGTCCGATGTAGGGGGCAAGGCCCCTGTTAGTTCGGACCTCGGTCCGATGCAGTGGGCAAGGCCCAATATGTGCTTTATATGTTATTGTATGGTATGTGGTAGTTTGGGGGAGCTCACTAAGCTTCGTGCTTACGATTTCATTTTTTGGTTTCAGGTACTCAGTTTTCAAAAGAGGAGCTCGGAAAGATTGCAGTGCACACACCTTAGTCAGCTAGCTTGGGATGTTTTACTCTGATAATAAGTTTGTATTTCGGATTAACACTACAAAATTATGTTATGATTATGATACGTTTTTTTATGAATATGGTTTTGGTAATGTTTTAAAAAGAAAATTTTAGTTGTGATTTTTGGGATGTTTCAGCGTGCATATAAAGAACGTCAAAAACGGAGGCTGTATGCGAAAGTTATGAATTTTAGAAGATTTGGGCACATTTTTCGAGAATTTTTGCATGGATAAGCCTTATCTGGAAATGCGACGTCTCCCCTTCTCGCTGCTGACCCGTGTCCTCCTTTGATTGGATTGAAGCGAGGTCCACTGCGCATGTGACGTGTCTGGCGTCCTAGGCGACGTCTAAGACGGCTCGTAAGACACCTCACATCAGCTGCGTGTCCCACCTGCGAAGCTGCCACCTGCCCTCCTTCCTTCTTGCTTCGGATCCGAGGCTCGCACTATAAATAGTGCCTGCGAGACCTCCTGACTAATGTTGGATTTTTAGCACTTTTTCACCTTTTTTCAATATTTTAGCTACTTCCACTTCCCCCGAATCCCCAGTAGTATTTCTAACACCTGAAACACGTCCCGAAGTGCCCGAGAAGCCCAATAAATTTATCTTTTCGGTTTGAAGCCCTACCTTCGCAGAGCTCGATTTTCAAGAAAGCTCCCGATTTTTATAGAAGAAAGCTATTTATAGTAACGAAGTGCTGACCAAATTACTATTTTAACCACCGGTTACTTCAAAGTGAGTTTAATATATAGGACCAATTGTATCTTATGTGTTATATGTGTTATGTGCTTTTCAGTGTTATTATTCCAGGTTATTTTCCCGTGTTATTTTGTTTATTCGCTATTTTTAATAGGAAAGAAAACCTTTGACCATGTGATACTTGTGTAGTTGTGTTTAATGGTTGGCATTGGAGGTATTAATTTGACAAGTAGTTTGAAGATCAACTTAATAGCTCCTTAATAAAAAGAATAAAGAAATGCTATTAATTTTTGTAATTATAATTTTTACCCAGAATAATGATGTTCTTACTTTTCTGTGCCCATATGGCAAGTTGCATTCTTTTTAAGAATGACAACAATGTAGATTCATTTTGCCATTATTAGCAAGTATTTTGCTATTATGCTTAAAAAAATGTATGTGCAGTGTGTTATGAACTACAATAAGCTACATATTGCTAAATGCTATATTTATTAATAACATACTAGGTATGAGACCCGTATATTATACAAGTTGATTAAAAAAATTAAATATAAATATATATATTTTAAATATTTTTATAGTAAATAACAAAATAAATATGACCAAGATGATGAATAAGTAGACACTTCAATCTATAATTCTATAGTAATAAAAAACTATTGGAATATTTTTAACAATTGTCCTCGATCATAACATTTCAAAGACTTTTTTGAATACAACATTAGATATCATATTGATTATTTATCGTTATTGTTTAAAATAAATATTTTTAATCCATCTTTGTCTTTATTTATGGACAATACAACATACAAATATTCATTAATGAAACATACGACCAGTAGAAATTGTATTTTTTGAATGTGAAAGGAATCCTTCTATTGAAGTCATTCTTAGAATTAACATACGATTTCCCATATTATTTACGGATATTATCTCATTACTACAAATGCTGATAAAATTTGAAATTAAATATTTTTTACCCTCTTAACATATATTTTTAATTTTGAGCCACTATTTATAAACGTGATATGTTATTTATAATTTTGGGATATTTTCCATAAAAAACGATATATTGTAGTTGATTTTTTGTCGTGTAATTATAATCTAAGTGGGATGAATTACCATTTATCACTTGTAAATTTAGACAAATACAATACAATTTTATAGTAACTATTACAAACTAATAAAATATTTTTACAGTTTTTGCAATATTTATTACAAATAAAAATAAAGAAAAGAAATTGTCAAATTCATTTATAAGTATAAAAATCATTAAAAAACAAAAGGATAAATCATGGAACATAGATATGATATGTCAAACTTGGTGTTGCCTTCATGGACATATTATAAACTCATCTTTATACTAAAACTATGGTTATTGGAAGTTTGCATCATGATTTTTCAATTTACGGCTACAGACGCAAAATACTCACGCCTTACTCTATGGAAGGAGTAATTGGATTGATCATTCAAAGTACATGGCCTGATAAGAAAAAGAGAGTGAAACAACAATGTTCTTAATAACAAAAATATTGAAAGTATAAAGTTGTAATAGAAAGAAATGAAGGTAAGATGCTATAAATAAACAAAGAAATGTACTTAGAGATGTAATTGGCAATGAAATTAAGGCTAAGAAGGGAGGAACTACAAAGAAATGTACAATTGCAATGAAATTAAGGCTAAGAAGGGACGAACTACGAGAACATGAAGTGAATGAAGGGGGAAAATTTATATATGTGAAGTTTTGCTATTTACATGTAAAACTTTTTATCACAACTGAAATCATAAAATGAATAAATAAATAATAATAACGACTTCGATTTAGAGGGTGTTTGAGATTACTTTTCAATAAGACTTTTTGGATATTTGGTTTTCTTAAAAAAATCAAAAGTTTAAAAAGATGTTTGACAATTCAAAAAATTCTTTTAGAATGACTTTTTGGCAAGAAGAAAAATAAGTTCTTTTAAAAGTCATGAATTGGTGATTTTTTGTGACTTTTAAAAGTCTTTTTATCGAAAAAAACATTTTAGCTTAAAAAACAATTCCAAACACCCCTTTATTATCTTACTTATGCAATACACTTATTTATAAAGATTCGTACAATTTGAGAAAAATCACAAGAATGGTAAACACATATGAAAGAGACTTCGATCGAAGCCCCCCCTACATGAACTTCAAAACCAGAAGGATAAATACCATCAAATCCACAACATTTTCACGCTTAATTGAGAAAAATTCCATTATTATTATTTTTTTGTTGACTCTTGTCCTACAAGAAAAAACAATATAAGATATAAATACGTAAACACCAAAAAGAAGTATACACTTTAAATAGTAAAGCGTACAAAAAAGTTGCAAACAATAAACATGTATCAATAGTTCTTCGAGTATTCCACTATTCATCATAGATAATAAAACTTCACCATGCCCTGGGGTTACCGATACATCAAATCTACTTATAAGTCCTGAAATAAAATGGATAGTATTTTATTAATTTTATTAAAACTAATAATACAAGAAATTAGTTACTTGATTACTTGTGATGCATTATTATGTAAACCATGGTAATATGGTACTATGGAACAGTGCATCAAAATGTAGTTCCCAAGACCAACTTATGGGCATACATGCATAGTTATACACATACATATACATACTAACATACAGACACATAAAAAAATAAGATAATATATTTGACAAAACAAAAAATGAAAATAGGATACTACATTTGATTACAATTCTTCTAAATGAATCCATTACTCATTTTAACTCCTCTGTCAACGCACTCCATTATTGGACTTAAAACCGTACATAAAATTAAAATACATTGTAGCCTATATCAATGAAAACTGGTATATATTTTTGTCTGGGGTAGAACATTTGCGTCGTGACATGGTTGCCTACTTGCTTACTGTTTTTGGATCATCCATGAATCCCCCAAAGTAATAATACCCAAGTGGGATATGATCTAATCCATCTTCAACACAGTATCTATAGTCTCCGAATTAATAAATAATTTATTCACAAAAATCATTTATACCAATAGTCAGTTAGAACCGATATAAATTGGCAAGCAAACCTGTTTTCTTGAAGGCAACTTGTAGGTCTTTCCACCGTGTGTAATGGAAACGAACCAGAGGTAATTAGTTTATCAAACTCCATATCTAGCTTTGCACCATTCAAAAATTTGGCTTCAGTTCTAACTGTGTTACCATTCTGTTTGACTTCTTATACTTGCGTATTGCAATGAAATTGTGCAAGGAACTATTAGCTTATTTTATCCCAAATGCTCGTATAACCCCCTTTGAATCGCCAAAATTTTCCAGCCATTGAAGTCATTCTGAATTCTATGAATGGAAGTGTAAGGCGTATCCTGTCTTTATTATCTTCCATTGCCACACAAATGGTGAAATAATATCTAAACCCCAAACATGAGAGATACAGGGGAGATTAGGAAACCAAGGCGAGATTCTTGGAATGCCAAATCCTCCTTAATAAATAAATGTTTTTTTTTTTTTTTTTTTTTTTTTTTTTTTTTTGCCATTTGTCAATCTCTCATGGATTTTGATACTTATCATTTTGTGGTAATTTTGAAATAAATATTATCCACTTATCAATTTTTGGTTTATTTTAATTTATAATTAAAATCATATATTAATTAAATATATGTAAAGTATTATATATATATATATATATATATATATATATATATATATATATATATATATATATATATATGATATTAAATTGTAATAAATACGCTTCTTTCTTTCTTATTTTAAAGTTAAAATATTTTATTTTTATATTTTAGGTTTAATCATTTTTTAAATTACCCCGTATAATATACGGGTTTCACATCTAGTAAAAATCAATGTCAGATATGAGGTAAAGAAAGCGGTAATAAAACAACCTTTTTGTGATTCTCTTTAAAATATTGATATTATAAATAAGCTTAAATTTAGAAATATTGAAATTAGGTGGAAAATCTTCATTAACTAATCATTATTAAAATTGATACTTTACATATAAATTGTGGATTTTAAATTTTTAAAAATGAAAAACACAAGAATATGCCATGTGGAAAAAAAAAAATTAAAAATACAAGAAAATTACATTTGTCAAAACTTAATAAGTACATGATATTAAATATCATATCAAAAATGATTTTCATTTATTAGGATATTTATTAGGGTAGATTATAAATATGGTGTTGTTTTGAAAAAGAATTTATACTTATATTATTTTGGTAAAAAAAAAATTGAAATACAGTTCCCGAATTTTAATGTAAAAAGTTTTCAAAAAACTAAAATTGCAACTTAAAATCTTCATTTGTGCCACTAGTATAGTCTGAAAGCCTATCAGGTAACTAGTGCACATGGCCTTGAAAATTATAAAAATGGTATTTTTTTTTTTATATATTCGGAACCATTGACCATTTTGATAAACAACCTTCCAAATACACACCAATCATGAAATCATGATAATGATAATGCAAGGCCATAACCAAGAAAAATGATAATGATTATGAACTGACAAAAACAAAGTCATTAAGGTTGCCTAAATCGTGTTTACACAATTAATATGAAGCAAGACCATTTGCTGCACTGTTTTGTTGTCATATTCAAGAGTCAAGACTCATGGATATCTCTGATTAGTCATTATTATTATAAAGATTTAAAATTTTCTCTAGATAGTGTTACAAGACAAAGTTTCCTATACATACATTTATAATTATAATTATCTCATATCGAGAACTTTCATCTCATTCGTATATATATATCTTGAATCTTGATTCATTCACCAGCCCATAAGGGTTCTTCTGACTTTGTCAACAACATCACGTTTAGCTCGATTGTTGCTTCCTCGACTTTCATCCAAAAGGAACCTATATACTTCCCACTGCCGTCGTGAACTCGAGTGTCTTCCTATCTCCGCCTACACAAAAATCCAAAACAAAATCTTTATTTTTTTTTACACACAAAATTTAAGCAATTAAATAAAACCTACGCAATTGAAGTTCATAGTTAACTACTAGTACTAACCGAAAACACACAAATCCCGAGTGTCTTCAATGCAAGCGTAGCATCATAAAAAACCCGAGGCCTTCCCTTCCCAGATAACTCAACAGGATTAGCAACCACAAGTTCTGTATCAGGCCCACGATTCGTAATCATAACTCTTAAGGGATTCAGCATCTCCTCCTTCAGTCTACAACATAATAAAGTCTGGCTATCTTTATCCACAATCTTTTTCCCATCTTCTTTTTGAATAAATAGATCCAAACTCCTGTACCCTTTATCGCTGCTCCAGATTCTCCCATGCACAATCTATATAAAAACAACCAATTCAGTAAAAAAAAATTCACAATTAATTAAATTCGTTAAATTAATTGTAAAGAGAAAGAGTATATACACGGATATTGCAGTCCTTGGAGATCTTGAAAATGTCATACACGAGACCTTTCTGATCAAGACACCGTATTTGAAGCAATGTATGCGTTGGGCTCAGTAAATTATCGACTGTTATGCTAGCTTCAGACTGTGGACGATCAACATCAACCTCATATCCTCCGAACAATTCTTGAGCAACTGTTTCTGAAATACAAGAATGTCCTTGTTGAACATCGTACTCTGTTCCTGCTACCTCAAGTTCACACGTGATACAACATCCTCCCAACACGGCACTAAGGTGTTCACATGTTTCCTCACGTCGTATCTTCGTGTGAAGCAACTCCCTGCATGGAAATTTATTAATTCACCTATATTTCACCTCAAATCATTCATCGTTGTAAAGAATTAGAAGAAGAAGAAGACGACTACGATTGAGGACTTACATGCCATCTGTAATAAAGAAAAGGTCCAGAACTTTTCCATCTGGCGTTGTTGTCACTTTAACTCTCTGAATCGCTAGGTCAAGATCACACAGGACTTTCGTCACATCTATAATAAAAGTTTTAATTGGGTCAAAATCAGAACATGAAAAGACTAGTTTTGAAATCATGTGAACTCGATCTTTACCATGTATCAACCCTTTTCGATCGAGGGAGAAAACTTTCAACAGGTAGAGTGGAGGTGATTTGGAAGAATCAGAATCAGAACCAGAAAGGTGATTGAGATAAAATGTGGGTAAACATGAAGGGCAACAAGATAAAAGCCGATTTTTTAAGCTTTCCCAGTCGATCCTCATTGAGCTTGGGCGTGGGACTACCCATAAGACTACGTAACACCATCTTCCATCAGTCGAGAAATCTAATGATCAAAATGCGTATTTTTAACAATTCAATATCATAAAACCAATTATAGTTTGTTCATAAGCAAGTGGAAGCATTTCAACACAATCAAGCATCCATGATATGAATGATCCAATTTAACTAAAATTGACAGAACAAGAAGTTAAATCTTAGCAGCGATTATTTGGGAGAAAGAAAGTAAATTTAAATTCTGACCTCCACGGGTAACATAGAGTCCGAATTCAAGTACAATCCGTAACAGGTCACATCCCAGCCCCGCCTTGTCGGGGCAGTTCACCGTCACCACCGTCGGGTCGCCGGAAGTCTTACTTCTCTCGATCAACACCACGTCTTCCCAGGACATCCCCATCCTCTTTCTCTATTTATCCGATTTAGCTCCTCCCCTCAGGCGACTAAAATGCGTCGGTCATGGCCGGAGACGGTGTAATTCCGGGTGGTTTTGTTGATGAAAACTTCACATCATTTCCCCTCCTTCAACTTTATCCCAATCCATATGATAATTGATATGTGTGACATTCGGTAGAAAACGAATGGGGTATTTGTGGTGCGGTAGAGTGTTGAACCTAGGTCGTATGATTTCCACGTCAGCGTCATGGTACATGACACGTGTCAATGTTCCGTATAAGTATGTGAGAGGTGGTACAAATCTGAATTCTGAAAATCGGTTAGTTGCGTTGCGGTGTTCAGCGGGAAGCCTCCTCTTCTTCTATTATCCCGTAATAAATTAAAATCGTTTATTTTTTCAATTCGAATCATAGAAGAATATACATTTTTTTATTGGAAATTATAATTAGATATACCAATTTTTGTTTCTTTATTTGTTTTTTTTTAAATAATAAATATCTTCATTATTTATTAATTTTTCGAAAAAGTAGCAATAAGTAAAAAAAATTCACTATTGTGTAAGTGTTTTTTAAAATGATTTATTGGCATGTTTTCAAAAATAAAGAAATTTAACTTTTAAATGTTTTTAGCTTTTTAAACCGAAAAAACCTATACTACCACTCTCGTTTTCTCTCATACTCTCTTTTATGTCACTTTTAATTCTTTTATAAATATAAATCATTTTCCCACTATTAAAATTTAATTCAAATATTTTTTTGCTATCACCGTAAATCAATAAACATTTTTGTCCAAACTCAATAAACATTTTTGTCCAAAATCACTTTTGAAGTTCCAAAGGAATCTCAAACACCCTTTTAATAATCATCATAATAACATCATATAAATCAATTAGGTGTTGGTGATTTTAGTGTTATCAACATATTTGGTATAATTATTATTAATAATGATATAAATTTGACTTCATTTACTAACTGAGCTTGGAGGTGCGGGGTGTACACTCGATGTGATAAATGTGAACTCGAAAATACGGGGGTTCGGTGGCAACCCCCTGGGTGCAGGGTTCCAGGGGGATGCAACCCCTTGGTGGGGTCTAGGGCCACGCCCCTAGCGGTGGTTCTGCTAACTTCCTTAGCAACAATTCATAATTTAGTGATTCACTAAATGGATGTTAAAACATCATTCTTAAATGGTGATTTAGAGGAAGAGGTGTATATGAAACAACTTGAGGATTTTATTATGCTTGGAAATGAGCATAGGGTGTGCAAATTGGTTAAATCATTGTATGGGCTAAAACAAGCACCAAAACAGTGGTATCAAAAATTTGATGATTGTTACTTGTTAGGGTCAGGATCCCAGAACTAGATTCCTGATCCTCAAACCTCAGGATCCTCAAAAATACTTAAGGATCCTGATTATTATCGTTTATTCTCCTAACGTTTATAACGGTTATATGTTATGTTATTTTTCTCACGTGCAAAAATAGTCAACCAAAGACTTATTCTCAACGAATAGTCGTCGTGACCTTGCAAAAGACCCAGAAGACCAAGCCAAGTAACATCTATAAGTTGATCTCGGAGGATCCCGGAATTATCAGACTTCTTGTTATTAGCTTTAGACTATAAAAAACACTTGTATTCATCACACCACACACGACACTTAGTAGAACTACAATACTTGTACTTGCTTTTTATACATACATCCCTATAATCATCATTTTCAATCAATAAAACTATTAAGGCAGATGATCATTATTACCTCCCAAGGTTTTATGCCGAAGATCCTAACAATGATCAAAGGCTTCCCTTGTAAACCACCCATATCATTTTGATCATCATTTCATATTTATTCTACCATGAACATCACAACCTTTCATACAATTTGGTTGATTTTTGATTGTTCATTTTTTGACCAAAACAATTTGGTACTCACCGTGGGGCTGTGGTGTTCAAAATCCTTCGAAAAATCATGTCTACACAATCGACCCTGTCCTCTTCCTCAATTCCTCCTGTTTCCTCCGAAAACCTTCCACCACCTCCAGCTGGAGCTCCCAAGAAAGCCTTAGAAGCACCGAAGAAAAACACCTCTTGGTCGTTACACCAGGACTCTAGCATCCTCCTGTGCTAAAATAGGAGGATAATAGGACAATTCTCAAGAAAGTGGAGAGAATGAGGATATAAATCCACAAGCCTCAAGAAGTAGCACCCTCGATCCTGTAGCCTAAGATCCTAAACTTTGACAACATGGGATCCTGAGTGATTCGCCGCGAGATAGGATCCTCAACACCAGACTCTGTTCCCGCCTGGGGCACGACTCCGAGAGAACAAACCCATACGACCCAGGATCCCAACAAAACCTTTGTTACTCCCAATAACAAGGATCTTGGTAACCCCCGTCAATAATAATATCTTTACTACTAACTCAATGGATCTTGATATAGGTTTAAGATCGATCATGGCTAGGGAGCTCCAACAACTAAGACAAATGATTTCGAGCATGCCTAGAGTGGTTCAACCTGTACTAGAAGTATCCCCCACAAGCCACGGGATCTCAAGATTTGTTTTGATAATAGTTGATACCGAAGTCCCAAAGCGCTTCCAAACCCTCAACATGAAGCCTTATGATGGAACTACAGATCCTGAGGAGCATGTGACACAATACAGAGAAATGATGGAGATCATTCCCATTCCCACTCACTTAAAAGAAGCTTGCATGTGCAAGGGTTTTGGTTTAAACCTCACGGGAACAGCTTTACAATGGCTCCTTAACGTTCCTCCTCATTCTATTACGTCGTTTGCTCATTTGATTAATTTATTTAACAATCTATTTTCTTGTAGCAGAACATTCGAAAAGATCACTAGTGATCTCTATCGGGTGGTCTAGGATCCTAAGGAATCACTTAGGAATTTTGTGAACAGGTTTGGAAGGGAAGCTCTAAGTATCCCCAACATCGACATGGCGACTGCAGTTGAAGCCTTTAAAATGGTCTTAATGAAGGATTCTCCCTTCCATGAAGACCTCGTAATGACTCCATGTAAGAGGATGGACGAAGTCAGAAGTAGAGCACTAAGGTTCATCAGGCTCGAAGAAGACAAGGAGATCCAAAAGAGGAGCAACCCACCAAGCTCTTATGATCACCCTAATAGAAAGGTCGACTCCTCGGCCCAAAGATCCTATAAGTCAAAACCATATTACAAACATGACCATCATACGATTAGTGCCCTTGAAGATGAGGGAGGGGAAGAAGATTTTCCCAAAATTACTGACTACTGTTTTTATATGGATTTTTCAGGTGTAATATTTTATATGCGGGATCTTGGAGACAAAGCAAGATGGCCAAGAAAAGGAGAAAAATCCACCGCTTGGAAAGACAAGTCCAAATGGTGTGCATACCATGAAGACTTTTGCCACATCACAGAGGATTGCATAACTCTCGGGAAGGGAGATCAGCTACCTCTTAGGAAAAGGATACCTCAAAGAAATACTTGGAAGAAAAAAGCAGAAATCTAAAGAGAAAGATCAGGATCCTCAGAAGATCCTCGTCAGACCAGGATCCCTCCTGCCGATGCCAAGGTAATCAATGTGATCTCTGGAGAATTTGACATTTGTGGTACCTCTTATTCTACAGCAAAGAGGCACGCCAAGGCATCCAAAACGGAGAAGGAAAAAATACCATAAAAGAACACATCAATCACAAACGAGAAGGAGATCACCTTCGAAAAAGCAGATAGACAAGACATCCAGGATCCTCACCATGACAAATTGGTGATCACTCTCTACATCGCAAACCATTTCGTCAGAACGATCCTCTTCGATGGAGGATCCTCAGTCAACATCATACTCTTGGGTGCGTTAAAAAGAATGAACATACCAAAGTTTGAAATAGTTAGAAGATCCTTAGTGCTGATCGGATTTAGCGACGAAACTAAACACACTGTCGACGAAATAAAGCTGTCTATCTACATAGAGGGGGTAAACTCTATACAATGTTTTTTTAATTGACACGTTATCCTCTTATAAAGTTATACTAGGAAGACCATGGATCCACGAAATGAAGGTCGTCCCATCGACATATCATCAATGCCTAAAGATGCCCACCCCATGGGGGACAGTGAAGATCGTAGGAGATCAATAACAATCCAAAGAATGCTACAAGACTTCGATGAAAGCCTCGACAATACCACGACAATCATAGCAATTAAAGAATGGAGAACTAGACATATTGGAAACATGAGAAAAAGATATAAAAGAAGTGCCCCTGAACCTTGAGGGTCCTGAAGCCAAAGTTATCATAACCTGAACAATTCGAACATGATCTTATAAAGCTCCTCAAAGGTAGAAGCAATACATTCGCATGGAAGCATGAGGACATGACAGGTATAGACAAAAGTATAATCACCCATAAACTTAACATTGATCTATCTTTCAGACCAATACACCAAAATAGAAGGAAATTTGCACCGGAAAGAAACTAAGTTATATAAGAAGAAATAGAAAACCTTCTCAAAACTGGGATGTCCAAGGAGGTGAAATTCCCAAGGTGGCTAGCTAATGTGTTCATAGTACAAAAGAAGAATGGTAAGTGGAGAGTATGTGTAGATTACACAGATCTTAACAAGTTTCCCTCTACCACACATAGATTCCATGATAGATGCGACAACGGATCATGAATTATTGACTTTAGTGGATAGATCCAAGAGAACCTGGAATAATCATAAAAAAATAATGCATAGTATCGAAATCCATGTACATATGTAACAGGAGTTGGTCCCCAAAGGTCGCAACATATTAAATCAAGAACAAATGCAAATCATTTCTCATTAACTGTAAAAGGGAGTCGACGACTCTTTCCTACTTGACAAGGTGCACGGATTTTATGATCTAGCAATAATTTAGACGAAAATAAGTGACCTTGTTTATTTAAAGCATAAATAATAGAATTTTGAACATGGCCAAAACGAGCATGCCAAATAGTAAGGGACCCATGAAGCATGTGTCTTCGTAGGGCAACAGAGAAAGTCGAGTGAGCCTAATGAAGCACATATAGATCACCTTCAAGTTGTCCTTGGACCAATGGGATTCTTGTCTTGTGATTCTGGATAATAAAATGATTGTGAGAAAAAAGAACGTCAACCTGGTAATCTCGAGTCAATTGAATAATAGATAAAAGATTCTTCGTTAAATGTGTTATAACCAAAACATCTAGAAGTTTAAGATTAGGAGCAAGTGTATAAGAACCAATATGAGATACCCCAATAGAACCACCATTACCAACAACCACTTTAGGATTACCTTGATATATGGATGACGTGTCAAGATTAGAGGCTCCAGGTGTCATGTGAGAAGTAGCGCCCGTATCAACATATCAATTAAGAGAATAAGAAACAGAGTAGGAGTCGGCAAAAGCTTTTGCAAAATTTGTTGTATTGTGAGAAGTATCTGAGTTATAACGTTGAGGACAAGAATTTTCCTTGTGACCTTCAATGCTACATATCTGACATTGAGGTGTATAGTTACGTCTACCACGACCATTTTGTTGATTACCACAACGACCAGACTACAAAGAATTACCACTGTTGACAGATAAGTGGCGAGGCTACTGATTTGATCGACCAAATTGATTGGAGGTAGGATGATTGTTACTGTAGAATGCCACTTGTGGAGAAGACTGACGTTCCATCGATGAATGAAATATCTCAAAGGTAATGGCCTTAGAAACCATTTTTTTCAAAAATAGGCAGTGGGGTTAATGATAGATGAGTAAATGCAAACTGAATAAAGGACTCACCTAAGCCTCTTAAGAACCAATGGAGTTTGTCAGTCACATCAATGGAGCGACCCATGGAGGCTAGTTGGTCGCATAGAGTTTTGAACTTTTTAGAGTAATCGACCACATATTTATCACATTAACGAAGAGATTGAAGCTCATCTTTGAGTTGAATCTCCCGTGTTTTGGATGCATGACTGAAGGTGGCTTGAAGGGTAAACCAGATTGGATGAGAAATCTAGCATCCAACAACAACAACCGCAACTTAAAGGGTAAGAGAAGCTTGTAAGAGGGTTCAAACCATCTGATCAGATCGGACCCATTACTTATAGGTTGGATTGGCAATGGACACAACAACATCAAAAGGAGATGGTACAGTTTTGGGTGGTGGCTTGGTGGTACCATTACAAAATGTATAGAGATCAAAATAGATCAGGATGGGTTCAACTTGATTGAACCAGATCAAATAGTTGGTTGAGTCAAGTTTATGAGTATTGTGACAACCCGTAATTTCAATCTTGTAAAAGTCAAACTTGGTCAACTTAAGTCAAACTTATCCAATAAAAGTCAAACTTGTGCTTTAATGTAATTGTTGGATAAGGTGTCTAAGTCCATAACTATTTCTGGTATGTACTTGACCCAACCCGACATGGTCCATTTGGGTTGCATGGCACCATGCATTTGGATAGACTAAATGAGAGAAATAATATTTGTGGTTTATTAGTATATTATAAGTTCTAATATATTGATAATATTATTTAATTAGTTAGTATTGATCAAAAATTAATTTGGAATTAATTAATTGATCAAAAGATAACTAATTAAATATATGGGTTGATTATGTAAATCATCCATAACTTGTATAGTGGGCTAAGAGGCTCCATGGATTATAAAGTTGGGTTAAACCCATAGGATGCTCCATGGGAGTTACAAACACATGGGTCATGGAAATGAAGAGTCATGACACATTAGGGTTTACATGGTGTAACCCTAGATGTGTCAACACTATATAAGGAACTCATTCTCCACCAAAATCGGCTACACAAAGAGATAAGAGGGCTAGGCCAATTTTTCAAGTGTGTATATTCTCTCAAAAGTCATTCCAAAAGCATTTGGTGTTGTGTGAAGCATTTGAGGCATCACACTTGGGGTGCTAGGCTCACAATGTTTCAAGGAATCAAAATCAACTATAAGGTATGTAATTCTAGCCATTCTTTTAGTATTAAAGTTCCCCATGTATGCTAGATAGGATTATGAACCTTGGAAACCATTTTTGTATGTATTTAGACAAACATAGATCCAAGGTTTATTAGGGTTGCATGTACACTTAGGAAGTGTTAGAATGCTATAAACCCATCAGTAATCACAAGGTTACATTAATAGCCTTTACATGTTAGAACACTTAGTTGAAAGTGCTGTAGAAATTTGAATTTAAAACACCTAAAATCTGAGGAGCCTCGCAGGAACCGAAAACCCTTCGCAACCGAGAACCTCGTTCTCGGTTGTGAACTCGCCTCGGACTGTGAACCTTCGGTTTGCGGCCGTGAACTCTTTCGGACCGCAAACTTTACCATATAAATATATGTTTGACTGAGATATCCCTCACTTCTACACTTCTAGCTGAAAACTCAAGATTTCTCTCTCAAGATCTTCAACCAAAAACCTATAGTTTTCTCTCAATTATCATCCAAGGATCATTTGATTTACCTTCGGATCTTGATAAGAGCATCTAGTGTTCTTATTTTCATCGATCAAATACCCTTTATTTTTGGGTTTACATCCGTAAACCCTTAATCTCCTTGGTTTCACCGAGAACACCAAGATCACACTTGAGTTTACAACCGAAAACACTTGAATCTTCAAGTGGTCGTGAACCGATTACAGCCGTAAACACCGAATCCCAGTCGTGAACTCCAAGCACTCACTTGTTTTCACTTCTAACACTTTTCTTGTAAGTAATTCTTACATCCTAGGTTGTTTCCGTAACACCTTTGAAGCTTTATTCACTAATTTCATGTCAATATGTCACGTGAATTGCTTTTAGGACTTGGTTTTGTCCCAAGAGCTAACTAGTGGAAACAATCATCCTATATCGAACACTCTATCGAATCACTCACTTAAGGTGAGTTCATACCCCTACAATTTACCTTTTTAGGAGGGGGGGGGGGGGGGGGGAATACAAGTAGAACAAAATATACTTGTGTCAATCATTTACATGTGGAAACAAACAAATAAAAGGATTTCTTATGCTCAAATGTTGTTAAAATCACTTTAAAACTCTTTTAAAATATTTTTAGATTTCTATCTTTATCAAAATCATATTCATGTACATATTTATGTATAAGTATGCTTTTACGGACTTAGGGCTATTGCTAAATACCGTAACTCCTGTTCCTTGTTTGGTTGTGAGCTTAGGGTATGATCATTAGTCCGACTGTCGGTTAAATCATAGTTATACTTGCTAAATATATGCCTGAATATTAAACCTCATTTTCAAGGAACATACTTAACCTAGTTGCATATGTTGAACAATTGAGTCTTTTCTACAAATCAGTAACAGTTCAAATAAACATACTAGTAAACTATAATATGTATAGTTTAGAGGATCACTACATATTATTTCTAGAACAAAGAAACAATACATGAGTTAATACATACATACTATCACTATTCATTACAAAGTATACTATTCATTTACATGAACAAGAAGGAACTTACATACTATAACAAAAACAAGATAACTAAAATGTGAGATACTATTTCATGGCATTGCAATATACTTGCTTTGTCACGTTTTTTAACCAGAGTCTCTTGGCGGGAGAGCGTGAGTTTGTGTATAAATCTATACGGGATTAGTCGTCCCACACCTTGCCGCTAGCTACAGTGGGACCTGCAGGTCTATGGGTGACAAATGTCATATCCTTTTTTGACGTCTGAAGAATGTTATGTTTTATACTAGTCTATCAAGCATGGTTATAACCTAATCACATTTTAACCTTAATTAATAGTATGGTTTTTAAGGTAGTTAATGCATCCGTAGTGTATTTTAAACAATACTACGATAAATCTTCATTTTTCATTACATTCATACAGTGATATTCTCACATGAGAAATGCATGTTATTTTTTGAGTAAAGATAGTTTTACAAATATGGAAAACATACATTTATACTATTTCAAGTACAAACATACATTTTATATTATTTTCAAGAGAACAAAACATATAAACAGTTGAGTCTTGGTAGAAGACTACTTTTCATTTAATGCAGAAAATATAGGATTTTCTGGGAAAGATACAAACATTTTCACTAGACAGATACAAACATTTTCACTAGTCAGATACAAACATTTTTACTAGACAGATGCAAACATTTTCATGAAACAAAGGCAAACACTTGACACTAAAATACTTATGAACTCACCAACTTAAATGTTGATACTCTTTTTCAAAATAACTTGTATTCTTAGGGAACCAATAGTCAGGTACACTAGATCAGGTTTTGAGAAGACGGAGCATGTTCAAGACTCGTCTTTTATATTTTGCTTTACATTTTTGGTGTCATACTACTATTCACAGAACACACATGTATTTACTATTATATTAATGTAATGGATGTTGTTGCTTATTTTACTATTGTACATTGTTATGATATTGTACATGACGTCCTCCGCTCCCGAATGTTTCCGTTGTTCTCGGTTTGGGGGTGTGACAAGTACTGACAAGATGAACCATACTATAGAAAGTGAGAAAATCATATGATTTAGAAGGGGGAGTGGTAGATGATGAAGTTGGGGTAGCAGGGGTCATAGGGATCGATTATAGTTTTTATTTATTTATTTATTTATTTTAGTAGGAGCTGTCTGATACCATATGAGGATAATTATCTATGCCTCAACAAAAGACATGAGACTTTGTATTGTATGGGCGTGTTCGGCAAAATTAGCTTGTAGCGGGTGACTTATATCGGGTACCGGATAACTTGTAGCTTGTAGTGTTTTGTTAAACGCTACATGAAGTAACATTTGGATTTAAACTAAACGCTAGAAGTTTGTAGTGTCGAACGAAACTTTTTGTTTTAAACGGAGCGTTTTGTCAAACGCTAGAAGCTAGAAGCTCTCAAACGCTCCGTGTCGAACACGCCCTATATATACACAATTGTAGAAAGAGGTAAGAAATACAAAGATTACAAAAGATATGTACAAGGGTAATAAATTAGGAAACAAATAAACTAATCTTTTAGAGTATTTGTAGGATCGTTGTTATACACCAAATCGTAGTTATACACCAAATAGATGTAACACAGTGAAGAATAAATGTTTTGGTGTGGTCATTCTCACCATCATGTGGACGATTTGGTACTTCAAATACACAACTATCTTCAACACTTCAAGCCTATGAAGTTTTATACACCAATAGTCTTGCAATTTTTTATTGGATTTCTAGTAGGTATCTTACAAAGTATTTGAATTGTTTATGCTGGATTAACGATCATAATATTGTTTTTACTGTTTGTTATTATTTCTAGCTTTTTTTTTCTATACCGTGTTATATATATATATATATATATATATATATATATATATATATATATATATATATGAATATACCCTTAAGGGTATATAAGTTTAGGTACCCAAACCCACCATAATACATTATTTTGTTTGATATATTCATTATAATGTTTTTAAACTTCAGCCCTTGACTTGGTTTACTTTCAAGATTTTTGAAATTTCAGTATTATCTTCCACTTACATCACATTATTTTGCGAACACCTGGTAGGCTACATATATTATAGATGAAAATGAAAATTATGTAAGGGGAAGATAAATGTGGAATTTATAAAATTTTTGAAAGTAAATGAAGTTAGAAGTTGAATTATAATAACATTGGACAATTACAATGTATATATATGATACAAAACGATATAGTATTGTGGGTTTGGGTACCTAAGCTTATATACCCTTAGGGGTATATTCACTTTTCCCTATATATATATATATATATATATATATATATATATATATATATATATATATATATATATATATGTCATTCCTTAATAAATAAATGTTTTTTTTTTGTTACATGTCTATCTCTAATGAATTTTGACATTGTCATTCCGTGGTATTTTTGAAATAAATATTATCCACTTGTCAATTTTTGATTTGTTTCAATTTTTAAAATTAAATGCATATACTTATATATGTAATTATTAAATGTCATATATATAATATTAAATTGCAATAAATACGTTTTTTTCTTTGTTATTTTAAATTTGTACATTAAAAAATATTTTCTGTATATATTTTAATGTTTAATCTTTTTTTATACCAATCCGTGTAATACACGGGTCTCACACCTAGTGTGTGTGTGTGTATATATATATATATATATATATATATATATATATATATATATATATATATATATATATATATATATATATATATATATATATATATATATATTAACAATGACGGTTGGAAAGAAAAACAAATAATTCGTTGCCGACAATCATTAATCCATTTTCATATTTGATGTGAAGTCTAAAATTTAAAGTGATGAACTGGATCAAATCCGTTTATCTAACATGTTGAACTGAAGAAAAAAAATCCCGGATAAAGAGAGTCTAAGGTATTCTCGTCTAATTAATCGAGTTAGTAATCTGAAAACGTTATTAACATAGGTCAAAATCTAATCTAACCCAATTGCCTTGTTGCTAACTCCAGATGATTTTGTGGACAAGAAAGAACAAGGGGGTGGATGGATGTCGTTGAGGTAGGGACAGGTCGATGTTTGATTGTTCATTTCAAGTTTGTTATGTATTATCATATTTTTCATGTTTGTTATGTATCATCATAACACCAAAACAGTAATTAACAGCACCAAAACAGTAATTAATGAAAAACAAATAACACACTCGTACACATATTTGTTATGGAACTTTAAATTTGAACATGTAGTATTTAAATATTAAATCTCACCCACATATTGCATATGATATGTTTCAGTAAGGTATTTGTATTTCATCCAAAAGAAAATGATACTTCATCGACGAGTTTCAAACTTTATACATTATGTTTAATGACATGTCAACAAATTATAAAAGTACTTGTTATCGTTTGGTTGAACGTATATAACATGCATTAGATAATAATGAATGGAATTCCGTACATCTATTAATCTATATATCCCTTGTAAATATTATCTACACATATAACTTAGTCATAGTCACCACCATGACTACAAAAGGTTAATGTAACAAACCATTCCCAAAATCAGGATTGTTGCCTTAGTAATGTTTGGTTGTGATTTGAAATTTCGACTCTACATTTGTCCTTGACTCTATATTGTTATTGCATCCCATAATGTGTCATAATTTATTTATTTTTATTATTAGATCATGATTTTGACTTTCTAGTCTATCTTCTATTACATCCCATAATGTGTCATAATTTATTTATTTTTATTATTAGATCATGATTTTTGACTTTCTAAGTTAATTATGGGGTATTATGAATTTTGCCTATACTATAAAGGTTGGATTTCCCCGATGGAGAGGCAACCAAAAGGTTGTGCTCAATCTTTTCTAACAAAGTTCTTTCTAAAAGAATCTATGATACACACAAAGATAACATGAATTAAAACAAAATATGAACAAATATTAAACTTCATGAGTATTTAAGTATTTAAATTTATATTCTTTCGGTTCCATATTTATAGTCCATATTTTCATTTTAGGTTATCGCAAAATAATAGCTTACTTTTTAAAATAATATCATTTTTACTAAAATCTTTTAATTATTACTTAACCAACTAAATATTTAGTAATGAAATTAAATACAAGAAATAGTAAAGCTATCATTTTATTGGATAAAATTAATGATAATTAATATTTTTTTAATTTGTGTGTTTTTTTATCCATAGATAATAATTTTGGAAGATAATAAGTATTATATATATATTTATAAGGAAAAAGTCCACTTCGCTAGAGCTACTTTGAAAACATGTGTTGTGTTTTTTGTTATTTTGTTATTTTGTTTTTTTGTTTTTTTTTTAAATCTTGGATAAAGAAAATATACAAGGAGGTTTGTGAAATATGCATGATATCTTAAACATGTTATATGTTTCATAATAACAACTAGAAAGGTTACCTCCGTTACGCGGGGCCCAGAAACTTTCAATGTTATTTCCGAATCGATAAATATGATAGACGTAGAAAGTGGAAGAATGAAAAGTCCGGGCTTTGATCCGGACCGTTTTTTCATGTTTTTATGAAAAAATATAAAAGTTTTGACTGCAAGGACCAGAAGTGTCAAAATGATTAAAAAATTAAAGGGGTAGGAATTAACAAGTTTTTAGAAAATAGATCAAAGTTGTCAAATCGTTAAAGTTTTTTGACAAAACCTTAAATATTAAAAGGTACCTAAAAAGTGTTAAAATATTGGTTGCACGGACCAAAAGTATCCAAATGGCTAAAGAATAAGAAACAAAATTGCCAAAAAAAACTTCCAAATTTACTATTCCTAAAATTCATTTCTTTAATATATATAAATACTAATGGGAGTTTAGGGGTTTAGTAGAATTAAATCGAATATAATATAAAATAGGGGTGCAGTGGTATGAATGCATCATAGGATGTACTTAGTGCAAAATAGTGGGTTTTTATTAAATTAAATAGAATATGTGTTTTTTTGTCACTACATTCAACTCTATTTATTCAATCCTTATTGTGTAAAAAGCCAAAAGATGTCATAAAATTTTGAAATTCATATAATTTAAACTAAGTCCACTATACAATTGTATACCCTTTTATTTCAACTTTTTTTTTTATTGCAGCATGATAGAGTTTACGATTTCGATCTCCGACACGCGATTTCGATTCTGATTTTGATCTCTGACACGCCCCTCCGACTCTCTGATTCCTATCTCCAATAAGCCACTCCGATATGGAAGATGATCACTATGATCCGGTTGTTTGATGAGTGTGTTCTTTACTCCAACTTAAAATTATAAAATATTTATATCACATAATGAACGGACATCGTTCCGGAGTTGCAATTGAAGATGTCATTGCATTAGGATGAATCCAAACCTAGTTTAGTTGTTTGTATAATGTAATTATTCACCAAAAAGTATTGTTTCAGAAAAAAAAATTGAATTTCTGAATTCAAAGAACACCTTCAGAATGAACTGAAAATAAGATTTCATTGTATTAGGACCAACCTAAAAGTAGTTTACTTGTTTATGTAATGTTAGTATACATCGAAATATAGTGGGTCGGAACATAAAATTACATTCTGAAACACTCTGGAATGTGATGAAATAATCTGAAACTCGAAGAATAGGTCTGGAACACTAAGAACTAGTTTGGAATGTTGGTCAGTCTTCGTTCCGAAGTTGGTTTATAACAACTTTTTTATTGCAGCATGACAGAGTTTTTGATGCATTCATTACACTGTCTTGTAAACCAAAAACTGGCAGGGAAATTCTTGCGGCATTGAAAGACAGACCGACATGCGAGACTATGTTCCAAAATATATGTTTTGGGAGATGGTTAGACATTCCTAATTTAGATGAGGATCCTTTGCTTCTACATCATGTATTTTTGCCATGAAGTTATAATGAACCCTTGAAGCGAAGTAGATGAAATGAGTTTTGAGATTGGGGATTACGAGCTGTCTTTTAGGAAGAAAGAATTTTGTCTTGTCACTGACTTCTGCTTTGGAGATTATTTTCTTGCCTCCGATTCCAGCGCCACCTTTCCGTCCTTTTGTTCCAGTATGTTTCCTATGGCCTCAAGGAATGCCTCCGTCAAATTAGAAGACGCGAAGAATGTGTTTGAGCATTCGCTTAATGACTTATCGGATATGGATGTAGTCCGTGTTGTCTCTTATATATGTTTAAAAAGGGGTTCAATGGACGGTTGACTAAACAACCTTTTTTAGAGGAGTATTTTGCTTTGGTATCCGACTTTAATGAATTCAACATGTATTATGTTGTTAATTTATTACAGATTATAATTAAGGGAAATTATTTATCCTTACTAATATTTTTTAGAAATTTAATTGAGAATTTTTTGTCGCAAATATCCATGGGAGATGATAATTTGGGCTCAGTTGTACTCACAGTTAATTGCTGTATTCAATAACATTGACATACATATACATCCGGTCGAACCGAAAGAGAAACAACCTCAAAAAAATGACCTACACCATAAATGGTTTTTCATACGCTTTTAAAGTAAGTACATGATTTTTCATTTATCCTTTTTTTTTTTGTTTGCTAAGATTCTAATACATGATTTTTTTTTTCAGATATGGATCTTGAGACTGTTCATGTGAGCAGTTTGTTTGGTACACAACAAGAGAATGTGATCCATCATGTTGTTGCATGGTCGAAACTGAGGCCTATATAAAAGACTTATTGCAACCAATTTATAAAAATCGATGACATATGGTTAATTATATATTTTAAATTTTCCTTTATATGTATAATTTATGTTTTGTTTATAATTTTATAATTTTGTTAGCATGATAATAGACTTGTATAGAAGTTATAGCCGACAGAAGCTGAGAGATGTGTTGAAGGGTAGATAGTTATCTCAGCTTGAATTGATGACCCTGATTTACCCCACATAGAAGTTTATAGGACACCTTCCCTAACATCATCATCCAAACACTCCCCTACGTATGAGTGTCGACAAAAGAAGGCACATACATATTTCCGATCTCACCAGCCACCACCAACATCGTCGATCACTGAACCATCTACCGATAATAACCAAATTATTCTTGGGTTGCAAACGAGGTTTGTCAATTGTAAAACGAGCTTAGTGAATGCCTAGCGTAGTTGAGGTCACAAGATAAGCGTTTAGCAGAGCATGACGCTACTTTAGCCATGCTTCTAAATTTTATTAATGCCTCAAAGGAGGTGGAGGTATATTGTTAATTATTTCACTCCCATACGGTTTTTATTTAACTTTTATGGTCCTTATGTTTTGCATCGTTTATAATTAAACATTATTGAATCGTACATGCACTTATCTTGCAAGATGTCGGTACCACAAAGTGCAAAGACAAAGAAATATGAGAGCATGGTTATGGGTTAGGCACACCCGAACAACTGCTAGATCACGGCCCTGAGCAGCTGTCTCCATGTATTCAATCTTCAGATATAAAAGAGATTTCGCGGGATGAATATAAAACGTTGTCGGCAACACCTCTTAGGCGTTTTATGCGCTAAAAAGTTATGTCCATATGATATAAGTCCCCACGGATACAAATAAAAAGGCAATGTGTTGCACGATAACAACCAACACTGTTGGATAATCTTTTAGAACATGTCGTACATAGTGTATATAAACAACGAGATGTTTCGTTGTTGTTTGCACACTATTATTTGACCGGTATTTCGACGATTGAGTTTTGGGCACACTTATATGCGGATAGTTACATATATTGGTTGGAATGTGATGTAAGTTGTATAATTGTGTGCTCATTACATACTACGTTTCTAATAACCATACTTATTACTGAAATTTTTTTGCTTGGAAGCACATCATGTTGTGGATCTCATTACTGATAAAGTGTAGAGGGTATGATGCTCAGTGGACGGTTGTGTGGAGAGCCTTCAACATTGATGTATTTGACTAGAGTGATATGATTGATGGATCCGTTTATCCAACTTAGCATAGTGTGATATAGTATAATTGTGTTTGGATTACATTACCTAAGTAATAGTATATTGTAATATAATGTTATTTTATGATTAATTAATTTCAACATTTTGTGTAGCTTTACATCCCAATCAATATACATTGGTTTTTGGATGCTTTAGATTTGAAGACATTCAAATGATTATAGATGATAGTTGTTGGATGAGCAGATATTTTCCAGAAGAAGAGGAATGGTTTATAGGTATGCGAGACCGCATCCACACACTACTAATGAGTATCGACTATTAGGGTATCGAACCAACAAATGTGACCCCACTTGAGAGTTTCAGTATGACCCTCGAAAAGCCCTCGGGCGTACCACTACAAATTGATAATAGATGAGATTGTGGGGTGTTTTTGTGTTGGTTCCTGGAGATGTTGGTCTCCGGGAAATCGTATTCTACAGAGGGGGAAAACGGTCTATGAACTATCATATCGTAAACGATTGGCAGAATTTTTTTGGGGGTACAAGGACAAGGGTCATTTGAACATTGTAATATCACTTAAAAAAATCTCTTAAGTTTATATATCTGTTAGTTTTTTGTTGATTTTAAGATTACAATTCAATTTTAGATTTTATAAAAACAAAACTTATACAAAAAGAACAAAACACATTTTACACTTAAAAAAAAAATTAAAAATTAGAAAAAAAAAAAACTCTATTATGGAAGGATAGTATAAGATCCTACCCGGGTGTTTTGGAGACCCCTCTATAATGAGATATTCCTGACAAAATGGTTATTTAAAAAAAAATGGTTCATTTTTTCTTTTTTTCAAATAGTTCATTTAGATTCGTTAGATTACTCCATTTACCATAAAAATAATAAGACGAGAGTGGATTAGCATAACCAAAGGTAACACACATAAATTTTAAAGGTAACACACTAAAAAGAATTTCAAAAAAAATCGGGAATATGACTTAGGAGGGTAACTATCTTTTATCCGTGTTCACATATTGACAACTTCTTCTTTTTTGTACATAATAAAGCAACTAACTTGTTTTAACTGTTTAAATTACACAAATATTACCGGCTAATACCTGTTTTAACCGGTAACTCAAAGGAAAAATAACTTAGGAGGGTAACTATCTCTTATCTGTGTTCACATGTTGGCAACTTCTTAATTTTTGTACATAAGAAAGCAACTACCTTGTTTTAACTGTGTAACATACCAAAAATCATGACCAAAAATTTCGTTTTTAATTTAATACTAAAACCATAATTGTCAAACCATTAATTTAATATTCCAGCATCGGGCCCCACCCGGCATCAGACCCCGTCTGGGATCGAGCCCCGCTCGGTATATATCTGTCTCTCTCTGGGCCCCGCCCACTAAACACATGCAATCATATAACATGCTAACACATAAAGAAACATACTCTACCATATCTCTGTCCTAAGAAACATACTCTGTTAATAATGAGATACGGAACTTCGTCCGTACTCAACTAGTTCCAGCCAGGGCTTCAGCAGTGCAAGGTGAGTCTCCTCACTGTGTGAATGGGTCTAAGGCCACAATGTCAGCCCATGTAGTCTATGAGTAGGAAGATCCGGGGGTTAGCCCCAGGTATTTTATGCTAGTATGTTATTCCAGACCAAGGTCCGATGTCGGGCGGGTGCCCGAGGAATGTTTGCATGTTAGATTATACTTGTTGTCTGTGTGATACTTGTATGTGCCTGGTAAGGAGGTGGGTGTGGGTGAGGTCCCATGTCTCATCACTAGCTGAGTACGGACGATGTTCCGTATCTCATTATTAGTAGAGTATGTTTTTTTATGTGTTACCATGTTATATGATTGTATGTGTTTAGCGGGCGGGTCCCGGAGACAGGTGAGGCCTAAGAGAGACAAACCTGTATACCGAGAGAGGCTCGATGTCAGGCAGGGCCTGATGTCCGGCAGGGCCCGATGTCGAAGTATTAAATTAATGGTTTGATATTTATGGTTTTAGTATTAAATTAAAAACGAAATATTTGGTCATGATTTTTGGGATGTTACACAGTTAAAATAAATTAGTTGCTTTTTTATGTACAAAAAATAAGAAGTTGCCAACATGTGAACACGGATAAGAGGTAGTTACCCTTCTAAGTCATTTTTCCTTTGAGTTACCGGTTAAAACATGTATTAGCCAGTAATATTGGTGTAATTTAAACAGTTAAAACAAATTAGTTGCTTTATTATGTACAAAAAAAAAGTTATCAATATGTGAACACGAATAAAAGATAATTACCCTCCTAAGTCATATTCCCAAAAAAATCGACTACACTTAAATTTTTTGAAGGTTAGTTTGGGACTTTGGGTTACCGTCCGCCCCTATTCCATTTTGGTTAACAACATCAACCATTACTTTCAAAATAAATACATAATATATTATAATAATCTGAGTTAAATATCAAAACTTACTCTTTATTAAAAACAATAACAATTAAAATTTTTAAATAAGATCCACGCGATGAATAAATATATCATGGTTATAAACAATTTTGCATCCATGATTCATATGTAGAGTGTAGACAACTTCGAAAATTATCGCTATATTTATTTCAGAACAACTGAACAAAATGAATACTTAAAATAATTTGATGGATATATTTTTCGGCCTAAAAAGTATTTTGATTATGTGAACTAAATTAAAATTATAGGATATTGTTGGATTCGAAAATGACCTGCTTACATATTTGTCGGTCTTTTTTTGTAATCTTGGTGCATGTCACATCTCTCCTTGCTTCTTGTAAAATAAAGCAATAAATGCAGTATATAATAATGTATTTTTTTTTTAACTTTATACTTGTTAACATTACTAATACAATAATGTATTTTACATTTATTAGTAAAATATTATGTTTCAAAGATCTATCGGTTATAACAATCTATATTAAGCAATTTACCTTTTTAGATCGCTTATCTTTTAGTTGTAATCACTATTAAGCATTTTTAGTTTTATATTATATCATTGGAGTATATTTCAATCGAGTAAAAACTGGTAACATTATTCATTTAGGTATACCTCACGCTAACATTGCATCTACATCATTGGAGAAAGGTCAATAATAATACTAAATTTAAAAAAAAAAAATGTAATGAAAATAAAAATAAAAAACAAAGAAAACCAAAAAACAACGTATGTTGGGCCAATTTTTGGCAAAGGCTAAATATCACAACTCATAAGGCCCAAGTCCACAAGTGACAAGAGCCCATGTTGCATAAGGTACCAGGCCGGTCCAAATTCTTTCCATTGTAACGCTCGGTCGCCTACAGTCCTACACTAGTGAATGAAGCAGTGCCAGTGACGGTGGTCGCCGGAGTAGGATGAGCGCCGAAGATTTACCAAAGAACGAGGCGCAGGTGTTGAAGGGGCACGAAGGTGCAGTTTTAACGGCAAGGTTCAACAAAGATGGAAATTATTGTCTCACCGGAGGCAAAGATCGGACTATTCGCCTATGGAATCCTCACCGGGGTATTCATATTAAGACCTACAAAGCTCATGCTCGTGAAGTTCGAGACGTCCACGTTACACCGTAAGTTATCCTCGCTACTGTGTTTATTCATCCACATACAAATTCCTCCGATGCTTTGTTTTCTTATTATTCTTCTTCATTATACTTAACCCTAGTTATTCGGCTGAATGTTCCTTGTTATGATTAATTTGATTGTAGGGATAATTCAAAAATCTGTTCATGTGGGGGTGATCGTCAAGTCTTCTATTGGGATGTATCAACTGGGCGTGTGATCAGAAAGTTTCGAGGTCACGACAGTGAGGTATGTAATTTCTCCAACAAACCAATTTATCAATTACATAACACATATTTATAATTTCACAATCATATAACACCATTTTTGTGCAGGTGAATGCTGTAAAGTTCAATGAATATTCATCTGTTGTTGTATCAGCAGGGTATGATCGTTCCTTGCGTGCCTGGGACTGTAGATCTCACAGCACTGAGCCAATTCAGGTTTAGCTTTCTTTCCCTTTCCCTTTCCTACATCTACATGCCTGCTAAGTTATTTTTATATTTATATTATCAAAAATTGATGATAGTTTTAATTGATTAACAGATCGTTGACACCTTTCTAGACAGCGTGATGTCTGTTTGTTTAACAAAAACTGAAATCATTGCTGGAAGTGTTGATGGAACTGTACGCACATTTGACATCCGGATTGGTAGGTAGGTATGACATGTGACAATCATCATGAGTATGAAATGAAAAACTTTGTAGCATGTTTGAACTTTGAAGTTTCTTCTGCTTCCAGGGAATTGTCTGATGATTTGGGGCAACCTGTAAACTGTATCTCTCTATCAAATGATGGTAACTGTGTATTAGCCAGTTGTCTGGATTCTACTCTTCGCCTTTTGGACAGGTGAATTTCTACTTCACACCTCTTTTAAGTTTTAACCAAAAGGAAGGATGAGTCTGTTATAAAAATTGTTCTTCTTGTTTGGTTTGCAGAACTAGTGGTGAATTACTACAAGAATATAAAGGCCATACATGCAAGGTATGTATCTCTTTTTGCAGTTGCTTTTTGTTAGGTTGTTAAGAGTAACTAACTAACTATAATGTGTTGTGACCAGTCATTCAAAATGGATTGCTGTCTTACCAACAGTGATGCTCATGTGGTTGGTGGATCTGAAGATGGGCGTCTCTTTTTCTGGGATCTGGTGGATGCATCTGTGGTTTCAAGTTTTCGTGCTCACTCCTCGGTGGTAATTAACACCTTCTCTTTTCTCTTTTCTCTTTTCTTTCTAAAATTATTATGTACACAATAGTTATAATGAGAGACCAAATAAATTCTACTTTTTGTTGGCAGGTAACAAGCGTTAGTTATCACCCAAAAGATAACTGTGTGATGACTGCATCTGTGGATGGATCAGTACGAGTTTGGAAAGCTTGAGGATATCATTCATATTCCTGCCATGTCCTTTCACGTATCATGCTTTTAGTTTTAGAAACCAGAAAAGAAATTTTAGCTACATTACTGGCAATGATTATGTAATGATATATATACTCATGCACAAATGGATCCATTCGTTACTGTAATTCTAGTAGAATCAGAAAAGAAATTTTGAGATCAAATTTTGGCTTCATTACTGGCAATGTTTTTTAATTTTTCTTTCAGTTTCGTACGGATAAGTGATGTTAAAAAGAACATGAGAAATACAGGATACACTTGGCCAATGGAAGAAAATAAGTAAGTACAAATTGTTAAAAAGTTAGGATTTAAACAGTTTGTTTTATATGAAGCCATAATTTGTGTATCTTACTGGATTAAATACCTTAAAGGAAAGATGCATAATTATTGAAATTTATGGGTTCTAATGATTGATCCAACTCAAAATTGAACATTCTTCCAATACAAAAAACAAACAACACAACACAACACGGGTTCTAAACAACCTGTTGTCTGGCTTTAATGTCCTGAAGGCGAAGAGTAACAGCCCTCTTATGAGCATCCAAGCCTTCGACTTGAGCCATGGTTGCCACATGAGGACCAAGTTTTGCAAGGCCTTCCTCTGTCAAAGACTGGATGGTTATATACTTCAAAAAAGAGTCCAAAGACACCCCGCTGTACATCCGTGCATACCCATAAGTGGGAAGCACATGATTCGTCCCGCTAGCATAGTCCCCCACACTCTCTGGAGTCCACTGCCCTAAAAACACAGACCCTGCAAACCAAAATTAAAAATTAAAAATTATCACTACCTTTTTTTTTTTATGGCGGATGTATCAAGTGATGTTCACCTGCATTTTCGATAAAACTTTCCCACTTTTCCGCGTCTTGAACATTAATGATCAGATGTTCGGGTGCGTACATGTTAGAAAAAGTAACCGCCTGAGAGTTGAAAACCCAGAAGATTCACGTTGTTAAAAGTCAAAAACGTATTATAAAAAATAAAATGAAAAGAAAAGAAAAACTACTAACCTCTACCATATCGCGTGCAAATACAGTAAAGCTATGGCTAAGAGCTTTTGAAGCAAAGTCTCCTCTCGGAAGACTGTTACATTGCTTGGTGATTTCTTCATCAATGGCTTTTATATCCACACCATCTCCTGCAATCACCAAAACCACCTGGCTATCTGGCCCATGCTCAGCCTAAAAGTAGAAAATTAAACATCAATTTTACAAAAATAATAATTAATAATTAATAATAACAGGGTATTTGAAAAAGTAACCTGAGAAAGCAGATCTGCAGCTATGTGAACCGGACTAGCATATTTGTCAGCAATCACAAGCACTTCAGATGGTCCTGCAGGCATGTCGATGGATACCATAGCCTCACTGTTCTGTCAATATACAAAAAATTGTTACTTTTTTTTTTTTTTTTAAATATAAAATCTGTTAATTATTTATTCATTTTGCCACAAATGAGATCACATACTTGGAGAATCATTTTTGCAGCTGTCACATACTGATTTCCAGGGCCATAAATCTTCTCAACCTTAGGACACGTTGCTGTCCCCCATGCCATAGCAGAAATGGCCTACAAAAGCTTCAAATTATCACCAAAAAAAAAAACAACTTTCTCACAAAAAAGTAAAAATGGTGTGGTGTTGTAGAGAACCTGAGCTCCACCAGCTTTAAGAATGTGAGTCACACCAGCTTTTTTCGCACAATATAACACCTCCTACACATTGTCATTCTTAAATTTTGTAAATAATTTAAATAAAAATAACTTAACTCATCCAGATGGAAACAAATACCTTGCATATGCTTCCATCACTAGAGGGAGGAGTTGCAAGCACTATCGTTTTACACCCTGCAATCTGTGCTGGCTGGTGGACATAATAAACAAAAACTCAAATTACAACCATTTTATTTTAATAAAATAAATTAATAATGGAGATAACTATTATTTCTTACAATGGAAAGCATGAGAGCTGTTGAGGGTAAAACTGCAGTGCCACCTGGAACATAAAGTCCAACAGAAGAAATGCTTCTTGCCACTCGTTTGCATCTCACACCCTAAAAACTCACAAAAGAACGATATTAACTCGAAAGTTGAGGGACTAAATTCATAAAATGTACACAACTTACTTTCATATTCTCGACAACTTTCTCCACTGGTTTTTGTGCAGCATGGAATGCATAGATGTTGCTGTATGCCACATCAAACGATTCACGAACAGCTTCATCAAGCTGAAGCAAGGTTAAAAATAGAGATAGATTATTCCAGATGATAAAAATGCATACTTTAAGGTGTTGGTGTGTTTATACTTTATACTTTGTACAACTATACAACTATACAAGTACCTCTGGATCTGGAAGTTCATTCACATTTACAATAATCTTTTCTAATTCAACTTTGTCAAAGCGTAAAGTATAACTGCAAAACAAGACATAGAACATCATTTGGTGCAAACATTTAATCAAAAAGAAACACCAACACTCCATTCATTAAAAAGAAAAAAGTGTAATAACTCTTTAACAGCAGCATCTCCTCTGTTGCGAACATCATCAACAATTGGCTGGACCTGAAGTAAAACAATTTTGTCAGTGAGACTCACTGTGCTGAAAATGGAAAGTCATTTTCCCCAAAAAAAAAAAAAAAAAAAAAACAGAAAGAGACTCACTGTGCTGAAAATGGAAGAGAAATTGATTCGGGGTCGAGCCTTGAGATTGTCAACCTCAGTTGGTGTAAGCTCAGAGAGTTTATATGATTTCATTGCACTTCTAACAGTGTTAGAAAGTCGTACTACAATGAAACAGCTAGGTTAAGATTTTTGGAAGAAGAAAACTGTTCCACATTAATACAATTTACATGTGAATGCAAGTTAGAGAATATGAATTATAGAATTTCTGTAGTGATACAGTATTAGTTATACCTGGTAAAAAACTTGTGTGACTTTTACTTAATAATTGCCTGTAGACAAGCAAAAGTAGAGGGACTAGGATCAGTTTATTTATATAAGAGTATATACAATCAATTCAGCTTAAACAAGAAGTTTAAAGAGGCAAATAAAAACAGATTTGGGGATTTCATTTGGAAGAAAAACCTGGATGCTAGAGCTCTGAAGGAGCCAATCGTTGATTGGTGTAAAGAAGAAAAACGAGGGGAAGCAGGGCTCTGACTGAAAACCAGTTGACTGTAGGCTCCAGTTGACATTACTTCAAACAATCATTTCACATGTAATTTGTAAAGTTAAGACAATGAAGGCATAAAGTGTACAGAGAACAAAGAAATTGATATATTGTCCATGCAATACTGATTTTTACTTTAAACATTCATAAAATTCAACATCCTAAGATGGCAGACAGATAGAGATTGCAAACAGCTGACAGAGTATATGTTCAGTTATCTACCCTAGAAAACATCCAACTTATAAGTCCATAACCAAATAAAAATAAGCATACACACAAACAACATTATTATGTTCTTAATCCAAGTATACACATTGCAATTTCTACTCGTTTTTTTCTAGGGGAGTATACATTTAGCGGATTCGACTGAACAGCTAACTGTATAAATAATTAAACCGTTACTAAGAATAAAAATCACCAAGTCAATTCTAAAATCCAAATTATCAATTAAGTAGCAAATGATTCGTAAATCCTACTGCATGTCATTTGTAAAGGGTTTTACTTACGATTGGTTAATGAAGTGTTGAAGAGTGATGAAAGAAAAGAGTGACGATCGAGACAAAACGCTGGACAGGTGGCGCGACGTCGAAACCCCCAATGACTAGGAAGCCGGGGGCGACGGAATACGGCGGAACTGGACTGCGGATTTGTTGTCGATTTTAGTCGGGTATTTTTGATATGCGGCTTGGGTCGCTTGTCCCATTTTACATCAGTAAATTACGGTATTAAATTCTCATTATTTTTAAAACTCCCCCTTATACTTCTAAAAAGAACATTTTGCAAAATTAAATTATAAAAAGACAAAACTGCAAATTTAGTCCTTGTGGTTTGCAAAAAACTTTAGATATGATCTAAAAAGTTTTTGACTTGCATAAAAAGTCCAAAATCAAATCTTTTCTGTGGTTTTGGTCCAAATAAATATGAAAAGACCATTTTACCCTTATTATTTCTTGTTTACATTTTTTATTTATTTCAGAATTTAAATAATTATTAAAAAAATAAAAAATAAAACAACACCCTCATTCCTCTCCGTCGTACCCCTCCCCCTTTCTCTCTCCTTTTCTCTTTTTACTCTCTCTTTCTCTCTCTCTCTCTCTCTCTCTCTCTTATCTTATTCTTCCTCCCGAGATTTCACCTACAATTTCTAGATGAACAAACCAGACCATATCCATCATCACCCACCTCCAGCAACCTTGCAAATCTCTAGCTATCTCTCCCATTGTCGGCATCCATCGCCCACTCACCCCACCTAAACCGACTGTAGCCTCTTTATCTCTCTAGATTTCTGGGTATGAACATAAAAATTCATATGAAATCATTTCTGGTTGTGAGTACCAAATACTATTCTGTAAGCTCCCCATTCTTGACCCTAGTTAATGGAACCCACAAATCAGCTTTTCTCCCCAGTGCTATATCCTAATCACCAACAACCAGCGTCCCTAAATTTGAAGCTCTAGCCGTTCTCAGCACATCCAAGAAATCAGAATCATCAGAAAACTTGATTTCTCAAGAACCAATTTGCAACAACAACAAAATCCTTTGAAAACTACCACTTGAAATGCTTCAATGATGACATCGATTCAGTCTCCTTCGGTTCAGAGTAAAATGAGAAGTAGATATGAGGGATGGGAGGCGGGTGTTGACTTCGATTTCAGTTTCAGAAAAGAGGCATAAAAAGCTTTTTAATTTGGATCTTGTGGGGGGAACAATTTCCAGAAGGAAACCTACACATACACACATACATAAATCAATTGTAGATTGGATTTTGTGGGTTTCCTTTTGTGATAGAGATTGTCGTGTGTATGTACGTTCATCAGAAGTTGGTGGAGTAACCAGTGAAATGAGAGAGAGAGAGAGAGAGAGAGAGAGAGAGAGGGGTGATAGAGAGAGAGAGAGAGTACGGTGGGGGTGGGGGTGGAAAATTCTTTTTTTGTTTTGTTTTTTTTTTAAATCAATATAGCATTAAAATACTTATAGAAAAAGGAAAAAAGAAATCAAAATGACATATTTGTCATTTTAAGTTTTTTTGGACCAAATATCAAGAAAAACCTTGATTTTTGAAAACTTTTTGAACCTTATCAAAAGTTTTTTGAATACCACATGGACCAAATTTGTAGTTTTGTCTTAAAAAAAATAACATTTCGTTTGGTAGGGATTAATAATAAAATTTGCTATATTGAATTTGTTATCTTTTGGTATGAAATTTCTAAGATTTTAACATGTTGGTTGGTGACCATTTTACCCTTCCCTATTACTTTTTAGTGAATTCAAACGTCTAATTATATAAAAAACCAAAAAATTTTCTTAAATAATTATTAAAAAAATCATAAACATCATTTTAAATCCAAATCGAACATAAATCAAAATGAACACAAATCCAAATCCTCAAATGTTATTGTTTGATGCCGAAATCTGAAACTTGATTTAACGAGGTTTGAAATGTTGAAATCATATGTACTGATGTGTTCATCTGATTTCAGAAAAATAGACATTTCAAACTACTAATATGATTTCAGGAAAAAAAAAAGCATCAAATAATATTTTCGTATCCAGACATTACCACAATGAGCTTTAATACATCAGATTTCAGCATTAATACATCTAGAAAAGGTATTTCAGGAAGAAGAAGAAAAAGATCAAAACAACCTTGATATATTAAAGCCATCGATTTTCAGAGGACATTACAACATCGATTTCAGAACTCGATTTCAGGGGAAAAAGAGAAGGAAACCCTTACCTGCAGAAGTGACAGAGGTGGAGGCGAAGGCTGGACTGGCAAGTTCCTGTGTTTTAATTTTAGGGTATAATTGTCTTTTGGTTTAATTTAGAGATAGATAAGCATCTGATTTTTTAAGAAGCAAATAAATATTAAAAAATATTTTTTAAGAGTGAAAAGTTAAGAAATTACCCATAGAAAAATTAATAGACACTTATACGTCTAAAATGTTTATTACTTATATGAGAACATTTTGACAAAATGAAATTATAATAAATTAACATTTCGTTTGGTGAGGATTAATAATAAAATTGGCTATATTGAATTTGTTATCATTTGGTTATGAAAATTTCAATCGAACAGACCCTAAATTATTATAACTGTAGCTACTTTTACTTGAATAAATTAGCCATGGAAGCGTTGATATTTTTTCACAAAATGATATAATTTAATTTTACTTGATAACGAGGTGATAATGACTATTTAATAGAAAAAAATTTACTTATTATTTCTAGTTTAAATATCGACTATTATCTAAAAAATCGTCTTGCCGTTCTAGCTCAGTTGGTAGAGCGCGTGGCTTTTAACCACGTGGTCGTGGGTTCGAGTCCCACGGATGGCGTAAACAATTATGATTTTTTTACCGAGTCGACGCATAGTCGTGGGTTCGAGTCCCACGGATGGCGTAAACAATTATGATTTTTTTACCGAGTCGACGCATATAAACAATTCAGTTGAAACTTATATCAAAAGTTCAAAACTTTAGGTTTGAATATCTATGTTCTTTATGATGGTGTATTATTACATTCATAAAACACATTGAAATGATTGTTACTAATGCTAAATAATGATGGAGAGTTATGGGAGAAATGGAGAATCCAATGGTCATTCACAAACTAATATTTCATAACACTCCCCCTTGAATGACGATTGTATTATGCCTCGTTAAAACCTTCATCGGTAAAACCTCATGGGAAAAACCATTTGTTAAGGAAAAAGAGTACATGATTAATAATAGATATTTGGAACAATTGTCTCGTTAAAAACCTTGCTAAGAAAACCCAGTGGGAAAAACATAGCTAAGGAAAAGAGTACAATGTGTTTCCAACTCCCCCTGATCATCATATCACTTGATTTCCTTAGAGCGTCGCATTCCAATATTTTGTACCATGTTTTCAAATTTGGATGTAAGGAGCGCTTTAGTGAACAAATATGCTAAGTTGTTACTTGATTGAATTTTCTGGATGTTGATGTCACACTCTTTTTGAAGATCATGAGTAAAAAAAACTTTGGTGATATATGTTTGGTTCTGTCTCCTTTGATAAACCCTTCCTTGAATCGAGCTATACAAGCCGCATTATCTTCATATAGTATGGTTGGAGCATCTCTGTTAGAAGTTAGACCACAACTCTCACGAATGTGATGAGTTAAATTTCTTAACCAAATATATTCACGGCTTGCCTCATGAATTGCTATAATCTCTGTTTGGGATCGAGCTTTGTGTGGATCAGACAAATATCCAACATTTGCATAACCAATTAACTCCGCATTTGATGAATTTGAATAATATAAGCCCATATCCATTGTATCTCGAAGATATCAAAGAATGTGTTTAACTCCATTCCAATGTCTTCTTGTTGGGCAAGAACTATATCTTGCTAATAAGTTTACAGTAAAAGATATATCAGGTCTCGTATTATGAGCAAGATACATCAGTCCACCAATAGCACTAAGATATGGTACTTCGGGACCAAGAAGTTTTTCATGTTTTTCAAAGGCCGAAACTGGTCCTTTTTGGCATCTAAATGCCTTACTACCATTGGGGTACTCAATGGATGTGAGTTATCCATATAAAATAAAACCTTTTAAGCACTTTTTCTAGATAACTAGATTGATATACAAAAACTCCATTTTTGGTGTGCTCAATTTGAAGACCCAAACAAAATTTCATTTTACCAAGATCTTTCATTTCAAAATTTTCTTTCAAACAAGAAGTGACATTTTCCAATTCTCCAGGAGTTCTAATTATGTTCAAATCATCTACGTAAACAACAATTATCACAAATTCTGATCCGGATCTTTTTATAAATACACATGGGCTTAATGGATCATTTTTATAGCCCTCTTTTAAAAGAAATGTACTTAAACAATTGAACCACATACGGGCAGATTGTTTCAATCCATACAAAGATTTATTTAATTTTACCAAATATACTTCACGAGAATTAGAAGTTTGTGCTTCTGGCACCTTAAACCTTTATGGGATTTTCATATAAATATCATTCTCAAGTGAACCATATAAATAGGCGGTAACTACATCCATCAGACGCATCTCCAATTTTTCATGTGTTGCCAGACTTACTAGATAACGGAATGTAGTTGCATCAACCACAGGAGAGTATGTTTCTTCATAATCAATTTCGGGTCTTTGGGTAAAACCTTGTGCAACAAGTATTGCTTTATATCTCACAACTTCATTTTTCTCGTTTCTTTTGCGCACAAATACCCATCCGTATCCCACTGTTCTTACTCTGTTTGGTGTACGGACTACAGGTCCAAAAACTTTTCGTTGCGTAATAGAATTAAGCTCTTTATTTATTTTATCTTTCCATTTTGGCCAATATTTTCTATTCATACATTACTCAATAGATTTAGGTTTAAGATCCTCATTTTCTTTATAATCGCGCACGGAACATGATATGAAAAATTATCGTCGACGTCTATCTTATTTCGGTTCCATCTTATTCCTGTCATGACATAATTTATTGAGATCTCATCATTTTCATTTTTTCAGGTACCTTATTTTGTTTTGTTATGTCATTAGGCTCTTCTAGAGCTTCATTAATCTTTTCCAGAGATTCTGTTTTCTCTTTTGGACCATCAATTGTATTTGCTTTATTTCATTTTCAAGGATTTTTATCTTTGGAACCGGCTGATCTTCCACGCTTCAGGCGTGCCTAAGATTCATTTGCAGTTGTGTTTTTTTTCTTCCTTCTGTGATATCAGTTCTAACTTGAGTAAGTATAGCTGGTACATGAGACTTTGTTACCCACTTAGGGTTAGTAAATGCTTCTGGCAATTGATTTGCTACATTTAGTAAATGAATTATCTTTGTTATTTCATGTTCACATTGACTTGAACGAGGATCTAAAACTGAAAGTGATAATTCCTTTCAAGAGATTTTATTTTCCAGCTTCTTTATTTCTTCCCCTAATGTTGGAAAATATGATTCATCAAAATAATAATCATCAAATATAGTTGTAAATAAATCTCCAATTGATGATTTTAAATATTTTACTATAGATGGAGATTCGTATCCAACATAAATTCCCATTCTTCTTTGAGGACCTATTTTTGTGCGGTGAGGTGGAGAAATAGGTACATAAATTGCACATTCGAACGTCCTTAGATGGGAAATATTTGGTACATGACCGCAAACCAGTTGAATAGGGGAGAAAGTATGATAACTAGTTGGCCTGATGCGTATAAGTGATGCCGCATGTAAAATTGCATATCCCCATGTCGATGTAGGAAGTTTAGAATGCATTAGTAATGGTCTTGCAATTAATTGAAGGCGTTTGATTAATGACTCAGCTAAACCATTTTGTGTATGAACATATGCAACATGATGTTCAATAGTTGTCCTAATCGACATGGAATAATCATTAAAAGCTTATGATGTAACTTCTCCAATATTGTCAAGTCAAATTTCCATAATTGGGTAATCGAGAAAATGTGTCGTAGGCGGATTATTTGTGCTAGTAATCTTGCGAAAGCGAGATTACGGCTAGATAACAAGCACACGTGTGACCATCTAGTTGATGCATCAATTAAGACCATAAAATATCTAAATGGTCCACATGGTGGATGAATTGGTCCACATATATCCCCTTGAATTCATTCTAAAAAACTAGGACTTTCATACACAACTTTATTAAATGATGGACGGGAAATTAATTTTCCTTGAGAACATGCAACACAAGACAATTCAATAGCTTGAAAAATCTTCTGGTGTTTCAAGGAATGTCAACTTGAAATTTCAATTATTTTGCGCATCATAACTAATCCGGGATGGCCGAACCGGTCATACCAAACTTTGTAGATGTTATCATACCTTTTATTTTCAATAGCATGAGATTCAATCATTCTAATATTTGTATAATACAATCCGGAGGACAATACGGGTAATTTTTCCAAAAGACTTTTCTTACCCGATATCATTTTTGTGATATTGAGATACTCTTTATCACCATCATTGGTTGTTTCAACATGATATACGTTGGACCGAATATCCTTAAAACTTAATAAATTTATTGATGATTTTAATGAAAATAATGCATCACCAATTGTCACTTGTGGTAATACTCTATTCGCTCTTCCGGAGCCTTTAATCTTAGTGATTTAGACGAAAATAATGCATCACTAATTTGTAATTAGTGTCCCTTGTTTTAATATTATATTCGCTCTTCCGGAGCATTCAATCATTTTTGCATTACCTATTATTATATTAACATTTTATTCTCTAATTGATAAGTAAGCATAATACTTTTCATTATTTAAAATGTTATGTGTTATTGCATTGTCTGCAAGAAATATATCATCATTATTTCTTTTGCGAATATCAATATTTCTTTTCAATATATAAATAAAACATAAGAAACATTCGTCTTGGAGAAACAAATTCATATTTTATTTCATTGATAAGATTGTGATGACATCATTTCTCATGAAACGAATATGACATAAAAACATAATAAATGTCATGAAACAAAACTACACATTTATTCTGATCAATCACCATCTATATCACCATTTGTCCCTTCGGGGTTGACAAGAAAATCGACAACATCCAAATGTGTCATTTCTGGTTGATCTTCATGGATATCACTTCGAATAAAATTTGTTTCGATATTTTTCATTATATTTTAGAGAATCTTGATAAAGATCAACAAAATGCTTTGGTAAGCGGCACGTACAAGACTAATGATCGGTCATTCCACATTAATGATAAACATTTTCAACTTTTTTTTTTTTTTTTTTTTTGCCTTGACCACTTTATCATTAAGATGTGGATTTTTTCTATTTTCCAACTTCTGGTGGTTACTTGCAATCTTGTTATTTTTTATGATAATTGTAATAACCTCCACAACATCGGTTAGACCCATGACTATTATGATTATATGATGTTGCATTCACTTCAGGGAATGCACTAGAACCAGTCGGGATTGATTGGTGATTTTTCATCAATAACTCTTGTTTTGTTTAGCCACAAGAAGACATGAGATTAATTCATATTTATTTTAAACCTTTCTCATGATATTGCTACTGCAGGAGCATGTTAGTAGTATGAAAACTAGAGAAAGTTTTCTCTAGCATGGTTTTCCATAATGAAAATAGAAATCAAAATAAAGACTTGTATGTTAAGGAATTATTAGTTAAGAAATTCCATAAAATAAGTTGCAAGCATTGACATGTAAAATTATAAAAAATACATACCTGAAAATGACAAGAACAATAAGGAGTTAGCTATATGGTAGAGTCGTGCTGATAACGTGTTATGAAATATGATCAAATAACAAGATAAATTATAGAGTAAAGAAAGATATGAGAGTAGAGAGAACTTTTATTCCAATACTTGTGAAGAAATTATCAAGTTTCTAATACATATGGCTCACTATTTATACTATCCAAATAAGAAGAAAGATGAGCTATAATATGAATGCACATTATGATGGTGTATTATTACATTCATAAAACACATTGAAATGGTTGTTACTAATGCTAAATAATGATGGAGAGTTATGGGAGAAATGGAGAATCCAATGGTCATTCACAAACTAATATTTCATAACATGTTCAAAGTTGTTGACGGATTTCGACCTTTTTTTTTCTTCCGTGAAGTATTAATTTTTGGAAAAGGTTTAAAAAAATTCCAAAAACTTTTTTTAACAAAAAAATCTTATTATTTTTAGAAAATCATATAATCTGTCATTTGTTGTGCAAATATAAAAAATAGTTTTTTTTCGTTAATTTGAACAAAATGTTAAATAATCGGGATCTTTCTATTAAAAAAAAATCGAGACTTTTTTGAAATTTTTTCCAAAAATTTGAGACTTTTCGATAGATTTTTCTTTTTCTTTTCTGGTGAATTCCTGATATCACATGTTGTTTAAGGTCCATTATTATTTTCTGCTGATTAAAATATAAACAAGTCTTTCAGTTTGAATGTTTTGTTGGTGAAATCAAGCTCAAGTGAATGTCTTGGCTTACTATAAACATTCTATGTTGTTGTTTTGGAGTTGATTATGAGTTGGTTTGTATTAAACAATGATTATGAAATTTGAGTGATAATAACCTCAACGCATGGCTGATGCATTTAGTAATGATGAAATTAAGGTTAGGCATTTTATTTGAAAAGAGATAAGAGGTGTTACATGGTTTTAAAAACTGAAAATGTGGGGAAAAGTATATGGGTGTGTGTATTAAGAAGTGAAGTGAAACGAGGGTGTTATGGTTTGTTGGTGAATCCAAGGAGTCTCTGTCGGTAGTCCTGTTCCATGATAGGTAGGCCCTCACACAACTTGATGGCTAGTTCCCAGCCAAGCAACTCCTTGGCCTTGGTGATCACCAACTTTCTTTGGCGAGGATCATCCGATGTTATCTACATGTTTAATTTCCAATTTCAAATTGATCAATTGCATATGCAAAATAAACCAACCCATCATCATTGGCATTCATTGCATTTGCATGTATTGTTTTGTTATAAAAAAAAAAGACCAATTACGGTTTTAAGTAACTAACCTCTTTGATAGTCTCAGAAATTTCAATGATGGTGACTTCACCTGGATTCCCAACGTTGATTGACCATGTATGGCTTCCTTCCATAAGTTTTATTAGACTAGAAACATGGTAATTGGTAAACATAAAAAGAAGTTAACCACTTTGAAGTTTGAATTGCAATGTAAGTAAAAGAATATACAAGTTGGTTGGTTGTAGTTGTAGCTTACTGTATCAGAGACATAACAAAAACTTCAAGTCCGAGTTCCAGGTGCTTGAACAGTTAACGCCTCATTCTTGCATATCAATGTCGAGATCAAACAAGCCCTAAGCCCAACCCTGGGAGGGAGGGGTAAAAGTGAAAGATGTAATGTAGGTAATTGATGACAGAAGGGTAGGTAGGTAGGTGTATTATGTTGTTATCGGATTACTTGAGCTATGAAATTTCTGACAACACGGCCATCATTGATGTTCATTCTTGGACCATATGTATTGAATATCCTAGCAATCCTTATTTATGTTCAATGCAACTTACTTTATTCAAATATTTATCTTAATTCTTACTTGAAACAATCTACATACTCATACCAATGTCCTAATAAGAAAAACAAATTTCAAAATACAAATTACAATGCTATAAAAGGCTAGATTTTTTAGAGTACAATGCCTTAGTAAGAAAAACTCGAAACATATAATGATGTAATAGAGAGATATGAAAGCATGAAGTTATAATATACATAAAAAAGATAAAGGTGTGTTGCTCTTTCTAGGGTTTGACACGACGTGTTGGAGGAACCAACATGGCGTATCTAAACTGAAGAAATGCAACTTTCTTTAAGGTCAACACAACGTGTTTATGGAGCAACACGTCGTGTTGGCGGCTGGTTGAGAAAACCCTAATTTTCAGGGTTTTGCACCCTATATAACCTTCTTAAGTCCCAAAGGGTGGTCTGTTATCACCCTCCAACTCCCCATATCGACCCTTGAGAACCTTAATCATCTTTCCCTCTTATTTGTGAACTAGTGTGGTGTTTTTGGAGCCAAAGAAGGAAGGAGTTAGAAGAAGGAAGTAAGGATCCAACAAGCAAGTCCTTATCCTTCAATTTGACACTCTTTTGGACCTTTGTAAGTGTCCAAGATCCGATTTTTATTCCTCTATGTTGCTAAATCTTGAGTTTTGGCCTTTTTTCTTGTTGTTCTTGAATGAGAGAATGGTTAGATCTCATAAAGATAGCAACTTTATGAATCTCCATGTCAAAGTGGCGTTGTAGAGTATTGGATCTGGCCTATAGTCGAGTTTTGATGCCATGCATGGAGAGTAGGTCATAAATCCCCATTTTTGACCTATTTTGGGTTCAAGACATGCATTAGACATGCATTTCTATAAAGCACCGACCTGTGGGATGGTTGTGGTGCTAGAATCTCTTTTGGAAAGGATGGGTTTCCAACTTTAAGGATTTAGTGATTCTTGGTTAAGCCTTTGAACCTTTAAGCCTTGTGGTTGGGTTTTGAGACCATTGGAGTAGTCCCAAAGGATAAAATTGGAAGATTTATCCTTCTTGATATCATTTGGTTCAAGATCTGAGCCTTGGAGTCCCTGGAATCGAAGAAAACAACTTAATGTATTAAGTTGCTGGAACTTGGGCAAACACGACATGTTTAAAAAGCCAACACAACATATTGGCTGGAGTTTTCCTGATCGTCTGGATGCTATCGAAACATGGTGTGTTTTCTAGTAAACACTATGTGTTGGGTCAAAATGGATTGTTGACCTTGACCGTTGACTTTGACTTCGAACAAGTTTGACCCTAAGGGTATTTTGGGTATTGTTGGGATTTTGATGGAATTCATCATTTGATGGTTGTAGGCATTTGAGTTGAGAGCTGAGATTCGGAGTCGGACATTAACAGTTCTGTCCTTCTTGTGATGTGAGTTGTCTTCACTGTACTTGCGGGTCAAAGGCACCAATGACAACCTATTGGATTGATATCTTGTTATGCAAGCTATTGTATTGTTATGATCTGTTAGATTGGTATCCTGGTAGATAGGATGTTGCTATGTTGTTATGATTTGTTAGATCGGTATCCTGGTAGATAGGATGTCGCTATGCTGTTATGATTTTTAGATTGGTATCCTGGTAGATAGGATGTTGCTATGTTGTTATTATCTGTTAGATCGGTATCATGGTAGATGGGATGTTACTATGTTGTTGTGATCTATTAGATCAGTATCCTGGTAGATAGGATGTTGATATGTTGTTATGATATGTTAGATTGATATGTTGGTAGATAAGATGCTGTTATGCTTAGTGATCTGTAGATCTGTGTGACTGGCTGTAGATTGTTATATGATTATCTATTATATGTGCACATATTTGTTCGGTGGTTGAGGCTTCACTACTTTGTGCGTAAGACAATGATACGGGGCATTCCAACCCGATGGTTGAGGGCCTAGGGTATTCCATCACGAGGATGATTGGACCCATAGTATGTTGGCATTCCAACCCGATGGTTAAGGGGCTTGGGGTATTCCAACCAGATGGTTGATTGGACCCATAAAACATTGGCATTCTAACCTGATGGTTGAGGGGCTTGGGGTATTCCAACCCGATGATTGATTGGACCCATAATATGTTGGCATTCCAACCCGATGGTTGATGGGTCTGGGGTATTCCAACCTGATGGTTCATTGGACCCATAGTATGCTATTATTATATTTATTTTATTGTTTGTATGTTGGTAATCTGGGGGAACTCACTAAGCTTCGTGCTTACAGTTTTGGTTTATGGTTTCAGGTACTTTAGTGGATCGTGGCAAGGCGAAGGCGTGACCGTACACATCCTTGGTTTTACAACTAATTATATCTTGGGAGACTCTGATTTTAAATAATGTTTTGGAAATAATAGTTTGTAAACACTTTTATTAATGAATGGGATTACTTTTGAAAGGTTTAAATGTATTGAAATTTTTTGGGATGTTACACTTGGCTTACTAAACATTCTCTGTTTGAATGTTTTGTTGGTGAAATAAAGCTTATGCTTGAGTGAATGTATTGGCTTACTAAACATTCTTTGTTGTTGTTTTAGAGTTGATTATGAGTTGGTTTGTATTAAACAATGATTCTGAAATTTGACTGATAGTAACCTCAACGCCTGGCCTGGTGCATTTGCTAATGATGAAATTAAGGTTTAGGCCTTTTATTTGTAAATAGATAAGATATATGGGTGTTACATTGTTTTAAAAACTGAAAATGTGGGGAAAATTGTGTGTGTATTAAGAAGTGAAGTGAAATGAGGGTGTTATGGTTTGTTGGTGAGTCCAAGGAGTCTCTGTCTGAAGTCTTGTTCCATGAGAGGTAGGCCCTCATGCAACTTGATGGTTGGTTCCCAGCCTAGCAACTCCTTGGCCTTGGTGATCACCAGATTTCTTTGGTGAGGATCATCTGGTGTGTTGTCTACATGTTTAATTTATACTTTCAGGTTGATCAGCTGTGTATGCATAATAAACCAACCCATCATGATTGGCATTCATTACACTTACATGTATTGTTTTGTTATAACAAAAAAAAACACCAACTACAATTATAAGTAACTAACCTCTTTGACAGTGTCAGTAAGTTCAATCATGGTGAATTCACCTAGATTTCCAATGTTGATTGGCGTTGTATGGCTTCCTTACATAAGTTTTATTAGACCAGAAACCTGGTAATTGGTAAACATAAAAAAAATTAACCACTTTGAAGTTTGAATTGCAATGTAACTAGAAGAATATACAAGTTGGATGGTTGTAGTCAAGGTTCTAAAGGGCGTGAGGCGTGGTGTGGTGCCAAGGCCAAGCGTCAAGCTTAGCGATCCATGGCTATTTTCAAGGAGTGATGTAAGGCAAGGCTAAGCGTCAAGTTTACCATATAAATATAAATTTGTATTAGACACAACTCCTTTCGCCATAGCACGCTATATCACGCCTTGCCACGCGCCACGCCTAATAGCAATGTTATGAGGCTTTCATAACGGTGAAGCCAAGCCTCACGCAATGGCATGCCTTGGAGCTCCTTTTAGAACACTGGTTGTAGTTGTAGCTTACCATGTCATAGACATAGCAAAAACGTCGAGTCTGAGTTCCAGGTGAAACAGTTAACGCCTCATTCCTACATGTTGATGTCGAGATCAAACAAACCCCAAGCCTAAGCCCCAAGAGGGAGGGGGTAAAAGATGTAATGTAGGTGATTAATGAAAAAGGGTAGGTAGGTAGGAGTATTATGTTGTTACCGGATTGCTTGAGCTATGAAATTGCTGACAACACGGCCATCATCGATGTCCATTCTTGAACCATATGTATTGAATATCCTAGCAATCCTTATTTTTGTTCAATGCAACTTACTTTATTCAAATATCTATCTTAATTCTTACTTGAAAGAATCTACATACTAATACAATGTCTTAATAAGAAAAACAAATTTCAAAATAGAAACTACAATGATATAAAGGGCTAGATTTTTCATAGTACAATGTCTTAGTAAGAAAAAATCAACACATATAATGATGTACTGGAGAGATGAAAGTGGGTAGTTATAATATACATAAAAAGATAAAAGTGTATTACTCTCTCTTGCTCTTAAAAGTAAAACCATCATCTTTTGAAAATGCAAAATGATGTGCAACAAAACACGTGATTTTATTGTGTAATGCCTTAAAGGGTAAACAAATAGAAATGCAATATTGTAAAGGAAAGAAATCAAAGTAGATTGCGATATTACATAAAAATGAAAGTTTACCTTTAGCCATAAAAATTAAAACCATTGTTTTTGCAAAATGAGTGCTATACTACCAAAAAATGTGATTTTGGATAAGTACTCATTTTTAAGCATTAATAATATTTCAAAATTTGTTCAAATCGCGGATTCTTTAAAAACTATGTTTCTTTTACCTTTTCCATTTTGCATTTTTACAAAGAACAATAGTTAGCATGCTACTAATCATAAATAGGGGTGAGTTTCATAACAGTGTACCCGTTTTAGGGACCGGAACTGCCATGGAACCGTCGATTCTGGAACCGGAACCGCCTTATGCGATTCCGGTTCCGGTTCTTGGTTTTTTGGAACCACTAACCGCTGGGTAACCGTCGGTATGATTAATTTCAAATTTAACATCAAATTGATGTTTGCACACAAAAAATGTTAATACGTCTGCATGATTAATTTTCTATCTAAATGGGTCACACATGCTTTTTAGAGTTATGCTACAGTTATCGTTTGATTCTTACTTCTTGATGCTTAATGAATGACTAGTTTGATTTTATTAATAATTGTTTTTTTGTAAGTATGAAAAATATAGAGGTTTTTTAAGATATTAAAAGTCTAAAAAACTAACGAACCGGGTACCCACTTTTGGAACCGCTGCTCGTCGGTTCCGGTTCCGGTTCCAATATTTTAGGAACCGGTATCACCGGTTCCAGTTCCGGTTCCAGTCAAATATGGCGGTTACCCGCCTATGCTCACCCTAATCATAAAAGTATCATATATGTAGTCATCATAAGAAAAAGGTAAGACAATGTTCACCTATTCCATGTTGCCTATGGTAATCAAACATCAAAGTCTCAGCTACTCGCTTTCCCTCATCATAATAACTTCTAACTCCTAAAATAGACATGTAAGGTTACACAATAGATTAGCCTTTTAGGAGGATTTTTTCCTCATCACATGGTTGTAGTACCATGAATAAATAGTTTATTAAAGTCTATGTGAAGCGTAAGTGTGGTCAAATTTACCAACGGTATTGGCATTTCCCCAGTAAATCTCATCCTCATCCTGAGGATGGACAAGGGGATCTCCATAAACCTCTAAAGTTGATGTCAACAATATTCTGTAAACATAACATAGCAACAAAATTATAAAATTCGTCTAACAATCATATTAAAAAAGTATAAACATAAAACACAAGTTTCTGAGCTAGCTCCAACTCGCTTGGCTAGTCCCAACATGTTCAAGGTTCCAGTCACATTCATCTTGATTGTCTGTTGAATGTGAATAATTAATGAAGGGTGATATGCAATAAATAACAATAAAAACACAATGTTGTATCAGAAAGAACTATAACATAAATATATGGAAGTATGTTGCTATACATTGCATTTAGCCCATCCATAAATCAGGGTAAAAAGAAAGAAAATAAGGAACATTTTTCTTTTCTTTTCGGGAAACAGGGGTGAAAATAGAAAGAAGGAAAACTTGCATGGTGTAGAATTAGTTTCACGATTAACAAAAGTGATTAAACTTAAATCTCGATCGGATACCTTCACAAAATTATATTTGTAAAATATTAGGGAAGCAGGACATGCTAGATGATATATATGATCCATTTCAACCATCAATGGTTCTGTGATGTTTGTATCATAAAGAATAGATTGAAAAGCAACATATGTCAAAAATATGGTTACAGTTATAATAAGCAATGTGTAGAGTTAAAAGAAAAGGTAAACTATACTAAATGGATTATCTAATAGCATCAATGAAACATAAAGATCTTACAGTAATCTTGCATAATGTGAATACATACCATACTGAAAAAGATCAAATCTTGGGTGACCAAACCATTATCTAAGGTTATCCTTTGATCTAGTAAAGTAATTATCCACTACTATCACCTGATTTAGTATAATCTATAAGTACCAAAACAACAACAATTTTATAAAAACGTATTTAAAAAATGCACCTCGTTTTTTTTTTTTTTTTTTTTTTTTTTCATTTTACATCAATCTGTCCACCAAGTGAGAACCAATGAAACCAGTTCCTCCAGTAATCAATATACTCATGTTGGCCTGAAAATATTACAATCAGACACGATTCAGCTTCAAATGACTACAAATTCCTTAAACTAAAACACATAATGATTTCAAGATACCTCTCATTTCAGTATCAATATCAGAAATAGGGAAAATCAAAACAACTCGTCGAGTTGACCAACCAACTTGATGAGTTTGCCCGAGACCCAACAACTTAATGCATTAAGCTGCCTTCATTGAATCCAAGAGCTTCAAAGCATCGATCAAAATGAGATCAAAATGAGATCTAGGAGTGTAAAGTTTCCAACTTTAATCCTATGAACCACCTAAATGGGTCCAAACCCGAATCCCAGGCTTGAAAGAGTGAGGGCTTAACCATTAAGCACTTAATCATCAAACACAATACTTTAAAGTGTAGATCTGACCCCATAAGGCTAGATGGCCACGTAAAGTTTCCATTTTTACTCTTAAGCGTGACTAAAAGGAGCTCAAAATCTCAAAAAGGGCTACATGAAAGACTAATATAACAACCGTTATTTCAAGTCAGTGTTAATGGTCTAGGGCAATCATTGTAAGATATAATAAATTAAAATAAAATGTTAGATAAAATCGATATCTAAGAAGAAAGTTGTATTGATCATTACAAGGATTCCAGAAATACAAAGAACGCCGAAATCTGAGTTATAACGAAGAAGTTATGGTCAATCAAAGTTTCGTAACAGAACCGACACAACGTTATGTGTTGTAAAAAGTGAGTTTACAACAAAATGATTGTTAGCCTTAGAAATCTGTAGTATACGTTAAACTGAGAGCGTGCATAAAAAGAACGTCTAAATCTGACTTCATATAAGAAAGTTATGAATTTTCTAAGATTTGGCATAGAAGTGTGCAGCACGAAATTCAAATTACAGATCGAGCAATTTTTAGACAACACAACCTAAACGAGAAGCGAATATCTCATCAATAGTAGCTCAACGGTAAAAAGACAGATGAAAATGGACGTTGGATGAACAAGTTATGAATTTTTAAGGGACATTTTTTGTCCGGCCTGTTAAAAATATAACTAAAAATAAATCAAAGTTAGCCGATGTGATCTAAACAAAACGTGTAGAGTACGGTCTTACCTACGTGTGGATATAAAGAACGTTGAAAACGAAGCTCATATGCCAAAGATATGAATTTTTGAAGTTCAAGGCACACATTTCAAAGCTTATCCGAAGGAACACCTCGCGTACGAAGGTACGCTAAGCGTACCGAGGTACGCCTTGCGTACGAAGAATGTACGCTACATGGTCTATTTTTATTCTGTGGTACGAAGCGAGCCACATACCACCATCCAAAAATCTGACGCGTTCCATTTATGCCCCGTGTACTGCGAGACTACCCCCCGCGTAGTGCGAGGGCTACTTAAGAAGCAAAGTGTTAATCGAATCACCATTTTATCAAGTGAGTTCATACCCTTGTGTTTTCACGATTTTTCATTGTTTGGGGCGGGGGGGGGGGGGGGGGGGGGGAGAGGTACAAGTAAAGCATAAGAAATCTTGTGTTAATATTTAAATTATTTCAAATAGTATCAATCGTCATCGTTATTAAAAACATATATTTATATATAAATAATTATATAATTAATATCTAAGAGGCTTAGAATTAGTGACTTTGCTTTATTTCATGTTCCTTGTTTGGTTGTGGGCTTAGCGTAGAATCATTTATTCAACTGTCTTTTCAATCGTAATTATTTATATATATATATATATATATATATATATATATATATATATATATATATATATATAAGGTTTATTTCAAAAACATAGATTTATGATAATAAACACACATGTCTGTTGAGAATTTAAAGGCTTTTATGTCGGGAAAACAAACATATAAACTATAATTGGTATAGTTTATGGAACTTACACATCATATTACCAAGTTCAAAATACAATACGAAAAACAAATATATAAACTATAATAGGTATAGTTTATGGAACATATGCACTATTTTACCAAGTTCACATCACAATACAGAAAAACAAATATGCACTATTTTACCAAGTTCAGATCATAATACAGAAAAACAAACATACAAAAGATAATAGGTATAGTTTATGAGATATGCATACAATTATTCATTATTAAAAGGGTTTTCAGTTCATTTAACAAAAGGGTATTACATTTTCATTTACCAAAGGACATTATATTCATTTGATAAAGGGTTTTCAGTTTATTACTCGTAAACTCGTTTAAGCAATTTGTGAGACGCCTTCAAGTACTTATCTAAGTGCCAACGAAAGTCCTAACTTATAACCAGAGTCTCTTGTAGGGAGAGCGAAATATTTGTGTATAGATCTATATGAGACTGAAAATCCCGCACCTTAACTGCTAGCTATAGTTAGGCCGACACGCCTGGGGTGAAAAATGTTGTTAACGTTTTCGACGCTTGAAGAATTTCGTGTTCAAGCCATCTTAGGTCAGAATATGGTTATAAGAACTCACATGGAGAAAACAACGACACATTTACGAAGTAATATGTTTTCAGATGGTTTCATTTGAACATTAACTTTACATTTGGTTTACAGGGCAACATACTTTCAAATAGTTTTATATAATAATAAAACTACATTACACGATTTCTCAGTACAACAAGGATTACATTTCTAGAAACATATGTTTAAAGGGATTACATACTAGTACAACTACAATATACTATTTTCCTAGTACAATGTGACTTACAATTCAGAAAGGACTATTATGGTTTATTTTATGATAACTTAGCGTATACATTAGGGTTATATATAATTAAAATCCTATAGGTATTTGAATGTGTGTTTCCGCCTTATTTCCTGATCCTTGTTTGGTTGTGGATTTAGGGCAGAATCACTCATTCGACTGTCCGTTCGATCTTGATTATATATAACTTGTATACTCTAAGTGATCATAGGAGGAAGCAGTATGGTTCACACCACTTACATAAATTAAAACTTCGAATTACAGATTACAAACATACGAAACTTATACATTTTGGTATTAAGGTATTAAGATTGCGTTATATTTACAACAGAAAATATAGGATTTTCTGGATAAACACATTTACGTTTTCAAGGAACAAAGAACATACTTTTATATACCAAATGCTTATAAACTCACCAACTTAAATGTTAACACTTTTTCAAACCACATGTATTCTCAGGAAATTTGTAGACAGATACCCTCACAGGTTTCATGAAGATGGGTCATAGTAACATCACGTTTTAACTTTTGCTATACTTTTGATGTTATCCAAACAATGTTTTGAACACAATGTAAATTATTAATATGATGATTATGTTGCTTTGATTACTCTTATTCAATTGTTGTGATACTATACATGATGTCATCAGCCCCCGAACGTTTACGTCGTTCTGGTTTGAGGGTGTGACATTAATGAATGCATGAAGCCCTTGAACCCATAAAGTTGGCACCTTTATGCCAAAAGAGCGCATGAAGATCATAGATCTAAAAGAATAAACACTTGGGACTTTTACTTCCCCAACAACCACCCATCCATGGTTAAAAGCATACAATCTAACCCGAGAATATATCTAAGCAAATATTAAACAAGGTTAGAACTTTATACCCGAAATATGCTGGAAATGGAGCATAGAATCAAGATCTGAAAGCTCTTGCTTGAACCACCACCTTACACCAAGCTTCTCTTCCTCCAATGAGCTTCAAACACACCTACAATGAGCTCACAACACTCAAGGAGGCTCTAGGGTTTCGAGATTAGGGTTAGGGATTATGGTGGCTAGGAATAAGGCCAACACCTGGGACTTAAGGTGTTTAAATAATGTGTAAAACCCTGGAATTAGGGTTTATCAATCAACGCCCAACTCGTCGAGTTCCCTTCACCAACTCGCCGAGTTGGTTGATAAATATGCGCGACCCAAAGGCCTTTAGCACATCGAGTTTCCCACCATTAACTCGACGAGTTGGTCTTTATAATAGGGGATTTATTTCACAATTAACCTTTTAGATTCCGAATGATACATGTAAATCTTGGGCTTGGCATTTATTAAAACTTGGTTAATATTTTTGGATCCACCAGACCCTCTCGATTCCTTATACCCGCTCGTCCCACCATTCGACCCGACAGAAGCCTTCATCTTTCCCTTGCCGCTTTGATATCTCCGATTTGAGGCTCCACCATGCTCAACGAATAGGGCTTGTGATTGATCTTTCTCACCACCATAAGACTCATCTTCTATGATCCTTTCTTCATATGCCTTTATCTTGCTGACTACACCATCGAAATTAGTCTTATTCAGGTCTAGTATCTGTTTTAGTGATGCTACCATATGCATGAACTTTCGTGGCAATGACTTAATGAACTCCTTTACTAGTTTGGATTTTTCGATCACAGATCCTAATGTTGTCGATTTTGAAGAAATCCTAGATAGTTTTCTGGAGAAACTGTCGATTGTCTCTAATTCGTTCATCATGAACCAGTTGAACTCGACACCTAGGCTTTGAAGGCGGGCCTCCTTCACTCGATCGACCCCAATATGTTGAGCCTTGATTACGTCCCACATCGCCTTTACATAATACACATCACCAATTTAAATAATCAAGCTCTCCGGTATAGCTTGATAAATCAACCCAATCGCCACATACTTCTTTCCTTTGTTTTCTTCTGCTCCTGGATCGATTATGGTCCAAGCCTTGTGAATTCTCAATATTACTTTCATCCTTAGTGACCTGACCGTGTAATTTGTTGAGTTCAGCATGGGACATGCTATGGTTATTGACCCAATCTCCTTCACTCTCATCACAAGTGTGCCCGGAGCACCTTCATCGTCGGGCATGGTGTCCAACTTGATCATCAGGTACGATTCTATTTCTTAAAGCTTTTGTTTTAGTCTTTGATACCAATTCAAGATGAATTGAAACACAATTAATAAAACAAACTCTTTGATTAAAAAGGAAAATAACTCAAAACCTTACAATTCACATAACCCTAACTTGGATATACAAATTGTTTATATAGAACCTAGAACCGTCTTGTCCTTAGATTACAATTAGGAAACTATGACCGACTTGTCTTAATCTCATGTTTACTTGGTCTTCAAGTCCTACTTGACTTAGGATTCCAACACACAGATCATCACCCATACTCGATATATGCCTGTCTATTCGATAAAACATTTTGACTTAATTATACCAAATTCAAATTAGGTTAATATCCGTCATGTATGTATTTTAACATATCTCATATAGGATGATATATATAGGAGGAAGGTAAAACAATGCAAAAACACTTTTTTTATACAAATAAAGTTGATTCTAAACGCCCTCTTAGGATTTAATTTCTGTGAACCGTAAAATTGGAAAATCCTAAGAGAATTATTAGCGAAACATGTATATAAATAATTGGAATCATAAGGATTATTATCATGTTCATTTTACTAAAGGAAAAAGACAACTTTCAATATTTAAATATTATATTTTTTTTATTGTTTTATATAAATTTCATATACTAATTTTTTTAGTATATATAAATTTAAATTTTCAAAAACCCATGTAATTAATCATGCATGCTCTAAAGTATATGAAATTTAATTAGCATATAAACATTGTTATATAATAAATAGTTGATGAAAAATAATATCTAAAACCTTACCTCCTTACAATTCTATTAAATATAAACTAAGGCTTAATATTTGAGTGCAGTTTTATTATAAAATGAAGTTTTATGCGTCACGATCAAACATAATACTTTTAGCCATTTATTTACAATGCGTTTTGCATAATACTATTGGATTACAAACGAGCTGAATTGGGTCTTGTCTGACTCGAACTCAACTCGTGTAAAAAACTCGAAGACTAAAACTCGACTTTAGCTCGACCGAGCCTTAATTTCAAGTTTGAGCTTCAGTTTGACCAACTAATCAATACTTTCAAGTTCACCTCGACTTTACTCGATTATGTACTGATTACCTCAAATTTGAAATACAAATATGATTAAGCTCGTGGGATTTGGCTCGACTAAGCTTGGTTATATAATATATGAATAAAATAAGTGTATAAGTCTGACTAATTTCATTTAATTATATGAACTTCAGGAGCTATGTATTTTGATACTCGAATTAGAGTTAAATAGAGTCAGACCCGTGTATCTCATAAGTTGTCTTGACTCGGTTGGTTTCTTGGAACTACACTTCACGGCTCCGGTCAATCTTTTTTTTTTTTTTTAACAACAAAAAGGTTTTTATTTCAAAAACTAAGCTAGTGATTGGCTAGAAGAAAATTACAAGCATACTTAGTACACCAATCAAGCCATTTGATTTGATTATCTTTTCTACTTCTATTTTTAAGCCAAAAATAAGCATACAATTGCACTTCACTCGCTAAGATTTTGGCCTACTTAACCTTGTTGTTGAAGATATGATCATTCCTATAACACCAAAGGACCCAAATGAGAGCAAAGATAACAACAGACTTCACACCCCCATCATGGTTCTGCATAATGAACCAGAAGTGATATCAAACATCTCATCGATCAACTGTGGATTGATTGGGATAACCGGTCACCAAAAGTTTGTACTTCCTTTACAATAGAACATTCCAAAAACAGGTGACGGAAACTAAAACCAAACCACTATCGGGACATGAATTGTAGTTGTGGAGGTGTTTGTTATATGAGAGAAGAAATCATGAATGTATATGACGACATTGAGAAGGTGCAATATGACAATAAACTTCTGATAATTCTGTTTCACTTGTTTGGAATTGTGTTTACAATCTTATGGAAGAATATGCATGCTCTCTGCCTCTCTATCAACTTGACAATGACCATAATCAGAGCATAAACTAGAGAAAATAAAGTGATAAAAATAAGAGAAGACCAATGAAAAAACATAGAATGACAATCCCCCCGATAGCTTCTTCTCCAGTCGTTGGAAAATCCGGCATGTCTTTAAAGTAGCTTGAAAGAACTCCTGTGTAATCAAATGCATCCACAAATACCAGCTTTCGCATTGTTCCAGGCCTCAAATCCTTTATCATTAACAAAAAAAAAAATATAGAATTTTCTATGCCGCATGAAATTGGAAAAAAAAAAAAAAAACATTAAAGTGACAAACATGTTTACTTGGTAGAGAGTTTGAGTCATGACTTTGGCATTAGAGGGAACTCGTACAACAAGTAAGCATCCAAGCCTGTTTGGGTAATGATCTTGAAGAAGAGCCACACATGATTTAAATGTTTGTAGCGGGAATTCAAACGGGGATAGTCTAGAACAATCTAACAAAACAGTAATATGAGGATTTTCCGGATGAACCAAATTTACAACCCCGTATTCCACCTGTGAAACTGATATATAAAATATATATGGTTTCAAACATTTGATTAAACACCAAAATAAATTGCACGAAATATTACTACCAATAAAGATAATGAAATAGAAAAAACATAGAAAAGTTATGAAATTAAATTGAGCGAAATATTACTGCATTAATTGCATACCGACTGCTCTAGCAAACTCTAATTGGTCATCTGAATCCAAAGTAGAACCTGCGAGTCCAATCCGTACAACGAGGGTAGGTCGTTGCATTACATCGGATCCATGCCAAAATACCAAATTGCCCCAGGCGTCAAGTTCTTGTTGTGAAAGCATAATGTATTTACGCCTCCATTGAATGGTCTTTTCAACCGATGATAAAAACTTTGCAAAGTCACTACCAGAGGCATCATGGAATCTACGAAGTTCATCCTCGTTAAGCCTACATCAATCATCCGGTTTTAGAATTAATGCATAATTCTTGTCAGTTGAATAAATTGGGTGAAAAAAAAAAGTGAGAACATTGTTCCATAAATATAAATAACTGAGAGTACCTCTCTGGTATAGTAATACCCTTCTCTTCAAGCTCTGAATAGAGTGACACCAACCAATCTTCCATAACACTCATGAAACTGCATAAATAAACTCTTTAAATAACCAAAAGTGGTCTAAAGAAAAGGCTTTACACAAATAACTACTCATTTGGGCATTTGTATTTATCGAACATTTATTTACCTTCTACACCTTAAATTATCAATTGCTTCTTACATTCCCATTCTTAGTTTTCACAACATTCACCATTTTCTTTATAATCCACTTTTACTTAATTAAATAGCAGCCGTCCATTTTGGACAACCTTGCAAATTAACAATTTCAAATATCCTCAAATTTAAGGGATTTTAGAGTGAATTTCTTTCTATTGAAGGGAGGATTATTCAAAACAACAAGGGACAGCTTGATTGAAATAATCATTAAAAAGATTGTCCATCCAATCGATTGACCTTCAAAAAAATAACACGTAATTGATTGCTCTTTGAGGCTATTGAAAAAGTGAAAAAGGTACATATATAAATACATCAAAAATTACTCCACTGTACAAAGGTACAATACGACATGCATATAAACAAAGGTTATATTATAATTAATAACAGATTTAGCCACTCCAAAATTATAATAATAACAATAACATATGTTTATGTACAAAATCACTACAAATCTACAATATCCATTCATAAAGAGAATCTATTCTTGATACTTCTAATCTTTGTGAAAAATTGCCTATAAAGTGAATATTAGAATGGTAGTACGATCTTCAAAGTAAACGAAAGATTAAAAAAAAAAAAGCAAATAACCCTCATTTGGCAGATCAAGCTGGAACATAGTTGAGTTCAATCAATAATCAAAAAATAAGGTAGGATTATGAAGTTGGTGTTTCAACCTATAAAACAATGAATTATTGATATACTTACAGCAACTCAGTCGCGGAGCGCCCTAACAATGAATTTGGCGACCAACGAAAGAGATAGCAACGAGAAATACTATTCAGTTAATATCGAGATTTTTGGAATAAATCAATTTTTTGGATGAGCGTTTCCTAATTCGAAGGATGGCGTTTCCTAAATTGATATAAAGATTCTTGGACTAAATTGATTTTTTGGAATGAGCGTTTCTTAAGTCGATATCGAGATTCTTGGGATAATTTTGGCGGTGCTTCGTTGACCCCATTCTTTTTTTGGGATAATGACTTGAAAGAGTAACATACTATTTTATTTTGTCACATTTGGTCACTAAACTTTTTTTTTTGCTCTAATAGGCATTTAACTTGTTCATTCGTGTAAATGTCACCCCTACGACTGCTTTTTGCCGGTTTCAATGGACAGGTCCATCCTACGTGCCAGTAAGATCCTACGTGGCATGTAAGGCTATGTTATTAAAAGAGGGGTGTATGCGGTTCCTTGATTGTGCCCTAATACCCCCGATGGCTTCCTCCTACAGCTTCTCATCATCCCTCAATCGATCAAGCAAGAAATCAACTGCGCACGATACAAAAACTTGTGATTGTGGGTTCCCTGCACGTATTCTAACATCAAAAACACCAAAGAATCCAGGGAGGCATTTCATGGTGTGTAATGAGGTAAACTATTTCACTTGAATCTTCTCCCTTTTCTAATTCTTTTTTCCTAATTTGAAATCTCATTATGAGTTATTTGTGTTGTAGGGTAAATGCAAATATTGGAAATGGTTGGATGTAGAACCTGTAGAAATGCCTCTAATGGAAGTGGTGGAGGGAATGAAAGTTGAATTAGTAGCATTAAAGACCGAAGTAGAGAAGGTGAAGGAAGACATGGAACAAATGAAGAAGGAAAAGTACTCTGATGCCATTGCAATGAAGGAAAAAATATATAAGTTTACCATAGGATTTCTTTTTTTGATCATTGTGTATATGATGTGAATGATGTATTGAAAGATGTTGTTTGAATGGAATGAATGTATTATCTTAACTTCTTGTTGGAATGGAATGAAGTAATTTTGATTGGAATGGAATCATAAAGTAGTAATTTTGACTGGAATGGAATCACAAAGTAGTAATTTTGACTGGAATGGAATCACAAAGTAGTAATTTTGACTGGAATGGAATCACAAAGTAGTAATTTTGACTGGAATGAAGGCATATATGTACAATTAATAGCATTACACATCAAAGACATCTTTCTAACTCCAGTCAAAAGCTTAGCTAATTCCAGTCAACATCTTAGCTAATATGACCATAATCTTTCATAATGCTCAATTAGACTTCCTTCAATTAATAACATTACACATCAAGATGTTTAAATAACTTGTAACAGACTAGAAAATAGGAATTGACGAAACTACCCTTGGTAGTCAAAACTGGTTAACTGTCATATTTCAGTTAATAACATTACACATCAAGATGTTTAAATAACTTGTAACAGATTAGAAAATAGGAATTGACGAAACTACCCTTGGTAGTCAAAACTAGTTAACTGTCATATTATCTAACAATATAGTATTCCATTCTTTGACTGTAATGGAATCATTGAGACAATAATGCATAGAAATAAGAAGAAACTAGTTTAATACGGTGGTTGAATTCATTGCAAATACTCCATCAATATTCTAAATTAAATAAAGGGTGAATAGTTGTCTGCATACACAAAAGATAGGACAAAAGATTCCTCCTAGGGACCACAAAAGAAGGGCCACCATGTGCCCACAAACCCAAAAGAAAAGCATAAATAACACATACTATTGTCTTTACATCACAACTTGATAACAAAAGATGTGCCCACCCACTACCTACACAACTACTTAATTAAGGACTGCCGGGTTCTCTGCACTGCTCCCAACCCCAGGTATGTTCCTCCTCAATGCCATTTTGACAATCCTTTCAGAATAGTTCCTTCGTCCAGTTCTACCAATTGGGGCCCTTCTTGGGACAGGCCTTGCAGCTGGTGGTGGTGGTGGAGGTGGAGGTGGAGGTGGTTGGGCTGCTACTGGTGGTGGTGGTGGAGGTGGTTCGGCTGCTGCTGGTGGTTGACTTGGTCCTGCTCCACTATCCCTGGATGAACTTGGTGCTGCAAAAAAATTGAAGTCTTAAGATTACATATCAAAATGATGTATTATGTTCAGATAATTGGGACATTTACCTGATGTATTTGTTTGCTACTTAGATGGACACTTTTTCTTGTTATGACCTGGTTCCTTGCAAATACTACACTTTATCAAGGATCCCCTTCTTGTCACAGAATGTCTAACTGCTCCACTCAACTCCCTTTCCACTGCATCCCTCTTCCTTTTCACTGATGGCCTACCAGGTAATCTTCTTCTTTTGGGAGGCAAAGGCTTTCAATAAGGAACTTCTTCCCACATATCACTACCATTGAGAGGGTTAATGCTATAATTATAGCATTTTAGATAAGCCTCTTTACTGTATGATTGGGACACATATGTTTCTGCATCTTGATTCAGGGAAGAGATTGCAGCTACTCCATGTAAGCATGGTATCCCTGTAAGTTGCCATATTCTGCATGCACAAGTCTTTGCAATTAGATCTACTCCATATGCTGCATCATGGAACCTAACTTCATACTTTTGATAACCACAAGGAGTAACCCCCCACAATCTGTATAAGGCAATAATGACTACAAATTAATAACTAATAACACAAACTAATACTTGGATAGATGAATTGTAAAACTACATGTTACCTCTTTTTAACCTTCAAATCTTGTATACGCTTCCTAATACTTGGACAGATATTCAAATCCCATTCAATTCCTTCTACTCTAAGAGTGTATATCCTCTCCATCACAAATATCCTAATCTCCTCTAGCATAGTGATGATTGGTTTCCTTCTAGCATGCCTAATAGCAGAATTGAAACTCTCACTCACCCCATTCTCAACTGCATCACAATCTCTGCCCTCTTTAAAAAATGCCTTAGACCAGCTACTAGGATCTCTGTCCATAAGGTACTGATATGCTTGAGTATCTAAAGATTTGATGTTTTCCATTACATGTTTGAACTTATGTTCAGTACTAGCTCTAACAGCCCTCCAAAAAAGCTTCCTGAAATGTTGACCGGTAAACCTTTTAGTAAAATTAGCCACAATGTGCCTGGCACATTGTCTGTGTTCAGCTTCTGGACACCTTTCTTTTACTGCTTGTAGCAACCCCTACAAATAACAACAACAAAATTAATGAAACATGCATAAAAACATATGTATAAATATGAACCAATGCTCACCTTGTGTCCATCAGAAAGAAGGGTAATGCCTGCACCAAGACCACCATCAATATCATCCATGAGAAGATCTATGAACCACTTCCATGTGGCCTTGTTCTCAACTCCAACTACAGCCCATGCTATAGGGTAGATTTGGTTGTTTGCATCCCTCCCTACAGCTGCCAAAACTTCTCCCCTCACAATACCCTTTAGAAAGCAACCATCAAGGCCAATCACAGGCCTGCACCCTTCCTTCCAACCATCACTTATAGCTTTAAAGCAGACATAGTACTTAGAAAAAAAAGTTGTGGAATCTGGCATGATGTCTACATCCATCCTCACAGTAGACCCAGGGTTTGTCCTCAGAATTTCATGACCATATGACCATAATCTCCCATAATGTTCAATTAGACTTCCTTCAATTTCTTGTAATGCAAATTTCTTTGCATTTCTGCATTGCCCCTCACTCACATTTATATTGAATGTTGTTGAAACTTTAGCTTTCATCTTCTTAACACTGATTTTTGGCTTCTCTATAATTTCACTCATAAACTGTTTTCCTAACCACTTATAAGTTACTATAGACCCAAACTTAAACACCCTGCTACAATTATGTTCACTAACTAAAGATTTTATTTGAAAAGTCCTCTCTTTACTCATCCAAGAGGCCCAAAGTCTAAATGGACAATTAGGTGACTTGTTTTTTTTGCAACACTTAACTAACAACCTTTGGGAGTCATTTTTTTCAAACCAGAGATCATATCCACCAGCAACTGCATAGTTGCTCAACATGTTTTTAAGCTCATCAGGGTTAGAAAATCGCATACCTAACACTGGTTTCATCTGATTCCATGGTTGTCTATCATCATGTACAGGGTATCGAGGTTCAACATATTCAACATCTTCATCTAATGTGTCTACACAAAGTTTGTTTAAGAACCTGTCACCCTTGGTTTTGTTGGCTGGGAATGGATATTCAACATCATCTTCTTCATGGTCAACAGAATAAGTCTCCGAGAATACTGAGTCTTCATCCTCTTCACAGCTGTAGTCTTGATCTTCATTTTCCTCATCCTCAATCCATTCGAAGATTGGTTCATTACAGTGGTCCACATACACATTCATTCTCCTCTCATTTGCATAAGCCAAATCCAAAAATTCTTTGTAATCACCGTCATTCACCAGTGTATGAATTCCCTGACTTAAAGACTCTTGTGGAAGGCAAAAGTAAATGTCTTTGCTTCTAGTTCTGGTGAGCTTTTGAAGGAATTCCATGAACTCCTCGTACTCAAATGCACTGAAGTCAACATCTCCTACTGATTGTTTGTCGGGATCAAAGTATACTAATGGGTTGGGTGCAAACGCTCCATTATAGTGGAAATCCACTACAATGAAGTTTCGATCAATGGGACATTGAGATGAAGCCATTACAGAGACCGATTGAATATTGAAGGAGAAAAAATCGGGGGTTAATGAGACTTGGTGCCCTAATCGAATTTAAGGACCAAACGAGACTTCACTCTTACCTTTAATGAGGATGGGAAGCAAATCGGGGCCTACATGCCATCTCATTGGCCACCTAGGAAAAAAAAAGCCACATCAGCCCCATGCAATCGTTGAAACCGGCTATAATCAGTCATAGGGGGAAATTTTACACGAATGAACAAGTTAAATGGCGATTAAAGCACGAAAAAAAGTTTAGTGACCAAATGTGACAAAATGGAATAGTATGTTACCCTCTCAAGTCATTTTCCCTCTTTTTTTTTTGGAATGTATAACGTAAAAGATTTGGGACTTTTGGTATATTTTTATAAGAAAAAGAAACTTAGTTGCGTTTCATTTAAAAATCTTTATTATTATTATTATTATTATTAATTGCGAGACAAATACATAGGTTAATTTAAAAATAAAAATAAAATATAAAAGTTAAAATATTTGAAAACTTTGAATTTTTAAGAAAAATAATAAACTATTATAATAGAAACTAAAAAGGTTACTCCCGCTACGCGTGGCCAGAAGTTTTCAATATTGTTTCTGAATCGATAAACATTAGGGGTGCAAACGAGCTAAACTACTTGCGAGCTACTCGGGATCGGATCGTTAAAAGCTCGACTCGAAATCGGTTTTCAACGACCCCGAGCCGAGCTCGAGCTTAAAATTAAGCTCGTTTATTAAACGAGCTCGAGCTCGAGCCTATGTCATTAAGCTTGATTATGCTCGCGAACCTAAACGAGCCTTTACATAATATAATTTATTATTATTTATATATATTAAAATAAAAATATATTAGAGGAATTATGGATTTATGGTATTAGTAAACGAGCTTCTTAACGAGCTCGAGCCGAGCTTAAGCTTATTTAGGCACGTCAGATAAAAAACGAGTCGAGCCCGAGCCCGAGCCGAGCTTGGATAATTCGTTACGAGCTCGAGCTCGAGCCTCATATAGCTTAAACGAGTCCGAGCCGAGCCTGGCTAGGCTCGGGCTCGGCTCGGCTCGTTTGCACCCCTAATAAACATGACAGACGTAGAAAATGCAAAGATAAAAAGTCTGGAGTTTGTCCCGGATCGTTTTTTTATGTTTTTATGAAAAAATATAAAAGTTTTGACTGGAAAGATTAGAAGTTTCAAAACGGTTAAAAAATTAAAAGGGTAGGAATTAGCAAATTTTAGAAAATGGATCAAAGTTGTCAAACCATTAAAGTTTTGTGGCCAAACTTCAAATATTAAAAGGTTCCTAAAGTGTAAAAATATTGATTGCAAAGACCAAAAATATCAAAATAGGTAAAAAATGAGGAGCAAAGTGTAGGGACCACTTCTGCCAAAAAAATATCCAGCTTACTATTCCTAAGCTTTATATATATATATATATATATATATATATATTAATGTTTTTTATCTTTTAAATTTAAATAATTAATTTAAATTAATAAAAGAAACTAATAATCTTTAATTTTGAGAATTTTGAAATTAAAAGGTAAGTTCATTAATGAAATAAATATCCACTTATTATTATATTTATTGCAATTATTATATTAAAATATTATATGAAATTTAATAAAATAGAAAAACTCATAAAATCACATGTGGAAAAAAGTTAATTATTAATTCAAAATAACCATAAAATGACATTTGGTAAATTAAAAAAGAGTGTGACAAGTGGCAAAAGAACATTTATTTATTAGAGAGGATTATTATTATTATTATTATTATTATTATTAGAATTATTACAATCGTTTATTTGGTTTGGTATTTTTTTTTTTTTTTTTTTCTGAAAAAACAAGAATTTATGTTTTCTAAAACAAGTTGATGGGTATATAATATTATTTTAAAATACACAATAATGATATTTTTTTTTCATATAAAACACCCATTATAAAATATAAATTACTATGTATGATAAAGAATTATTGTGTACGAATCATCTTCTTTTCCAAAACTACAAAGAAGTGAAAATTAATAATTAGTGTTTTTGCACTTTTCCATTTCTAAAATTTCTATTATATATATATATATATATATATATATATATATATATATATATATATATATATATATATATATATATATATACTCTTTGAGCACACATGGCGGCTAGCGCCATATAATCCAAGAACACGAACCCTTAATTACACCACAAAGAATCCATAAACACATCAATCCACTTGCAAATTCCTTCACTGACATGTTATCACCAAACCCCGCGACGAACAGACCCCAAGTTGGGCTTACATCTCGACCCTAAAAGTTACAAGGTTGCTCACTTCTTTCCCCGAACTTGGAAAATGGAAAGGACAAAATACACACCATGGATAGCAACATACCAAACCATCTCTCAAACACTATATTCCCAACTGCAATACCCATGTCGATCATAATGATCATCCCATTCTTAAGTCTCGCTACTCTAAAACCCAGCCTTGAGCGAAACCTTTGAGACCTCAAACTAACAAGCTCATCAAGGTCCGCTTCAAACAAACCAAATCGATTTCACCACTGGGCCCAAAAACAATTTCCATACCCAACTTAATGCTCGAGTAACCATAACCCAAAGATTGACAGATGCAGAGCCATTGCCACGAATCATGGTATCCAGCCATGCTATCACCCCTGACCAGCCCTTAGAATCCCTGAAGCCCTCCTTGATTCGAGTATGGATCTTGTGCTTCCAATATGGATCTTGTGCTTCCAGTAGTACACTCTAAGGAAACCATTGTTTCCTCATTCAATAACGCAACTAGACGGCTGACCATACACAACTTACCCTACCACTAACTGCCACATGACCCTCCATTGTTGCCAGATGATTATTACATGAATACAATCACATGCCCCACAACTTAAATAATCTTAAGCTAAACGATTCAGTCCTGTAGTGGTTGGACTCAAACAAGAGTTGTATAGTAGGACAAACCTGTAACATCCATAAAATTCATGAAAATTTAAAACTTTTTCAAGCATTCAAAAACCAATGTATATCACAAAATGTTTTCAAAATAATTTCATATCAGAGTATCCCAGAAATCAAAATCATAAAATACGAGGAGGTGCACGATCAAGCCTTTGTCTTCCCACGATCATCTGAAGTACCTGAAACAAAATCCAAAATGTAAGCCCGAAGCTTAGTGAGTTCCCAAAAAATACCAACGCCATACAAACCATAACCATATGATAACAATCAAACAACATACATATAGAGTCTAGAGTATGACTGGACCGCCCTCACCGAGCCTTCAGTCTATCTGGCCTACTCTCAGAACCTTCAGCATGTCTGGTCCGTCGTCCCGGACCTTCAGCCTGTCAAGACCGTTCTTCGGGCCTTCGCTTGACTGATACAACCTAACGGGTTTGCAGTCTATTCGGTTTCGGACTGAGTTTGTTGGCTTAGAGCACGAAGCAGGACCGCCTCAACCCAACCACACATATACAAGCAACATATAAATATCATATGCTAGCTAACATGCATACAAAGTCAAACCGATCTAATGATCACTAATCATAGCATCGTCCTATATACCAGGATACCGACCTAACATGTCACTAACATAATATCATCCTATATATCATGATACCGACCTCACATTGAGATGTTGATCAGGTAATTGTTTCGGGTTTCAGGTAATTCGGGTTTTCCATGTTACAAAAATACCCGTTACCCGACCCAAATTAAATTCGGGTAATTCGGGTTTGGGTAATTCAGGTATTACCCGAAATATATATATATTTTTAATTTCACTTGAAAATAAATTTAATGAAATAAATATGTCGTGCTTTATTAGTCTTGTTTATATAAACAAACGAGACATAAACGAAGTTACTCAAGCTTTAAACATTGAGATTTTTTTTTTGGTATCTGATTTACCATTAAACTTGTTGTAGGTGCTCACAGAAACCATTGAAATCGACTATTGAAGGTTTCCGACAATTTCGTATCTCCAATGACTCTCCGGTCGTCTTCTCCAGCGACCCTCCGGCAATGAGTTTTCCGACGGATCCTTGGGTCTCAGTTGGATGACTTACAGCAGCAAGAAACATGAGGTGGTGATGGTGGTTTACCAATGACAAAAGGGAGGTGGTAGGTGGGTTCCAATGATGGCAGGTGGCTTGCTTCCTGGTCCCTTCTTTGTTTTTCTGACAACAAATCGACAGAGGGGAGAGAATGGAGGGTGGAGAAAGCTAAGCAGCAGCACCGTCGGTGGGTGTCGCTTGGATGGCAGTTGAGAAAAGTCCGCTTCATTTTTGCCGGATGCTCACTAGAGAGTCGCCGGAGATAAGAAATTACTGAGAACCCTACAATATCCGGTTTCAGTGGTAAATTGCCGGAAGCCTTCAATAGTTGGTTTCTGTGAACACTTACAACAAGTTCAATGGTAAATGAGATATAAAAAAAATTGAACAAATAAATACAAAAACAACAATTAATTACCCCTCATAAGTCATTTTCCCTTATTTTTTTTAGAATGGGATCTTGACTTTTACCTAGAAGGAGAAACACATGCATGGTACAATCTAAAATATAGGTTATAATATTATTTCAAAAAATATTTTGGATATACTCAAAATTTTAAATCCAAATATTATACCCGACCTAATGTATTATTGGGTTACCCGAATATCCGCATTTTAATACACGAATTCAAAACAGACCGGTTACGTCGAGTCGACGACACCATCCAAGGACAATTGGTTAACATATAATAATTACCTATTGTGGATCAAACATGCAAAAACAATTTTCAACCTATTAAACCCGTTCACCGAATGTAAGTGTAGGGACTAAATATGTGGTCAACTAGCCTATTTACCATCACTAGAACTTTGTTTATAAGCTTGTGAATTGTGATCGTGTTAGACTCTGTTTTCTCCCAACGGCGCTCCAGTGTAGCGACTCAAGTCAATCTTTCAGTTTCCGTTTTGTTCAACTGATAAAGCTTCCAAGGTATGTGACTTCTTCTTGGTTTCTCAGAATCCGGAATAAATTTTAGGGTTTTATATGCCAATCTAAGGATAGATATGTGCTTATCACGAACGATTTAAGATCCATTCTTGTTAGCAAGGTTTAGATCGTGTTTGGTTTGTTTTTACTCCGAATCTTCTAAACGCACTTGATTTGAATTTGATTTTGTTAATATCTGTATAATTAGTTGCTGGATCTCGACAATCGATGTGTGAAAGAGTGATTGTTGCTGATCCGCACATTTGGTTTCCAGATCTCAAAATTCGGAAAATAATGTAGAAGATAATCCATAAACAACTCGCATAGCATAGTGGATCTTTCTTTTTTGTTTGCTTCTGAATCTCTTTCAACCTCCCTGATTAGGAATTTGGATTTTGAAAATGAAGCATGGACATGGTCTAAAATGTTGACTTATTTTATGACTTTGTTCTTGCAGATGATCACAGATAGCGACCTGGGATTCATTGCCAACTTCCTGGGCATATTCATATTCGCGCTTGTAATTGCTTACCATTATGTGTTGGCAGACCCCAAGTACGAAGGAAACTAAACCACTATTAAGACATGAAATGTAGTTGCGGAGATGTTTGTTATAAGAGTCAAGAGATTATGAATGTATATGACATTAAGAAGGTTCAATATCAATTATGACAATGAAATTTTGATAATTCTGTTTTCATTTGTTTGGAATTATGTTTATGATCTTAAGGAAGTATATGCTCTCTTGATAATGAAAACCAATCTATAAAATGTCTGTAAAAGATGGTTACGTTGAAGAAACTATTTCTGTTGTACAACTGAGGGAGCATAACCTGTTCATGATAAACTTCTAATAATGTAAACAAGACATAACCATAGAAGAAAAGAGCCCAACATAGCAGGGACTAAGAACTTGCAATCATTATCTAATCTACTCCCATGACAAAGCTCGGAATCAGATAATGTAAGCTTGAGATGACGATCTTCATGACCAATTCTTGTTCTTTCCTCTACAGTTTCAACCTCCCTTTCACAATTAGAGCAACAACACTTTCCACCAAGAAAAGGAGGCAAATCTTCAAAGTACCTTGAAAGTACCTCTTGTAAATCTTCCCCCACAATTGTCAGCTTTTGCTGTGTTCTAGGCTTCAATACCTTCATGAATAACAAAAACTCCTTTCAACATTTTTGTTGAATAAACGCACATTTATGATTTAACCCTAGATAAATGAGATTGGCTTACTTGGAATAGAGTTTGAGTTATGATTCTGGCAACAGAGGGAAGGCGTACAACAAGTAAACATCCAAGCCGATTCGGGTAATGATCTTGAAGAAGCACTGCACATGATCTAAATGTTTGAACAGGGAATCCAAATGGTGATAATCCATGACAATCCATCAAAACAGTAAGCTGTGGATGTTCTACATCAAGCAAGTTTAGAACCCCATATTCCACCTGTGAAACTGATATAAAAATATGGTTTTAAACATTTTGATTAATCAGCACAAAAAAATTCTAAAAGGAAAACAAATAAACCTGATAAAATTAATGAAAAGAAACGCATACCGACTGCTTTAACAAACTGTGCTTGGCCATTTGAACCCAAATGAGAGCCTGCAAGTCCAACACGAATAATGAGGGTGGGTCGTTGCATCAAATCAGAACCATGCCAAAAGACCAAATTGCCCCAGGCCTTGAGTTCTTGTGGTGAAAGCAGAGTGTATTTCTGCCTCCATTGAATAGTCTTCTTAACTGATGACAAAAACTTTTCAAAGTCACCCTCCGAGACAGCATAGAATCTATGAAGATCATCTTCACTAACCCTGGAACAATCATCAGATCACAAAATGCGTAATTCATGCCACAGGTAATAAAAAGTATAACATTTGGATAAGGGTTAATGTTATAAAATGCCAACCAATAATATGCAGTTTGCTCTTTAAGCCACTTATCTTTATGAACAAAATTAAAAAAATAGGTGACCTAAAAAGCAAAACTGCTTACTGTTTTAGGTGACACGTGCATATTTAGGTGAAACATTTTTGCATAAACAATCAAGACTACCTCTCTGGTATAATAATGCCCTGCTTCTCAAGCTCTTCATAGAGTTTCACCAACCAATCTTCCATATCAAGTCTTGCTGAAACATTGCCGACATGCCTGCATAACACCAATATTTACTACTAAACCAATTATAAATATAATCTATGAAAAGCAAGAAAGAATTACACACCTTGTGTCTTGTGTGGCCAATTGTGCAGATAGCTCTGTGAGATCAGCACCTGAACCACTGAGTGTTCCTTTTGAGTTGGAGGTGCCTGATTCACCTAACAAACCTGTTGCCACTGACAGGAACAACAATGGTCTTGACAAACTCTGACAAAAAAGAGAAAAGTATTTGATATTGTGATTTGTGAAGAATTTAAACACACAAATAAATAAATAAAGAGATGGATGTGTATGATTGTATAATGAACCTGCATTCCTTTAACCAAAGCAGTAAAAGGAGCCCATCTCTGGATCCATTTAAATGGTGGACAACAGAGAATCTGAGCTGCCTGAAGCCCATGCCAGATAAAAGGACAGTGAGCTACAGAGAACCTTCTGGCTATTTCTAGAACTGCACTTGTCAAAAGAAAGACTCCAATGTCACCAACACCACCACTAGCCACCAGGCTGACTTTCATTGAAGTCACACATTTAAGTGTCTTCTTTGAAGATTTCTTTGCAAATGAACCAAGCAAACGGCTTTTGGGAAAATTTTGGGTGGCACTAATTCTCAGCTCTAATTTCTTATTAGATTGGGCAAAGCGAATTATCTCCCCCTTCATATCACATCCTTTGTCAACCTAGAAACTGCATAGATTGTTTAAATAACCAAAGTGACACAAAGTAAAGCACTTACATAAATAACTAATGATTTGACAACAGATGTTTTCATTAGATGTTTACCTTCTTCACCCAAGATTAGATAAATCAAGTTCTGTTCATCACAAGATACAAGTTTAATTTTAACTTATAAACATCATTTGCTTCATACATTCCCATTCCAACATACTTTTGTCAAAATTCTCCTTTTTGGTTTATAATCCATTTTGATTAATCAAATAACAACAGTTTAATAGGCGATCTTATCACATTGCACCATAGATATACTAGCTACCATCTAACATATTATCGGTTTATCTCGATTCGTAAAGATATCACAACCAAAAAGCATAAATATCATTTATTTCAGAAATTAGGAACAGAATTCATCAAAATCACTAGCAAAAGTTGCATCAAGAACAATTCCAAACTTCGAAATATGACAAAGGAAACTCATAGATATCATTTATTTTAGAGAAGGAACAACATTCATCAACATCACAAGTAAGAGTTGCATCAAGAACAAATCCAATCAAATTCTGACCGGTTGCTTTTTCTTTACAGATATGAAAATATATTAAATACAAAAGTACGACTGAAATCAATTGTAACCCAAATCATTCCATAGGTTTCAGTCAAAGTCAATTGATATCCTCAAACTTCATGGATTTTGGAGTGAACTCGATTGAAGGGAGAACTATTCAAACGAAAACGGAAAAGCACAAGATGATAAATCTAATAGTCAAAAACGGCGTCTAGATAATCGATTGGCTTTTGAAGCTAAATCAACACGTAAACGATTGCGCTTCGAATCTACTGATAAATGAAAAATAAAATACATATATGAATAATCAATAATGACTCAATTATACAATACGTAATCCATAAGAACAGCGGTTCGTTACCTCGGAAGTTCTTTCTCTTCAATGGCGGTGGCAAGGTATCGCTTATTCGGACATGATTATGACTTGTTTCAGATAACCGTCTAGCTCTATATATATTTATTTAGGGCCCGATCCGTACAATTGTGGTTCGGGTCTACTTTCTGGTTACCGCGGTTTGGCTATTTATGTTTGCGTTTTAGGGCCCTACGTTTTAATAAAAAAGTTAGAGTAAATTATACGAATGGTCCTTATGCTTTGAGTTAATTTATGTACTATCATTGATTTATTTTTTTTAATTTGGAAGGTACCTACAGTTTGTTATTGTTATGTGTTTCGTCCCTGGTTCAGTTTGTTTTTGTTATGCGCTTGGTCATGTTTTACCTAAAAAAATATATTATTTAAATAGAGAAAAATAATGAGATAGACAAGGTAAGGTGAGATGGTGGAGTTGGAGGTCTGTTTATTTAAATATATTAAAAATCAATGACAAAATAGTTTTTTTAGGCGATACAAGGACCAAACGCGTAACAAAAACAAACAATAGGAATCTTTCAAGTTAAAAAAATAAATTAAATATCAAACATATAAATTACCTAAAACAATAAGGACCATTCGTGTAATTTACTCAAAATTATTAACAACTAGGATAGACTTAACAATTGGAAGCATAAACAATTATTTACGGACTATTTGTTAAATTGTATCTGTATTACATTTACTTTTGAGCATATTATGTAATGTATGTTGTTTGCATATAATCCATTGACTATATAATTTTAAGCTTATCAGTACAAAATTTTGAGTGCACTAGAATATTTTTTAACTAAAGTAATAATTTGAATTTACAATATGTTAATAAAGACAATATCAAAACATAAAAGCATGTGTAATGTCCTTGTAATTTTTACGGATGGATGGTATGGATCATTTTTATCTTGAACATCTTTTCTTTTTCAAATCGTATCATATCATTCGTTGGTCCATTTTCTTAATTCAACGATAGCAGATTATACAAGTACCAAAACAACCCATTAATATATCTGACATAGTGTAAGGTCCTGCATAGGACCCAATCAATTAATTTTAAAATAATACAAAGGTTGCTATCTATATTTATCAAGTCTAGGAATCTAGGTAATATTCATCAAAAATCGTGGAGGAGCTAGATATAAGTTATGATGGGTTTGGTTTGTACCTATAGTTCCTTACTTTTTTTAATATACAGCTGTATGGTCAATGTTGAAGGGTTAAGATTTTTTCTGTGTATACAACAAATTCCGTTTTTCTTTTCTTTTCAATTCTTCCTTCTCTAATTGAGTTTAGATTACTAAGTAATTCATTTAATTTGAATTATGGTTCCTCCTAAGTGTCATATGTGATATCTCAATGCATGTAAAACATGTATCTAATACTTTAAACGTTTTTTCATAAATTTAAAATATATGTGACATCTATATATTTAAAACGTGTTCCAAAAGTTTAAAATATACTAGTAGGATATTTACGTGTTGCAGCGAGTTTATTAATCATATATTTTCAACATCATTTATTCAAGATCAATTTCTATAATTTCTTTTAAATAAGGATCATTTCTATAACATCGTCATTAAACATGAACCATTTATGTAATAAAGTTATTGTATATATGGCCATTTATGTACTACATGTAAGGGTGTAACTGAATCGAACTAGTGTCAGATACTTGACACCAATTCGAAAAACACACGAAATCGATTCGGTTCAAGTCAAGTTGAAATCAAGCTCAAGCTACTCGAGTATATTATCGAGTCGAGCTCTAGAATTGAAACAATCTGCTCGTGAAGCTCACAAGCTTCATAGAGTATAGTTATCTTTATACTTTTACCCTTAATTTTATTAATATTTACATGATCAAGCGGCGAGTCAAATAAAACTCACAAGTTTAGTCGTACATCTATTCCAGTTTAATGTAACTTTATCCTGTTAATAATATGTCGACTTGAACTCGAAAATGTTGATTAATTTATTGAGCTCGAGCCCGAGTTTGAAATCAAGGCTCGAATCGAGGTCAAATTGAGTTTTAAGCCCAAATTTTTTAGTCAAATCGAGTTTCGAGCCTGGCAGCACTCGACTAATTACACCCTAACTACATGGACTAAAATGGTAATTATTAACTAATGCAAATCAGAACTATAGGGACCAAAACTATAAAAACTGAAATTTAAAAATATAGAACTAAAAATGTAGTTAATACAAATTAAGAACTACAGAGTCGAAAACTGTAAATATATTAATGAAACACAACCAAAATTAAAATTAATGCAAATTAAAATGTCTAGGGACTAAAATTACAATTAGCCCATTTCCTGTGGCATATATAATGTGATGTTTATATCGATAGTTTATGTATAGCTCACAATCATCATTTCACTATTCTCTACTTTAAAATGTTTAAAGAGTCATTTCCACATTTGGGTTTTCTTGATTGTTTTGCTTATCTAGGTCATATAATACGTTGTCTACGATTACGAGTTCCCTTACACATTGTTTGTCTGTAACTAATTATTAAATTAGATGTATCAAATGTTTAAGCATGACTTAATTGATTTTACTCATGTTTCTCACATACGGAGAAAATTTTACGCCATTTATATTTTATAATTGAAGAATCAAACGAGTAAAATTTAAAAATTAGTTAACAAGTCAAATCCAACAATTTACATTCACCAAATATTCAAATGTTAATAATATCTGAAATTCTGAATGTGTTGTTTAAATAATTAAACTAGTATTTCAATAATAAATTTTATGATCATTTTCTATTAATCGTTTCTGAAATTAAAATATGAGATAAAAAAAATTACCCTACTCTTCTAATTATTTGCTACTCAAGTAACACTGAAATCACATATGACTCTTTTTGGGCTGTGATTTTATCACGGGCCGATCCCATGAGTGCATAGTATTCGAGGTTAAAAAAAAAAAAAAAAAACAAATTTATCATTATTTATACATTTTCAATTGAGAGTTAAGCAAAAAACATTCGATGACAGTCAAAAACACTTAAATTGTAGCTTTTATCATATTCATCTAAATTTTTAGTTAGATAATTATAGATAAGTATTCGAACAAGTAATGCATTCTTTTTTTGTACATCCTTATTTAAAAGTTAGAGGAAATAACAAATATGATTAGCTCATCAGCTACCTTTACATAAACTAGGGTAGAAGATTTTTTGTTTGACTATAAACGTAAAAAAGAAGATATTTTTTTTTCAAGCTTTAATATTTTAGCTCATGGGGTCGTCCCACGACGAAATTGCTACCCACGGGTTGAAATCGCAGACTAGTAAAATAAGCTGCGATTTTAATGGATGTTTGAGTTATTTTTAAGTTTTTATCTTTTTTAATAAATATTTAGAAGAGTAGGCTAATTTTTTTTTAATTTTTTTAGATAAGCTAAGATTAATTTAAAAAGTATATATATTATAGGGATATTATATTCGAATCAAAGCGCGTTTTTACTATTTTATGTTTGAAATGAGTTGAAGAAAAGAGGATGGAGAAACACATCATTTTGGTCTAGCGCTCTCAATACTCAAATAGTACGGGAAAATCGTACACTCCGCCACGTGGCACAAACCCATTGAATGAGACAAACAGGGCACACCGTACAAAATCAATCCTCTTCACACTGTAATTTTACCCGCTCAATAATCAGGTGTGTCTCTCTTAACCTGAAACAACCCTAGAGATGAAATCTAGAGCCTTTGATCACGAAACAGGCGACTCTAAATCCCGATAGCAACGACGAGATCATCAGAAACAAAAATGCGGCGAATCCCAACCCCACGGCGATGTCCGATTGGATGCAAAACGCGTTGTTGGCCGTACACGTGGCAACCCTCCTCAGCTGTCTCGCCATTTCCGTCCCCGCCGCATCCGCCGACAGCAACATGTACGCAAAAACCTACAAAAACGATGTCGTTTTTGTTAACTCACTACTATCATTGTCTCTGTATGTCCGGATGTATGTGTGTGTTTGCAGATACAAACATTCTTTTGAAAATAAATCTCACAAGAAAATTAGCGCCATTAGTGTGCTGTGAAAATTTCGAATGTTTCGAGGTGAAAATTTATGAATTTTTCAGAAAAAGTTACATGAAACAATGGAAATAATCCGTTAATAATTATTGATGAGAACCTGATCATGGCTGAAGTCGAACCAGACTTGGCAGAATTCGGGGAAAATGGTAGAACCTCGAGAAATCTCCCAAGCAGAAGCAATCATTTCGAATAATGAATATAAAGCGACTATTGCATTTGCTGCTACAACGAATCTGTGGATTTTTTGTTACGATTATATTTAATATTCCAATTTCGCCATAAATCAATGAAATTTAATCGGTTGAATTGAAAGAGGGATCACAGGAAGTTTACCGGAAGGCTCCGAAGTCGTTCCAGTGAGGGGAGGCGGACTTGGTGGCGAGCATGAATACGGCGGCGGAGAGCGCAGAAGAAAAGGCGGCTAAACGGAAGACGAAAATCAAGGTATTGAAACGGCGGAGCTTGCGTTCGGAGAGAGTGGAGTGGAAGTGAGGGGTATCGTGTGGATGAGTCTGGTGGATCCGCGGTCGTGGAGACGGGCTCTCAACACCACAGTTCCTGGTCATCGTACTGTTTCACGGCAGCCGGCGGCGATGCCACTACAACCGGAATAGATATGAAGAAAAGTGAGAGGTGGTAGAATGATTTCTATATTCTTCTGGAGATCTGGAGTGTTACAGAGCTTAAATCGGTCACGGGGGAAGGCATGATTTCCATGGGAAATATAAAAAATTTACATGATGGGGAAAGACAGCAGAGAGGGTGTGTGTGAACTTTGAAGCGTGAGGTCTGTGAACTGCGAAGAAAAAGAAGAAGGAGAGAGGATGATGATTGGTATGGATGTCTTCGCTTTATTCTTTTTCTTCTCCTTTTAGATGCTTTTTGTTTTTCTTTTAGTTCTTTTGATGCAAATTGCACTTAAAATTAAGGATTTACAAAATTTAATCCTTAAAATTTTGAATTTGTACTTTAATAAATGACTAAAGCCAATATATATATATATATATATATATATATATATATATATTTCCAAGATTAAAAAAAGTATAAAATTTCATATATCCTCGTAGGAAAATCATAATTGATTGAATTTTTTGAAATTTAACAATTAACATTATCATTCTATTCTTGATGCCAAGATTAAAAAAAGTATAAAATTTCATATATCCTCGTAGGAAAATCATAATTGATTGAATTTTTTGAAATTTAACAATTAACATTATCATTCTATTCTTGATGTAATTCTATTAAAAAAAATAACTCAATAAAGTATAGTGAAACATATATTTAAATATTAATTTTTTTTTTAATCAAAGAGTTCAAATACTATTTAACTTTGTATCCATTGAAATTCAAAAACCAACATCATATCTGAGATACTAGAATTTAATTAATTGAATGCTAATTAGGTGTTAATCTTATTCAATTATCTCATTAAACTATGTATTATGGATACTCTATAAGAATGATAATATCATATTTGTCAAAGTTTAATTTTAAAAAATCATATATACCTTCATATGCTATCAAAATATAATTTTACCTAAAATTCTATTTTAAATATTTTATAATTTTTTTATTTACATCATATAGGTCAACAATTGGAGATAGTCTTAAATAATATGATGGACTATATATAACTGAATCACAGAAAAAAAAAAAAAGGTTTTCAATTATTTCAATAAAATAAATTGTTTAATTTATAGGAAAAATGATTTAATAAGGTATTGTATTTTTTATTTTGTACTAATTTAGTTAGTAATTTTTTTGTTATTATTTGACCATTTAACTTGTTCTTTGTACACATTTAAATTTATTACCGGCTACTTTAAGTTAAGCTGGTAAAAACAACTTGATAGAGATAGAGTAATATACATTTCCGTTTTTTACAATTTAATTCTTAATATTTTTGTGCACTTTCAGTCTTTATGACAAGTTTCTTCAGATTTTGCTAATTGCTTGCGACAAGCTACGTGGGATAATCATTAATGATGTGTTCCCAATAATAGCTCGTCCATCGCTTATATCAGTAACCAATTCACGAATCGGTCAAATAATGTTTGTACCATAGTTTTCTCCAAGCAAAAAATGTCTTAGGCTTCGATTTCATCTATCTTCATAGTAGACAACGAGATTACTTGTGATTGATTCTTTCCAACTTGAATTTGTACTTCTAAGACAATAATCATCATAGCAAAAAGTTTAAAGTCTCCCCTAATTCATATGTGAACCATGTATGAATTTGGGAGACTCTAAACTTTTTGTCAGTGTGTTCTTTTGTCTTTGAAATGCAAATTCGAATTGGGAGGAAGCAATCACAAATAATCTTGTTGTCTGCTATGGAGATAGATGAAATTGAAGTCATAGACATTTTTTGCTTGGAGAAAACTAAGGCAGCAATATCATATGACCGATTTGTGAATCAGATTACTAATATAAATGAGAGATAAGTCACATGTGATAATATCTTATTAATGATTGTCTCATGTAGGATATCATGAACAAATCTGAAGAAATCAATCATAAAAACTATATATATATATATATATATATATATATATATATATATATATATATATATATATATAAACATAAATGATTAAATATATACAAACTGAAAGTTATATTACTCTACCAGCTAGTAGTTATTTTCCGTATTTTATAACATCCATAATAAAAAGAGTTTTTATTCCTGTAAAATGAGGAGTTTTGCCAACAATTAGGACAACCAAAGATCGACGTTTTGCCCACAAGTATGCCAACAAAATAAATTGCTTAATTCATAGCATCCATAATTAGAAGAGTTCTTTATTTACGAAAAACCTTGAAATGAAAAAGTTCCAACATATCACCACATGAAAGTTCTTTCTAACTTATTTATAGGACCCACTAGTTTTTGTTTTTATATAATTTTGTCTTGTTTTTAATAATTAATATATCTATCTTTAGATTATAACAACACAAATCATTATGAAAAAACTCACAATAGAAGCCAATCATTTTCAAGAGCTTAGTAGATTAAAAAAAACATTGTAAAAAGTAGATGTCCTTATAAGATATTTATTATGTGTCAAGAGATAAAGTGAGATGTCTTGTTTTTTACTTGAGGTGACCCTGTAAAAATAAAAAGAGAAGAATACAAAATGACAAACTAATAACGTAATAATAGAGCCTCTCGAAATAATCTTGATTGTTCGTTACACTAAGTTATATCTTCATAATAACATGTCTTGATGAATCTTTATTTGTTCTATTATTTTTAGCATGATGGTTTTCTTTCAAATGCTCATTTCCTTTCATATATTGTATTTTTTTTAACGACTAAACACAAATTTAATATTCTCATCATTTCAATTATATTTCGAACAAAACTTGAACATTCAACTTCAACAAAAATAACACCTAATAATACTGTTAAACTAGGAGCCATTTGGTTCATATTTGCTGGATCTATTAATTTTTTTTTAAAAGTCACGTGTTTGGATAGTGATAATTAATAACCATATGATCACTACGCCATTTTTTCTATTTCAATTGTGAATTCGTATAAAATAGATTACATTGAGGGCTGAGGTGCCAGATTTTTCTTTACCTTGTTCGCGTGTTACAAATTATTAATTATTATAAGTTACCTATTTATTTAAAATATAATATTATCTGATAGTTTATTGTTAATATAATTATATTATTAGCAAATCATTTTGTTTGTTTATATAATCAAACAGATGTAAGTGTGGGTGAGTTGACAATCTTGTTATGTGTTTGACAAAGCGAGACTTATAAAACATCAATAATACTATTTAAATAAAACCATTATTGATCGCATAATTATAGGTTATTAATTTCATTATTTCAGTTTTTATGTAACAAAAATAAAACAATGAATGATTAGCGTAGAACAAACAGATGTTGCCCACTCCCATTATTGTGTCTCATAACACGTGATAACGCCAATGAACACCACCCCTCCCTTCCGTTATTACATGTTAAAGGTTTTCGCGTTACTTCTCGTTATCACCATCACATTTGGTAACAGTGTTTTTTTGTTTTTTAGCCAAGTAACTCGTGTGGGCGTTGTCCACACCCACCTCTCTAAGAGAAGATTCCGTTTAGAAGAAGAAAAAGACAAAATCTCAATATGACTTAACAGCTAAAAAAAATTGTTATTGAATATAAAACCATTTAGGTTTAAACCGTGAGTGATTGGTTGGATATAAAACCATTTAAGTTGAAAATCACCACAAGTCGGACACAAACAATAACTAGTATTATACCCGTCTGGTGGATGGTGGACCGATATAATAAAAAAATATTGATTTTACTTTATTCAATATCATTATTCTGTAATTTGTTCCCATATAAATAAATTTTATATTACTCAATAAACATATGTAGTTTTGCACGTCATCATCGTTGTCGTTGTCACCATCATGTCGTCATCGTCTGGACATTACTATTTAAATTAATTTCTTTGACGGATTGGTCGATAAAAAAAATATATTCCATTAGAGTTCACTTAAATTATAATATTACAGTATCTATCCGATTGCGAAAACATCCAACTTCTTTTGAGTATAACATTCCATTCCAATTTTTTATATTACATCCTATTTTTATTACGACAACAAAAATAAAACAAAATTGTTTAGAATTTGCAGTAATATCAATAAATTGATATCGTTATAGACTCCGAACATATTACAAAAAAGACTTAAAAATATCTAGTATGCAAAGTCATAAAACCAAAAAAAAAAATTAAAAAATCAAATATTATATGCATGTTAAATTAGTTTCCTCTATAAAACAAAATTTGTTTATTGCATTAATCTCATGACTTACTTACAAACTTCATTGCCAATGCAAATACGCATCATCAACTCGAAAAAAACATTCTCATGTACATAAGAAATGTCCAACATTTCTTCATATTTTATAATTAACCTGGAAGTGGAATTATAAAGTAGATGATCGCTAATCGGAAGCAGTAATGAAAAAGTTTCATATTCAGAAATTGAATATGCCACTTTCCACGTCTAAAGATATTTTAATTGTTATAATTATTTATTATGGACTTTTTAAATTATAGATTGTTAATGGTTAGTGATTAAGTTATAGTTGGTTAAAAATGTGTGTTGGTAAATTGGAATGTATTATATTGATATTTTGAAGTTAAAATATGTTTATTTTTTAATTAGTTGTTGATATAGGCATTTTAAGTTAAAATAGATGTTTTTTTTGGATATGCTAAGATTTGTTGAAAATATGTTATTTGTATGTGGGAATTTTAATATGTTTTTCTTTTATTTTTATTACTAGGTGTGAGACCCGTATATTATACGGGTTTATTAAAAGTAAAATTTTAATATTAAAATATATAAACATTAAATATTTTATAAAATAATGCTTTTCTATACAAAATGTAATCTTTTGGAGCATTTATGAAAAAAAATCAAATTGTTTGGAGCATTTATGAGAATATATTATCAAATTAATACAATGATAATTTTACATATATATAACCCATTAGAATTTATTAAAATTTTATTTTAAGAAATGTGAAATCCTCAAAAAATGACAAGTGGAAAATAATAATTTTAAAAATCTTAGAAAAATGATATGTGTTAAAATGAAGGAGAATATGACAAGTGGCAAAAAAAAAACCTTCATTTATTAGTAAGGATACGTAACCACTATTTTACTTTTTTTTTTTTTTTTCTAGCATCATTTTTTTTATGTGTTTTCATATTAGTAATGTATAATGACAAATTTACTTAATACGTAATTTTCTTTATTAAAAGTTGAAATGATATTTTAAAAAATCATCCTTAAATTGATATAAAAAATGCAATACAACACTCTAAATTTTTATTACAAATATTTTATGATGACATGTGTAACTCATAGTTATATATATATATATATATATATATATATATATATATATATATATATATATATATATATATATATATATATATATATATAACACTTAGGGGTTATTTGTTTTTTTATATATATTTTATGATAAGGGTTTAACATTTGTTTAAATTTTATTTTCTTTAAATTTTTTGTATTATATTTATATTTTATATTTTGATTATGTACTTATTTTTAAGAGAAAATTCATGAAATAACCAAAAGTTAGGGAGTGTTTTAAGGAATTAACTATGAAAATTTGAGTTTTAGAAAATGACCACGAGATCTGCAGAGGGGGTTCTACGGATCCCTTTAATCCTCTAAGGAACGATGCACAATACTAAGGAAATAATGGTTCCGCAGAGGTGGCTCTGCTGATTTGTAACGCTCCATTCCTAGTACACAATTAATCTATTTAAGTATTTATTTTTTTAGAGCTACTCGACGAGTTGGTAGCCCTAACTCGTCGAGTACATGTCAGAAAGGACGTGCGGATTTAAATGGTCTAATCGTCGAGTCCAATCCTGGAATCGATGAGTAGGTATGTCAGGAGGAAACCCTATTTTCGGGGTTTTGCACCCTATTTAAGCATCATAACATGTCTCCACCCCAGCCTCCATCACCACCACAACGCACTCTCGAAACCCTAATCCGCCTTGTGTGTTATTGAGTTATTTCTTGCCATCTTTGTGATTTAAAGCTAGAGGAAGGAAGCAAAGGCTTGGAGATGCAGAAGGAAGGTTAGAGATCCAAAGTTAAGGAAGCATTTTTGTCTTCATAAAGGTATAAAGCTTACACCTTGGCTGTTATTCACTTAGATCTCCTTCCTAGCTTGTATGTTGTCATTTTTGGGCTATTTCCAAGGTCATTCTGAGATTTGAACTCTTGGGGATGAAAGGGCTTCAGATCTGGGCATTATTGAGCTTTAGAAGCTCAAAGTTGCTACCTTTATTTAGCCATGCTTCCATTCTATGACTTAGATCTTCATTTTGACTTGTATTGGGTGTTTTAGCTTCATAGCACCATGCATGCACGTAAAGTTAGCAACTTTACGTGTAATACTAGTCTAAGGAGTCTAGATCTATGAATTAGAAGCATTGGAATGTATCAGAATCGGCTGAATGGTTATGTCACATGGAGGACTCGACGAGTTGTTCTTGGACTCGGCGAGTCGGGTCGTGAACCCTAACCCTTTTTTCTGGTTGTGAGTGAAACCATTGAGTTTAGGAGAGGACTCAGTGAGTTGGACAAGATTAGGACTCGGAAGCTGAAGAACTCGACGAGTCCAAGGAGGGAATCGATGAGTTAGAGTCAATATGTCCCGATGTTATGACAGGAAGAACTTGACGAGTTTGGGAAAGGACACGACGAGTTGACTTAGTGGACTACGAGGTTGAGTAGTGCAGGAACTCGTCGAGTTGGGAGATAACTCGATGAGTTGGGTTGACTGAGAGTTGACCTTGACCTTGACTTTGACCTAGATGTTGACTTTAACCAAGGGTAAGATGGCTATTTTACCATAAGAAGGATTATCATATTTTGATTAAGTGTTGTTATGGAATTGATAGTCGGAGAGTCGTTGTTAGGGGTGTCAGACCCAACAAATAAAAGGGGTACAATAGACTCCAAATACACTGCTTTAATGCACTAAAAAGTAGTACAAGGCAAGCAAGGTCGAACCACAGAGACACGGGACAAAAGTCTATACCTTTTTGCACACGGTACTTTGGTCACAAAGAGGGGATTTGTTTGCAAAAGTAAATAACTAAATAACAATCTACTTTAAAAGCATGCACAAAATGAAATAGATTTGTAAACAAATTGATTGAATGGTTCTAGTTCTAGTTCTCAATGTTGTTGTTCAACTTGATTATGACTTGATCTAATTCACGATTGCTATTCTATGTTGGTACTGAAAGATATTAACACGCTCTAATAACTCTCGCTTGCCAAATTATCTAACCAAAACACGCTCTTTGATTAGACCTAGCTTTACTAATTCAACCTAAACACGCTCTTAGATTGTATTGAAAAACTGCATTAAGTTTTGTACAAGCTTCCCAACAATGTTCATTTCTTCTCATACGCTCGAAAGTGTGAAAACATGTGATATATGTTTTACAATAAGAAAACTTATTGCTTGTTACCAATTATTAACTCAATAGAACGATTAGGTGCCCTAAAAGTTAATTAACTGCACAAAAATTCAATTTATGAAAGTGGCCAATCAAACACAAATCAAATTCAAGGATTCTAGTTTAAACAAAAACATAATCACTAGAATAGAATCACAAATCAAACATCAAATCATATGCTTCAAGTCAAGCAATCAACATTTTTTGAACAAGAACTAGAAACTAGGGTTTCTTAGCCACACATGGCTAAGAACAAATCAAACAAGAATAAGATGGAATTGGAATGTTTAATCCTTACAAAAGTGAAATCCAAATGTTTGCAATGATTAATTCTTCTCAAAAGCTCCAAGAATTCTCTCAAAATTGGCCTAGATCGCCAGAAACTGCTCCCAAAACCGTTTTGTCCTTCAAAATGACGTCTCCTCCTCTTTTATTAAAGTTCACGTGACATGCCATGAGGCCATGCGTTTTTAGCATGGCCGTGCCTTTTGCCCATGTGCTTTTTTTTGGCATGGCCATTTGTCTTGACCATGTGTTTTTTCGGCATGGCCCATGCTTTTTGCTAAAATTCCAAAGAGTCTTCACAGTTGGCTCCATCTTCATGATTTCTGCCATGGAATGACCGGTTCATCTTCTCTTCATGTTCCAAAGCTCTACGCTCCAAACATCCAAGCATCCATGCATCCAAGCTCCACGTTCCATGCTCCATAATGCCTACAAAATAAATCAGAAATAGTGAAGTACCAGGCATTCTTAATGAAATATGCAATTACCCTAATAATCAACTAAATGCAAGAATTATAAAGTAGAATGCTATAAATAGATGGAAATAAACATGCAAAATAGGTGCATAAAATGCACCTATCAAACCTCCCCAAGCTTAAACCTTTCTTGTCCTCAAGAAAGAACAAAATTGAGAATCAACCTAGAGAAGACGATAGGCGACTAAAAAGAAACTAAGATGAAAAGAATGGAAGGAACGAAAAGGACTAAATGGAATTAAGAATGCGTGCATGCAATAAAAGAAGAACTAAAGAAAATAACATATGTACATAAAGATTTTTTTTTCAAACATTAATGCAATGAACAAAACAAACGAACATATTCAATCCAATTAACCTCATTATGTCCTACAATCGAAGGTGTACCTGTCGGGCCTTGAGATAACTTGACATTAACCCCACAAAGATATATAACAAGTAAAACAAGGTTTTTAGCCATTCCCTAACGCAACTCAACAAAATCAAAAGTTACAACACTTGTTCACTTTTACAGGTATTGGGTTAGCACATGGAACAGATTATGGTCTTACTCTCGTGAAAACATGTGATGCAAAATATGCTCATTTTCATTTTTCAAATCATGACAATGACCGACTCCAGCTATTTGTTGACTGACAACAATCTTTTTCTAAAAAATATTTTCTAAAAATTCCCTAATATTTACCCAGATTGGTTACATGTTTCAAACCACTTACACCAGTCAAAGTAGTTTACGGTCAGTCCCAATGTTTACAACCAAACATTTTTCAAACATATTATTCAATCGAACTATAAGCATAAATATATACAAACTATCTAATTATATTTTTCTGCAAATAAAGCTCATGGTTTCCTTTGAAGTCCGTGTAACGGGCTTCCAACCAACACATCCAAATCAGATGACCTTAGTGTGCTAGATTTAAAGAGATCCCTCGGGTTTACTTGCCCGAACATCAAAGGCCACAGATTAACTTTATTTGTTATTATTAAGTTCATGACTTTCTATGGAACCCGTATAGCGAACTTTCAACCCAATCAGTCCTAAACAATTTTGCTTTAGGCAATTAGGTGTAAAACACCCCTCGGAGTTTACTTGTTCGAATCCCAAAGGTCACAGATTAACTTAATAATATTTTTATTTATTTATTTAATTTTATTTATTTATTTATTTATTTATTATTTTTTTTTTGGGGGGGGGGGGGGGGGGGCTGATGTAAACGCGCAAAGACCCGTAAGTATAGTCGGAAACAATGTCCCTAAGCAGGGTATTTAGAAGGGAATAGGTAGAAAAGACTTTTTAGAGTGCTGGAGAATTCGAGTCACTGAAATTTTATATTCATTTTATGACTCTTTGAAATTGGAGTTTGGACATGAATGAGCAATAACTCATAAGACCGATCGTGTGTTCCAAGGGCTAAACTATATCTGTCTTTATGATGCGGTGTTGATAACTTTATCATTTTTTATTTTGCACGGGTAGCTTCGGGAGACGCGTTTGTGTGAGATTGGTTTGCTTCAAGAGTTTTAATGAAAAACGAACAAGTTCTAATCTCAAGCCACGACTAATCTACCACTTCAACTTATTTAAGAAGATTAGGTTTCTTTAGATTGATTTTTTTTACATGCATGTTGTAACGACCCGTTCCCGGTATGTTGAATTATTGGTAATTATAGTGAGTTTTTCAAGAGGGACTCGGCGAGTTCTAGCCTGACTCACCGAGTAGGGTCGCGTCTTCGAGCACGCGTAAGCCGGGGACTCGGCGAGTCCATATCCCTGACTCGGCGAGTCCATCCGTCTGGGTGAAACCCTAAATCCCCGGGTTGCCCACTATTTATACCACCTTATAGCCCCCATCCTCGCCTCCCTCACCCTGAGAACGCGGTGAGAGAACCCTAATCCTCCCTTGAAGAGCTTATATGTGTTTTGGTGCCATTTTGTGAAGGTGTGAAGAAGGAGAAGAAGGAAGAAGCAAGGAGAAGTGTTGTAGTGCAAAGATCCAAGGCCAAATCAGAGTTAATTGAGGTATTTTTGGAGTTCCATCTTGTTATATGCTTTAAACTTCCATTAGAGCTCTCCTAAGAGCTAGTTGATGCTTGTTCCAAGCCTTACACTTGCATGAACGTCTTATTAAGTCGAAATATCTATGGATCTGAATGTTGGGGTGTTGTAGAGCCCAGATCTACTGTCTTTTTGGAGTTATATTGCATGATAACCATAGATCTACCCATTTTATGCATCTTTTAGCCTTATTTCCCTTATTCATGAGGTTGTACACGTAAAGTTGGAAACTTTACGTGGTAAATCAGCTTATTGGACTTAGATCTATCAATTGTATGCATTGGATTCAAACAAAATCAAGTAAAAATCAGTTGCATGGCGGCAACTCGGCGAGTCGGAAGAACGACTCGGCGAGTTGGGTCGCGAGTTCCCGATTCCTTCATTTTTACCAGTGTCGAGTGAACCCAGTGAGCTAGAGAGTGGACTCAGCGAGTTGAGGGTGAACTTAGTGATGGAGGGACTCAGCGAGTTGTTCATCAACTCGGCGAGTCCAAGGCAATCTTCTTAAAGATCAAGAACAACTCGTCGAGTTTGTTCATCCGGCTCGGCGAGTCGGATGAAGATTGTCTGAGTTCTTGGATCAAGAGGGTACTCGTCGAGTCGATGCCAGACTCGACGAGTAGCAGTGAGTAAGAGTGAAAAGTGAGAGTAGGACTCGGCGAGTTGGGTGGCCCAACTCGGCGAGTCAGCCCAAAAGAGAATTGACTTTGACCGAGGGTAAAAGAGTCATTTTACCCCAAGCGCAGTGTTTAGTATTTGATTGAGTGTGTTTATGGACTTGTAGCCGAGGAGATTCAGGAGCAGCCGCCGTTAGCTTTCCGAGCCACACACTCAGCAGCCAGCTTACGAGGTGAGTTTCCTTCCAGTAGGAACGGGTCTAAGGCCACAATGCCGGCCCGTTCAGTTAGCAGTAGTTTCCGGATTTAGGTCCGATGCAGTAGTTAGTATGTTCGATGCCTTCGTGGCTCGAACAGGATTTGTGTGCTATGTTTTATGTGTTAAGTATTATGTGTTCCGGGCCACGGCCCGATGTAGCATATCGTATATGTGTTATGCTAGTTGATGTGTTATGCTATGCCATGTTCAGTCAGTCAGTTCCGGACTTCGGTCCGATGCAGTTAGTTTCGGACTTCGGTCCGATGCAGGGGACAAGGTCCCAGTCAGTTCCGGACTTCGGTCCGATGCAGTTAGTTCCGGACTTCGGTCCGATGCAAGGGACAAGGTCCCAGTCAGTTCTGGACTTCGGTCCGATGCAGTTTCCGGGCTTCGGCCCGATGCAGTGGGCAAGGCCCAATATGTGTTTATATGTTATTGTATGGTATGTGGTAATTTGGGGGATCTCACTAAGCTTCGTGCTTACAGTTTCAGTTTTGGTTTCAGGTACTTCCGCAAGCAAAGGGAAGAGCTCGGGGTGACAGCATCGCACACACCACAGCATAGCTTTTATCCTGGGGATGTCTTTTGATGTTTTGGATTGATGTTGTATGATACAGTTTTTCGCACAATATTTATTATGTTTTGGGGATACATTGCGTATGTTTTATGTTATGATACTTATATTATGGTTTTGATTATATTGAAAAACGAAAATTTTTGGGTCGTGTTTTTGGGTCGTTTCAAGTTGGTATCAGAGCCCTGGTTTGAGGGATTCGGATACACTTCCGGGTGTATCTGAACTCAAACTAAGGGAAATAAAAGATTTTAGTAAAATAAAAAAATGTTTTACAAAAAGAATTTTGAAAGCACTTAGAAGGAAAGAATTGTTTTTAACAAGATAGAGGTGTGTGCATGCGGTCAGCCGAGCTCAAGTAAGTACTCCCAAATTACCCATACAAGTTATTTGTTCAGTTTCAGTTTCAGTAGAACAGCATGCTAGTATAGGGCTAAGGATCTAGGAGAATGCCTTATGTGCCTGCTTATGTGTTACAGCTTTATGAGTATTGCATGCTAGAATTGAGTAGACAGCAGTAGGATAGCCTGTTTAGGTTATGCCTGATAGTATGAGCTTAGCATCCTATGCTAGTGCAGTTTCTTGTTATAAGAATAGTTTTGCCTGAGTCTGTTTCCCTTGTCCGAATGCTGCTTGCTTCGTGCTTGGTGGGGTTCTGAGTAGTGGGAGTTAGCCATTAGGTGAACACGTCACACTACATGTGATCAGGTTTGAATAATCCCAGAGTGCTGGAACTGGCCCTATTGCGCAGCTCTTGTTTGAGTCCAACCGTTGTAGGGACGGATCTTTTACTTGAAGGATTATATGATCCTCATCACATGTGATGGTGTTTAGGTGGTGGCTAGCTGGCATTATGAGGAGACCTACAGCAGCTGAGGACCAGTCGTGTTGAGCTTGAGGTTTCCCTAGGGCAAGCCTAGGATGAGAGTAGCAGAGAAGGGCAGTAGTAGAAGTGACTTGGGGAAGTCAAGGCAGTTCTTGAGGAAAGTACGGATAGATGTGGAAGGTAGTATGGGCCCGTACTACTGAAAGCAGAGGATCCGTACTCGAATCAAGGAAGGCCAAGACAAGACCAGGAAGCTAGTAGTAGTATCATGATCCCTTGAGATATTTCAGTGTTATGATGTTGTTATGAAATGTTTCAGAATGGTAGTTTTGCGTCCGAGACCAGCAGTCGGCAGCTCAGATGCCGGAGGGGGATCAGGATCGGGATCAGGCCCGGAGGTCGGGCAGATGGATGAGCAGACTAGAGAGTTCCTTTCTTCTGAGGTTACCCGCATCATACTGGAGCAGACTCCTGTGATCTTCGGTTCGATCAAGGAGGGTATTTTAGAGCTGATGGATGAGAGATTGAGTACTTTCCGTGCTGAGATGGCGGCCGTGATGGGGTCGCGCACACTTACGTTCAGGGAGTTTAGGGCATGGGGGGCTCCAGACTATCATGGGGCGCGGGACCCCATAGCGAGTACCAGATGGTTGGCGGATGTGGCCAACGCTTTCCGCACTAGCAGGTGTCCTGAGGGGGACAAGGTCAGATTAGCGTCCTGTCTTCTGAAGGACAGGGCACGGGATTGGTGGGAGGAGGTCGGACATGCCATCGGGGATGATGCGGCATTGGATGCCATGACCTGTGTTGATTTCTCTACCAGGTTCAGGGCGGAGTTTGCACCAGTCATTGAGGTGCAGCAGTTAGCTAGGGAGTTTCAGGACCTTACCCAGACTACAGAGACAGTGGCGGAGATCACTGCCAAGTTCAGGGAGAGGGATCTTCTTGTTCCACAGTATGCAGCCGATGAGGAGATGAAGAAGGCCCGCTATCATGAGATGCTGCGGAGTGACATTCGCATGTTTGTGAGCCGGTCCAGTTATAAAACGTTGGACGACATGATTGCCAGAGCTAGAGAGAGGGAGATTGATCTCGAGATGGAGAAGAAGAGGAAACCGGAGGCGTTTTCGGGTTCAGGCAGTGTGGGCAAAAATCCCAAGGTTTCAGATCACAGGTCTAGGGGTCAGCAGAGCCACGGTCGGTGTGGCAAGTGTGGAAGATTGCACGAGGGGGCGTGCAAGTCAGGGAGTTCCGGCTGCTACAAGTGCGGTCGGACTGGGCATTTGAGTAGGGATTGTACGGCCCCTGCTACTACGGTTACAGCATCAGATCTGATTTGCTTTCAGTGCAATCAGAGGGGACATAAAAGGTCCCAGTGTCCCAGTTTAGCTGCAGCAGGGAAGGTGGTTGCACCTGCCCCTGCCACCTTGAGGATTACGGATGGCCGGCAGGGTCGATCTGATGCGCCAGTGGCGAAGAGCAGGGCATTCCAGATGACAGCAGAGGAGGTGCGAGCGACTCCTGATGTGGTGACGGGTATGTATCTTTCCTCTATCTCTTAATTGTTATAATATCGTTTGAATATTACTTGATGATATGTTTTATTTAGGGTCGTTCTCGGTGAACGGCATCCCTGCTTTGGTATTGTTCGATTCGGGGGCTACCCGATCATTTGTATCGCTTGCGCTTAGCAAGAGATTTAGCAGAGCTCCAGGGGAGCTGGATTGTCCACTAGAGGTTGAGATAGCAGATGATAGGACCGTGAGGGTCGGCAGAGTACATAGAGGGTGTTCCCTTCAGATATTTGATGAGCAGTTTTCAGTGGACCTGGTTCCTATTTCCCTGCGTGGGAATAAAGTTATTGTGGGCATGGATTGGCTGAGCCCCAATGGGGCGGTGATTGATTGTGAGCTTCAGCTAGTGAGGGTTCGCACTCCCAGTGGGGGAGAGATAGTGATTCAGGGCGAGAGGCCCTAGCGAGGACCGATCTTTTGTTCCGCCGCAAGGGCGAGGCGCTATGTTCAGCAGGGTTGCGCCGGTTTTGTAGCTTACGTCTTGGATGCCCGGGAGAAGGGCAAGACGACGATTGATGATGTTCCTATTGTTCGTGACTACCCGGATGTGTTTCCCGAGGATTTGCCGGGGATACCTCCTGAGAGGCAGGTTGAGTTCAGGATCGACCTAGTTCCTGGTGCGGCTCCGATAGCCAAAGCACCGTATCGACTTGCTCCCCCTGAGATGCAGGAGTTGTCTACACAGCTTCAGGAGCTGTTAGACAAGGGTTTCATTCGGCCGAGCAGTTCGCCTTGGGGAGCGCCGATCTTATTTGTGAGGAAGAAGGATGGGTCGCATCGTATGTGCATTGATTATCGGGAGTTGAACAAAGTAACGGTGAAGAACCGTTACCCACTTCTAAGGATTGATGACTTGTTTGATCAGCTTCAGGGAGCGTCTTGGTTCTCCAAGATCGATCTACGCTCCGGTTATCATCAGATGAGGGTTAGAGATGAGGATGTACAGAAGACTGCTTTCAGGACCCGGTATGGTCATTATGAGTTCGTGGTGATGCCATTTGGGCTCACCAATGCCCCAGCCGCGTTCATGGATCTCATGAACCGCGTGTGCAGACCGATGCTGGATCGGTCGGTGATAGTGTTTATAGATGACATCTTGGTGTATTCCAAGACACAGGGGCAGCACGAGGAGCACCTGCGGGAGGTGTTGGAGACTTTGAGGAGGGAGAGACTTTTCGCAAAGTTCTCCAAGTGTGAGTTCTGGTTGCGCGAGGTGCAGTTTCTTGGTCATCTCGTCAACCAGAAGGGTATTTTGGTAGATCCGGCCAAGATTGAGGCCGTGATGCAGTGGGAGGTCCCGAGGTCTCCATCTGAGATTCGGAGCTTCCTGGGGTTGGCAGGGTATTATCGGAGATTTATTCAGGACTTCTCCAAGATAGCAGTGCCGCTCACCCGGCTAACCAAGAAGTCGGTGGCTTTTCGTTGGGGGCCTGAGCAGCAGGCGGCGTTCGAGACTCTCAGGCAGAGATTGTGCGAGGCTCCGATCCTTACCTTGCCAGAGGGAGTAGAGGATTTCATAGTCTATTGTGATGCTTCGATCACAGGTATGGGAGCAGTATTGATGCAGCGAGGCCATGTGGTAGCTTATGCCTCGAGACAGTTGAAGCCTCACGAGGCTAATTATCCTACCCACGATTTGGAGCTGGGGGCAGTTGTGTTTGCCCTCAAGATTTGGAGACACTAGAGTTTGCGATATCTTATGGGGTCCGCTGTACTATTTACACGGATCACAAGAGTTTGCGATATCTTATGGATCAGTCGAGTTTGAACATGAGGCAGAGGAGATGGTTAGACATGCTGAAGGACTATGACTGTAAGATCCTTTATCATCCAGGGAAGGCCAATGTGGTGGCCGACGCCCTGAGCCGCAAGATGTCGACGGCCCCTATCAGAGATCTGTGTATGAGGATGACAGTGATCACTCCATTGTTGGAGCGGATCAAGGAGGCTCAGATGGAGGGCCTCCAGGAGGAGAGGCAGAAGTGCGAGAGGATAGTGGGCCGAGTAGCTTCGTTTGATTACGACAATCGGGGTTTGTTGACGCTTCATGGTAGGGTGTGGGTACCGTACTGGGGTGGGGTACGACAAGTATTGATGGACGAGGCTCATAAGTCTCGATTTTCTATCCACCCAGGAGCGACGAAGATGTATCGAGATCTTCGATCTGATTATTGGTGGCCCTGCATGAAGCGAGATGTCGCTTGGTATGTGGAGAGATGTTTGACCTGCCGGAAGGTCAAGGCGGAGCACCAGAGACCTCACGGCAAGATGCAGCCGTTAGACATTCCCGTGTGGAAATGGGAGGACATCACCATGGATTTTGTCACCAAACTCCCCAGGACCACACGCGGGGTGGACTCGATATGGGTAGTAGTGGATCGGTTGACGAAGAGTGCCCATTTTATTCCGATTCAGGAGAGTATATCGGTGGAAAAGTTAGCCGATATCTATGTGCGAGATATTGTGGCACGTCATGGAGTGCCGGTATCGGTGGTGTCGGACCGAGATGTTCGTTTCACGTCCAGATTCTGGAAGCGATTCCACGACGAGATGGGTACTCGTCTCCATCTCAGCACCGCTTTGCATCCTCAGACTGACGGGCAGAGCGAGAGGACGATTCAGACTCTCGAGGACATGCTTAGGGCATGTGTTTTAGATTTTGGGGGCAGTTGGGATACGTATCTTCTGTTAGCGGAATTCTCGTATAACAACAGTTATCATGCGAGCATTGATCGACCTCCTTTTGAGATGTTATATGGCAGGAAGTGCAGGACCCCGATTTGTTGGGGCGAGGTCGGTCAGCGAGTTATCGGGAGCACCGAAGTGGTGCTCAAGACGACTGAGTTGATCCAGCAGGTCCGTAGTAGGCTGCAGACTGCGCAGAGTCGGCAGAAGAGCTACGCCGACAGGAGGCGTTCGGACTTGGAGTTCCAGGTGGGAGATATGGTTCTTCTGAAAGTCTCACCTTGGAAAGGTGTCATCAGATTCCGGAAGAGGGGCAAATTAGGCCCCATATTTATTGGTCCTTTCAGGGTTTTGGCCCGGGTGGGTCGGGTTGCTTATCGGTTAGATCTTCCTGAGGAGCTTAGTCTGATACACAACACCTTCCACGTGTCGCAGTTGAGGAAGTGTTTGGTGGATGAGACAGCAGTCATTCCCTTAGAGGACATTCAGGTTGATAGCGGCCTAAATTATATCGAGAAGCCGGTCGCGATTCTGGAACGGAAGACCAAGACCTCGAGGAACAAGGTAATTCAGCTAGTAAAGGTGCAGTGGCAGCACCGGAAGGGGTCTGAATGGACGTGGGAGGCTGAAGAGGAAATGAGAACGCACTACCCGGAGTTATTTGCAAATCCAGCCGTAGCAGACTTCGAGGGCGAAGTCTGAGACAAGTGGGGGAGAATTGTAACGACCCGTTCCCAGTATGTTGAATTATTGGTAATTATAGTGAGTTTTTCAAGAGGGACTCGGCGAGTTCTAGCCTGACTCGCCGAGTAGGGTCGCGTCTTCGAGCACGCGTAAGCCAGGGACTCGGCGAGTCCATATCCCTGACTCGGCGAGTCCATCCATCTGGGTGAAACCCTAAATCCCCGGGTTGCCCACTATTTATACCACCTTATAGCCCCCATCCTCGCCTCCCTCACCCTGAGAACGCAGTGAGAGAACCCTAATCCTCCCTTGAAGAGCTTATATGTGTTTTGGTGCCATTTTGTGAAGGTGTGAAGAAGGAGAAGAAGGAAGAAGCAAGGAGAAGTGTTGTAGTGCAAAGATCCAAGGCCAAATCAGAGTTAATTGAGGTATTTTCGGAGTTCCATCTTGTTATATGCTTTAAACTTCCATTAGAGCTCTCCTAAGAGCTAGTTGATGCTTGTTCCAAGCCTTACACTTGCATGAACGTCTTATTAAGTCGAAATATCTATGGATCTGAATGTTGGGGTGTTGTAGAGCCCAGATCTACTGTCTTTTTGGAGTTATATTGCATGATAACCATAGATCTACCCATTTTATGCATCTTTTAGCCTTATTTCCCTTATTCATGAGGTTGTACACGTAAAGTTAGAAACTTTACGTGGTAAATCAGCTTATTAGACTTAGATCTATCAATTGTATGCATTGGATTCAAACAAAATCAAGTAAAAATCAGTTGCATGGCGGCAACTCGGCGAGTCGGAAGAACGACTCGGCGAGTTGGGTCGCGAGTTCCCGATTCCTTCATTTTTACCAGTGTCGAGTGAACCCAGTGAGCTAGAGAGTGGACTCAGCGAGTTGAGGGTGAACTCAGTGATGGAGGGACTCGGCGAGTTGTTCATCAACTCGGCGAGTCCAAGGCAATCTTCTTAAAGATCAAGAACAACTCGTCGAGTTTGTTCATCCGGCTCGGCGAGTCGGATGAAGATTGTCTGAGTTCTTGGATCAAGAGGGTACTCGTCGAGTCGATGCCAGACTCGACGAGTAGCAGTGAGTAAGAGTGAAAAGTGAGAGTAGGACTCGGCGAGTTGGGTGGCCCAACTCGGCGAGTCAACCCAAAAGATAATTGACTTTGACCGAGGGTAAAAGAGTCATTTTACCCCAAGCGCAGTGTTTAGTATTTGATTGAGTGTGTTTATGGACTTGTAGCCGAGGAGATTCAGGAGCAGCCGCCGTTAGCTTTCCGAGCCACACACTCAGCAGCCAGCTTACGAGGTGAGTTTCCTTCCAGTAGGAACGGGTCTAAGGCCACAATGCCGGCCCGTTCAGTTAGCAGTAGTTTCCGGATTTAGGTCCGATGCAGTAGTTAGTATGTTCGATGCCTTCGTGGCTCGAACAGGATTTGTGTGCTATGTTTTATTTGTTAAGTATTATGTGTTCCGGGCCACGGCCCGATGTAGCATGTCGTATATGTGTTATGCTAGTTGATGTGTTATGCTATGCCATGTTCAGTCAGTTAGTTCCGGACTTCGGTCCGATGCAGTTAGTTCCGGACTTCGGTCCGATGCAGGGGACAAGGTCCCAGTCAGTTCCGGACTTCGGTCCGATGCAGTTAGTTCCAGACTTCGGTCCGATGCAAGGGACAAGGTCCCAGTCAGTTCCGGACTTCGGTCCGATGCAGTTTCCGGGCTTCGCCCCGATGCAGTGGGCAAGGCCCAATATGTGTTTATATGTTATTGTATGGTATGTGGTAATTTGGGGGAGCTCACTAAGCTTCGTGCTTACAGTTTCAGTTTTGGTTTCAGGTACTTCCGCAAGCAAAGGGAAGAGCTCGGGGTGACAGCATCGCACACACCACAACATAGCTTTTATCCTGGGGATGTCTTTTGATGTTTTGGATTGATGTTGTATGATACAGTTTTCCGCACAATATTTATTATGTTTTGGGGATACATCGCGTATGTTTTATGTTATGATACTTATATTATGGTTTTGATTATATTGAAAAACGAAAATTTTTGGGTCGTGTTTTTGGGTCGTTTCACATGTTGAAACTAAAACCTAGTACAAAGACCCCTCCCCAAGCTTAAGATCAAGCATCGTCCTCGATGCTCGGAGAGGGTAGGGCAATCTACTAGCCGCGAAGGGCCCAACGCTGCATGAACTGCATGGCTTGTTGTACCGTTTGGGTTAATTGTTGGACGTCAGCGCAAATATCAGCAACAACTTGATCAAGGTGGTCAAAACGCCTCGTGTATATGTCGTGGTACTGAGTTGCCCGCCGGGTGTAGAAATGACGTGCAGTCTCTACTGGGGCAGCAGAAGTGGACCGCCTTGCAGTGGGAGCAGTGGAGTGAGCGGGAGGAATAGAGGTGTTGTCGCTCGGGATGGGCGCGGGAGCGCGTGGGATGGAATTTGCAGAAGTGTTCTTTGGTAGACACCACCGAGTCTTAGTGATGTCCTGCTGGAGTTGGAGAGAGCTGAAATCCCCAGCAGGAACTCGGAGGTGTGGCTCACCTTGCACCAACCATGTGATACTACCATCACCTTCTTTACGGAAGAAAGATGAGGCTACAAGGACATTGGATGTGATGGTATTAGTGCCATGCGTGATTTTATCGAGGTCCGGGCGCTTGCTCTCAAAAAGCTCGGCACAAACAAGGCGGGTGGCAAGATAGGTGATAATCCCGCCACAATGAATAGAGCCCGAATCGCTAGTAGAGACCTTAAGGAGTTTGGAAGCAAGGAAGGCGCCAAAATGAGGTCTCTTCAAGCCGGTGACCATGCACCAAAGAATTTCTAACTCCATCTTACCGGCTCTGCTAACGTCCTCTTGGGGGAAGACAAGGTTGGCAATAATTCGGAGAGCCACCCTTAAGACTGGATGGATGATATAAGATGCTTTGGCGGATCGAGCCTCATACACATCAAGTCCTGTGATTTCCTTCCAAAAGGCTTTGGCTTGGGCTTTAAAAAGATTATTCTTCTCTCGCATGTTGCCTAATTTAGGACCATGTGTATTGAATTTAGAAATCCCAACAAACCCACTAAGATCGTCTAGACTCGGTTTAAATTGCATACGCATGAGACGAAAGAGAGACCTTTTGCATTGTCATTGAATTCCAAAGATTGTAAGAATTCAATGCTGGTGTTTTTATATGATTCCATTGGTGCCAAAGTGAGAAGTCTCTCCCAACCGATGTTGCTAAACAATCTATGGACACCATCATAAACGCCTAGTTCTTGGAGAGTGGGAATATCTACAAACCGTTGTTGAGAATATTTGCGGCCCTTGAGGTGAAGGAATCGCTTACGTTGCTCAAGAGAGTCGTGAATGATGGTGGTGACACCATATTTGGATTCCCATTGTTCTTTTGGTTGTGGTTTTTTTCGTTTTGGCATGATGACCAACCGGATTTCTGACAAATGGGTGGCGCCCAAAGATGATAACACAACTAGACAAGCACGAATGAACAATTATATGAAGCACAAGAACGGATTCACAATTATTCCAACCAAAAAGATTTTAAATTCAAAGCGTAAAACTTGAGATATGGAAGGAATTTACCGTTTAAATGATTGGATTTGAGGTGTTGGCTTGTATTATTCACTTCATCTTCAACCTCAAGAAGGCTTGAACTCTTCAATGGTGGAATGTCTAATTGGAGATGAAATCTTCTAATCTTCCTTCCAAAAGCACTTCCCCAAGCTTGGTCTTGAACCCTATACGAGAATTTTTGAAACCCGATACAAGAATTAATTCAAATTATACAAATCAAGAACTAGGGTTTATAGGGTTTATGAAGGAAAATTCGATCTTTTACCCACTAATTGAAGAAATCGATCTTGATAATGAAGATCATGAAGTTAGGAATTGATAGTAACATACCTTTGTGCCTCAATCTTGGATTAATTGGAGAGAAAAAAAAATCAAACCCTAGCCTAGGGTTGTAGGGATCGGTCGAGAATTCAGAGGAGAGGGTAGGAGGGAAACACGACCGTGAGAAGAAAGGGAAAAGAAGAATGCACGACTGATTGAAAATCGAATGAGAAGAAAGCCAATTGGTTTCGTCCGTGAGTTCTAGTCGTGCCTTTTCTAATGAAGGTTTAGGGTTGTGCGTTTTCTTAATACCTTGATCGATTTTTTTTAAAGGGACTTGATCAATTCGCACGGGCCATGTGTTTAGGCCGTTCGTTTTTTGGGAGCCCCGTGCGTTTTTTTTCTGTTTGCAACAATCTTCGACGACACGCACGGTCTAGAACCTAGGCCGTGCGTTTTGGCCCTTTACCCATGCGATTTGGAGCCAGCCCGTGCCAATTTTTTTTTTTTTTTAAAAACCTCGAAGTGGCAGCATGGGCAAAAATTATGACCATGCGTTTTAGCATAAGACCGTGTGTTTTTGGCTTACCCCGTGCGTTTTCTTTCTGTTAACATGAAATTCACGATTTTTTTTAACAAAAACATATTTTCTTTAAGCATTAAATAGAAAAGTTATTTGCGCGGAACCCTCGAAAAGACGTAAAAACATTTCAACACGGATGAAATAAATCAAAATAAAGAAAACAGAGAGAAATACTCCCGAGTTGCCTCTCGGTTAGCCGCCCTTGTTTCAAGTCTTTGGCTCGACTTTGCCCTTTAGATTCACTCAGTGTAGTCCGGGCGTTCCAAGCTATCAACCTCCATATCTTTCTCTTGGAAACCTTCATAGAAAACCTTTAACCTATGGCCATTAATTTTGAACACTTTTCCAGTTTTGTTACTCTTAATCTCAACTGCACCATGATCAAATATATTAGTAACAATGAACGGTCCTACCCACCGGGATCGTAACTTACCAGAAAACCATTTAAGTCGAGAGTCATAGAGTAATACCTTTTGACCAATCTCAAAGGTCTTACGGGAGAGGTACTTATCATGGAATGCTTTGGTCTTGTCTTTGTAGATGCGTGAACTCTCGAATGCTTCATTTCTTATCTCCTCCAGCTCTTGGATCTCTAACTTTCGTTGAACACCCGCTTCATCCATCTTCATGTTTAGCTTTTTGACAGCCCAGAAATCTTTGTGTTCTAGTTCAACAGGGAGGTGGCAAGCTTTTCCAAACACAAGTCTATAAGGTGACATCCCAATTGGAGTTTTATACGCAGTTCGGTATGCCCAAAGTGCATCTTCTAATCTCAAACTCCAATCTTTGTTGTTTGTGTTCACTGTTTTCTCAAGTATGGACTTGATTTCTCTGTTTGACACTTCAGCTTGTCCATTTGTTTGCGGGTGATAAGCTGTGGACACCCGATGTTGGACTCCATACTTCTTGAGAACTGATCCAAGAGTTTTGTTGCAGAAGTGTGTGCCCCTGTCACTAATCAAGGCTTTTGGAGTTCCAAACCTACATAAAATGTTAGCCTTAACAAAATCTACAACAACTTTTGCATCATCAGTTCTTGTTGCCTTTGCTTCTACCCATTTGGAAACATAGTCAACAGCCAAAAGGATGTATAAATTCCCAAAGGATGAAGGAAAAGGACCCATAAAGTCAATACCCCATATATCAAATATTTCACAAACCAAGATAGGGGTCAAGGGAATTTGGTTTCGGGAACTCAAAGAACCTGTCATTTGACATCTCTCATAACTTTTACAAAAAGTGTAAGAGTCATGAAAAAGTCGAGGCCAATAAAATCCACATTCTAAAATTTTCCTGGCAGTTCTTTGAGGACCAAAATGCCCTCCACAAGCATAACTATGACAAAAGTTAAGAATAGATTGTACCTCATGTTCTTCAACACATCTTCTTATTACCTGATCTGCACAATGTTTCCAAAGGTACGGTTCATCCCAAATGTACCTTCTCGCTTCTTTTTTGATCTTATCTCTCTGTGACCTCGTGAGCTCGGGTGGGAACTTTCCCGTGACCATGAAGTTGCATATATCCGCATACTAAGGTGGTGTTTGGATAGCAAACAAATGCTCGTCCGAGAATGTGTCATGGATGGGAATCGCATCTTCGGGTTGAACTATTCGGCTCAAATGGTCGGCGGCTAGGTTCTCTTTCCCGCTTTTATCTTTGATCTCAATATCGAACTCTTGCAAAAGCAGCATCCACCGTATTAACCTCGACTCCGAATCTTTCTTGGTAAGTAAGTGCTTTATGGCTGCATGGTCCGAGTATATAATCACTTTAGTTCCAAGGAGGTATTTCCGGAACTTCTCTAGTGCAAAAACAATAGCGAGCAACTCTTTTTCTGTTGTGGTGTAGTTGCATTGTGCACTATCAAGGGTCTTTGATGCATAGTAGATGACATGGTGTGCTCGACCTACCTTTTGACCCAATACTGCCCCTACAGCCGTGTTGCTCGCGTCACACATGATCTCAAACGGGAGATCCCAACTAGGTGGTTGGATGATTGGAGCAGAGGTGAGTAAATCCTTCAAACAATCGAAGGCATCCTTGCATGGCTGAGTGAACTCAAATTCAGCATCTTTTTGGAGTAGTTGACACATCGGCACTGTAATCTTTGGAAAATCTTTAATGAACCGCCGATAGAAACCTGCATGGCCAAGAAACGAACGAACTTCCCGAACATTTGTCGGGTAAGGAAGACTTTTGATAACATCTATCTTGGCTTTGTCAACTTCCAAGCCTTTTCGAGACACACTATGACCTAGAATCAATCCTTTGTCCACCATGAAATGGCATTTTTCATAGTTAAGTACAAGATCTGTGTCAATGCACCTTTGCAAAATTTTTGTTAGATTGCTCAAACATTCATCAAAGGAGTTCCCATAGACTGTGAAGTCATCCATGAAAACTTCAATGATGTTTTCAACATATTCAGAAAAAATGCTCATCATGCATCTCTGAAATGTTGCAGGTGCATTGCATAGACCAAAAGGCATACGCCTATAAGCAAATGTGCCAAAGGGACAAGTGAAGGTGGTTTTCTCTTGGTCTTCCGGGGCTACCGGAATTTGATGAAAACCCGAGAAACCATCCAAGCAACAGTAATGAGATTTACCCGCCAATCTCTCTAGCATTTGGTCAATAAATGGCAAAGGAAAATGGTCTTTTCTCGTTGAGGTATTCAACTTTCTATAGTCAATACAAACCCTCCACCCGTTTTGCACACGGGTTGGCACCAAATCTCCCTCAGAATTCTTGACAACTGTGACCCCTGCTTTTTTCAGGACTACCTGAACGGGGCTCACCCATTTACTATCTGAGATAGGGTAAATCATACCTGCATCCAAAAGCTTCATGATTTCTTTCTTTACCACCTCCATCATGGGTGGATTCAGTCTTCTCTGTGCTTCTCGAGTTGGTTTGAAGTCCTCCTCCATGAGGATCTTATGCATGCACAAGGAAGGGCTCAACCCCTTTATGTCAGCAATTGTCCACCCAATAGCTTTCTTATACTTTTTCAGCAAAGTCACCAACTCATCTTCTTCTACAATGGACAGCTTGTTGGAGATAATGACAGGCAAAGTCTTCTCTTCCCCAAGGTACGCATACTTCAAATGATCTGGAAGAGTCTTCAATTCTAGCTTAGGTGCCTGTACAACAGAAGGAAGAAGTTTTGTGTCAGAAATGGGCAATTTCACATTGCTATTATCATACCTTATTTTCTTCTTTTCTTCCATGCTCTCCACAATTTCCAGCAACTCTTCATCTAACTTGAAATTTTCTGCAATCTCTTTGACTGACTTGCTATCAAGATTCCTGCTCAAAACTAACTCCAACAAATCATGGTTAGTCAACTCAAAACACTTTTCAGTCAAAGGTTGGATTATATCAATAAAATTTATGCAATGAACATCACTTGGGTACCTCATTGCTTCATAGATATTGAAGTTGATGACCTCCCCATCGAATTCCATGGACAATGTACCATTGTAGACATCAATTTTTGTTCTTGCTGTTTTCAAGAATGGTCTACCTAAAAGTATGGAACTCGAGGATGGATGGTCATCATCTCCCATATCAAGCACATAAAAATCTGCAGGAAAGACAAGCTCATTAACTTGCACCAAAACATCCTCTAATACACCTTTTGGGTGTACTATAGAACGATCTGCAAGTTGGATGATTACTCCTGTTTTTGTTAAAGTGCCTATGCCAATAGATTTATAAACAGAATATGGTAAAACATTAATTGAAGCTCCTAAATCTAGCATAGCACGGGGGACATACAAGTTTTCCAATTTGCAAGGAACGGTAAAAACACTTGGATCCTTGCACTTTGGGGGCATCCTTTTCTGCAAAACTGCAGACACATTTTCACTTACTTTCACTGTCTCATTACCTCGCAGTTTCTTTTTATATGTGCAAAGTTCCTTAAGAAACTTAGCATACCTAGGTACCTGTTTGATTGCATCTAAGAGAGGAATGTTGACTTCAACTTTCCGGAACATTGCCATGATTGCACTATCTTCTCTCTCTTTTTTGTTGCTGCTCAATCTTGATGGAAAAGGTGGTGGTGTGATCTTTGCTTCTTTCTCTTCCGGCTTCTTTTGCTCCACCATTTCTGCTTTCTTTTCATCCTTCTTTGGTGGTTCTTCTATCACCAACTCCTCTTCTTCTTCTTCGGGTATCTTCGGGTCGTCATATTTCTTTCCACTCCTCAAGCTAATTGCACAAGCATTGTGCTTTGGGTTCTTTTCAGTTTGAGGAGGTAGCTTTCCTTGATTCTCCATTTTGCTCACCGATTGAGCAAGTTGTGAGTAACCTCTTGCCTCGCCCATTGGCTGAGTCTTGCACTGCAAAGGGGAATGCCCTAAGCTTGATTTGGTCTTCAGTGACATTGTGCGGTTTCATGCCAACACACACAACATGGAACTCTGTGAGGAACTTGTGGGGATCTTCATTTTCTAAGCCTCTAAAGGTTGGGAGTAAGTGAATGAGACCGGATTTTAATTCAAGGTTTGTGGCTGCCGGATAGGTGATGCAAAGAGGTTGTTGAGTAACCTCTTGCCTCGCCCATTGGCGAAGGGTTTGTTCGGGTAGTGGATTTGGAGGCGGATTCCCTCCATGGTTGTCTCCCATGGTATGAGTAGTGGTTGAAGTTTCTGTAGGTGTAGTGTTTGGGTTGTGATGAGTAGGTCAAGAGGGTGGGGTGGTATTTCTAGATGAGGATGGTTGAGGTGAAGGTAATGGACTTTCTGTTTTGGATGCAGACACACTTGAGAGGGTAATATCCTCCCAAATGTTAATGACCAGGGGATTGGAGGATGAAGAAGTACCGGAAACCGGTTGCCTCTTACGAAGCTTGGCTTGCTTCCTTAACTTCTTTGCAGTCTTCTCTATCTCCGAGTCAATTGGCAGTGGTATACCTGTACGAAAAGATCTAGGCATAAACAATTAGTAACACCGTGTCCCCGGCAACGACTCCAATTTGTTAGGGGTGTCAGACCCAACAAATAAAAGGGGTACAATAGACTCCAAATACATTGCTTTAATGCACTAAAAAGTAGTACAAGGCAAGCAGGGTCGAACCACAAAGACACGGGACAAAAGTCTATACCTTTTTGCACACGGTACTTTGGTCACAAAGAGGGGGTTTGTTTGCAAAAGTAAATAACTAAATAACAATCTATTTTAAAAGCATGCACAAAATGAAATAGATTTGTAAACAAATTGATTGAATGGTTCTAGTTCTAGTTCTCAATGTTGTTGTTCAACTTGATTATGACTTGATCTAATTCAAGATTGCTATTCTATGTTGGTACTGAAATATATTAACACGCTCTAATAACTCTCGCTTGCCAAATTATCTAACCAAAACACGCTCTTTGATTAGACCTAGCTTTACTAATTCAACCTAAACACGCTCTTAGATTGTATTGAAAAACTGCATTAAGTTTTGTACAAGCTTCCCAACAATGTTCATTTCTTCTCATACGCTCGGAAGTGTGAAAACATGTGATATATGTTTTACAATAAGAAAACTTATTGCTTGTTACCAATTATTAACTCAATAGAACGATTAGGTTCCCTAAAAGTTAATTAACTGCACAAAAATTCAATTTATGAAAGTGGCCAATCAAACACAAATCAAATTCAAGGATTCTAGTTTAAACAAAAACATAATCACTAGAATAGAATCACAAATCAAACATCAAATCATATGCTTCAAGTCAAGCAATCAACATTTTTTGAACAAGAACTAGAAACTAGGGTTTCTTAGCCACACATGGCTAAGAACAAATCAAAAAAGAATAAGATGGAATTGGAATGTTTAATCCTTACAAAAGTGAAATCCAAATGTTTGCAATGATTAAGTCTTCTCAAAAGCTCCAAGAATTCTCTCAAAATTTGGCCTAGATCGCCAGAAACTGCTCCCAAAACCGTTCTGTCCTTCAAAATGACGTCTCCTCCTCTTTTATTAAAGTTCACGTGACATGCCATGAGGCCATGCGTTTTTAGCATGGCCGTGCCTTTTGCCCATGTGTTTTTTTTTTTTGGCATGGCCATTTGTCTTGACCATGTGTTTTTTCGGCATGGCCCATGCTTTTTGCTAAAATTCCAAAGAGTCTTCACAGTTGGCTCCATCTTCATGTTTTCTGCCATGGAATGACTGGTTCATCTTCTCTTCATGTTCCAAAGCTCTACGCTCCAAACATCCAAGCATCCATGCATCCAAGCTCCACGTTCCATGCTCCATAATGCCTACAAAATAAATCAGAAATAGTGAAGTACCAGGCATTCTTAATGAAATATGCAATTACCCTAATAATCAACTAAATGCAAGAATTATAAAGTAGAATGCTATAAATAGATGGAAATAAACATGCAAAATAGGTGCATAAAATGCACCTATCAGTCGTCGAAGCAGCAGACAGGGATTCCTCACTCGAGTTTTCAGCAGTCTGTCTTGCGAGATGAGTTCCCTTTCAGTAGGAACGGGTCCAAGGCATCAAGGCCAGCTCGTATATGTGATATGTGTAACGCCCCGACTCTCAGGTGATAATTTTATGGCTTTAATTTTCATAAATTTCAAGGTCTACTCGACAAGTTGGATGCCCTGACTCGTCAAGTAGAAGCGGATTGGGGCACGTGTTTAAGTGACCTACTCGCTTAGTCCAAGATAGGACTCGACGAGTAGGAGCTGGAGGATGAAACCCTAATTTTTGAGGTTTTACACCCTATTTAAAGTATCATAAGCCTCCTTTAGTCCCCTTACAGCCTCTTGAGAGTCCAACAAACCCTAATACGTGTGTGCTTCATTCTTGTGTGTTTCAAGCTTTGGAATGTGGATATTAATGAGGAGAGCTTGGAGAGCAAGTGGCTAGAAGCAAGGAACGTGTGGGGATCTAAAATCTACCTCATTTAGCATTTTTTGGAAGGTATCAAGTCATTTCCTTGACCTCATCTCATTATAGATCTCATTGGGTTAAATATTTGGGCTTTTCTAACATACGAAGAAGCTATTCTTGGGTATGAGCTAAGATCTGAAGTTGTAACTTTAGATCTTAACTCTCTTTAGTCTCTAAGTCCATATAGCTTTCAACTTTAGCAAATATGAGCCTCTCCTTAAGTGTAAAACTCCATTACAATATTGGTTTTGACATTATGAGCCTTGTATGCACGTAAAGTTTGCAACTTTACGTGATAAACATGCCTTGGGAAGCAGGATCCGCAATACGGGACCTTAAAATGGATTAAAAAGCATCTGAATGGATAATGTACTGAAGGGACTCGGCGAGTTGCATGGTCAACTCAGTGAGTCCGAGGAAGATTGTTGTGCAAGGACTTCTACATGGACTCGACGAGTCAACTTGGGTTTTCCCGATATTTAGACACGCTTGGACTCAATGATTTACAGGGAAACTTGATGAGTCAGTGGGGGTTTTTCACAATTACTCGAGTTTTGGAAGCGCTCGACGAGTTAGTGACTGCACTTGATGAGTCGGGTCAACATGGATTTTTGACCTTGATCATTAACTTTGACTTTGACCAAGGGTTGACCATTTTACTTTTGGGGCATTTCGGGAAGTTGGAAATTCATGAGTATGGTTCTTTGGTGAATATAGGTGGAGGAGTTTGTGGTGGTAATTTGAGAGTTTGAGCTTATATTTCGAGTCGACAGTGCAATGTGAGTTATCCTCACTATACTCAAGGGTCTAAAGAACCAAGACCGGCCCTTTTCGTATTATTATCCTGATATGTTATGTTGTTATGATCTTTTAGATCGGTATCCTGGTAGATAGGATGTTATATGTTGTTATGATCTGTTAGATCGGTATCCTGGTAGATAGGATGTTATATGATGCTATGATTTGTTAGATCGGTATCCTAGTATATAGGATGTTACATGCTGTTATGATTTGTTAGATCGGTATACTGGTAGATAGGATGTTATATGATGTTATGATCTGCCAGACCTATTGTAATGCCCCAATTCTCAGGTATTGCTTAAATAAGATTTATTGGGTTAAGCTCTACTCGACGAGTTGGTTGACCTACTCGTCGAGTAGCAGCTGGATGAGATCGCGTTTTAAGTGACCTACTCGATGAGTAGGAGCTGACAGATGAAACCCTAAATCCCAGGGTTTGCACCTCTATTTAAAGGAGCCTTAGCCTCCTTTGGCCTCTCTTTGAGATCCCCTTAAAACCCTAATTCGTGTGTGTGTGCCTTGGTATGGTGTTTGAAGCTTGGAAAAGAGAATCTTGGAGGAAGAACCTAAGAGTGCAAAGGAAATTTAACCAGGAAAGGAGTGGGAAGTAGGATTTACCTCATCTAGCATCCTTTGGAGGTATCAAAGTGCCATCCTTACTTTCCTTTTTCCCCTTTGTTGAGTTTATAGGGCTTTTTATGGATTTTCAAGTTGGTATGATGAGTTATGGGCTAGATTTGAAGTTGTAACTTCATATCTGGACCCTCCTTGGATTCTAGAAGCATAAATTCACAGTCTTGGTTGTGATTAAGGTCCCTCTTGAGCATGAAGTTCCATTAAGAACTTAAAATAGGCATTTAGAGCCTTTATAGCCATGCATGCACGTAAAGTTTGCAACTTTACGTGATAAGCATGCCCTAGAAGCTTGGATCTATGAGTTGGAGCCGTTGCATGGCTCAAAACAAGTCTGTATGGAAAAAAGACTGAATGGACTCGACAAGTCGCAAAGTGACTCGGCGAGTCACATGAAGATGGTCGTGAACTCGACGAGTATATGAACAACTCGGCGAGTCCGATGAAGATCGTCATAAGACTCGACGAGTTGAAGAACAACTCGACGAGTCAGATGAGTTTTCTCTTGGATATGTATGAGTGTGTATTCGTCGAGTTGCAAGGAGGGAACTCGAAGGGTGGCCTTAAAGTTTGATCAAGAATCAAAGGAACTTGACGAGACACTCTGATGACTCGGCGAGTTGGAATGTACTTCAGGGAACTCGGCGAGTAGCCAAGGGTACTCGGCGAGTTAAGGTCAACATGGACTGTTGACCTTGACTGAGGACTTTGAATTTGACCATGGGTTGACTAGTGGGTTATGGAGTACCTTAGAAGGTTAAGGACTTATGAGTATGATGTACTATGATAATAGGTGGTGGAGCCTGTGTCAAGTGATCCGAGAGTTGAAGTTTACATTTCGTGTCGACATCTGCGAGGTGAGTTATCCTCACCGTATCGATAGGGTCTACGACACCAAGACCGGCCCTTTAATTGTTATTGTTTTGGTATGTTACATGTGGTTATGATCTTTAGATCGGAATCAGGGTAGACAATATATTATCCTTTTATGATTCGTAGGGATTGGTATGCTAGTGACCTGGTAGGTCGGTAATCTAGTTACAGGAGAATTCTATGATTGATGAGGGAATTGGTTCCCAGTCCAATAATTTTTGTAGGGCGACACATGGGGGTCCCATTGAGATGAAGGGCGGTGCATAGGCTGCATAGGCGGTGGGATATAAACCCAACCATATTGACCGTGAGCAGGTGGTCCTCTGACGGGATTAGGATGTTGTCATGATCGGCGATTATTATTGCCACCACATAGGTCATTGCGTTGGTATTAAGAGCCATCACCACCACCACCACCCGATTTAGGGAGTGGTTGCAACGAGAAGGAGAGAATTGGACGAGGCATTGGCATCAGGAGATGGGGCAGCAACATGAGGATTGGCAAGCCTGGTTTCTTCTATAACAAGAATGGAGCGCATCTCGGAAAAAGTAGGAAAAGGTTTTGACAGGCGGATGATGTTGGCAGGACCCTCGAATTCGTTGGAAAATCCATTAAGAGAGTGCATGACCATGTGCCTTTCTTTAACTTTTTCACGTAAAACTTCAAGCAGATGAATGAGTTTCTTGATTTTGTTGCAGTAATCATGAACACTTAGATCCCCCATGGTGACACATCGAAACTCGCTTTCTAACTGCATAGTTGTGGTTTCTTTGTTGTCATTGAAGATGGAGGATATGTTTAACCAGATTTTACGAGCAGATGCGAGAGGAGAATAGACTCTGGGAAATCGAGTTGAACAACCACTGTTTGACGAGGTTTTCAATTTGTTCCCATTCTGTGTTAGTGGGTAGCTTGTTTAGTGCATCATAAGTAGCATCGATGTGGTCCTGGAGGTCATAAGCAATGCAATGAGTAGTAAAGAAGTCACCCCAAGGAACTAAGTTATGGCTGTTGAGATCGAGAATCAAGGGTACATAAGCCTTGATGTTGGTTATTTCGTAAGCCTTGTGAGGAGGTTTTGAGGAGGTGCTACTGTTTCCTAACATTTCATCAATGTTGTAAAAATCCCGATTAATCTCCGATTAATCCCTAGACGCTACTCGACCGATTAGAGAGCGCCTAGCGATTAATCCATGCATACAAAATGACTGAAACAGTAGAACCCGATGAAATTGTAACACTTTGAAGAAGTTATATCTCAATAGAAACTATTTGAGGTATGAGTAGTGTTGTATTTATCATAATAACCTATTTTGTTATGATATTAGTGGTATTTATGAACTTTTATATGATATTAGTCCTATTTAATTTTTTAAAATATGACAAATTAGCAATTAATGGTCCCCGATTAATCTCCGCGTAGCCGATTAATCCCTTAACCCTAGTCTACCGACTAGCTAATGTCGAGTGATTTTTACAACCTTGCATTTCATAGAAAGGAGAAGAGAAATCACAGAGGAGGAAAGAAGAAGATAGAAGGGATCAGCTAGGGTTTAGGAGAAAAAGTCTCTGATACCATGCTAAACCGTGATTTTCCCATGAGCGAATTATGCATTAAACAAGCGTATAAATACAAAGCCACTTGGACCGATACATACAAGGCTTACACATTGGGTTGTCTAGAAATATATAGAACTAATACAATACAATATGAAATGTGATCCGCTAACACTTATCAACAACTGAAGCTTTCTTTTCATAACCCACTCCCACGTTATTTCCTCGTCCTTTGCACCGGTTTCCACCAGATTGTCTTTCCCCACAACCTCAACTACTTTTTGCTCCAATAAACCGACTGTTCACCACTTGCTGTTCTTCAACTTCTTCACCTACCACCGATAAATACAGATGCATTGTCTGCTTTGTTGCAAGCATTACATGTCTCAGGTGAACAACATCAGATTCATCTGCAAGCTCCATGACATAACCACTATTCGAGTGTTTAAAATACAAAGATATATGACTGTTGAACACACCAACCTTATTTCTAACAATTTGTAATAACATCTGATGGTCAAAGTTAGGAGGAAGATTTAAACAATAGTTTTTCACATTATTTCTAATGTAAACCTCATTTTCATTAACTGACTGCCACAACCCTCCCGTACATAGAATAATAAAACTCATTTTTACAAAACACTCTCCATAAAGACAACGAAAAAATGACTTCTGGTGATTAAATCATTCATAAAAATGAAAGAATATTGTTTCTAGTCACTAAAAGTCATAAAAAATTATAATAACTTGAAAAAACATATATAATTGTCAATTAATGCTTAAACACGACTACAACTATCATTTCCACAGAGAAATCAAGATTTCCACAAAGGTGTAGCATGGATCTACAGAGACGACTCTTCAGATCTGTCAACTACCAATTCCTCATAAATATATAACTTCCGTAGAGGTGTTAAATGGATCCACATAGCCACCTCTGCGGAACCATTATACCCACGATAATTTTTGTCAGTTAGTGGTGTCACGCCATTTCCTCTATAATATCAAGGTTCTAAATAACATAAGACGTGACTTGGCGGCAAGGTAAAACTTAAGCCATGACAAGCCTTGGCGAGCCATGACGTTTTTAAGGCGTGACTATATTATATACATTAAAAGATATAAATTATATAATTATTGAATTTTATCAAATATATGAAGTTTTTAGAAGTGTTATATTAGTATCTAATAGAAAAAAGTTAACAAAAGCCCATTTATTTTAGACTCGATAAAAAAACAAAAGAAAAAAAAAACAAAAAACCTGCGCCATGAAAAAAACTCACGTCATAACGCGATAAGGCACGACTTGATATGTTATTTGGGTGTCACGCTTCACAAAACCGCCCTGGATGTTTTCGTAATGACTACACCACGTCTCGAGCCATTGCACGCCTTGAGGCATGTCATGACACGTTTTTTAGAAACATGCTTAATATGCATCGTTTCATAGAGGTTTAAAACGATCCGTAGAGCCCCCTCTACGGATCTTGTGGTCATTTTTCAATACTTAAAATTTCATGGTTAAATGCTTAAAACATCCATTCAATTTTTGATTATTTCATGAATTTTCTCATGAAATTATATCTTAAGGAAAAATAAATAAATAATCTGGGTTGGATTTTACTTGATGCTTCGATATTAAATGAAAAATGCCAAGATAGAAAATAATGCATTCGATATTAAACGTAAATACGAAAATAGAAAATAACACAACGTTATTTCACAAATTTATAGATTTATATAATTAACTATTTTACATAGCAATTAACGATTTTTAGACTACTAGAAAAAATACTTTCCTTGACAGACGAATTACGACGTACAATAGTTATATGACAAACATAAAAATTTCTGTCATTAAAATTTATCATATTTCATAAAATATAAATAATCTATGACGGACAAAACTGTCTGTCATAAATTTATGTCGTATGTTAATTTGTTAAATTTTAAATGAAAATTAATCAATGTGCATTTTAATGTATGAATTGATTTGTTTTTTATGAGTTAATAGGATAAGCAAAAAAACATTATATATATATATATATATATATATATATATATATATATATATATATATATATGTATATTACTTTAATTCCTAACACAATTAAAAACATTTTACTTCTTTACTTCTTTTGTTTTATATTTTGACACATTACTTTGCTTCCTTCCATAATTTGTCCATGTTTTTCAGTTTTTGATATTTTGATCACTTTATTTTGCTCGGTTGTTATAATTTATCCCTGTTTTATTGTGCTTCATATTTTTGACCAAATTACTTTGCTTCCTTGCTATAATTTGTCTATGTTTTTTAATTGTTTATATTTTGATTATCTTATTTTGCTACGTTGCTATAATTTATCCGTGTTTTATATTGTTTACATTATTTTCACTATTGGTTCAACCGGCATAGCTGATTCACTTCCCTATTTTTCCTCTGTTTGCCACGTTACTCGTTTCTCTCAAATCGATACTCATTTTGTATAACTGGATCAAGTGAGCGTGTATTTTGCTTATTTTATAAATGCAAAATGATTTTAGGGCTTTTATAAAAGGAAATCTCATGGAGGGACTCTATTTGTTTAAAAGACTAAACTAAGGAAAATTTAGGGGCATACAAACGGACGAGCTTATGAACGATCATAGTGAGGGGGGAAACACGAAAAAATGGGAGGGGTTCGATGGTTCTTCAACAATCGGTAGGGTGGCCGTCGTCGGCGTCTGGCTCGACTGGGGAAGAGAGGAGAGCAAAGGCTCGCATCGGCTAATCCGGAAGCCCTAACTGATCGTGAAGAGGGAGAAGAGACGAAGGTAGCGAGGCCTTCTCTTCCTCATCTGACGATTTCAGACCGATCACTCTCGAGTGGTGAGCTCCGGTGGTCGACTAGACCGAAGAAGGATGTGGGCAGAAGTAGTGACGCTGCTGTTGGTTTTGCTTACGTATTGAATCCCATTTTCCTAATCCTCCAAACTAATAACTTCTTTTTTTGTTTTTTTTTTTTTTGAATTAGGAAATGTCGAGTGATACTCCAACGATCGATCAAATACAAAGGTAAGGTTCTATCGAATGTTCCCACATCTAATAATCATTTAGTTATGCGTTCAATTCATTTTTTTTTTACATGAAAATGCTATAAGTAGTTAGTGATATACTGATTAGGTTCAAGGCATATCAAGTGATTCAATTGAAGGCTTTATCCTTCTGAAGAATTAGTCTAATAATATGTCTTGCAAATTCTGTCCACTAGGTCTTCGATGTAATGCCAAGGGGAGTTACAGACTTACAGTTTAATGTTTTGACTTTTTATTGAATAGGTTGAATATCATTGATCATATAATTTGACTTTTTAGTGAATTCTATTGTTCTACATTGAATATTGTCATTATTTATCTTTTTTTTTTTGGGCTTATTTTAAAGTTTTTGCACCAAACAAATGATTTCTGATGGGGCCAATATTCTGCTTCTGTACAGGGCCATTCTCATAATAATGATTTTACCCGGGTAGAGTCATCTTGACTATTTTTAGCAGTAGGTTTGTCTTATACTTATATGCAACTATTCATCTTAGACGATATTTTGCAAAGACAGTTTTGCGTGAAGCTATGCACTACATGTCGAAGGTTTCACACTCAGGTTGATAAAAATCATTAATTTGTTCTAGGAGCTGCTAGATCTTGCATTCTTAGGGAGGAAACCATAAAGTTAACTTCAATGAAGGCATTCGGATATTCCAGTTTCATCCCTACACGACAATCCTATAAGTGTTGAGTATTTTGCTTTTTATAAGTATACAATTATAAACACACATAGGAATGATTCAAGGCCTGATAGAGCTCTCATAACTAAGTTCAATTGACAACAAAGTTATCATCAGTTGCATCAAGAAATCCATGGGAACTTAATATAGCCTCACCAAGTGATGGTTTGCATTATTGTATCAGGGAAGGACATTCTGGAACAATACAAATTCCTCATTTTGATTGGACAGGGTATAATGTTTTCGACAAAACTTCATATTCTTTTTAACACATTCCTCAGTTTTATCTGAATTATCTTTTTCATGTGTCCTTATATTTTTGCAGGCCATTAAGGCCTTATCTCATATAAAAAACGTGTAATACCTTCAGGAATTGTCATATCAGGTTTTATTTTGGCTTAATGACTTAATGTAAGTAAGTCCATTAGTTAATTGATGGACTTGAAGTGTTTTAGAATATTTACATATATAATTGTTTAATAGTTTATTGCTAATATATTAATTTTTGTCTCAGTTTTGGGGGAAGAATGAATATACAGATGTCGAGCTTGCGTGATAGGGCGCGTGAAAAATGGGATACTTATGTTATATACTTTATTTACAAGTGATATGGATTTGACAATTACTTTTTGATGAATTTGAAATGTAATTTTGAATTTGACACTATAGTTCGTGTAAGTTAGACAATAAATTTGTAATTTAGTTTGATTAAGATTTGGTAGAATATATATATATATATATATATATATATATATATATATATATATATATATATATATATATATATATATATATATATATATATATACTAGCCGTCTACCCGCGCAAAGCGGCGGGGCACGTGAGTTCTTTCGGTGATATGTTTCCATTACAAAATTGTTATGTTAAAAAAAGTACATGTTGAAGACAATATAATCAAACTATGGTGTTATTTGTTACATCATGCATCAAATAACCAATAAAAAGCAACCAGTCAAGACGACACAAAATATTAATCGTGCAATACTTCTTTATACACCACATTTGCTGTATAAACCCCATCACCTTTTGAATTTTCGTTAGGCTTTACTAATACTTTTGTATTGCAATGTGAAACCCCTCTGGACAATGCAACATAAAGTTGTCCATGCGAGAATACTGGTTCTGGAAGATAGATACCTACATATGGAATTGTTTGTCCCTGAGCTTTATTGATTGTCATTGCAAAGCACAATCGAATAGGAAACTGTTTCCTCATTAGAGGATCGATGGTTGCTACTAATTGCTTGTAACTGGTATTGGTTTCATATCGATGGATGTGGATTCGCATATGAAATCAATTGTGTTCGCATCTATGAAATCAGTTCGCATATGACATCAATTGAGTTCGCATTTGGTTTTGTGGGTCAAAACAGTTCGCATAAGAAGTTCACGATTTGTTTGAGGTTAATTGATTTTGATTTCGCAAGCTTGGAGTCGGAGATCTGGATTGTGTTCGCATCTATGGAATGCGAGGAGAATTTAATGGTGATATTCAGTTCGCATTTGGTGACACAAGTACGTGGTTGATGATTTTTGGTTGGTTCGCATTTGAAATCAGTGGGTTTCGCATTTGGGTTCGTATCTGGGTTTCTCAAACAACTGAAATGCGAATATGAGACAATTGATTAATTTCTCAGTTAATGCGATGAAATGCGAATGAACTCAAAGACGGATGGATGCAAGATGCGAAGAATTTGAATGAAAATGCGAAGTTTTTAATGTATAAATGCGAATTGGGGAAGAAAGCTTAGAGTTTCGCATTTGGCACCTGATCTTTTCAAGAAATAATATAAGTGGTCCAACTTCGCAAAATGGGGTCATTTAATCAGAAAATCGATCATTCTTCAAATATGACATTTAATCAGAAAATCGATCTAAAAATGAGACATTTGGTGTTTATCGATTTTTCAGGGTCGACGGGTTGTATGAAAAGCGAAGGCTGAGTAATTGAAAATTAGAGGATCGATGGTTGTTGCTACTAATTGCTTGTAACTGGTATTGGTTTCATATCGATGGATGTGGATTCGCATATGAAATCAATTGTGTTCGCATCTATGAAATCAGTTCGCATATGACATCAATTGAGTTCGCATTTGGTTTTGTGGGTCAAAACAGTTCGCATAAGAAGTTCACGATTTGTTTGAGGTTAATTGATTTTGATTTCGCAAGCTTGGAGTCGGAGATCTGGATTGTGTTCGCATCTATGGAATGCGAGGAGAATTTAATGGTGATATTCAGTTCGCATTTGGTGACACAAGTACGTGGTTGATGATTTTTGGTTGGTTCGCATTTGAAATCAGTGGGTTTCGCATTTGGGTTCGTATCTGGGTTTCTCAAACAACTGAAATGCGAATATGAGACAATTGATTAATTTCTCAGTTAATGCGATGAAATGCGAATGAACTCAAAGACGGATGGATGCAAGATGCGAAGAATTTGAATGAAAATGCGAAGTTTTTAATGTATAAATGCGAATTGGGGAAGAAAGCTTAGAGTTTCGCATTTGGCACCTGATCTTTTCAAGAAATAATATAAGTGGTCCAACTTCGCAAAATGGGGTCATTTAATCAGAAAATCGATCATTCTTCAAATATGACATTTAATCAGAAAATCGATCTAAAAATGAGACATTTGGTGTTTATCGATTTTTCAGGGTCGACGGGTTGTATGAAAAGCGAAGGCTGAGTAATTGAAAATTAGAGGATCGATGGTTGTTGCTACTAATTGCTTGTAACTGGTATTGGTTTCATATCGATGGATGTGGATTCGCATATGAAATCAATTGTGTTCGCATCTATGAAATCAGTTCGCATATGACATCAATTGAGTTCGCATTTGGTTTTGTGGGTCAAAACAGTTCGCATAAGAAGTTCACGATTTGTTTGAGGTTAATTGATTTTGATTTCGCAAGCTTGGAGTCGGAGATCTGGATTGTGTTCGCATCTATGGAATGCGAGGAGAATTTAATGGTGATATTCAGTTCGCATTTGGTGACACAAGTACGTGGTTGATGATTTTTGGTTGGTTCGCATTTGAAATCAGTGGGTTTCGCATTTGGGTTCGTATCTGGGTTTCTCAAACAACTGAAATGCGAATATGAGACAACTGATTAATTTCTCAGTTAATGCGATGAAATGCGAATGAACTCAAAGACGGATGGATGCAAGATGCGAAGAATTTGAATGAAAATGCGAAGTTTTTAATGTATAAATGCGAATTGGGGAAGAAAGCTTAGAGTTTCGCATTTGGCACCTGATCTTTTCAAGAAATAATATAAGTGGTCCAACTTCGCAAAATGGGGTCATAAAAAGACAAAAGTGCAGAATTTTCATTTCGCATCCCTGTAGTCTTCGCAAAATGGAAAATTTTACCCAGTTTCGCATTTGGGGTAAATTTTTTTGAGAAATTGGAATATTTTCAAACTTTTTTTCTTAAAAAAAACACATTGTCTTCGTCTAAGAGAGGGAGAAAAGCGATTAGGGTTTATAAGGGAAATACTTCATGGCAGTGAGATTTATAGCAGGGTTTATAAGGTGGAGAGAACAAACACACGTCTGCTATGAGATATTTTAATCAGCTGCAAATGCAACATTTAAAGGATATTTGTTGAAGCGTATTAGGATGAAATGTTTTAAATTTTGAATGACCATGAAATTAGGATTTTGCTGAGAAATATAAGGAATCAAAACAAATTTAAAATTTAATATTATTTTATTAATGGTTGTTTGTAATATTAGCTTAATCGTTTGTACGTCTTAAAAAAATAATATTATTATATTCAATCTATTTATAGAAATAGTTAGATTTCTTTTATAAGTAGTAAAGATATATATATATATATATATATATATATATATATATATATATATATATATATATATATATATATATATATATATATATATATATATATATATATATATAACCATGACATACAAAGTATGTCGTAAAACTATGTCAAAAAATCATGTTGTACAAAACATTTCGTACTTTGAAGTCGTAAATGCCTGTCATAATTACAAAAATGTTACGAATTATGACATTCAAAGACAGTCGTAATTTGAAGTCGTAAATGTCCGTCAAGAAAAGCTTCTTTTCTAGTAGAGTAGTAGTGTTAAATTCTATTTTTCATGCATGGTTACAGTTTACCATTTTAAATACTTTTTACGCAGATTTTTTTTGTTGCATTACAATTTCATTGATTTTGATTTCTACAAAAAAAAATATTACTCCAATGGTTAAGCTTATGTAATAGCTTTTTTGATAAATTTAATTAATTTACTCTTATCTTTTTAAAATGTTTTATAAAATCATTTTTTATTAATTACTCTATTTTTAACAAAAATAATTATGGAATACGAATATATAAAATATCGGTTGATTATTTATGTAAGTAAAACACGAAAAATTATTATGTTATACTTACAAAAATAAAATAAAAACATTGAAAGTATTATATTATATACATAAAAGTTATATTTTATAAATAAAATGTTACTAATATTTAAGAAGAATAATTAAATAGTAAAGAAATAAAAAAATAGTATATTTTATAAATAAGACGTTACTAATATTTAAGAAGAATAATTAAATAGTAAAGAAATAAAAGAATATTTAAAACTTATAATGAAAATGCTAAATTGAAATATGGTTAAAATAAAAGGGGTTATATGTATAAGTTGCAAAAGTATATTGAAAGTAGTCAAAATAAAAAAGCAAAAAGTTATATTCTCTAATGGTAATAAGTGTTTATTTCATAATAATAAGTTATTAAAAAAAAATTGTCATTATGCTCTTATTTCTTATTTTTCAGTTTATACATAATGACCCATCAATTTTTAAGTTTATACATAATGATAGTATTACGTCTTTAAGACCTACAAACTACAAAGGTATCATCAGTAGAGTACTTCGACTTTATATATATATATATATATATATATATATATATATATATATGGTTTTCGAGTTAAAGCTCGACCATGGAGTCCAAACACAGTCCCCATATGACCAAAACTACAGAACTCAATCAGATTTTATGCTAAGATCAAAACCATCTGAAATTTCCTATTGGAATAACTTGCCATTCATATAAACAAAATGTGTCATTCAAACTAAGAACAAAAAGGATCGGAATACCAAACAAAATATATATATATATATATATATATATATATATATATATATATATATATATAGAATGGTGATCTAGCAAAACTAGTAACTAGCAACTGGTTTCTTAAAATGCATGCGATTTTTTACAAGAGTTCTTGTGATTTCCTTACACAACGACCCACCTTCTTCCTGAACTCGTCCCTTTTTTCTCTCCATTCTTTCTGCAATCACATATCAATGGTTAAACAAGTATAAATCCATGAACTTTCTCAAATGTTCATTTGATCGAAGGACTATTTTTACTTTCTTTTAAATTAAAAAAAAAAAAAAAAAAAAAAAAAAAGACACTTCTAGACAATGAAAAGCAACAGGAACATGAAAAAAAAAAAACGTGGGTGTTACCGCAGCTTCCACATTTGCAGGAGATTCATCATTGGGGCTAGAAAGCATTGATATAATACTTAAAACTATGCTCTCCACCTGAAAAAAAAAATATTACATTTTGGATTTAGTATGCTAAAAATAAGTAAAGTTTATTATGCATTTTTCAAAATAATCAATTACAATATTACATACCGTATGGACTGGTGTCCAACGCTCACTTGCAAGCTCATAGCCATGAGGATCGTCACCAGGGGGATGAAGGATTGATATACAGACTTTGCCATCTGAGTAAACTGGACAAAACCAAAGAGAGAAAGAGACATGATCTTTCTCGTAAAAAATAAGGTTTTGGGTCTAGAGTGATTAAGACAATAATACTGTAAAATAAGTGCAAATGGTGTATACTAACCATTAGGATGCCAAATCTCGGAGGTAAATCTCACTGTTGGAGGGCTATTTGGATAATTTTGTGGAAATGTCATTATAGCATTGAAGAAACCCTCCGCACTAACAAAACACATCCACAAATCAGAACTGAGAAACAAATTGTAACATAACATGTAAAGTCGATAAGGATAGCCTCCTCTAGATCCATAATATTGTAACATAACGTAAAAAGTTAAACTCCAATCAAAAAGCCTAATGAACCTCTATTCAACAATTTCACATCATACATCAAAGTTTAGACATTAGATACCCAAACATCAAAAGGGCCACAGCCCAAGAACAATTCACTACATTGTATCAAGAGGCCATAGAAGCTTGATCAACTTATAAGCCTTATATAGAACTATATAATATAATAATCATATAACTTCTTAAACCACAAAACCCGAATATCTAATTACAAAGCAGATACAGAAACTCACTATAATGTATCGGGTGGCCCGATAATCGTGACGCTCCATTCGAAAATATTGCTTTCGTCAACAAGACCGGCCCAGAATCCGTCAATAGGATTTTTACAGAGATCTGTAATAAAAAACAAAATACGGATCATCATCAAATAATTTAAAACTATAAATGATATGTTATTAAGTAATTAAAACAATCAATAATATCATATCAAATGGAAAACTTAGAACTGAAAAAGTAAGACCTTTGAGCTGTTTCTGAAGAAGGAGACTAGCCTGAGATGGAGATGCCATGGCTGCGATGCGAGACAGAAGGTTCTAGACAAAAAGGGTAGAAGGGGGAAGGGGTTAATGTCAGCCCATTCGATTCATACGTAAACAGGGGAAGATCTCCATAAAGTGGTTGTTATATAAGCCGATTCCGAATTATGCGATAACGAAACGAATTTATTGAAATTTTATAAGAAACGATTATATGATTATCTATTATCTTTATTCGTATTAATTTAAAAAAAAGATTCAATACCTTAAATTGACTCGTATAATACTTTTTCATTGAAAAATACTATTTACTTTATTATTAATATAAAATAACACATTAGAAAATAAATTAATAATTTAATTAAATATATTTTATTAATCATTGTCCGTGGCAATATTTGAAGAGTTGATCATACAACTTGTGATATCATATTTAAAAAGGATTTTCAAATATGCACGCACATATAAGAAGCATTAATGATAAATATCACCATAATTAAATATAAAATACATAAATTATAATGAATATTACCATAATTAAATATGAAATGTATTAATAGTATACATAATAAATGTATTCTAAATTTAATTATGGTAATATTTTTCATAATTTATACTTATTATATATGTGGGTAAATATTAAAAATCTCTATTTAAAATATCCATTTAATCATTTATAATCTTTAATATATGTTAAGTTTCCTTTTCATACACATTACGTTAAAATCATATAATTAAGGTTTCATGAACAGACTAAAATATTGGATGTGCGCCATAAAGGGTTTATGAGTGTTTGAGAACTTCTAGCTTCGAGCATTTGACGAAAAAAAAAATCTTTTTTAACAAAAAAGTCTCGTTTGACACTACAAGCTTTTAGTGTTTAGTTTAAGGTTATATTTATCGTATTAGCTAAAGAGCTAGCTGACTGCTGAAATCCTTGACTGTCGACTCGTGGCAAAATCCCAAACTATTACAATAAACAAACACCCAATTAACAATTGGGATGCCATTCTTGACTAAGGGCCCAAACATAGGGTAATTGTCCATTTTACCCTTTCCCTAATTGGGCCAAGGCCTAAGTCCAAATCTTTGATCCAAAAGGTCCAGCTTACTTCAAAGCCCATGATTGACCTAATTTTCCAAGATGGTCCCAAACTACTTATTAAGCCTCATCCAAAGGTTCGATCCTCTACTTAGCCCAAAACACACTTATCCAGATGGTCCATTAGGGCTCAAGTATCAAAGCCCAACAGATGGCCCAATACCCGAAGCCTAAAGTCCGAAACCCACACAAAAGGCGTACATGGGGCGTACCCTTTTGGTACGGTGGCGTACTTCACCTCATATTGACCACCATCGGGGTGGTTGACTCGATACGCGGGGTGTACACTGTCTTACGCGGGCCGTACCCTCGTAGGACTTAATACCTGTTTGATTAGTGTCTAATTCCATAACTATTTTAGTATGTACTTGACCCGATTGTGAGCATGGTCCTTTTGGGTTGCCTTCACACTGGTAACTAGACAGGATGACTGTTGAGGAGAGAGGCTGGTTTATTGTTAAGAATAATAAATTGGGGTATAAATATGATTTGTTAATATATTATATGAATAATATATTAATTTGGAATCATATTATTAATTAGTATTTAATAAGAAATTAATTAGGAATTAATTTCAGGATTAAAAGAATTAATTAAAAGTACAGGGGTTGTTTTGTAATTATTTGATAGTTGAGACTTTGGGCTATTAGATCACCTTTATTAAGGCTTGAACAAAAATCCTAGAAGGATCTAGGAGTTTTCGTCCAAGGGCTTAAGGAAAGTAGTCAATGGACTTGCTTAGGCCCTAAGCTAAGGGATTAAGGTTTCCACCTTGAAACCTTAGCTAGCCTTAAGTATAAATAGCACCCTAAGGCACTAGAATTCATCCATCCCTTGGGAAAACCCTACTAGGGCCGAATTTTGGAGCTTAGTAACCTTCCTCCTCTCTCTCATATTCATCCTCTCACTCAAAGTGAGTTTGTGAGCCATTAGAGGTACTACACTTGTGGTACTTGCTTTCAAGAGCTAAGGAAACTCAAGGAATTAGTTGTTATTACTATATAACAACAAAAGGTATGTATTCTATTCTCTTATGTCAATTTCGAAAATAGTAGATGCATGCTAGGTTACCATTTGTGTTCATAAAATTGTATGTCTAATAGTGAAAACATAGATCCATATTAGGGTTTGCCCTATCCTACCCGTTCGAATCACCTACCGCTTCCTTGATTGGTGGAGGGTCGTTAGCCGAACAGGTAGGATAGGGAAAACCCTTTCCATCAAAAGTATAATGAATTATGAAGTAACTAAATGTTTTACAAAATTCCCAATCTTAGTTACTTTAGGCAAAAGTGAAGTTGATGCAATTCCATGAAATTACACTTTATACCCTTGCGAAGACGTTAGTGGAGCGTGTGTGGTTAACCGGCACGCTAAATAGGATCTTAGCAAAGGTAACGAAGGGTGACTCGATGTTTTTCATAGTTCGGTAGAGCATGTGTGGTTAACCGACACATCGAATATGTGACTGTAACATTGGGGGCACCATATAAGTTTGCATGGTTATTCACACCCTGTTTTGTGATCCTCGGCATCCCAGTCACAAATCAAGGGGCATATCAAGATTTAAACATCTCATTGAAAAGTTCAATGAATCTCAAAGGATCTAGGAGTTTTCAATACATTTCAAACTTAATCTCCTTTTTGTTTTTCATGGTGGAAAATTAGTGAATCTTCATTCACTTACCTTCAAATGTTCTGCAATTTGGATTAAGGCATCCCTCTTCCAAATTGTAGAATATTGTGTCGGTCCTAGCCTTAATATCTCATTTTGGTGTTTTATTAAGGATTCATTCAATTAACTAACTTGAATTTTTACCCGTTTTGTAGATGTCAAAGTCTGACAACTATGGTCTTCTTGAATCCGTTAGAAAACGTTTTCCACGTGAAGATGATATTCCACGATTTGATCGAGGAACAAGAAATCATGCTTCACTTCCTCCACCTCCTCCTATTGTTCTCCCTAACCCACAAGTTCAAAGGCTTGAAAAATTCAAGCTCACTCAAGCCTTGTTGGTGATGAAACATGAAGATGGAAAGTCAGTGTGTGCACACGTATTAGATATGAAGTCACACATTGATAGGTTAAGAATGTTAGGAGTCATTATCTATGAGGAGATGGTTGTTGACTGGGTTCTTCAGTCACTCCCTAAATCATATGATAAGTTCATAAGAGAGTATTATATGATGGATCTTGGTGCGACCCTTATTGACCTAACTTACATGCTTATTGCTGCTGAATCAGAAATGATTTGGCAAAGTAATGGAGCATATTTGTCTGGTAATTCAACCAACCATGCTTCTGTGGTCGCTCTAGTAGAAGCCACCTGTTTCTGCTGCTAAGAGAAGGGGCGTTGGATACGAAGCTGCCCAGAGGACCTGAAGAATCTAAGAGATGGGAGAGTCAAGAAGTATGGCTTTGATTCAGGAAAATTCCACTATCTAACTCCATTAAGTTCCATTCATTGATTCTTAATACATAATGCGATGAGATTACATTTAAATGTTTTGCAGGATCAAAGAAAAGAGAGGAAGCTTGGTGGAAGAACAAGATAAGTCTGGTCACGAAGAAATGGATCTCCATCACAAGGATTCGCAAACCAAATTTTGAACTTAGAAAGTTGTGATAGAATTGTTAGGAATATTTTATTACATAGTTTTTTAGTTGATTTTGCATTGTAAGGACATGTTTTCCGCTACTTTTATGAATAAAATAAATTTTTTGGTTTGTCTGATTTATATATATCCTTGCAATGAAATCGTTGTGAAAAAATTGATGTTTGTGTATTTCTATAAATGGATGTGATTCTTAGTTATGTTATTTATAGAAGTGTCAAATTTCTCTAAGTAATGAAAGATTCCTATCGCCCAAGTTTAAATTGAACAGAAAATTGGAATCATACAACTTGTATTGCGTGATGTATGGAAATCTTGGTACTTAGGAAATTAAGACTACTTCCTTGATCACACAAGTATGTGAGTCAAGTGAAGGACTAAAGAACTAGAACACAATGTCATGCATTAGTCAAGTCCACCACAAATAACAATAAGACTATTCGTCATAACTTACTAAAAGTCTAGTGAATGTGGTTATACTTACAAGATCAAGTGTAATTCTGAATCATTGAAAGGTTTCGATGAATGGGAGAACGAATAAGAAGAATCAATTAGGTAGAAAGATAAAAGTTTCTCCAATCTAAGAAGAAGGGAGAGTAATTTAGTATCGGGTTTTATGATCGTCTTAATAATTAAGAACCATATCACAATTGATCCTTTAAGGACATCTTAGTGCACTAGTATGGCTAAGAAGAGGAATCGGAAATTGTTGAAATGGTTAAATCAAAAGGATGAGTCATACTTCGTTCCAAAATCAAGTCTTAGAGTCATACTCCAAGATTGTGACTTGAGTGACATAATCTTATGTAGGAATGTTCTTACACTTGCACATATTGGTAAGTTATGATGTATTGAATAAGACAAAGACCAACTAGTACCAAATTGCGTGTAGGTTTTGTCTTGATATAGACACACTAACTCTTGGATATTTGTTTTGTGAAGAAATGTTTCTTGATAAGAGAATCTTATATGTCAAGAGGTCAGTGGGAGTCTAAATGATCTTGAAAAGTTTCAAGAACTAATTAAGGGTAAACCTATTATTAAACACTAGCACACGATTTGAGGTTTATAACCTATCGTGTTGACAAAATTTTATTTCCGTGCCAATCCATGTAAGTGATTATGTATATGAGTTCTACGAGTTCTCAATAGGTTGCATAAGCGCAAAAACATTGTTCAATGAAAGTACATTGACTGGCATAGGTGAGCTGCTAAATAACTTGGAAGCAATGGTGGGATACTTGATGGCAAGAAATTAAGAGTGAGCAAGTTATGTCCATAAGAGTTTGAATATGTCACAAACATTATCTTTCGATTATGGTTATGACAAATTCACATGGATAGGAACACATACACTATAAAATCTAAGTGTCATAAGGTTTCTCTGCTTCATGAAAATGATTGTGAGGAAACGCTTTCTCTAAGAGAGATTTTAAGGAGATAGCGATTATGTAAATTGCATTCTCAAATTCGATTATGATTACGGCATCCCTCTTCATAGTTCGAATTGTAAGATTTGACAATTAATCTGAACATTTGGGACTTAGTAATATAAGTTATCAATTAGTTTAGATACACATGTGAACCGTCTAAGGAAATGTGTATGAGCTTGATAAGCTTAGATATAGGCTTATCGAAGCACACAGTATTGGAAATATGAACTTTGAAGTCAATAAGTATTGTCTTCTAGAAGTCCAACTGTTTTCTGAACACGTGTCAAAGCTAGTGGGAGCATGATTATTATTTTAAGTATTGCAAGTTGGCAATATTAATTATAAAAAAACAAAATGTTTCATTTTGCAAAGTTGCATGGATTAAAAAGTTGTTTTTGCTATAATTAAGGGAGAGAATGTTATACTTCGTTTCCAATCTAAAAGCTTAGATCGAGAAATTTTAATAGTTCGAATAGTTTGAATTTTGAGAACACGACAAATAGAAATATTATGATGATATTATAGTAAGAAACTGGTAAAGTATCACGTTTTTTCATCATGAATTGTATCCTATACGCTTCGGGTATAGGATCGATTGCATATGCTGTAATATTCGACCGTTCTAAAATTTTCCAAATGCCTAGGGTATTTAGAGGGAAAAAGTAAATAGAACCCTTTTTGACTAAAATAATTAAACAACTACCAAGTGCGATCTAAGGTTCACCAAGGATTGGTCGCTCGTGGATAGTTGGAAGTATAATCATGGATGGACCATATTGACATTATTATGAATAGATAAGATTATATTTATAATGAGTTGTCATATGGCAAATATGGAAATGTTTCCATAATGGGAGTTGAATATCGAGAATCAATGTTTAGATTAGAAACTTTTATGCAAGATGGATGTTCAAAGGAATGTACTTTGAATATGAGACTTCATGACTATGGAATTGTCTTGTAACAATCTACAATAGAGCATTTGTAATTTCATTGGCCGAGTCTTGGTGACTTTTGTGTCGTGACATTACGAAATGACCGTTGCATAAAATGTTAGAATCTAACATATTCTAGTAGTGGCGAGAGTTGTGTATTCTTACACTAATGGATTCGAAATTGTGAAATGAGGGTGATTGAAAATGTTATTCAATTATACTATTTCACAAAGTAAGGACCTAGGTAAAAATAGTGTGCATGCTAAGAGCATAGGACAATTGTTGTTATACTTCAAGTAAGAAGTTGATTACCCGAAACAACAAATAATGAGTAATCAATATGGTGATTAAAAAAATGTTTTATTTATACTCAAAGGTTTGAGGCCATATAAATTAGTATTATTCTTGTGTTTCACTTTGCATGTTTTGACTTCTCGAATAATAAGATTATTCAAACCCTCCACAATTGCTCATACTTTGGAAATAGGTATGAATGAAGTCTGTCATGAATCTGACTATAGATTGTCTAAAGTGTTTTAGACATAGCAAAAGTTTGCTGCAGGGTTCATGAGAGCTGCTATAAGATTAGAGTATTGGAATAAACTCACACTCACTTGGATCACTTCATGGATTTTATCACGAGTGATTGGTGAGATGATCATATCTTATATTCTTGAAACCAACATGTGTAAGTTGTATCTTGCGAGTCGGTTACACATTGATAATATGTAAACGCACCAGTAACTTGATGTTATAAAACCTATTATTGTGTGTAATTCGGTGAGTGAGAACAAGCGAACATTGAGTCGAAGTATATCCGTTCCTTTTACCCAAAGTGGGATAAAAGCGATATCTATGAGCCCCTCGATGATTTAGTGATGACACCCTAAGCGCTTGGCCAAGCCGGGACTAAGTTGATGTGTTTAATTGTAGTCTGTTGTCAGTCATCATAAATCGAAAGTCGGGAAACAATATATAGACAGAGAGAATGATTTTAATCCATGTCTCACGTCTATACGATATCAAGAATGGAGGAATATATGATCCCTTATCTAAAGGACACACTTTTGATAAGATCAGAGTTGACAACGGCTTTTGAAAGTTACGATTGCTGATCAGGTTCTGAAGTCATACGTAGAATAGTTATTAGACTTATCCAAGTGGGAGACTGTTGGATTAGTGTCTAAGTCCATAGCTATTTTGGTATGTATTTGACCCAATTGTGAGCATGGTCCTTTTGGGTTGCCTTCACACTAGTGACTAGATAGGATGACTGTTGAGGAGAGAGGCTAGCTTATTGTTAAGAATAATAAATTAGGGGTATAAATATGATTTTTTAATATATTATATGAATAATATATTAATTTGGAATCATATTATTAATTAGTACTTAATCATAGATTCATTAGGAATTAATTTCGGGATTAAAGGAATTAATTAAAAGTACAGGGACTGTTTGTAATTATTTGATAGTTGAGATTTTGGGCTATTGGATCACCTTTATTAAGGCTTGAACGAAAATCCTAGAAGGATTTAGGAGTTTTCGTCCAAGGGCCTAAGGAAAGGAGTCCATGGACTTGCTTAGGCCTTAAGCTAAGGGATTAGGGTTTCCACCTTGAAACCCTAACTAGCCTCAAGTATAAATAGCACCCTAAAGCACTAGAATTCATCCATCCCTTGGTAAAACCCTACTAGGGCCGATCTTTAGATCTTAGTACCCTTCATCCTCTCTTTCATATTCATCCTCTCACTCAAAGTGTGTTTGTGAGCCATTAGAAGTACTACACTTGTGGTACTTGCTTTCAATAGCTAAGGAAACTCAAGGAATTAGTTGTTATTACTATATAACAACAAAAGGTATGTATTCTATTCTCCTATGTCAATTTCGAAAATAGTAGATGCATGCTAGGTTACCTTTTGTGTTCATAAAGTTGTATGTCTAATAGTGAAAACATATATCCATATTAGGGTTGCATGCACACATAGGATTGTTTGTATAAAACCCATCAATACCTTCATAAGTGCTTAATGGATTAATCATTTAAGCTCAAGCTTCAAACCTATGACTCAAAAGCACTCTAGAACCATAAAGTTTGAAAATTTAAGACTTTGGTCGTCCAAAAAGGGCTTAATGCATGGTTTTAATCCATTAAGACCTCTTATAAAGAACAAGGGACCAAACTAGCTCAAGGGACCTCATTTTTAAGCCTTAGGACCCATCCTAGGGTGTGTAAGGATAGCCCAACATGACCAAAACATAGCATGCACAATATTAGGACTCTTGGAACAAGAAGGATACCAAAAAACAACCAAAGTAAGATTTAAAAAATCCAAGCATAGAGGTAGAAGCTTTATACCTTTTGAATCTTCCTAAGAAGATGATAATCATAGATCTACAAGTTTGCTTCATTCCTTGACTCCTTTGATGCACTAACTTCTCCTTTTGGCACACAAAATCACACTATAAGCTCAAGATGCTCACTTTGGGGGTTAGGGTTCTCTCAAAACGGCTAAGGGACTTGGAGGCTGAAAGATGACTCAAAATGACGCATAATAGTGCATAAATACTCCACAAACCCTAAAAATTAGGGTTTCACTCGGACACACGTACGCCCTACGTACATATGTGTACACCCAGCATACCTATATGTATGCCCATCATACGACTCAAGCTCCAAAGAATTACCAATTTGCCACTGGAGCTTCTTAGGGCTAATTCTAACCAACATCAAGGACCAAAAATGACATATCAAAATACCAAGGGAAGGATTAGAAAAGTCTTGAAAACCCAGGATATGGCAACACTCCTCCACTTGATCGTCACTTTGTCCTCAAAGTTTGATGCAGTAAACGTATTCGGGTAATGCTTCCGCATCTCACCCTCTGGCTCTTAGGTCCACTCGGAGCCTTTTCGCTGCCATCGTACCTTCACCAGAGGTACTTTCTTGATATTCAAGACCTTCACTTTTCTCTCTAAAACAGCTACATGCCTTTCAACATAGTTCAGGTGCTCATCAACCTGAATGTCATCTAGTGACACAACCACATCCTTGTCCAACACGTACTTCTGCAGCTGTGAAACATGGAAAGTGCTATGGATATGACTGAGCTCCTCGGGACGGTCTAATCTGTACGTTGCACGTACTCGCCCCTAAAGGAGTACGCTAAGTGTAAGTCTGAGTACGCCCAACACACTCAGTAGTTTGACCATCGGTTGACTTTGGCGATGTTGGGCTTTTAGGGTTTGGGCCTTGTTGGACAACTAGACTTATGACTTTAGGTTATGGATAGACTATGGTCTTTCTTGGAATTATGTCCATTATGATTTTTGGGCCCAATTAGGAAGTTGGGCCATATTAGGCCATGGGATGCCATTTAGGAATTGGTCCTTTTGAGCAAATGGGCTGTCCTTGGTTTTGGGCCAAATTAGAAAATGGTAAAATGGTCTTTAACCCTGGATGATGGACAAGTAATTTAGATTCTTGATTATGGGTCGAGGTCTAATTATTAATTGGATATTATTTGATGATGTTAGTGTAAGAATTTTCCCGATCAACGGAACGAGATTTTATCTGAGAGATTCAACAACTTGAGGTGAGTTTCCTCACTGTGTTTAATGGGTCGAAGGCAACAATGTCGACCCATGGTTATTTATGATTACGATGCTAGTTGTATGTGGGACTCTGCATGTATGTTTTCTGATATGTTTATCGGATGGGGCCTCATGATTATATTGTATGCTATTTATTTTGGTGATTTTGCATGTCTTTACATGTTTGTATGTATACCGCGCAGGGCCTCATGATTAACAGATCTTTTCCGAGCGGGGATCGATGTTGGGTGGAGCCCATTTTGTGTTTGTTATGTATGGTTTGTGGTATTTTGGGGAACTTAATAAGCTTTATGCTTACGGTTTTCAATTTATATTTTAGGTACTTCTGGTTCAAAGGGGAAGTGCTCGAGATGACTGCATTGCACACACCATATTGTTTCGCATTTTACATGACTATAATGTACTTGGATGTTTATTGTTACACTCTAATTCACTATGGTTTTATGATTTTGTTTTGGATAATGGTTTTATTAATTTAAAAATCAAAAATTTTAGTCTTAATTTTTGGGAAGTTACAGATCCATACATCAAATGTGAGAGATCAGGGATAATAATATCATCCTCAATTGTTAGGGTGCAAAGTCACGCTTGGATTTGGAGTGTTAGGCTTACCCTCTTGTATGTGTAAATGGGTTGAGTCTTTTTCTATAATTAGGAAGTGAGTGACTCCCATTATGTAAGGAACCATTTGGAGTGTTAGACTAGAGAGAGAATTTGTACATGACCCACTTTGTATATTCTTTTTATATCTAATATGAGCTGAAAAATATTTATTTACTTGATGTGTTCTTGAGTTTATATGATGATTCACTAGATCTTTTCTTATTCCGCACATGTCATCATAATCAACACCACTACATCAATGATATTCCAAGATTGAACAAACGTGATATCTTTTTTTTCGAAGTCCCTAGAAACAGTTGATTTGTTTCATATTCGACTTATGTAATTAAAACCATTTTAACTGTTATTATAATGATCATAACCCATTGCACATATTACAATGTAATTATTTCAGACTCGCATTCCGAGCTGTCATTCTGGTTTGTCATTCCAAACTCTACCATTTTGAATACATATTTCGGACACTCACTTTCCAGACATACATTCCGGACACACAATCCTCACCTTATAAATGTATCTACCATCTACTACATAATTGGTTGTAAACAAAGTACATTATCAAACTACTTACTTGAGAGTGAGTTCAAATGAATTTTGTGTTGGGCATTTTGAAGAAGAATATTGTTATGTTTGTTTGGATATTAACCCATTTCCTGAAGGACTAGATTTCTCACTCCCATATAAAATGCATGGTGACATTTTCCAAGTGAAGACAGATGCCAAAGAAGCCAACCTACAGTCCACGTTCAGACGATCTAGCAGAACAGGTAAACGAAAAAAATGGATGATTGGAACTCAAAAAAAAAAAAAAAAAAAAAACTAAAGGAGGCTAAGAAGTGGATTCGAGATGCAAATGCAGAGATTGATAGGCTTCAAGTAGAACGAGACCGTGTTACAAATGTTATTAGAATTAAAGGATACTTTATAAAACACTAACAAAATATATATCACTTATACTTTTTAAATTTTGTGGTAACCAATTTAAATATATAATAGCTTTTTATAAGGTTCGTTTTCTTAATGCAAATGAAAAATACAACCCTTTAAGAAAATCATACAATTTCTTTTGCATATTTAAGTTTAAAATGACAATAAATTATCTAAAATTAGAGTAACTTTTTAGGATAAATGAGAACTTGCATATGGTGCAAACTAGAAGTGTCTACATGATTTTCGAACAATTTTATGTACGTCACAGTTAGGTGAAACACAACATTAGACATTTGCGCTTGTTCTTCCATTGTTGGTCTTGTCGTATGTGTTTCTTTGATGATGTTCGTTGTGTTCACAAACTGTCATATATCTCCATACATTGTAATGATGAGCATTTGCATATTACATAATGATACTTTTCCATGCTACTTCGCCGCAGAAAGCGGTAATAAGATTTACAACATTACCATTCGTTCTTTTGCATGTTGAAAATCACGAATCATTCATAACATAGTTATGTTAACAATACCATGTTAGTTGTCCTTCAAGTGTAGCAGTTCATATTCTATGAGAAACACATCTTCATCACTCAACTCATTGAATGCTGGAGACCATGATTACAAAAATATACAAATGTATTATAAAAGTGAATTGGTTCAAAAATAAACCAAACAATATAAAACTTATCCATATTAAAATTTATAAAATGATAATTGATATAAAATAACAAGTTCTTCTAAACTTGATCCGATCCAATCTTTCAAAGTTATATTTGCTTTCAATTTAAACTTTAACACCTTTTTTGATTTTTTTTTTAACTTTTAATTTTTAATTTTTATTTATTACTTTTATAGGTGCATTTGGTGGTTTAGTGTGTGTGCCACATTGGATTTTTTATTTGCAAAAACAATCCAACCAAAAATTAATATTATTATAGTATAATAAAACACAAATATTTAAAAAAATATATATTTTAATTAAAAGTTACCTTATCGGACTTTATTCCTGTGCAAAACCCAATCTTTTAGCTACATCTATGAAGTGCATCTTTTAAGCCAGCCATTAGTTTTGTATTTGGACTAATTTGTACATATCAATTTAATGCAAATCAATATTGCTTTTTAATTTAACAATATTAGGAAAAAAAAATTCAAACATACATTTGAAAATTGTTCTTTGTATTTTGAACATTCTATAATAGTTATATGGAGTCTAGACACTTTTTTCTCGTTTTGAGATCATATTCACTACGTAATCTACATTTATAAAATATATATCGAGTGCTACTAACAACTTTAAGCCACTCATATGGATTTTAGACACTTTTTTCTCATTTTAAGATCATATTCACTACGTAGTCTACACTTTTAAAATATATATGGAGTGCTACCATCAGACTTTAAGCCGCCCATATGTTCAAAATGGCTAAAAAGAATAATAAATCTACATGCAGTATTTTATTTCAGACAAATTATATGAAATTTGGACATGTTCTACATTCCGGAGTTCGTAAAATCGAGTAAAAACTTACACGCAAATACATAAATCAATAGAAAGAACCTGGTTTGATGAATTCATGGTATCAAACGCAAAAAAACTTCAATGATTTGTTTGTTAAAATTTTGGAATGAGCACTATTTGGCAATGTTGCAAAACCCGTTAGGAGTTTCCAGAGCGGCCGACTAGCTAGTAACGAGTATTCGGTCTAAGCGGAGACTCAGATTGGATGAATTATATGAAATTAATTATAGGAAAACTATATATATAACGAATATCACAAGTTTATTAAATTTTATAACAAAATAGATGTATATAAAAAACAATTATAATTTTTATTCCTAAAAAATGTCAATTTTTCGGAGTTTTTTTCTGAATTTTCGGAGTTGTCCGCGTTTACCAAATTGGACTGATTTTCTTTGAGTTTTACCGAATTGGAGCCGATTTAGACCAGTTATGAGTATTTTTGGCCGATTCCTAATTAGGCGCCTTGGGATATGTCCGAGTCCGAGTACTCAGCTGCTTAGGCCAAGTTTCGCAACACTGTTGTCTGGAATGGTATCTCCATTATGTGAATGTGTGGGCTTCGTATTTATATGATTGGGTTACGATATTATGCTTGTTAGGTTTTTTTCTCCTCCAAAATGCCCATTCCAAAGAAAATGGTTAACTTTTCAATAAAAAAAAAATATTACTATATATAAAAACCTTTTTACTTTTAATTACATTACTTAATTTCAGATGAATAAACTTCTTAAATATAAGTAAGATCTTCGGCTTAAAGGTTAATCTTAATAAGAGTAATTTTTTTGGTGTGGGCATCAATGACATTGAGTTTGAAAGGCTTATTGGCATACTTGGTTGTGAGCCATTATGGTTCCCTTTTACTTATATTAGGTTTCCAATTTGGGGCCAATATGAAGCTTGCTATAAATTAACGTCCAATTATGTATAAATTAAATTTGGCCATTTGGGGCATATATCACCTATTCTTTGGGTGTTATTTTTTAATGGTTGTGTGTGGTTATGATTTTGTTCTCGGATTGGTTTCTGGCCCTCACCTCCTACTTGCAAAAACAACTTAATTTTGGGTTTGAATTCGGATATTTTGGGTAAAACAAGGTGGAAATTGATAGCTAGTTTCGTCTATGCAGTTATTCAGTGGATTAACTTTTTTATTTTCAAGAAATTGAAATATAGTCTTATGAATATGAAGACCGACAAATTAGATCCAACTTATTTTCTTGAAGTAGATTAAACATAGAACTAATTTTGTTTCCTTAAATTGGTCTTGTACCTTAATAATATTTAATATATTTCTCCCGTCCATTAAAAAAAAATCATATCTCTTCAACTAGTGTCTACCAGGGGGTGTGGCGCAATTCACATGAAAAATAAGGGGACAAACGGAAATTAAAGGAGCCACGTCGGCAAAAGAACATGCATCAAAATTGGCGAGAGGAAACGAGACTCCAGAAGGAACGAGAAGGGACGAATCGGAGTCAAGCAGGTCAAGATTTGCAAATATAATATTTCTCAGCCGTTGGATTCGATATTTTGGTGTTAATCTAACGGCCCAAAATCAAGGGGAGGAAATTTCTAGAAAAACCTTATTTGTATAAAACCCCTTGCCATCATCAACCTCCACAAGTCGCTGAAAACTGTTCAATTTTTTCACATATTCTCCTTGCATTTGTTTCTTACGAGCTCTGTGCTTACTTTTTGTGATCGAATCGACGATATGGTTGGAAAAAGTGAAGGACCTGCAATCGGTATCGATCTAGGTACGACGTACTCGTGCGTCGGAGTATGGCAACACGACCGCGTCGAGATTATCGCAAACGATCAGGGTAACAGGACAACACCGTCCTATGTGGCTTTCACCGATACCGAACGTCTTATCGGTGATGCTGCTAAAAATCAAGTGGCAATGAATCCTATCAATACTGTTTTTGGTAAGCTTTCCTTGCTATACTCTGTTTCGCCTATTGAGTGATTCGTCAGACGTGGAAGTGCCATGAGTCCATGATGTTCGTTTTTTTCACTTTGATTTTTGTGGATTTGGTTTGATTTTGTGTTCATTGTTTAAATACTTATATGTCCTATATTGTTTTCAATGTTATAGTTTCCATGTTTATTGATGCTAAGCCAGATCGATTTCCATTATGTTTAAGTGCTTTAACTCATCGTTTTTTTTTTTGAGACCCACGTAACTCACTATGATAAATTTTGCAATGAATACTTGCTCATACCATATCAACTGGCTGTGTTGTATGGTTTAATCGATGTCTGTTACCTGTACTCATGTAGATTATGTTAACCTCTTTACGCTAGAATAGGATCTCTGTTAAAATAGTTTTCATGAACAATTGTATGGATGTATGTTGATCTCTCTGTTCTGTATGGTTTTTATTGTTTCCTTCATCCCTGAAAGTGTTTGATTTAAAACTTGTTTCATGATTTCAACAAATACAGTTTCTGGTACTATTTACATCTGTTTACTAGATTTCATACTCACAACAAGCTTGGTTATGATGGCAGATGCAAAACGATTAATTGGCCGAAGGTTTACCGACTCTTCTGTCCAAAGTGACATAAAGCTATGGCCATTCAAGGTCATTCCTGGCCCTGCCGAGAAACCACTGATTGTGGTGACATACAAAGGAGAAGAGAAGCAATTCGCAGCAGAAGAGATCTCTTCAATGGTTCTGATAAAAATGAGGGAGATCGCAGAGGCATACCTTGGCACATCTGTGAATAATGCTGTCGTCACCGTCCCTGCTTACTTCAATGACTCTCAACGTCAAGCAACGAAGGACGCCGGTGCCATTGCTGGCCTGAATGTAATGCGTATAATCAACGAACCCACGGCTGCTGCTATCGCATATGGTCTTGATAAAAAGGCATCCTCCTCAGGGGAGAAAAACGTTCTTATCTTCGACCTTGGTGGTGGTACTTTTGATGTCTCACTTCTCACCATTGAAGAAGGTATCTTCGAAGTGAAAGCAACAGCTGGTGATACACATTTAGGAGGTGAAGATTTCGACAATAGGTTAGTGAACCATTTCGTACAGGAATTCAAGAGAAAGAACAAGAAAGACATCACTGGAAACCCTAGAGCTTTACGAAGGTTGAGAACCGCATGTGAGAGAGCAAAAAGGACGCTTTCTTCTACTGCTCAGACAACAATCGAGATTGATTCCTTGTTTGAAGGTATTGATTTTTACTCAACTATCACCCGCGCAAGATTCGAAGAGCTCAACATGGATCTCTTCAGAAAATGTATGGAGCCAGTGGAGAAATGTTTGAGAGATGCTAAAATGGACAAAAGCTCTGTACATGAAGTCGTTCTTGTAGGTGGATCAACCAGAATCCCAAAAGTGCAACAGTTATTACAAGACTTTTTCAATGGAAAGGAGCTCTGCAAGAGCATCAACCCTGATGAAGCTGTTGCGTATGGTGCTGCTGTTCAAGCTGCTATATTGACAGGTGAAGGTAACCAGAAGGTGCAAGACTTGTTGCTATTGGATGTCACTCCTTTGTCTCTTGGTTTGGAAACTGCTGGTGGAGTCATGACTGTGTTGATTCCAAGAAACACTACAATCCCAACTAAAAAAGAGCAGATATTCTCGACCTATTCTGACAATCAACCTGGTGTTTTGATTCAAGTATTCGAAGGGGAAAGGGCAAGAACGAGGGATAACAATTTGTTGGGGAAGTTTGAGTTGTCTGGGATTCCACCTGCGCCTAGGGGTGTCCCTCAGATTAATGTGTGTTTTGATATTGATGCGAATGGGATTTTGAATGTTTCAGCTGAGGATAAAGTTGGTGGGCAGAAGAATAAGATTACAATAACGAATGATAAAGGGAGGTTGTCCAAGGAGGATATTGAGAAGATGGTGCTGGAGGCGGAGAGGTATAAGGCGGAAGATGAGGAGCATAAGAAGAAAGTGGAGGCCAAGAATGCCCTTGAGAATTATGCGTATAATATGAGGAATACGATGAAGGATGAACAAATTGGGGGGAAGATTCCGGCAGGCGAGAAGAAGAAGGTGGAGGATGCGGTTGAGCAGGCGGTGCAGTGGTTGGATTCGAATCAGCTTGCTGAGGTGGAGGAATTGGAGGATAAGTTGAAGGAGTTGGAGGGTGTTTGTAATCCGATAATTGCTAAGATGTATCAAGGTGGTGGTGGTGGTGATATGGGTGCTGATGCTGGAAGTGGAAGTGGTGCAGGTCCCAAGATTGAAGAAGTTGATTAAAAATTGATCTTGTTTTTTAGTTTCCTTTTGGTGATATACTTTTGATGTAAAAGACAATGTTTCTGTATTAACTGTGGGTTATTTTTGGTATTATGAACGCATGTTAGGGGCTTGTGTTTTTGTTTTGATAAGATCTTAAACTAAGCCTGCCTGTTTAGAATGTTATTCCCTAATGCAAATTGTGGATGATCTTTCTAAACCTGTTGAACACGAAAAACTAATATCTAATTAAATATTGAAATACTTGTGATAAGCGAACTAGATAGATATTCAAGAATGTTTAGTCTAGAATAATATAAACCATAGAGGCCATAAGACCAGTTCTAAAAAGTTACGAATCTATGTTCTGGTTAAAGGTTGTAAAATGTTATTTCAATTTGGCTGACCAATTAACAATTCTTAGACACCTTAGAGCTTATCACTTTTTAAAATATATCAACAAAAACGGGACAACTCATGTCAAAGCTATGGCTATCGTCCATCCCGGTCTTATCTTTATGAGTCACCTTTGTGATTTGAAACTTATTCTTACTTTGGGAGCAAGTCGCCAGATGGTGGGATATTGATAACTCCAAGTGTGTTTCGATTAAGAGAGAATTGCTTGGGATAGGTAATACCACATGTCTTTTGATTAAAGAGAGAATTGTTTCGGTTGACAATCGGGTCTAAATAAGAATAAAAGATTGTGTCTTGATGCAACCATGGTGGCTAACTCTTGGGTGATATGGAACTTTCATTCTCTCTCTCTCTCTCTCCTTTTTTTTAACAGTCTGTTACTTTAATAAAAGTGTAACACTCAAAAAATTAAATGACTCTTATCATATATAACTGCACTTAATAGAATTTTTTTTTTACACTAACAGTCGGAATCAGAGGGGTGGCTTCGGACTCCACCGACAACACCAAATATCTGTTGGTGATTATATATCATCTATCGTTTAAGTGTAATTGGAATTTATACTAGTTACTAGATAATCAAAGCTATGATGTAATACAAATCCGGAAGTGCAAAGTGCATATTTATATAACGTGAATTTGATTTTAAACAAGATAAAATGTAGGGTTCAAAGGGACATTCACCCTTACAAGGTCTAAGGGGCAGGGACAAAAAGCCCTAAAACCTCTACAAAATTTTAGAGTTGGAATGTAGTGAAAAAAACATGTTTAGATGTAACAAGTTAGTGTAGAAAAATAGATTTTAGCCAAGTTAAAATCCATATCCTCCCTAATAAATGAAATTTTTTTTTGTCACATATCACATTTTCATTATTTTGCCACATGTAATTTTGTGGTTATTTTAAATTAATTTTTATTTCACATGTCATTTTTTGTTTTATTCATTTTATTAAACTATAGATAGTATTTATATTCAATCATAAATCCATATCAATTTCATTAATAAACTTTCATTCTAATTTTAAAATTACCAAATTAAAAATTTATTAATTTTTTTTTATTTATCTAAATTATTTGTTTAAAGTTAAAAGAGTAAAAAAACACTTTAATTTTTATAATTCAATGTTTTCTCACTTTTTTGTTTATAAATTTATACTTTTCAAAATTTTAAAATTTTATATATATATATTTTTTTAAATAAACCAATATAATCCCGTCTAATAATATTAATGGTCATTCTAATGATATTGTATGGGCTGATGTCAGTGGGCCATGGAGCTAAATTGCTTGTGAGCTATAGACTTGTGCTGTTGAGTTATCAAAAAATAGGGTTGGACTACACACGCGCTACATGACAATTACAATGGGAAGCAGGGCTAGATAAATTTATTAGATCTCATTGTGATTGTTCAAAAACCTGTTGTCCCTACGGAAATTTTGAAAAAAAAGGTTATAAATTGGCAACACTAATAACTTTCCAAAACCGTATATATACACCCTTATCCATTTTCCTGGGTATATATATATATATATATATATATATATATATATATATATATATATATATATATATATATATATATATATATATATATATATATATATATATATATATATATATATAGGTTCAATGGAAAATGAACAATTAGAGCAACATATACTGGAACCAATGATCAAGTGATACGTATCCATTTCTTTATTCATAAAAAATCTACTATGGAAGTTATTTATGTAGTTATTCCAAAATGATGTGTTGTCATGCTTTCATTGGTTCCAACATGTGTTGCCCTAGTTGTTTATTTTCCATATAACTCTTCATATATATATATATATATATATATATATATATATATATATATATATATATATATATATATATATATATATATATATATATATATATATATAGGTTCAGGTTCATTTGAAACCATTCTAATTTTGTAAGACTGTGAGACCAAATCTAAAAATAATTTTAAAATGCAAAATAAATAGAAAAATCCAAAAATTCTTTTTTTAAATATTATTTTCGGAACTTGAATTAACTAAAAAAAATATTAAAAAAATATAAAAAAAAATCCCGTTTTTTTTTTTTTTTTTTTTGAAAAATACGTGAAATATTCTAAATAGAATATTACACTGACATATTCTAAAAAATAATTTTAAAATGCAAAATAAATGGAAAAATCTAAAAATTCTTTTTTTAAATATTATTTTCGGAACTTGAATTAACTAAAAATTCTATTTTTTTTGAAAAATACGTGAAATATTCTAAATAGAATATTACACTGTACATATTCTAAAAATAATTTTAAAATGCAAAATAAATAAAAAAATCAAAAAATTCTTTTTTTAAATATTATTTTCGGAACTTGAATTAAATTAAAAAAAAAAATGTGTCTCACGGTCTCACAAAATTAGGCCGTCTCACATGAACCTAACCCTATATATATATATATATATATATATATATATATATATATATATATATATATATATATATATATATATATATATATATATATATATATATATATATATATATATATATATATATATATATACACACACACGATATAGTCATGTAATTCACAATACAATTCGGCCCGTTCTTCCTATATTGTGCCTAAGATTTGACGTGCTTTGTTGACATATTGTCCGAGAAAATATTTGAGTTCAACTTTGAACATAGGAAAGTGGTCTACACAATTTGTTCGCTATCCATGTAATCACAAAGAGATTATACATCTTCATAATGCTGTGCAACTCGATCCACCATTCCTGTACAAATCACCATTAATTCCACCAATCAATGTGGCATCAAAACCATTTCCGGTTAAATGATGCAAACAAACAATATATATTCATAAAGAAGACAAGATCAACGATGACACAAAAAAGCAACCATCATCTATTACAAATCACTACCAAATCGTCCTACAAAAAACAAACACAATTATACAATTTTCTTTTTTCAACATTTCAAATAAATAATCCAACAACCAAAGATCCAATACAAAAAGTGCAAAAGATATCTATATAACCCCAATTCCACTTTAGACTTTCTACCGCTTACTCCATTCATCGTACACTTCTACCGTTTCTTCTAAAGTTGCATGATATCACAAATCACCCACAACTTTTATGAGACAAAATGGAGTATATATATGGTAAAGGTTAGCAAAAAAAAATGAAGCCCCAATCTGCTTTTTGTTCTTCTTCTGTAATCATCACCCCTACCCTCATCTAATGGTAGCCTGAACGCAAATCTATCTTGGAAAACCAAGATGCCTCATGTAGCTGGTCGAAGAGATCATCAGTCCTCGGGAGTGGGTAACGGTTCTTCACCGTTACCTTGTTCAGCTCCCGGTAATTCAATACACATTCGGTGCGACCCGTCCTTCTTCTTGACAAATAGTATCGGGTATCCCCAAGGCAAACTTCTCAGCCTAATGAATCCCATGTCTAACAGCTCCTACAGTTGTGTAGACAACTCCTGCATCTCGGGAGGAGCTAATCGATATGGTGCCTTGGCTATCGGAGCCGCACCAGGGACTAAATCGATCATGAACTCCACCTGTCTCTCCAGAGGTATCCCATGCAACTCCTCTAGAAATACATCTGGGTACTCTCACATAACTGGCACATCACTCACAGTCGCCTGACCTGCCTCCTAGGTATCCATAATGTAGGCGACATACCCTGCGCAATCTGCTGGAGGTAGCATTAGCCCTTGCTGTTGAGCACAGTGTTGGTCCACGTTGCCGCCTCTCTCCCTGAATCACCAAATCTCCCCCACTTAGTGTCCTGACACATAGCAACTGATGTGTGTAGTCGATAACCGCACCATTAGGGCTCAACCAATCCATGCCTATGATGACCTTGTTCCCCTGCAAAAAAATGGGAACCAAATCCACGAGGTAATGCTCACCACACATCCTCAAAACACAACCTCTGTAGACCTCCGATGCCCGCACAGATCGATCGTCAGTAATCTCGACCTCTAAAGGGCAATCCAACATGCCCGAAGACTCGACAAACCTCTTGCTGAGTGCAAGAGATACAGATGATCAGGTAGTTCCCGAGTCAAATAACACTTGTACTGGGATACTGTTCACATGGAACGATCCTAAACAAAATGCATAAAACATAAAAATCATAACCGACATTTAATAAAATCTAGGGAAAAGAAATCATACGCATCACTACATCCGGTGTGGCACGCACCTCCTCAGTGGTTAACTGGAAGTCTCGGTTCCTCACCACTGGAGCATCTGTCTTGTTCTATCGGCCATCCATGATTCGCAGGGTCGTTGGTGCTGGTGCCACCATTGGCGTTGCTGGTACCAATCTCGGGCAGTTGGCCTTATTATGACCCTTCTGATTGTAATGAAAGCAAATCAGGTCTGATGTCTGAAGGTTGGGGGTAGGGGCAGTACAATCCCTGCCAAAGTTCCCAGTTTTGCCGCACTTATAGCAGCCTGATCCCCCAGCTCTACAAACTGCCTTGTGTGGCTTGTTGTACTTCCCGCAGTGCTCCGACCTTGGTGGCCCTTCGACCTTGAGTCGAATCCCTTGGGTTTCTTCCAAAAAACCCTAGTTGTCTGCCCCATCTCATCCTTCCTCTTACTGAGGTGCTCTATGTCAATCTCCCTCTCCATCGCCCTCGTAATCATGTCATCCAAAGTCAGGCATGCCGATTAGCTGACATTTTTCCGGATGTCATCCCTCAACATGTCTTAGTATCAGGTCTTCCTTATCTCCTCATCCCCCGCGTACTGAGGCATCGGCAGGGCCCTCTCCTTGAACTTGGCAGTAATCTCCGCCACCGACTCAGTAGTCTACCTCATATCCAGAAACTCCCTGGCCAGATTTTGAAGCTCCATAGTCGGCACAAACTCAACCCTAAACCTGATCACAAAGTCCAGCCAGGTCATAGCCTCAATGGCTGGGGCTCCCATAAAATCACTGATGGCCTCCCACCAGTCTCTAGCTCTGTCTCTCAAACATCCTGTAGCATACCGGACCTTTGACCCCTCAGGGAAAAATGTGACATCCCTATTTTTAAGGCCAGAAAAGACTGATTTTTGTTTATGCTTTATAAAAATCAGACTACTTCTTTTAATAAAAATGTTGCGGAATTTGTTCCCAGAAAAACATGATAAATACGTTATTAAAACATTTTTGAAGAGACGTATTTTATTCATTTCAAAACGTTTGGGATGTCATCGTTAATACAGAAACATAAGCATAAACAGAACTTACATTTATTTACACTAGTGATCTACATCTCTTTAAATCTCTCAGTGTAAAGTGATCTCGTATCAACACATGTGATATAAATAAACTGAGTGGGTCAGGTTGGGAAACCTGGTGAGTACATAGAGTTTTCAACCCATAATAATATAATTATTATGTTTAAACAATCAAGCAATTAAACCCAATTACCCATCCCCATTATCTTCTTCACTCTTAAGGATCCACCTTAAGAATCAACTATTTCTCGTTTATTCATTCCTAAGGATTATCCTAAGGAATCGGCACAAAGTCCATCATAGCCACGGTTTACACAACGGGCACTAAGTCTGCATAGTCGCCAGGGTTTAGGCATCAAGTCTGCATGATCACCAAGGTTTAGGCATCAAGTCTGCATGATCACCAGGGTTTAGGCATCAAGTCTGCATGATCACTAGGGTTTAGGCATCAAGGTTGCATGATCACCAAGGTTTAGAGTACACCGGGTGAACATGTCGTTCACAACACCTACAGGTTACGAGCCTGCTAGTGTTCCACTGGAATATCTAGAATAGTTCGTGGTTGTCATCCATACTCTGCTGAATGACGAGGCCATCATTTGGGAAAAAGGCTTCTCACATCGTCCACCTCTTATCCTCACCTCACGGTCTATAACACCTCTCAAATCATTATCCAACTCATACTCCATCTATTACATCTACCCATGTTTTACACCAACATTATTGTAGATATAAAATACATATGCAATTTAAATCATTTAAAACATGTATAAAATCGTTCATCCAACATAGACAACAAGTATTCAGATAATATGCACACATAGCACGCAATTTATATAAAATACTTCATATCTATGTGTAAGATGAAAGTAACTATGCACTCACGTAAAAGGTGGTGAGTCGGCACTCGGAAAACACTTCGTTGCTCTTAAAACAATTTCCTTGACAAAACCTAGTATCAATATGACTAGGGTTTAGTCTGACGTTAACCGTGACTAATTAATAGTCTAGCTATTATTATTATTATATAAGCGTTAAATAACACTCAATATAACTCATAATAATAGCCCAAACAATTATTTTAAGGTCCTAATAATGTTACTATAATTAATTAGAAGCTATATTAAAACTAGTGTAGGCGTAGGTCATTTACAACGGGTTTTTCGCAAAACCGGGCTTCGCTGGAGCAGCGTTTCCCGAGCCAAAAGGCTCTTTTCTCGGAGCCGTCGGGCGCTCCGGGGCTTCTTCCTTGTGCTAGGGAGTTACCCTAGGCTTTGGGGGGTTAGGGAGGCTTAGAGAGAGAGAGAGAGAGAGAGAGAGAGAGAGAGAGAGAGTTTAGAGAGAGAAAGAAGGGTTTGAAGGTGTGAGAATGGATGGAACCCGGCACCTCTATTTATAGGGGTGCTGACTGGCCTACTGACCGAGTAGGAGGACCTACTCTCCGAGTTGATGCATGTGGCAACCTTCTGGTGGTGCCACGTGTCCAATTCTGGTGGTGCCACGTCACCCCCTATCGCGTATCAGCCTTCAAACTTAGAAAAATCACAAATTTCGCATACAAGCTCCGTTTTCGATGTTCTTTATATCCACGCGTAGGTAAAATCAAGATCTACAACTTTCGTTTAGACTCCGTCGGTGAATTCTCTACCGATCTCAAATTTAATAGTAGGAGGCGTTTAGACTGTAAAATGACAGCGAAGAATTCATAACTCCTTCATACGGACTCCGTTTTCGTCTGTATTTTTACCGTTGAGTTCCTATTAATGAGATATTCAACTATCATTTAGTTCGCCTAAGCCAAAAACCGCTCGAACTAAAATTCGAGTTTCGGGTTGTACACTGCTAAGTCGAATCTTAGAAAAATCATAACTTCTTCATACGAAGTCAGATTTGGGCGTTCTTTTTATGGATTTTCTCGATTTAACATATTATATGACTTTCGTTTAGATCAATAAGGCTAAAAAGTCCTCCATCGTAAATTCACTATTTACATCTCCCGATGACGTGCCGGTTTTGCCGTAAAACTTCGGCGAGCCATAACTTCTTCGTTATAACTCGAATTTTTGTGTTCTTTATATGTACGGACTCCTTGTGACATATTCTACAACTTGGTTAAGATTATTTATTCTAAATAATATTTTGTCGAAAAGTTGTTTTCGACCCCTTATTGCCTCTAAGTTGACTAGCTCGGATCTACGGGCGTTACAAAAAAGCTTATCAACTGTATAGACTCGATGTCTGCAATCCATATCTTGGCCATAATAGGGTCCTTCAATCCATGAAAGTCTGGCACACCACATCGCCTGAAGTCCTTCAAATAGACTGTGCGCGTCCCTGACCGACTAGATGCCATGTCACTCCGGAATACCCTGAGGTGATCCTCCTTCAGCTCAACAATCCCTTCCTTGATCAACAAAAAAATCACTAGGTCGCCTCAAGGACACCTTTCGTAATCTCAGACACGATGAACTTGCATAATCCATCATCAACCGGCTCGAAACCCAAACCTGAACCTGAACCTGATCCAAACCCTGAACCTCATGCTCCGTGACGTGTCACCACCATTCTGAAACAAAACACATAATCGTCAGGGTCATACATGTGACAATAGTCAATTCCGGGTCAATTCAAAGTCAAACAAAGTCAACGAGTCAAACCGGACGACTCAATTAACCCTTGTATATTAGGGTTTACGTTAAGTAATTACTAAACAACTCACTATTTTAATGAGAAAACGTCATTTGGAAAATTCACGTGTTTAATTTTCCTTAGCCTTGATAGCGTTAAACAATGAACCAAAGAGCTAAAACACTATTGCACACTCATCGGGAGTATGTAGGACACTAAAACATGGCTTAACGGGGTTTACGGACCTTGCATTGCGAAGCCGAATGCTCAAAAAGGTCATAAACGAAACCTCCCTCAATCGTTTTCACTCTATCTCTTTCTATTTGAAATCTCTGCAAAATCTCTCCCAAACCTCTCTCAAAATTTCCCATAACTTTTTGAAATCATTCGGGTCATCCCGACCCTTAACCAGGTCAAAAATCGCTTAAAACGAGGCTAGAACTGGGAAAATACCCTAAAAGACTCGAAACCCCTTCCTAGGGCCGAAGCCTCTTAGATACCGAATACTCTTAGACCGGAAGCAGCCTGAACTGAGGCTCTTAGGTAGCCGCAACCATCCAGTCGCAGCTACCGAGCCGAAGCCCAGAGCCGCAATCATCTAGCCGCAACCACCGAGCCGAAGCCTAGAGCTGCAGCCGTCACGCCCGTAGCCACCGAGCCTAGAGCTGTCGAACCCGGAACCAAGCCCCACTTCGATCTCACCTTTAGACCACAACCTCCCCCTTCTCCTTCGTATTCGCACCAGAAGCCTAGCCACTCCGGTTTTAGGCTGCTGAGGCCGAGACCTCGCCCAGACTTCGGAATTCTCCATCTTTTACTCGGTTTTCAGCCACGACTCCGTTTTAAGCCCTTTTTAATTGTTTCAAAGGGGGATTTTCACCCAAACTTATATTTTAACATATTAAGACCCATATGTCTTAAATAATCCCATTTTTAATGCAAATATTATCCAAGATTTAGTGGTTGGAGTAATTAAGGTGGAGTGTTGACCTTGCTTTACTTTATGACACAAGCAACCACCCCCCTCACCCACTCTATGGTCAGCCACTCCTCCCACCATACCTTGGTCATGTCAAGGTACTTTCTCATCATTTTTTCAGCCATTGCCACATTTTTGAGCTGGAACAACTCTCTCTCTCTCTCTCTCTCTCTCTCTCTCTCCTCATTCTCACACACTTCTCTCATTTCCACCAAAGATCAAACACAACTTTTCTCTCAAACTTTCTCTCTCAATTTTGGGATTTCAAGGCTAATCATCAAGTTTTCTTCCACTCTTGATAAGTATAATTCATCCTCCTTGTGATTATTACACTTCATTCTACTCCAATCATGGGTTGCTCACACAAATTCTATCCCTTTGGTGTTAGATTCTCGAAAATCTTCAAGGCTCCTTCAAGTGTTCTTGAGTTGAACACTTCTCTTCTCCAACACTCATCCACTAAAATCACACAAGCTGAGTTCATACCCTTACATTTTCATTTTTTCTTAAGTTTTAAGAGGGGGGGGGGGGATACAAGTTAAATCACCAAGAACACAACTAAATGCTTCTAACAGCTTTCATCAAAAAAGTTGGGTTCCATTTACGGACTATTTTGGTCACCATAAACATTTTAGTTTTCAAAACTGTTTTAGGTACAAGTAGTTCCAGTTCTTAGCTTTTAAAATTATTACTTGCACATCTCCATACGATTTTTCTACAATTTATGGTGATTTTTACAAAATTGCCTATCATTTCAAGAACCAATCCAGACCAGTATGTGATTATGGACATTTTCACCTAATTTGGAGGTCACTAAAAATCATGGGAAAATTTATGAACAAACTAGACTCATTTTCCATATTCCCAAAATTTACAGATTCTGATTTGGACCTGTTATGAATTTTCTATAAATTTTCTAAGGACAGTGATAGAAAATGTTGATAACATAAATTGGGCCCAATTTGGACATGTTATGAATTTTATATAATATTTAGTTGGGCTTTAGGGTAAGGCCCTAATAAAGGATTGAGCCCAATTTGGGAAATTGGGCCATAAATGAGCCATAGTTTGGGCCTAGAGAGTTGTATGATATTGGGCCCTTAGAATGGGACATGTTGGACTGGACTGGACAATTAGGCCTTAAGGGAAGCCCATGTAGAGGTTTGGGCCCAATTTGGAAAATTGGGCCATATGTTGGGCTTTGATTCCTAGTTTGACTTTTGGGCCTATGGATTAGACCTTGGGCTGGAATAAAGCCAAGCTTGGGATAATGTAGTAATTATCTAAAGTAGGTATTTATGGTTATGTAGTAGAACCCAATTATTAGTTAGGTGTCATTTTGATGTTGGCAGTTCGGGAACCTGTCATCCAGCAGTTGCAGTAGGGTCTACGGGACTTCAGCAGTGCCAGGTGAGTCTTCTCACCATACCTATGGGTCTACGGCACCAAGGCCGACCCATTATGTGTTTATGATATATGTGTAGTTACTCTGTGTCTTGATATGTATTGTGATCGTATGTTTTGCAAGTAAAGACCATGTGGGGTAGCCCATGGCAGTCCAAGTAAAGAACATGTGGGGTAGCCCATAGGCTTGGGTGTAAGACCATGTAGGGTAGCCCATGGTAGTCCAAGTAAATACCATTTGGGGTAGCCCATGGCATTGGATGTAAGACCATGTGGGGTAGCCCATGGCAGTCCAAGTAAAGACCATGTGGGGTAGCCCATGACATTGGATGTAAGACCATGTGGGGTAGCCCATGGCAGTCCAAGTAAAGACCATGTGGGATAGCCCATGTCATTAGATGTAAGACCATGTGGGGTAGCCCATGGCAGTCCTAGGTAAAGTCCATGTGTGGTAGCCCATGGCATTCTTGTTGGTTCTTTGTATGCATGACCTATGTGACCTATTACTATGATATGTGTATGTGTGGTGTGTGGTATGCTCTGGGAAACTCACTAAGCTTCGTGCTTACAAGTTTTGTTTATTGTTTTAGGTATCATCGTTTTGGAAAGGAAAGGCTCGGATTGATCGCAGTGCACACACCTATGATTTCCGCAATAAATGATTCTGGGATGAACTCTGATAAATGTTTTACTTAATGATGATTTGAAATGTTTGGAATAAGTGATAACTATTTTTGGGTTATATTAAAAATGAAATTTTTACCCTTGATTTTTGGGTCGTTACATACGAGATTACCGAGTTACCCGAGGTGAGTCTTCTCACGATACCTTACCTTGAGTGGTAATTAGAGTTATGTGACAGAGTATTTTGTATGTATATTATATGATGTGATACACTGCATTATGTCTATGTGATTTATGCTATGTATGATTCATAGTTTACAGAGTTAGAACCGGAAGGTTCACAGAGTTAGGACCAGAGGGTCCACAGAGTTAGGACCTGGGGGTCCACAGAGTTATAGCCTCGAGTGGCTCATATGTGTTATATGTGGTATTTTGGGGAACTCACTAAGCATTTATGCTTACAGTGTTGTGTTATGTGTTTCAGGTACCAGTGAGGACCGTGGGAAGGCGTTGGCATGATCAGTACACACGCGATGAGTTTTTATGTATTATGATCTTGGGTTGTGTTTTTATGGATGTTATATGATACAAAGACATTTTTATAATATTTATGAATGAAAGTATGTTTTGGAAAATGTATAAAATTGTTTTGAAAAAAATTGGATGTTACAGATGTTTTAGAGAGAGGGGTATAAATGGAATACCGAAGGTTCAATCGGGGACAAAGGCATAATCGTAAAGTTGAATATGGTTAAAGACGTTTTAGTGAAAGGGGATAAATGTAAAGTCAAAGGTTATTTAGGCTCAATAATTATCTGCATGGTGCACTATTACTAGCATCTCACCGATAATGGGATCGAATTTTAGAGGACTTACTTGAGTTTTTCCTACCGATTAGTCTCAAGAACCAAGGTTAAATACGAGAGTGTACTTGACCTCTCTGAAGAAATGAAAGTAACTTGATATTTCTTGGTAACAAATGGAAGTAAGTTGTTATTTTTAGCATATAATTTTTGTTAAATACAAGAAATAACAACTTACTTTCATTCGTTTGTTTATTATATAATTATACTATTTCTTACTACTGTAACACTAAACATTAAAAAGTACAATGTTAAATAGAAATTAATGAAAGTAGTAAGTTATAATCCACTAATAAATGGAAGTAAGTTTTTTTTTTGGAAAGGGAACTTCCCTAACGAGGGTTTCCGGGCTAGCTTTCGCGCACCGACTAATCCCCCGCTGCAAACATAAAGCTTTGCCCTATGCCCTGGAGTCACTGTAGGCGAACCTCAATGGTCACAAGGGCTGAGTGGTGCCAGGATTTGAACATGGGTCAATATAAATGGAAGTAAGTTGCTTCTATGTGAATATTAAGGTAACGATTAGCATAGTTTAACATACAGACTTGTATATTTGTTTTGTGTTTTTAATAATCATATACTGATTCAGGTGAGAAAACATATTCATATGTGAATATAACGTGGTAATTTAGTTTATGCATTTCATCAAACAGTTGGAGTGCATACAAGTTAACTATTTTTAAAATGTTAAAAACATCAAGTTATCAATTCCAAATCATCATATAATTCCGATTTTGACTTCGGTTGCGAAATCCTATGTCTGATCGATTTCTCATTTTGATTTTGATTTTCGAAAATCCGATTGGGAACCTGTGAGTACCGATTCTGGGTCCTTCAATGTCGACTGTGACTACGAGTCCAGAACTTCGATTCCAATTTTATGAACAGCAAAGAAATTCCAGTTTAGTTGAAGAAATATGGATGGTTATTGAATGTTGGAGGAAAAATTATGATGATGAACGAACTGTTATCGAATTCTCTATAGTAACGTATTTGAGATTGAAGGTTATTAGCATATTTACAAGTTTGTCACCGTGTCTTTTTATGCTTAGATTAAATGAGTGACTGAGAATGATTCCTCCATTGTCAACCTTTTTTATTCTCTCAACTAGTTGTGAGACCCGTATAATATACGCGCTAATTAAAACAAAATGTTAAGTACGAACGATTAAATAGAAATTTTATTTGAATTTGAAATTGAAATAAGTGAAAATTATGAGAAAAAAATATACAAATAATAAATTAATTAAAATTATGAGTTTAGTGTGTACTAAACGGGTTAATTATAACAAAATATTAAACATAAAAGTTTAAACTGTAAATTTATTTGGAATTGAATTTGAAATTTAAAATTTGATAATCATTATGGTATGTTTAATTTATGGAAAGTAAATCAATGGTATATTGGAAATGAAATTAAAATAATGACAAGTGGAAAATAAATATATTTCAAATTATGATAAAATGACATGTGACTAATCTTATGAGAGAAGGATATGTGGCAAAGTTCTTTTCATTTATTAGAGTAGATTGAACCCACTTTTATATATATATATATATATATATATATATATATATATATATATATATATATATATATATATATATATAAAAGAAAGAACGGCAACAAAATTAAAATGCAAGAATATGCACAAGCCACTGGATTCAAATTTATGATAAACAAAAATTTAGAACTTGCACACGTAACATCCCAAGAATATACCAATCCCACTGTTATTGGACGCCATGGTGGATGCATGTGTTCCTTCATTTCTATTAGAAAATCAAAAGGATGTCTCCTTAAAGATCTTGCACACGTAACATCCCAAGATGGAGTTGGCCATCTCTTATGAGAGTCTTTTCGATGATTGGTACAACACATAGATAAGTAATTAGCTTTGTTTTTAGTTTACAACTATAAATTAAGTAAATTTGTTTTAACGAGTACAATTTTGTTTTCATTAATAACGACTTCATATAAGGATTTTTTTACCAACAATGTACATGCTAACACATGCATGTTGTGTGGGATGTTGAGAAAGCACACCTATTAAAACACAAAAAAGAAATGGTAAACCTTACCATCTCATCTCAGCAACGTCAACATGTCTCAAGATTCAAATGGAAGGTCAATCGCAGAACACTAATCATATTCACTTCTCAACCACTAGAGAGCATTTTGGATGATACAACACAATAAGATTTCAAATTATTAACAATTTATTTTACTATGCATGAATTTATCCCACTTAATAGTAATGAGACACGACGAGTTACATCCATAGCCTCATAGTCGTGATTCGTGAACACTCAGTCAAATATGATGAAACTTCTCAACTTTGAGTTTATGACCTTGACGTTGTTAGAGGCGATTAATTACAACTCCAGGAGCATGTCTTGAGCTTGGAGCTCCGTCGTGACTCATGATGATTTTACATCCATGGTCGGACCAAGCTATGGGTTAGCTTGGTAGGGCAACAAAATTTTCTCGTCAGATACCTTATTACTATTAATAGACTAACAGACCAATTATTAGGCCTAGTCCTTGTTTCTAATTCCTAATCGGATGCATAAAACGATAAATTAATGAGACGGAAATAAAGTGATAATCACAAGTTGGATGTTGAATCCCAATCGATCAATCTATTATTGTTTATATCATCTGATGGATTTTTTCGTAGAAAAGGAAGAGAAATATGTTACAAAAATGTAAACATTCTAGCAAACCGATATGAGAAAAGAGTATCGATTTTGTCTGGAGCCAGCCTTATTTGGCACAATGGTTTCTGCTGACCTGCTGGTGATGTTCATCCTTTTGGAGGAATGAGTTTTCTATTGAATGCCTGATACCCATATTTGTAGGTATAAACCATGTTTGTATACTTCAATCTCCCTTCAACAACCATGTTTGTATACTTCAATCTCCCCTCAACTTTGTGTTTCATTTGTTTTATTGGAATATACGGAATGAATTTTATTTTACTACTATTAGTTTTTGAATCTAACATGTGGTAAAATGTCAAAATTGTTTTTTTTTTCTCTAGTTAAGATGTTTACCAAAACCATTTTCCCAAAATACAATGATGTCTTAGTTTTTTGCTTCATCATTAAAATTTTGGTCCTCATTTACATATATATAATCTGGTAATGTCTATTAAGATCCTTATTATTATGCTATTTTGTTTAATTTTTAACATTAACCAATTTGTATCCATAATTGCATTCATCTTTATTTAAAAACAGTTTCAAAATTGAATTTATTGTTGGAATGTAAATAATTGATTATTTAATTTATCCCGTGTTTAAATTTTACAAATAACAAATGACCATTTATTTAATAACCAATATAATTTAAATCTACATATTTTCATAGTAAGAATTTTACTTTTTTAAAAATGACATGGTTAGTAACTTAAATTGAAAAGAACTTTAAAATAAATTCAAATAATAAAATTATAACCAAACAATTAATATTTACATTATATATAATGAAAAAAAAACAATAATAACTTAATGTAATCATTCATTTTGATATTTTAATATATTTTATGTAAAACAAAATTATAAATAAAAAACTATCATATATCATATTTTACATTGTAATCATTCATTGTTGATATTTTAATCTATTTTATGTAAAAACAATGTTTTATTTATAACAAAAAGACAAACATAAGAGTCCAAAAGATGAATAACTTATACTTAATGGTGTTTATATTTAATTTTCAACAAAACAAGAGTCTAAGAAGATGAGTTGATTGTGTCAAAGACTTAAAAAGATGCCCGATAAGACCATCATTAAATGAGACAAATGGCTCCATAGTAATGTCCGCAATTCTAATCAAGATTCGATATATGATATTATACCACCTTCAAAATCCTCCATTATTTCCACATAATTTTCCAAATAATGCACCATGGAAGATAACTCATTGACACTCAAACTGATCTCCCTCTTGGTCATCATTTCATTGGTAGCTGTTCTGGTTGCAATCTACCACTTTGTCACGGTTAGTTGGTGCTATGATCGTAGACGAAATCGTATCCCACAACACCATGTGCATCAACAAAACCATCATCTGGATAACGAATACAGTTTGGAGAATTCAGTGGTGTTGCTCATCCCAGCCCACAAGCATCAAAAGGGGTCACGAGTAGTAGGTGCAAAAGAAGGTGATGATGATGAAGCCTTATGTTCGATTTGTTTGTGTGAATTTGAGGAGAATGAGGAGCTACGTACTTTACCAGAGTGTTTACACTCTTTTCATGTGTCTTGTATTGATATGTGGCTTTATTCTCATTTGACTTGCCCTGTTTGTCGTACTGAAGCTGTTCCTTCATCGCAAATTTTGTTTCAGTTTTTGGATTCTGATTCAGATCATATAGAGGTTAGACATGAGGTTTCTAATAATGTTTAGATACCGGTTGTCAGATGCATAGTGTTTTAGTATGATTTTTTTGTTGCAAGAGGAATATTTGAATTCTCTTAATTCATACACGAGGACAACTAAAAAGATAAATGTTTAGATTTGGTCAAATGTTACATTTTGATGATTTATGAGAATTAAATAGTTTTGATAGTTTAATAAAGACTTCTTTGATTTGCATTAGGGTTCAAAATATATATATATATATATATATATATATATATATATATATATATATATATATATATATATATATATATATATATATATATATATATATATATATTCGTGGTTGACTTGCAATATGAGAACTCATAACACAAATATAAAAGGAGTACATTCTTCAAATGCTAGGAGATTTTACGGGATGTATTTGTAAATTTACATAGGAAACAATGTCTTTAAAACGATAAAAATAGATTTGGAAAAACAAAGAATCAAAATGTGTAATTTTCAAATTGAAGAAGAAATGGTCGTTGGCTTGTGAGAATGGCCGAACGGAGTAATACTTTGAACCGGTTTTGGTTTAAAAAAAAACTCATTTTCTTTTTAAACTGATTTCAGTTATAATTGGTTTAATTTTTTCGGTTTTTCTTGAAAGTAAAACTTTGTTAACGAACCAAATATTTATTTTTTTGGAGTAAAAACAGATTCAACTTGGTTTTGTTAGAAACACCTTTAAAAAAAAATTGGAAAGAAAACAGATTAGGTTTTATAGGAGCGGTTGGAAAAAAAAAGGTTAGCTTGATGCACCCTTAATAGAGTCTAGTAATTCGGATGCTCCTATAACAATAAAACCCATAAATATAATTAAATATAGTTTTATAAGCATGGGAGCATCTGAATTACGAGACTTTATTAGGGGTGCATCAAGCTAAACTTTTTTTTTTCCCAATTGGTCCAATAAAACCTAACATAAGAATGATCAAGAATTATCTGGTTTATATATATATATATATATATATATATATATATATATATATATATATATATATATATATATATATATATATATATATATAGAATTAGGTTCAAATGTTTTCAATAAGTATTGTGTGCCTCTAACAACCAATCAAAATTAAGAAAAATAAAATTCAATAATAAATAAAAAAAGGGTGTAATAGTAATTTTGTCACACTTAATTATGGTAAATATTTAAAACATTTAATATCCTTTAAATTAGGGTGATTTGTTTGTTAACCCTACAAAAACGACGGCCATTCATCACCATCAACATTGTCATATTCCTTGTTTCTCCTCACCAAGTCCGACAACCATTATCTGTAACGACCCGTTTCCGGTATGTTAATTAATTTGATTTGGGCTAAGTTTTCAAGAGGGACTCGGCGAGTTCTAGCCTGACTCGCCGAGTCGGGTCGCGCATCTTGTGCACGCGGGAGCCGGCGACTCGGCGAGTCCATATCCTGGACTCGGCGAGTCCGTCCGTCTGGGTGAAACCCTAACTCCCCGGGTTTGCTCACTATTTAAACCCCATTATAGCCTCCATCTCGTCACTTTCCCCCTGAGAGCACTGTGAGAAACCCTAAACCTTCCTCTTGTGAGCTTATAAGTGATCTTGTTCCATTTTGTGAAGGGGTGAAGAAGGAGAAGAAGAAGGAAGCAAGGAAACGAGTTCTAGTGCCAAGATCCAAGATCAAGTGTGAACTTATTGAGGTATTTTCGGAGTTCTCTTCTGGTTTCATGCTTAAACTTCCATTAGAGCTCTTTTAAGGGCTATTTGATGCTTGTTCCAAGCTTTATGCTTGCTTGAATGTGTTATTAAGCCGAAATACCTTTGGATCTGAGTGTTGGGGTGTTGTAGAGTCCAGATCCACTGTCTTTTTGGAGTTACATTGCTTATTAGCCATGGATCTACCCTTATTGTGCATATTTTAGTCTTATTTCCCTCATTCATGTGGTTGTGCACGTAAAGTTGGAAACTTTACGTGGTAAAACAGCTTAATGGACCTAGATCTATCATTTGCATGTGTTGGATTCAAGAGAAATCGAGTAAAAATATGTTGCATGGCGGCGACTCGGCGAGTCGGAAGAACGACTCGACAAGTCAGGTCGCGAGTCCCGAGTTCTTCAGTTTCTTCAGTGTCGAGTGGACGAGGTGAGTTTCCTTCCCGTAGGGGCGGGTCTAAGGCCACAATGCCGGCCCGTCCAGTTAATAGTAGTTTCCGGACTTCGGTCCGATGTAGTAGTTAGTATGTTTGATACCTTCGTGGTTCAGACATAATTCATGTGCTATGTGTTATGTGTTTTATGTTCCGGGCTGCGGCCCGATGCAGTATGCAGTATGTTTGTTATGATATGCTATGCTATGCTCAGTCAGTTCCGGGCTCCGGTCCGATGCAGGGGACACGGTCCCAGTCAGTTCCGGACTTCGATCCGATGCAGTCAGTTCCGGACTTCGGTCCGATGCAGCCATTTCCGGACTTCGGTCCGATGCAGTCAGTTCCGGACTCCGGTCCGATGCAGTTAGTTCCGGACTTTGGTCCGATGCAGGGGACAAGGTCCCAGTCAGTTCCGGACTTCGGTCTGATGCAGTTTCCGGGCCCCGGCCCGATGCAGTGGGCAAGGCCCAATATGTGTTTATATGTTGTTGTATGGTATGTGGTAAGTTGGGGGAGCTCACTAAGCTTCGTGCTTACAGTTTCAGTTTTGGTTTCAGGTACTTCCGCAAGCAAAGGGAAGAGCTCTGGGTGACGGCATCGCACATACCACCGTTTCAGCTTTAGTCTGGATTTGATTTAGTTGTTGTTTTTGGATATAGTATGTTACAGTTTCCGCACAGTACTTTATTATATTTTGGGGCATATCACGCATGGTTTATTTATATGATACTCTGATTATAGTTTTGATGGTATTAAAAACGAAAATTTTGGGTCGTATTTTTGGGTCGTTTCAAGTTGGTATCAGAGCCCTGGTTTGAGGGATTCGGATACACTCTCGGGTGTATCTGAACTCAAACTAAGGGGAAATAAAAGATTTTTAATAAAATGTTTTTACAAAAGAATTTTGAAAACACTTAGAAGGAAAAGAATTGTTTTAAGATAGAGGTGTGTGCATGCGGTCAACCGAGCTCAAGTAAGTACTCCCAAATTACCCATACAAGTTATTTGTTCAATTTCAGTTTAGTAGAACAGCATGCTAGAATAGGACTAAGGGTGTAGGAGAATGCCTTATGTGCCTGCTTATGTGTTACAGCTCTATGAATATTGCATGCTAGAATTGAGTAGACAGCAGTAGGATAGCCTGTTTAGGTTATGCCTGATAGTATGAGCTTAGCATCCTATGCTAGTGCAGTTTCTTGTTATAAGAATAGCTTGCGTGAGTCTGTTTCCCTTGTCCGAATGCTGCTTGCTTTGTGCTTAGTGGGATTCCGAGTAATGGGAGTTAGCCATTAGGTGGACACGTCACACCACATGTAATCAGGTTTGAATAATCCCAGAGTGCTGGAACTGGCCCTACTGCGCAGCTCTTGTTTGAGTCCAACCGTTGTAGGGACGGATCTTTTACTTGAAGGATTATCCGATCCTCATCACTTGTGATGGTGTTTAGGTGATGGCTAACTGGCAGTGCAAGGAGACCTACAGCAGCTGAGGACCAGTCGTATTGAGCTCGAGTTTTCTCTAGGGCAAGCCTAGGGTGAGAGTAGCAGAGAATAGCAGCGGTAGAAGTGACTTGGGGAAGTCGAGGCAGTTCTTGAGGAAAGTACGGATAGATGTGGAAGGTAGTAGGGGCCCATACTACTGGAAGCAGAGGATCCGTACTCGAATCAAGGAAGGTCAAGATTAGACCAGGAAGCTAGTAGTCGTATCATGATCCCTTGAAATATTTCAATGTTCTGATGTTGTTATGATATGTTTCAGAATGGTAGTTTTGCGTCCGAGGCCAGCAGCCGGCAGTTCAGATGCCGGAGGGGGATCAGGATCGGGATCCGACCCGGAGGTCGGACAGATGGATGAGCAGACCAGAGAGTTCCTTTCTTCTGAGATTACTCGCATCATACTTGAGCAGACTCCTGTGATCTTCGGTTCGATCAAGGAGGGCATTTTGGAGATGATGGATGAGAGACTGAGTACCTTCCGTACTGAGATGGCGGCCGTGATGGGGTCGCACACACTCACTTTCAGGGAGTTCAGGGCATGCGGGGCTCCTGACTATCACGGGGCACGGGACCCCATAGCGAGTACCAGGTGGTTGGCGGATGTGGCCAACGCATTCCGCACTAGCAGATGTCCCGAGGGGGACAAGGTCAGATTGGCGTCCTGTCTCCTGAAGGACAGGGCACGTGACTGGTGGGAGGAGGTAGGACATACCATCGGGGATGATGCGGCATTGGATGCCATGACCTGGGCTGATTTATCTACCAGGTTCAGAGCGGAGTTCGCACCGGTCATTGAGGTGCAACAGTTAGCCAGGGAGTTCCAGGATCTTACCCAGACTACCGAGACAGTGGCGGAGATCACCGCCAAGTTCAGGGAGCGGGCCCTTCTTGTTCCTCAGTATGCAGCAGATGAGGAGATGAAGAAGGCCCGTTATCACGAGATGTTGCGGAGCGACATTCGTATGTTTGTGAGCCGGTCCAGTTGCAAAACACTGGACGACATGATTGCTAGAGCCAGAGAGAGGGAGATTGATCTCGAGATGGAGAGGAAGAGGAAACCGGAGGCGGTTTCGGGTGCAGGCAGTGTGGGCAAAAAGCCCAAGGTTTCAGATCACAGGTCCAGGGGTCAGCAGAGCCACGGTTGATGTGGCAAGTGTGGGAGGTTGCACGAGGGGGCGTGCAAGGCAGGGAGTTCCGGCTGCTACAAGTGCGGTCGGACCGGGCATATGAGTAGGGATTGTACGGCCCCTGCCACTACGGTTACAGCATCGGATCTGATTTGCTTTCAGTGCAATCAGAGGGGACACAAAAGGTCCCAGTGTCCCAGTTTAGCTGCAGCAGGGAAGGTGCATGCACCCGCCCCTGCTACTTTGAGGATCACGGATGGCCGTCAGGGCCGAGCTGATGCGCCGGTGGCGAAGAGCAGGGCATTTCAGATGACAGCAGAGGAGGCGCGAGCGACTCCTGATGTGGTGACGGGTATGTATATTTCTTTCATCTTTTAATTATTAATATATCGTTTGAATATTATTTGATGGTACGCTTTATTTAGGGTCGTTCTCGGTGAACGACATCCCTGCTTTGGTATTGTTTGACTCGGGGGCCACCCGATCATTTGTATCGCTTGCGCTTAGCAAGAGATTTAGCAGAGCTCCGGGGGAACTGGATTGTCCATTAGAGGTTGAGATAGCAGATGATAGGACCGTGAGGGTCGACAAAGTATATAGAGGGTGTTCCCTTCAGATATTTGAGGAGCAGTTTTCAGTGGATTTGGTTCCGATTCCCCTGCGCGGGAATAAAGTTATTGTGGGAATGGATTGGCTAAGCCCCAATGGGGCGGTGATTGATTGTGAGCTTCAGCTAGTGAGGGTTCGCACTCCCAGTGGGGGAGAGATAGTGGTTCAGGGCGAGAGGCCCCAGCGAGGATTGACCTTCTGCTCTGCCGCTAGGGCGAGGCACTACGTTCAGCAGGGTTGCGCCGGTTATGTAGCCTACGTCTTGGATGCCCGGGATAAGGGCAAGACGACGATCGATGATGTTCCTATTGTTCGAGATTACCCGGATGTGTTTCCCGAGGATTTGCCGGGGATACCTCCTGGGAGGCAGGTTGAGTTCAGGATCGACCTGGTTCCTGGTGCGGCTCCGATAGCCAAAGCACCATATCGACTTGCTCCCCCTGAGATGCAGGAGTTGTCTACACAGCTTCAGGAGCTGTTAGACAAGGGTTTCATTCGACCGAGCAGTTCGCCTTGGGGAGCGCCGATCTTATTTGTGAGGAAGAAAGACGGGTCGCATCGGATGTGTATTGATTACCGGGAGTTGAACAAGGTAACGGTGAAGAACCGTTACCCACTTCCGAGGATAGATGACTTGTTTGATCAGCTCCAGGGAGCGTCTTGGTTCTCCAAGATCGACCTACGCTCCGGTTACCACCAGATGAGGGTCAGGGATGAGGATGTACAGAAGACTGCTTTCAGGACCCGGTATGGTCATTATGAGTTTGTGGTGATGCCATTTGGGCTCACCAATGCCCCAGCCGCGTTCATGGATCTCATGAACCGCGTGTGCAGACCGATGCTGGATCGGTCAGTGATAGTGTTCATCGATGACATCTTGGTGTATTCCAAGACGCAGGGACAGCACGAGGAGCACCTGCGGGAGGTGTTGGAGATTTTGAGGAGGGAGAGACTGTTCGCTAAGTTCTCCAAGTGCGAGTTCTGGTTACGCGAGGTGCAGTTTCTTGGGCATCTCGTTAATCAGAAGGGTATTTTGGTTGACCCGGCCAAGATTGAGGCCGTGATGCAGTGGGAGGTCCCGAGGTCTCCATCTGAGATTCGGAGCTTCCTAGGATTGGCAGGGTATTATCGGAGGTTTATTCAGGATTTCTCCAAGATAGCAGTGCCGCTCACCCGACTAACCAAGAAGTCGGTAGTTTTTCGTTGGGGGCCTGAGCAGCAGGCGGCGTTCGAGACTCTCAGGCAGAGATTGTGCGAGGCTCCGATCCTTACCTTGCCAGAGGGTGTTGAGGATTTCGTGGTCTATTGTGATGCTTCGATCACAGGTATGGGAGCAGTGTTGATGCAGCGAGGCCATGTGGTGGCTTATGCCTCGAGACAGTTGAAGCCTCACGAGGCTAATTATCCTACCCACGACTTGGAGCTGGGGGAAGTTGTATTTGCCCTCAAGATTTGGAGGCATTACCTGTATGGGGTCCGCTGTACTATCTACACGGACCACAAGAGTTTACGATACCTTATGGATCAGCCGAGTTTGAATATGAGACTGAGGAGATGGTTGGACGTGCTGAAGGACTATGACTGTGAGATCCTGTATCATCCAGGGAAGGCCAACGTGGTGGCCGATGCCCTGAGCCGTAAGGTGTCGGCGGCCCCTATCAGGGATTTGTGTATGAGGATGACGGTAATCACTCCTTTGTTGGAGCGGATCAAGGAGGCTCAGATGGAGGGTCTCAAGGAGGAGAGGCAGAAGTGCGAGAGGATAGTGGGTCGAGTAGCTTCGTTCGACTACGACAGTCGGGGTTTGATGACGCTTCATGGTAGGGTGTGGGTACCGTACTGGGGTGGGGTACGGCAGGTATTGATGGACGAGGCTCATAAGTCTCGATTTTCTATCCATCCAGGGGCGACGAAGATGTATCGAGATCTTCGACCTGATTATTGGTGGCCCTGCATGAAGCGGGACGTCGCTTGGTACGTTGAGAGGTGCTTGACCTGCCGGAAGGTCAAGGCGGAGCACCAGAGACCTCACGGCAAGATGCAGCCGTTGGATATTCCCGTGTGGAAATGGGAGGACATCACCATGGATTTTATCACCAAACTTCCCAGGACCGCACGTGGAGTAGATTCGATATGGGTAGTGGTGGATCGGTTGACGAAGAGTGCCCATTTTATTCCGATCCAGGAGAGTATATCGGCGGAAAGGTTAGCCGATATCTATGTGCGAGAGATTGTGGCACGTCATGGAGTGCCGGTATCGGTAGTGTCGGACCGAGATGTTCGCTTCACGTCCAGATTCTGGAAGCGGTTTCACGACGAGATGGGTACTCGTCTCCATTTCAGCACCGCTTTTCATCCTCAGACTGACGGGCAGAGCGAGAGGACGATTCAGACTCTCGAGGACATGCTTAGGGCATGTGTTCTGGATTTTGGGGGCTGTTGGGATACGTATCTTCCCTTAGCGGAATTCTCGTATAACAACAGCTATCATGCGAGCATTGATCGACCTCCTTTTGAGATGTTATATGGCAGGAAGTGCAGGACCCCGATTTGTTGGGGCGAGGTCGGTCAGCGGGTCATGGGGAGCACCGAAGTGGTGCTCAAGACGACGGAACTAATCCAGCAGGTCCGTAGTAGACTGCAGACTGCGCAGAGTCGGCAGAAGAGCTACGCCGACAAGAGGCGTTCAGACTTGGAGTTCCAGGTGGGAGACATGGTTCTTCTGAAAGTCTCACCTTGGAAAGGTGTCATCAGGTTCCGGAAGAGGGGCAAATTGGGCCCCAGATTTATTGGTCCTTTCAGGGTTTTGGCCCGGGTGGGTCGGGTTGCTTACCGGTTAGATCTTCCTGAGGAGCTCAGTTTGATACACAACACCTTCCACGTGTCGCAGTTGAGGAAGTGTTTAGTGGACAAGACAGCGGTCGTTCCCTTGGAGGATATCCAGGTCGATAGCGGCTTGAATTATATCGAGAAGCCGATAGCAATTTTGGAACGGAAGACCAAGACCTTGAGGAACAAGGTAATTCAGCTGGTAAAGGTGCAGTGGCAGCATCGGAAGGGGTCTGAATGGACATGGGAGGCTGAAGAAGAAATGAGAACGCACTACCCGGAGTTATTCGCAGATCCAGCCGTAGCAGACTTCGAGGACGAAGTCTGAAACAAGTGGGGGAGAATTGTAACGACCCGTTTCCGGTATGTTAATTAATTTGATTTGGGCTAAGTTTTCAAGAGGGACTCGACGAGTTCTAGCCTGACTCGCCGAGTCGGGTCGCGCATCTTGTGCACGCGGGAGCCGGCGACTCGGCGAGTCCATATCCTGGACTCGGCGAGTCCGTCCGTTTGGGTGAAACCCTAACTCCCCGGGTTTGCTCACTATTTAAACCCCATTATAGCCTCCATCTCGTCACTTTCCCCCTGAGAGCACTATGAGAAACCCTAAACCTTCCTCTTGTGAGCTTATAAGTGATCTTGTTCCATTTTGTGAAGGGGTGAAGAAGGAGAAGAAGAAGGAAGCAAGGAAACGAGTTCTAGTGCCAAGATCCAAGATCAAGTGTGAACTTATTGAGGTATTTTCGGAGTTCTCTTCTGGTTTCATGCTTAAACTTCCATTAGAGCTCTTTTAAGGGCTATTTGATGCTTGTTCCAAGCTTTATGCTTGCTTGAATGTGTTATTAAGCCGAAATACCTTTGGATCTGAGTGTTGGGGTGTTGTAGAGTCCAGATCCACTGTCTTTTTGGAGTTACATTGCTTATTAGCCATGGATCTACCCTTATTGTGCATATTTTAGTCTTATTTCCCTCATTCATGTGGTTGTGCACGTAAAGTTAGAAACTTTACGTGGTAAAACAGCTTAATGGACCTAGATCTATCATTTGCATGTGTTGGATTCAAGAGAAATCGAGTAAAAATATGTTGCATGGCGGCGACTCGGCGAGTCGGAAGAACGACTCGACGAGTCAGGTCGCGAGTCCCGAGTTCTTCAGTTTCTTCAGTGTCGAGTGGACGAGGTGAGTTTCCTTCCCGTAGGGGCGGGTTTAAGGCCACAATGCCGACCCGTCCAGTTAATAGTAGTTTCCGGACTTCGGTCCGATGTAGTAGTTAGTATGTTTGATACCTTCGTGGTTCAGACATAATTCATGTGCTATGTGTTATGTGTTTTATGTTCCGGGCTGCAGCCCGATGCAGTATGCAGTATGTTTGTTATGATATGCTATGCTATGCTCAGTCAGTTCCGGGCTCCGGTCCGATGCAGGGGACACGGTCCCAGTCAGTTCCGGACTTCGGTCCGATGCAGTCAGTTCCGGACTTCGGTCCGATGCAGCCAGTTCCGGACTCCGGTCCGATGCAGTCAGTTCCGGACTCCGGTCCGATGCAGTTAGTTCCGGACTCCGTTCTGCTGCAGTTAGTTCCGGACTTTGGTCCGATGCAGGGGACAAGGTCCCAGTCAGTTCCGGACTTCGGTCTGATGCAGTTTCCGGGCCCCGGCCCGATGCAGTGGGCAAGGCCCAATATGTGTTTATATGTTGTTGTATGGTATGTGGTAAGTTGGGGGAGCTCACTAAGCTTCGTGCTTACCGTTTCAGTTTTGGTTTCAGGTACTTCCGCAAGCAAAGGGAAGAGCTCTGGGTGACGGCATCGCACACACCACCGTTTCAGCTTTAGTCTGGATTTGATTTAGTTGTTGTTTTTGGATATAGTATGTTACAGTTTCCGCACAGTACTTTATTATATTTTGGGGCATATCACGCATGGTTTATTTATATGATACCCTGATTATAGTTTTGATGGTATTAAAAACGAAATTTTTGGGTCGTATTTTTGGGTCGTTTCATTATCGCCCAATACCAACGTCATCATCTTCATATGTTGTCGAGGAGAGGTAAACTAATCTAACTTGCGATTCTCGAAGAGATGAGGGCAAAGATGCAATCTGCACTAACGATGATGCGATTATTGTGTGTGTAATCGAACCAACGATGATACGATTCTGCGAGTCTCGATCTTTCCCGTTCCCATGAAAGGTTTTCCGATTTTTTCCCTGCAGTATTTAATTTCCTATTCTTCTACATCTTGATTGCTTGCAATTCTTCCTCTGAATGTTAGTGTTTTACGTTTCTTCACATGGATCTTCCATTTGATTTATTCACTGATTTTCGATTCTTTGATTTCCGATTATCCTTCCTGTTGATTTCTGATTTCACTAGTATGCCCATTGTGCTCTCATTCTTCTTTAATTTTAAATATCCATCATTCAAGTTGATTTTGTAATTTAGAATCTGACTTAAATAATGATAGATTGTTCTTGATTTTCCATTTATTCTTTGATAGTTGATTGTTCTAAATTTGTCTTTGATGAAAAAGGTTAAGCTGACATTCTGTCAGAATTTGCATGAAAAGGGTTAAGCTGGAGATTTTTTTTTTCATATCAGAATGCAAACATATATTCATTTTATTAGAATATAAATATTTCATAAACTATGTGTTGCTAATAATTCTAACATAATACATTGATACATGTTTTAGAATGTTAATGCATACAGAAGAAAAGACTATGATTTAAGTGCATTCTGTAATGTATTATGTTAAAATTTATTTATATAAATGCATTCTGTTAGAATTTATTGTTTTATTCTATTTAATGCACTAATAATTTTAATATCTGAAAGTTGATTATGTTTTCTTTGTGGATTTAGGTTTTGAAGAAGTTGCCATTAATGTGGAAAATGAAGGAAACATGGAGAACAATAGTGTATTCTAACAGAATGTATTCTGTCAGAATTTATAAATTGTTTCTTAACAATAATATTCTTTCGGAATGGATTAGTGTTTTTGTTAGATTTTGATGTTTTTTTTTTCTTTTTTAACCATTTTTAGTTTTAATCTTTAAGAGTAAATGTAATCCTTAAACCATTGTTTGTCATAATTTTTTTAGAATGAATGTAATAATTGTTTATAGACTTATTCTTTACAGATGAATGTAAATAGTGATTCCAAAATAATAAAATTTATATTCCTTGGAAAATGTTATTCTTGATAATATATTGTATAATTCTTAAGCATGTTTAATATAAAAAGTATCTTGAATGAAACCATATTCTGCAAGAATAAAACCGCAAATATATTTACTAGTTTATTGTTGATCTTTTGTCATTCTGGCAGAATAAGATCGGTTATAATTAAAAATAATATAAAATTTAATTATAATTAATTTAAAAAATTCAGATTTTAAAAAATAAGGGAATTAATGATCCCTTAAAATCCGAAAATTTCCTTTTTTAAAATAGGTTAATTGACCAAATTACCCTTTTGCTAAAAAAATTGTGATTATATGATACATGTTACTCTATTGTAATATCATAGACCCTCAGATCATGACTGTTGATTTTTTTTCATCCAGTGGTCTAGATCTGTGCATTCTGGCACACAATAGTTAGTAAAAACAAAATAACCTAAGCCTATATATATATATATATATATATATATATATATATATATATATATATATATATATATATATATATATATATATATATATATATATATCTGTGTGTGTGTGTGGGTTCAATTGAGAAAATAATAAAGGTTGAGAATGGGGGAATCATTCTCAGCCACTCATTTAATCTAAGCATAAAAGACACGGTGACAAACTTGTAAATATCGTAATAACCTTCAATCTCAAATACGTAACTATAGAGAATTCGATAACTGTTCGTTATCATCAAAAATTTTCCTCCAACCTTCAATAATCATCCAGATTTCTTCAACTAAACCGGAATTTCTTCGCTGTTCATGAAATTGGAATCGGAGTTCTGGACTCGCAATCACAGTCGACATTGAGGGATTTAGAATCGGTACTCACAGGTTCCTAATCGGAATTTCGGAATTCAAAATCAAATTGAGAAATCGATCAGAGATAGGATGTCGCATTTGAAGTCGAAATCGGAAGTATATGATGATTTGGAATTGATAACTTGATGTTTTTAACATTTTTAAAATAGTTAACTTGTTTGCACTCCAACTGTTTGATGAAATGCATAAACTAAATTACCACGTTATATTCACATATAAATATATTTTCTCACCTGAATCAGTATGTGATTATTAAAAACACAAAACAAACATGCAAGTCTGTATGTTATTCATATATGAATAACATATAAAAATTATATATATTTGTCAAAATACCTTCAATATTCATAAGTGAATATACCTTGTAATATTCATATGTGAATATACTGTGTAATATTTATAAGTGAATATATCATCTAATATTCACAAGTGAATATACTCTGTAATATTCACATGTGATATACCATGTAATACTATGTAATGTTCACATACTAAATATCATTTAATACTCATAAGTGAATATACCATCTAATATTCACAAGTGAATATACTATGTTAATATTCACAAGTGAATTCATCGTCCAATATTAAAATATGAATATACTATGTTTATTATATGCTATATTCATATATGAATGATACTTAAATTGTAAAAAAAAAAAATCATACTTTTTATTCATAAGTGAATAACGAATATACTGTAATAAAACCTGATGCATTGTTATTCATTTATGAATAACAATAGCTGAAAATATAATATTTTTTTTATTTTATCTTAAAACTATATCAATATGGATGTCTATTTGTAGAGAATAAAAAATCATGAATTTTGGTATATTTAAAATCATTTTTTGATAAAAATAGCTTATAAAAATTAAAAAAAACGAAAAAAGCTATGTTTTTGTATATATTAAGATAATGATTAGCATAGTTTAAGGAAATATGTTATGTTGGAAAACACATGTGCATTCGTTTCCCATTTCCGTCGGTACGTTGGAGCTTTTTGCTCCAAAAATAAATGATTGGCTGAGAATGATTCCCCAATTCTCAACCTTTTTTTTTTCTCAATGGAACCCTCCCTTATATATATATATATATATATATATATATATATATATGTATATATATATATATATATATATTCTTATGTTAGATGTTTAAAGAAAATAAATATTCGTTATAAACTTTTATTACAAAATAAAGCAGATAATACTTGAGCATTTGTAAGTTATTTTCTTTATTAGACTTACAAATGATCAAGTATCATCTGCTTTATTTTGTAATAAAAGTTGATAACAAATATTTATTTTCTTTAAACATCTAACATAAGAATGTCAATATATATATATATATATATATATATATATATATATATATATATATATATATATATATATATATATATATATATTGGTTTTTACTATCTATTGGATGCCACAATGCACAGATCAATGAGCATCATTTAAGAGTGTATGATATTATAATGGGATAACATGTACCATATAAGCACACAAATTTGAGCAAAATGGTATTTTTGACAATTAACTTCATTTATAAAATGTAATTTTCGGATTTTTAGGGATAATTAATTTTCTTAATTTTAAAATTTTGATTTTTTTCAATTAATTCAATTTTAATTATAACGTAATTTGTAAACATAACCAATTTTATTCTGTCAGAATATTTTTTTGTTAGAATGATGTTTTTTTAGAATTTTATTCTATTAAAATATTATTGAAGAATAACGAAATTATTGAATCCGAGGTTGAAAAATAACAACATTCTAATATATTATTATACATCTGAACTTAAATACAAATTCATACATATTCTTACAGATTAAAAGTCTTATGTATTTTAATATAATTATACATATTCTATAAGAATATCAACAAAAATGAATAAAATTATTAAAAAATAACAAAATTCTTAAATTGTGAGTATCATCAAACTTTATTAAGTCTTCAAATTATTCCTATTAGGTCTTCAACGCATCCTTCTAGCCATTCCTATCACAAATACAACAAAAACTAATAATGGTTAAAAACATATTACTTGCAATTAACTATCACTTTATATATTTTGATAGAATACATAGAATATGCTAGAATATATAGAATACATAGATTTTATTTTGGCATAATACATTCTGACAGTATACATAGAATACATTCAAAAGTATCGTATTTACTAGTAATACAAGTTTAGATTCCAAATATACAATAACGAGAGACAATAGAAATTGGAATTCAAAATCACAAATTAAACCAAAATAATACACTAACAAATTAATAACAGTTTTAAATAAATACATAAAATATGTGTTGCTAGTAATTTTGACAGAATGCATACCACAAGGTTAAATTATATAGATTCTCTTTTAGGCATTTCAACAAACACTTGTTAGGCATTATCATTAAACAAGCCAAAATTCATCTAAAACAGTTAATGAAGTTAATATAATAACGTGGGTTTTCTTTTGGGCATTTCAACAAACACTTGTTAGGCATTATCATTAAACAAGCCAAAATTCATCTAAAACAATTAATGAAGTTAGAATAATAATGTGGGTGTTAGGTGCGTATCAACACAGACCATGATCCTTATAAACAGACAAATAAATCAAAAAAAATGTTAAAAACCAATATGTGTATAACATATGCAATACAATCATGTAAAAACAATTAACTGAAAAAAAAGCTTACGTGAATGAGATATTTTCTAAAGTCAAAACTGATAAGCCTTGGAAATAAAAAATGATAGGAAAGAACGAACATTATCATTCTCAAAAGGGCAGTGAAATATCAAAATTATTTTATCATTGTGTCATCAATGTAGTATTGTAGGCATAATATATTCTACAAAGAGAAACATACTTGTAGGCAAGGACGTTTTTATCAAGAACCATTTACAGAAGTTCATCAGTTCAGAAATCAAAATAAATTCGATTGTAGAAGTAGAAATTAACTGTACAATTAGAAATCAAGTTTAAAAACATCGAAGGTGTAGAATTTGAAATCGATTAACATGTTATTTTAAAAAAATCAATTGCAAAATTAGAATTTGAGTTTAATAACTTACCATGACTAGGGTTTGGCAAGAAAACTTCTTCTCGAGTTTAGCAAGGGAACTTTATCTTTGTTTTCCGATAGTTGTAGTGTTGGTGTACGCCATGGGTGATCCCAATTCGCCTTCTCTACAACATCAATTACCAGAGAAAGTAGGTATTGAGAGACTGGCCAAGGAAGTCGATTATTGGGGGCAGTGGTGGCAATAAAATTGATTAAGCATAACTAGGGGATTCCGACGGCGGCGACAATAAAATTGATCCAAATGAAACACTCAAAAATTTAAGCCAAATTTAAACTTTCAAAACACGTTGAATTCATCAAAACATTACAACTTTGTTTTCAAAATACATTTATATCAGAGTTTTCCCAGAAACATAACATAATAGGATGAGCTGTACGATCATGCCTTCGCCATGCCGCGATCCCCTGAGGTACCTGAAACAGTAAACTAAAACTGTAAGCCCGAGCGCTTAGTGAGTTACCCCCGAAACACCGATACACATACAGTCTATATAACCATCTCACATCATAACATATCATAACAAACTGAGCAGAACAACACATAACGGGTCCAAAACTTTACAGACTGGAATACCCCTGGGCCCACAGTGTGAGTCTGGAGTGCCTACCGGGCCCTCAGCTCACATCTGGAATACTCTAGGGTTTGTTGGCTACCGCACGGAGCAGTACAACCTTAACCCATCCCACATAACATATCACATGTAACAGATAATGCACATACAGGAAATCAATTAGTATCACAGGTAGTACTACAGACCTACCCTCAAGCATATCAAACTAGCATGCATAACTAACACATACCCAACATAATACAACTACTAGGATATCATATCCAATGGGTCGGCCTTGGTGCCTTAGACCCCTTAGTATAGTGAGGATAACTCACCTAGCAACTGTCGTCGACAATAAGAAAGCTCAACTCCCAGGTCCAACACGAACTCCACCACCTATATGTACCACACAACCTTTTTCATAAATCTCCCAATCCCAGAAACCAACAGAATTCAACTGGTCAACCCTTGGTCCAAGTCAAAGTCCACAGTCAGATTCAACAGTCTATGTTGACTCGACTTGCCGAGTGCAGGTTACCGACTCACCGAGTTCTTCATGAATTCGAGAAGTCGTGAAATCCTTGATTTGATCATCGAGGTCCCCTTTTAACTCATCGAGTTCATATGTGGCCAAGATTTGGAAGAAGCCCTAGCCAACGCGCCGAGTTTTCTAACAACTCATCGATTTTAAGGCAATCTCCAATGAACTCGACGAGTTGTTCATCCAACTCGCCGAGTTCATGATCATCTTCCACGGACTCGCCGAGTTCCTCCTTCAACTCGCCGATTCCATGCAGTTCTTAATCCATGCAGATGCTTTTTAAGCCATGGCAAGGCCCCAGATTATAGATCCAAGCTCCTAAGGCATGTTTATCACGTAAAGTTGCAATCTTTACTTACATGAAAAGCTCTAAAGGCCCTAAATGATCAATCTAAGATCTTTAATGGAGTTTTACACCTTGGGAGAGTCTCATCCTTGTACAAGCTGGGAACTTTATGGATCTAGAGGTCAAGGGAAGTCCAGATCTGAAGTTACAACTTCAGATCTTAGCTTAAACATGGAGAGCCCTTCATAACACCCATCCAAGGGAGGTTCAAAGTGAAAAGAGCTTAAGGAACAACCTAATACCTTCCAGAGAGTGATGACTGATGAAATCCCTTAGCTTCCCACGAGTTCCTGGCCTTGCTTTTCCTTTCTTCTTCAAGTGCTTCCTTCTCCAAGGTTACTCCTTCAAGCTTCGACACACCAAAGAACACACACACACACGATTTAGGGTTTGAGAGGGGCAAGAAGTAGTAAGGGGAGGCTGGTGGAGGCCAATGATCCTTTAAATAGGGTGTAAAACCCCCAGAATTTAGGGTTTCATCTGCCAGCTCCTACTCGCCGAGTCCCTTGGTGGACTCGCCGAGTAGGTCACTAAACACGCGTTCCATTCCCACTGCTACTCGGTGAGTAGGGCAACCATTGACTGAATTTTAACGCCGAGTAGGACATATATATATATATGTGTGTGTGTGAGTGTGTGTGTGATTTGTTTAGCATATATATGCACCTATGTATGTTATAAATTTATAATTAAATATCTTTATGTTTAATAATTGAAAGGATTAAACTGATGCATCAAAATCAATTATTTAGACGAACATAATAATAATAATAATAATAATAATAATAATAATAATAATAATAATAAATACACATTTCCAAGTACTGTATTCATTTGAAACTCACACTACAACTCAAGAGTTTTCTAATTTACGTATATTTATTAGTTACAACTCAAGAGTTTTTAACTTATCATTATTAATTAGAATCACTAATAACTTTTTATTTTCCTTTCTTTTATAAGGTTGCAAAGTTTTGCTCATTAAAAACATTAATGTATGTGAAGGGTTTTGTGATTTAAATATGAAAATTTAATATAAATGTTATAATAAATGTTTTAGTGTTTTTATGTTATTAAAAGTTGTAGTGTTAATTTTTCATATTTTTTTTATTATTCGTATTATATATCTTTTTTAATACAAATATAGATGTTTTTTGTATTTTTATGTTACTAAAGTTGTAGTTAATATTTTTGTTCAAACATTTTGTTACCCGTTATATATAGATTTTCGTTTGATATATAATTTACACAATTTTAAACGGTTTATAAAGTTATCAAATAATTATATACTCACAATGACTTAAAAATTAAAACTATAATCATCATATCATACTATATTATAAATAGAACATTTTTTATTTCACCATATTCATGTGAAACTCCAAACTTTTCATATTTTCATACAATATACTTAATTTATTAATTTAAATATTCTTTTTGTTGTAAATATTATCATAAATGAAAGAATTTATGACTTATCATATAGTTAATTTGTTAACTTCAATATATAGTTAAATTAATAACCTACATTAATGATGTGCACGTAAGTACCCACTAATTTTAATATTTATAACCTAACAAACTAAGACTAACTATGCACTTATAGGCAGTGTACCTAGTCAGATTACAGTATAGCTTAGGTAAGTCGGGTGTCGATCACAGGGAACGGTGTTACTAATTAACCTAATTACTAATAAATTAACCTAATTTATTAACAAATTTAATAAGGGGGTTTTATCTGATTTTGCAAGATCAAATGAACTTAATCAAATTAATAAAAACACACTCTTGCTTAGTTGAATCCACTTCTTCCTTATGGCTAGCTAATGATTATGGGTTATTAAGTTGGGTTTCAGTTATATTAGTAATTTAGTTCTATCTACCAATAAGTAACTAATTCATGTTAAACCATGTATGTTCACACATAATTAAACACAGAACTAATTATGAATGTGAATATGCTATATAAGATTTGTTGTTTAAACGGAATTATGGTCACAATTTACGTTCTCTAGCACAGCTAAGATTTATTTAGCCTAATTACTAACTAAGATTGGTCAATCCTAGCTCTAACAATTTAATATTCACTAAATTATTAGGTAAACAAGTTCATGTAGTTTCATAGTCACTAAGCTACACAGAACATGCAATCTAGCAATTAGATAAGCAAATAATAACATGCTAGGTTATACAAATCAAACACAAACAACTCTTACCAACTCAAATTAATCCATAAACATATAACTATTCATAAGCTCAAAGCTTCATCTAGCTAAGCAAAAGTAGCTAGATTTAGCTGCTCATCATAGTAATTAAACTAGCACAGCTAAAACTAATGAAAAACATGTTTATAATCAACTAAATATAAAACTTTACTTCTTTTGGTGTTGAAATCCCTCTTCCAGGACCTTTCTTCTCTTCTGAAATGTCTCCTGGAACTCCTTTTCTTCTACCAAAAGTCCCTTTATTCGTAATAATAGGAGAACTTATATAATCCTCAAAAACCTGCGCCACGTCGTGGCCATATGCGCTACGTAGTGGGCTCCAAGTAAAACGTATCCTTCAAGGAAATCCTTCGCGTCGCGATGTTTATCTACTGGAACACCCGTGCCACGTCGTGGGCTTCACCGCCACGTCGTGAATTAAGCTCTTATTATGAAATTATTATTTTCTTCTCTTCCAAGCCTCCCATGTTCCCCATTTTGTCACCTCTGGTCCCTCTCTTCGAAAATCCTTTGTATTGACTGCAAATAACAATTTAAACTCATAAATATCACTATTCTGCACATATTATCAATTTATTAATAAAAATGTACTTAAATACTGCCTAAAAATAAGTATAAATATGGCAATATCAAAATACCCCACACTTAAGCTTTGCTTGCCCTCAAGCAAATTTACACTTAATTCTTAATTACTAACACTACACAGAACAATCCGACTCTAGTTCAGCCATTATGCCAAGACCTCAACGCATGCATTTGTGTCTAAAATTTTCCTAAGTACCCCCCCATACTTTAAATACTCACAATCTTCATAAACACTTGCCCACTTTTTCCGAACAATGCTCATTCAGAAAACCTCATAACCTCAAGGTATTTTTAGTTGAGCAACCTAAGCATACATAATCTAGAATTACAATTTTCCGATACCACTATGGAGCTTTCTTTGAATTCTTCATTTCTCTGACATTTTGATCTTTGATTTCTTTGAATTCAACACCTTATTTGAATTGATTTCTGGTATCTTCAACTTTTTGGATTTCTTCAGAATTTTGATCTTTTGATCTTCACTTTATTTGCTCCAAAATTCTTCAAACTTTTTCGTAATTCTCTCTCTCTCTCTTTTTTTACATGTACCTCTCTTTTTTCACTCAAAACCTACATGCTTAAGCAGAGGCGCTCAACCTCAACCTTTATTGGTTAATGATAATAATTTTCCTGGATACATTTCAGGTTTAGGCTGCTAAACATATTGCATCCTTCAAACCGAGCGGGGTTATGTTTTTGTTCCATGATTTCACTAAAATAAGGGAAGCCACAAATGCACTATAACGTATATTGGCTTAACTAAACATTTGAACTTTCATCGGATCATCCCACATAATACTAGCAATTATAGCTCAAATTATTATTACTAGATTCAATTAATAAAAATTTGAATTTTCAAAATTTCCTAGCAATTTACTTTTTCTACCCCTACCCCACACTTATTTCATACAATGCCCTCATTGTATGTATAAAAACAAATCAAAATTAAAGAAAAGGGAGAAAAATGAACAGACTCCCCTAGAATAGCGGCATGAGCATCTCGAAAAGTGTGGAAAATGCGGAATTGGACTTCCAAAAATAGAAACTCGGTGTAGAACTGGTTGAATATGTAAATAAACCACGAACAGGACTCAAACTTCAATTCGTCAAAGTGGGTATTGGTAATGAAAAATATGGCAATGATAAACTGGATCACGTCGTGGCATATATCTGGACACGTCGTGATTTGGGTGTAAACTACGAACACCAAAATGCTGAACTACGACAAACTGCAAGCGTGCCACGACGTGGCATAAGGAATCCACGTTGTGGAACTGAGCATCAATAGAAAATGACTTATTGGCGTTATTTACTCTAGCAGCGTTGACCAATGGCTAACTGGTGTCCGACACTTCTATGCAAATATATGTCCCAACTAGAACCTCTCTCCTAATATACCCATACTTATCTTGAATTGTGGACTCGGACTCGCAACTCTACGCTTCCTTGACTAGACAAACACGACTCGAAAGATAACCGGCTATGCTCCTTAGAATTCCAACGCTAATCTGAAAAGTTAGAACAACCCAAAAGAAACAAAAATTAACATCATAGTTTTAATAAGGTTTTACATTACACACCAAAGTCAAACTAAAAAAAAATAATAAAATAAAATAAAATCAATCATCATCTTGATCTTGTGCTCCACTTGGCCCTGCCTCATCATTTTGCGGACGCCATAACTCCTCCCATGTCGGAAAATAGGGATACTGCGGTGGCATAGCAGGTGGTCGGGTCACACCCAAATGTGAATAAATACCCTCGGTAAGCTGGGTATGGTAAATGGCATGACCCCGTAGATTATCCAAATATGTTCCCACCCGACTCTGAAAAGGGTCGGTGGGCACTCCCTGCACATACTGCGAAGCAGCACGCTCTCGCTCGACCTCGCCTCTAGCCCGCACATTTCGACGCCTCGGCCTAACGGGTGGTTGCTGTCCCGGCTGCCCCTCCTCTTCCTCGTCATCTATTGGTGGTATCATAAAACGACCCCCGATATTCACCACTGCTCGCATCACACCCAAGACTTGAATGGTCAAGTCGGTATCCGGGAATCGAGTAAGATTCCTCACAAAGTCATGGGTCAAAATATGATATGACCTAGCCAGGCGAGTAACCAAATGCCCCCCAGTAATCAGGCTCCCAGGCCTAGAATTGGCCGCTTTCTTCCCCATAAACCTTGCCAACATATAAGGCAAATCACAGCAAACCCCCGGAGTAATAAGAGTCCATAAATAAAATAGATTCTGGATGGGGACCTTGTCACCATGATGCTTGTGATTGATTGAAAACGTGATGAGGCGGTGCAAAAATCGGAGAACAGGATTCCGAATTTGTGACTCACTCGAGTCACGAGTGTTGTATTCATGGTTAGAAATGCCCCGCCAAAATTGCACATCCAAGGTACCCGGAGTAAAATCCCGCACACATCCAAGCAAGAAAGGGATAAAAAACGGAGATTGCGTCTTCACTTCCGTATAGAGCCCCATACGCCAAGCAAATTCCCGAAGGCTACACTCACGATATACACCACCCAAACGAAAAACAAGTGCTCTATTGTAGGTGGCATCAAGGGTGCGTTCTTCGAAACATACGGTAAAGAAAAATTCTACCGATAATTCCCGGTACACGGGTTCTTGAATGGTGAATAAATTCCTCCACCCGTGACAAGTAAACGAAAATTGATCTCCAACATAAGTCTTTGACCAATAACATCCCAGCTCCGCTACCATGCCCACTCCACCTAGCCATCCCCAATCAATAATCGGGGCTATTGCAAACTCCCTATTATATAACCATCCAAGCCGATTCTCGTAGGTTGTTAGCAACGGTCGGGGAATGTTTTGAGGAAACTGGTATAAAGGATGTATGCTTGCGACATCTATCGGGTCTTCTTCCTGCGGAACAGCTCGTCGTGGTCCCATTTCTGCAATCAGAACAAACCAAAACAGCAAACAACCAACACATTAAACAGTTTAAATAATTTGACAGAAGTCACGACGTGGCCAGGCTGCGCCACGTCGTGGGTCGCGTCGTTCACAGCTTGTTGATCGATCTAATTGCATGCGATTTCTACTAAAATCAATGGTTGGGGTTTGTTCCTATGACCATTAAAGGTATACTTAATCTAAAATCAACCATTAGATTCAACCAATTTCGTGAATCATACAAACCCTAACCATGAAAACTTGAAATTAGAAGAATTACTACAAAATAATAAAGAAAACACGTACCAAATAGATTAATTGGCAAGATCTTGCAAGGAAATTAGAAGTAGAATACGAAATTAGCTGTGGGGTTACAATGTTTCCGTTCGTGCGGCAGCCTCAAGTGGGAATGAGAATTATCAGTCAAAGGGTTTTAAACAATTGGTCCCCCCTGATTTTTAACGGCCACGACGTGGCGGGTGATGCCCACGTCGTGGACCTTAAAGTGTTGTTTTCTCAGTCGCGCATTCCCTTTTTCCCACGACGTGGCTGGGCTATGCCCACGTCGTGGAGACTGCCAGATGCAAAAGTCTCAATAATGTTTATCATATTAATTAATTATTTTGCATATCAATCATTATTTAAAGTTCCCTACAGCTAATTTTCTACTAGTTACCGGTTTTTTTTTTTTAGATGATGAATCGATGTCTTTCCTACTTAAAAAGAAAAGAAAGAAAATTTTAAAAAGAAAATGCAAACCAAACTCGGGTTGCCTCCCGAGAAGCGCTTCTTTTTCTTGGAGTCTTGAGCTGGACTCCGTGCCTTCTACGTTGAATCTTCGGAAGAGTCCTCCACCAAGATCTTTTGTTCCTTGAACCGCCTTTTGTAAGCTTGAACTCTCCTTTTATACGCCTTCTTTGAATTCTCCTTTTTAGCTTTTCCCTTTTCTTCAAGCTTGCGTTTTGTGCCCGTGGTTTCCTCCTTGTACTTTATGTCATTCTCTTCTGCTTTCACCACCGACTTTGTTATTCTTGAAGTGTCCTCCTCTTCATCACTTGTTATTTCCTCATCCTCTTTGCTTACCCAAGAAGGCGGGCTCTTGTAGGCTATGACTTCAATCCAATATGGAACAGATGCCTTTGGTTTTGTCATTTTGACTTGATGAACTACTTTTATCTCTTCTTCCATAAGCTTTTCCAGTTCTTCTAGTTCATTCTCTTCATTAATTGTGAATACCTCTTCTTTATTTTCTTGAAAGTCATCCTTTATCCCAAAGACTTCTTGTTCATCTCCAACCCTTAAAGTTAGCTTCGACTCGCGGATATCAACAAGGGCACCAGCAGTGTTGAGCAATGACCGTCCTAGGATTATCGGAACATTTGGATCTTCTTTCATGTCCATGACTACAAAGTCTATTGGAAAAATAAATTTTCCAATTCTCACCAAAATATCCTCCACTATGCCTCGGGGTTGTGTCACCGAACGGTTCGCCATGTGAATCTTCATTTTTGTAGCCTTCATCTTCTGAATCTCCAATTTTTGATAAAATGAAAAAGGCATTAGATTAATGCTAGCCCCAGAATCGGCTAAAGCATTAACCTTCATTTTATTCCCAAACTCGCATGGAAGAGTGAGGCGTCTAGGATCCCCCATCTTTTCTGGTGTTTCTCCCAAAACAACTTTTGAAGTTTGTTCACTCAGAATCATTGTAGACTGCTTCTTTAATTGACTTCGCGTATCTATCAAGTCTTGCAGTAATTTCTGGTTTTCAGAAGCTTTGGATAAGGATTCAACAAAGGGAGTATTAATTGGGATCCCTTTCACATGCTTCACAAACTCTAAATGTTCCTTCTCCAGTTGACTAAGTGCTGCGCGGGTGGGAAATGGCATAGGTGGATGATAAGCTGGAATAGGCGCAAAGGGTTTTTGCTCAGACTTGCGCCACGTCGTGGCGAGAGGAGAGTCACGTCGTGGGTCGCCTGGTTCAGTACTTTCTCCATTGTCGATCCTTAATTTCTTGGGCTGCTGCGGTTCTTCTTCCAACGCCTCCAGGAACTCAGATATTGTATCTTCTTCAGTATTGATGGCCATTACGTGAGATTGGGCTTGTACTTTGGGACTCTTCGGGGACAATTTTTCATGAACTAAAGTTGCTAGTTGACCAAATTGTACTTCAAGGTTATGGATGGAGGCTTGTTGGTTCTTGATCAATGTTTGTTGTTCCATGATAGCGGAATCCGTGGCCTCGTGTCGCTTTTCCGATGCTTCCATAAATTTCATTAAAATGGTCTCTAGGTCGGGTTTCTTCTCGGCTGGTGGCTGCTCCTTTTGATATAGGCCTCGACCTGTCTGCCTATACTTCTCTTCTTTTTGCTTCCTATATTCTTCATATGGCAGCCACTCCTTCTTCGGTTTCCTCCGGTCCTCTTCAAACTTATCCCCATTAGAGTAGCACACTTGAGCTTTTCTGTTCCCAAGTTCATCCACGTTGCAGTCCTTGGTCAAGTGTGGACCATTGCATTGCTCGCACCCCACTCTTATAGCGTGTATCGACTGGTCCATTTGTGTTATCCTGCGATCCATGTTATTCAGCATGGCCATGACAGCTGCAATTTCTTCAGTTTGGGCTCCTCCACCGCCTTTGCTTCCATCCTGCCTCGGGTTATGGTATTCGTGGGAGTGTTTCGCGAATTCTTCAATTAGCTCCTTGACCTCCCTTGGATTTTTCCTTGTCAACGGTCCTTGAGAATCAAGGAGTTGTCTTGTCATCACATTGACCCCATCATAAAAGATTGACATCTCTTGCTGCACATTTAGGTCATGTTGCGGGCAGTTTCTGAGTAAGCCCTTGTAACGCTCCCACGCTTCGTACAGTGACTCCCCCGGCTGTTGCTCAAAGTTGGCTATTGCCTTCTTGAGTTTGGCTATATTGGATGGTGGGCAAAACTGGTCTAGGAATTGCTCACGCATTGTACCCGGTGGAGTGCTTTTAACCACTCCTTAGCAGTTCCTTTGAAAGTAACGGGCAGCATCCTAAGCAGGACGGTGTTCCTGTTGACATTTGGTACATTGAAGTAATCAGCAATGTCATTGACTTCATCTAGATGCTTAAAAGCATCCTCATGGTCTTTCCCGAAAAATGGGATGTCCTTCAGCGCAGTCAATATGTGTCCCTTCAGCTCGAATGTGGTATTGGCAGGTATTGCGGGTTGGACTAATCCGGGACCCACATCTTCGTGGATCCGCTTCTTGTAAGCTCCCATGAACATTTCTTCAATATTTGCCATCTCGTTCCTTGGCTCGTTCTCGGGTTTACTCGTGTGTTCTTCAAATTCTGGCTCGGTGTCGCTTTCGTACTCGGTTTGCACGGGTGAATGATCCAAATGCTCAAGATTGCTCTCGTGCTTCGTTGAGGAACTTGACTCTCCTGTCTTCTTTCCTGATTTCCTAGAGAAGGCTGACTTCAATTCTTGCAAGGGCGTCTTTTTCTTGTGAATTGCAAACTCGGGATCTTCTAGTGGTGGCACCAATGGTGTGTTTGAGCCTCTGGTCATTAACTCCTGCAACTTGCTAAACTAAAACGTAAAACTGGACTAAAATAAGAAAAACTAAAAATGAACTCTCAGATTTCACGTCGTGAGTATACTAAATCTCACGTCGTGAACTCTGTGACAAACAAAACAATAATTAAACTAAGATAAACTAGCAAAATAAATAACCAATTAAGCTTTCTGCAGATTTTATTCCTAAAAAAAAAACGATTAATCTAATGCAACTAAATAAACTAATAATCTGCACCGTTCCCCGGCAACGGCGCCAAAAACTTGATGTGCACGTAAGTACCCACTAATTTTAATATTTATAACCTAACAAACTAAGACTAACTATGCACTTATAGGCAGTGTATCTAGTCAGATTACAGTATAGCTTAGGTAAGTCGGGTGTCGATCACAGGGAACGGTGTTACTAATTAACCTAATTACTAATAAATTAACCTAATTTATTAACAAATTTAATAAGGGGGTTTTATCTGATTTTGCAAGATCAAATGAACTTAATCAAATTAATAAAAACACACTCTTGCTTAGTTGAATCCACTTCTTCCTTATGGCTAGCTAATGATTATGGGTTATTAAGTTGGGTTTTAGTTATATTAGTAATTTAGTTCTATCTTACCAATAAGTAACTAATTCATGTTAAACCATGTATGTTCACACATAATTAAACACAGAACTAATTATGAATGTGAATATGTTATGTAAGATTTGTTGTTTAAACGCAATTATGGTCACAATTTACGTTCTCTAGCACAGCTAAGATTTATTTAGCCTAATTACTAACTAAGATTGGTCAATCCTAGCTCTAACAATTTAATGTTCACTAAATTATTAGGTAAACAAGTTCATGTAGTTTCATAGTCACTAAGCTACACAGAACATGCAATCTAGCAATTAGATAAGCAAATAATAGCATGCTAGGTTATACAAATCAAACACAAACAACTCTTACCAACTCAAATTAATCCATAAACATATAACTATTCATAAGTTCAAAGCTTCATCTAGCTAAGCAAAAGTAGCTAGATTTAGTTGCTCATCATAGTAATTAAACTAGCACAGCTAAAACTAATGAAAAACATGTTTATAATCAACTAAATATAAAACTTTACTTCTTTTGGTGTTGAAATCCCTCTTCCAGGACCTTTCTTCTCTTCTGAAACGTCTCCTGGAACTCCTTTTCTTCTGCCAAAAGTCCCTTTATTCGTAATAATAGGAGAACTTGTATAATCCTCAAAAACCTGCGCCACGTCGTGGCCATATGCGCCACGTCGTGGGCTCCAAGTAAAACGTATCCTTCAAGGAAATCCTCTGCGTCGCGATGTTTATCTACTGGAACACCCGTGCCACGTCGTGGGCTTCACCGCCACGTCGTGAATTAAGCTCTTATTATGAAATTATTATTTTCTTGTCTTCCAAGCCTCCCATGTTCCCCATTTTGTCACCTCTGGTCCCTCTCTTCGAAAATCCTTTGTATTGACTGCAAATAACAATTTAAACTCATAAATATCACTATTCTGCACATATTATCAATTTATTAATAAAAATGTACTTAAATACTGCCTAAAAATAAGTATAAATATGGCAATATCAATTAATATATCAAACAAGCTTAAAAATTTAGTGTAAAATTTAAAACCTAAAGTAAAATATCAAATAATGTTTAAAAAAAAATTTAATATATATATATATATATATATATATATATATATATATTAACATAGTTAAAAGGAAAACATTAGATATAATAATAAAGAAAAAACATCATAAATGGTCCCTGTGATTTCCCAAAATCTGAAGTTTAGTCCACATGGTTTAAAAACCTCATAGATGGTCCCTGTATTTTCAAAACTTTTGACGATTGGTTCTTATTACTAACTCCGTTAAATTTTGTCCGTTAACTGAAATGCATTTTCGTTATTTCACTACCATAGAGACCATTTATGATGTTTTCTCTTATTTTTTTAAAAAGAAAAAAATAAATATTATTTAATATATATATATATATATATATATATATATATATATATATATATATATATATATATATATATATATATGTTCGTCTCCACTTCCTTTCTTTCTTCCTGGATGCAACAATCTCTACCCAATCATGATCCCTAACCTTTGAAGCTTCATCTACCACCTAATCCTCCAAAAATGAAACCCACCTTCTTCGTCTTCTCCATCAAGGTCTACTACCAGGCGCTAATCGATGCTCCTTTTCCTCTCTATTACAACTGAAAGATCCAAAGAGGTCATTCTTTGAATTAGGTTTAAGAAACTTGAAGATCGCGATGGATGATGAAGAAAAATGGTCAACGACTCGAGGTTAAGCAAGATAATCTCAAATAAAACTATCGATGAGTATAACCCTAAACACGACCATCGATGCACACTTACACCCATGCTTTATCACTAAAATTCATACCTGCCACCATCACACCATCATCGGTTGATGGAGATAGTGTAGAAAACTCAGGAGGTAAGTAAAAAGGGAGAGTCTATCAAGGAGGAAACGAGTAGTTGGCTGGGAAATGGTGAGGGAGCGGAGGAAAAGAAAAGAAGGAACAGGAAAGAGGTTCTTCATGACTACTGCGAACTGATTCTGAAATTGGAGCAGAAGAGAGGTGATCAACACCTCTGTTTACCGGATGCAATTAATAAAAGCCCTATATAACCCATCTTCCAACCGGATTTATGGTTCATTTCTCAACCCAAGAAGAGATTTGTGTTTTCTGGGGGATCTTCATGATTACTATAAACTCCAACTTCTCTAAGAGATCAACACAATTACCATTAGGAAGACTTCAATGGTAATACCAAATCAAATTCGCAACAAAATATTCCAAATGAAGCATAGCCAAATCAAAATCATGGGCAAAATTTTTCCAACATTAACATTCAAATTAAGAGAAAAATGAGTAAATTCGATAAAAAAAAAAAAAAAGGGAGGTAGAGTGGTGTTTACGGGGCAATGAGACTTGAGGGTGATCGATTTCAAAGGAATGCGTTCGGTGGGTGAGGGTCAGCAGTAGGTATTTTGGTTTGCTAACTTGAGGGTTCTGATTGCTGCCACAGTGGCGAGCAAAATAGGGAGGTGAAGAATGGTGGTTTGAAAGTGATATTGAACAGGGGTTGTGCTACTGGTGGTTAAATAATTATATTTAATTTTTCCTTTTTTTAAAAAGAAATAAGATCCAACATCATAAATGGTCCCTGTGGTAATGAAATGACGAAAATGCTCTTCATTTAACGGATAAAATTTAACAGAGTTAGTAATAAGGACCAATCGTTAAAAGTTTTGAAAACACAGGGACCAACTATGATGTTTTCAAACCACGTGTACTAAACATCAGATTTTAGGTAACAACATGGACCATTTATGAATTTTTTCAATAATAAAAGAATCTAAATTGACTGTATGAAAACTATATTCTAATAATATATTTTAAACATGTACCGCACAACGCGCGGGAATTTGTCTAATATATATATATATATATATATATATATATATATATATATATATATATATATATATATATATATATATATATATATATATATATATATATATATATATAACTCATAGTAACGATAGTTTTTTTTTTTTTTTTTTTTTTGTTTCATCGTAAGCATTTAAGGATATTTAAATTATAATGATTGACTCGTTTTCGTTGTCCATATACATTAATTTTTAGTTAGAAATTTGACTTCTAGTTAAAAAAAAAGTTTAAATGACTTTTGCTGTGTAATACATATAAAATTGGACAGTTCTTAATTATCCGTGGATATAACAAAGGTTTCCTCTTCCCGACTCGAGGAGTGATTTTTTTTTTTTTTTACTATGGTTGTTTTAAAAGTTATCTCATGAAGTGTCAAATCAGTTACCAATTAAAAGTGCATTAATTAATTACCAACTTTATAGTAAATCCATTTTCACTTCAAATCAGTTACCAATTCAATTGATAAAATTTGAAACAAACATACTTCAAACTCTATTTTGAAAAAAAAAAAAAATTCGTTTCATGTTGTAACAAAAGTTTAGTTGGTCTAGAATAATATTGCATGTGGTTTTTTATAGATCAAAATGATAATATATAATCCACTAAGCCTTTCAATGATTGTTGAGACGACCCACCTTCATCAACAGAGAGATTTACCTTCTCCTTGAGACTAGTTATTCTCTCCCGCATTTCTTCTCCTTCTTTATCCACCATTACTCTTTGAAGCGCCATTTGAATCCCCACCCTCTCAAACCCATCCTCCAACAAAACACCAATCTTCCATACATCGCTCACATATCTTGCGTTCAATGGTTGGTCGCCAAAAGAAGGAGAACAAACCATAGGAACTCCTTCACATATACTCTCCAACGTTGAATTCCATCCACAATGAGTCCAAAAACACCCGGTTGCTGGATGAGCTAATACGTCTTGTTGAGGAGCCCATTTCACTATGCGTCCCCTATCACCCACTCTTTCTATGAACTTTTCAGGCAATGACTCGACCCATTTTGAACCAGGAACTACCCCCGGTCTAACCACCCACAAAAATGGGAAATCCGTATTCGCTAATCCTTGAGCAACTTCTTGAAATTCTGATTCAGTTATATGTGCAATGCTCCCAAAACTTATGTATATTACTGACTTGGGGGATTGGGTGTCTAGCCATGAGAGAACAGTTCTGTCTTGTTCGATCAAGCTGCTTGAGGATGCCGGGAAGTACTTGTGGAAAGGGCCTAAAGCGAAGTTCGGAACTGAAAATTCTTGGCGAATGGTTTCTAGTGCGGGCTCTTCGAGTTCTTTGAAGGTGTTCCATATGAGACCTGATGAAGCCTTCATATGGCTAAGCATGTCCGTGACAAGGTTCCTCATACTTTCTGGGTTGGTTGTCATCTTTGAGACGTCTTTGAATTTCATAATTGGATATTCCGGCACCGATTCCTCGTAGTTTGAATCTGGAAAGGTTCATACAAACGTTATTCTATTAGGAGCTAGCCTACTCAAATACACGACAACACACGTCTTACTAATTAGGGTAAATTACACAAATGATCCCTGTGGTTTGAGGTAGTCTGCATGGTTGGTCCTTATAAAGTATTTTTAACTCGGACAATCTTTATGGTATGTTTTTGTTGCACGTTTGGTCCCTAGTAGATGTAAAATGACAAGATTACCCTTATTAAATATATTTTGCTTTATTTATCTATTATTATAAATTACAAATAAAACATAAATTAAAATAAATAAATAAATAAAACCCTAAGAAAATATACACAGTTCGTCATCATCCCTTCATCCTCGTTTCCTCTTCATCACCGTTCCTTCTTCCTAATTCCTAACTTCTATAATAAGTTCGTCTTCTCCATAGGACATCACTTTATATACTGCCACTGACCACCTTCGTTGCGTGAAATCGATTCTTCCGCCGGAAACAATATTGTTCATATGGTGAAGATTGATTGCCATACACCTCAACCAGGGGGTTTACAATGAGGGTCAAATCCCCAAATGGACTCGATTTCTTCTTATTGGAAGCCTAATCGAGTTGACCTGGACTCGATTATGTATGAGAAGAGCATGAACATGGTTGATTATTTAGGATTTTCAGCTAGTTTGAACCCTAATCGATCAAGTGGGTTTTATGGGGTGCAACGGCAGGGAGAAGACGAAGGAGAATGAAGCGGGGGTTAGGTTGGACGTCGGGTTTCAAAAAGCAATGGTTTCAGAAGGGGGTAGACTTTGAGGTGGAGGTTTGCGAAGAGAGCTTGGAGGAACGATGTCGTCGATGTCGGTAAATGTTCCGACTGGAAATCTCCATCTCCATTTTTCTTCAAATTATTTATTAATCAACACCAGTAAATGCCCTTTTTGTTCCCCAATTTGTTGATCCATCTTAGCAATCTCTTCGTCTTAGTTTGATTTTGCTTTTTGTTAATTGTGATGGTGAATCTGTTTCTTGGACAGCTATGGGAAGCGAGAATCAGTAGTCAATTAAGATTTAAAAATGTAAATTCCAGATTTTTATATAAAATAGAGATTGGTTTTGAGTTTGATCAAAGTGTTTCTATTTGTTGTTGAAATTTTCAAATTTGTTGTTTCACCAGATAAAGTTGAACAGTGAGAAAGCAGCATCCCAGTTACAGGTTTAGGTTAACTGCCAGAGAAGTATTGATTTTAACTCCGACGATAGGAACGGTGGTGGTGGTACAGAAGACCAGCGATGGCTTTTAGGGAGGTGAGCCAGCCACATTACAGGATACGAGAGCAGAAGGGGAAAAGGTGAAAGGAGGGTTGTATGGGTGACCGGGTGGGGGTTAGTTGAGGATAGGTTTATTTAATTATTTAATATTTAAAATACATATTAACTAAAATAAAATTATAAAAGAAATCAATAAAAATATTCTTAAGGGCAAATCAGTCTTTTTAACTTGATCAGGGACCAAATCCGAGACGAAAACAAAATATAGGGATGGTCCGAGTTAAAAATATTTATAGGGACCAACCATACAGATTACCCCAAACCACAGGGACCAATCGTGTAATTTACCCTACTAATTAATCATATTCTCGATCAGTGTATTTGTAAGTTAATGTAAAATTTGATTAGATTTTATATATTTTTATAAATGGTCAAATAAGTCAAAATTAGAGATTTAAAGAAAGTGACATAGATCAAACCGGATGAAGATGTGAAAAGCCACAAAAAAATCTTTTACATAAATTATAAATATTTTTTTTGAGTTATCCCAGTTTTGTTACATAGCAAAGGGTGGTTTGTATCATCTCACTACTACCTCTCATCGCCACATTTATTTTCTCAAACCCTCCCTCATTTCAGGAAATTATTACCTTTCACTCTCTTCACTCCTTTACTTATTTATTTTTAATACTTTTATGCATATAAACAATATAATAATTATACTTTAAGGCGAGTCAAAAACTACTAATTTTGATATATTTTTTATAATTTTTTTTATAATATATTTGATTTTATAAGAAATTAAAAAAAAAAGAGAGAGAGAAATGATTGGCCTGTAGCACAAGTGCAAAACCTTAAAGAGTTCAAGACACCTCTCATATTTTAATTAATTTTAATTAATATATAAAGGTTTTATATTCATCAAAAATATCACAAGATTGCTTCATATTTTGGAAGATTAAAGTCTTTAAATTATGTTCCATAAACAACGGTTATTAAAATAAGAATAATGTAGACAAATATCATATCTAAACATTTTAAAATAAATGTATTTAATTCAAATCTAAGAGGCTTCAGTCTTGGATCACTCATTATTTTACTTGCAAAACCATCTTTATGATTCATATTTGATTGGAAAGTGGAGTCTTCATTATATATACTAATTAAAAATTAAAAGGTGGAAATGGATTTCATAGTTTTGTCACAACAGTTTTTTATATCAGAAAGTTTCGTTCTTACCCGGTTTTAAAGTATGGACACGAGACTTTTATATATTGACATGCTTGATCTCTATTCTTTCGTATATTTACATGTTTCACTCTGAGACTTTTTGAGTTTTATATTTTCGCCACAGTACTTTCATATATTGACAGTTTTACTTCTTAGCGTTTTTGAGTTTTAAACTTAGGTCACAAGACTTTCATATATTTGCATATTTGCTCGTTAAATTTTTTTAATTAAACAAGTTCGGCAAGATACCTCTTATATCTACTAATTTATAGTTTTTTAACAAATATTCAAATTATTTATACTTAATAAATATGTAATAAGTTATCAACACAAATACAATTACGTATACATTAGTCAATAAATAATCACCCAAAAATATAATGGGATAACAATAAAAATTATTGTAATTTTATAGTTTTTTATAGTATAAAAATAAATTAAATAACTATCAACAAAATATTAATTATATATGTTGCCAAAAGTATTATAGAGTATATCGACTCTCCTAAATTATAGTCGATAATTGTAGATGATTTGTGGTTATCATCTTTCCTTATATTAAAAAAAAATCATCAACAATATTGAGGTGATCTTTTAAGCCTAACTATAATATATTTAGATAATAAATAAGTATAAAGATGATATAGTTATAAATACAGTTATTTTTAAATTAGATTTTCAAGCAGAAATGCAGAAGTTTAAAGCACATGGAGTATGAATAAAGGTGGAAGAAGAAGAAAAAGTAGAACCGACCTTGTTTTGTAAGGTTAAAGTAACCATTTTGAGAGGAAAAGGGTAAAGCGCCCCAAGCAAGGATGCAAGCTGGACTGCTTGTTCGGATGACCATCCGAGGGAGTTTAACGGAGTCTGCCACCGCCTGCGTGAAACAAAATACGGCATCTGTAATCAGACAAGCAATCGATCCCTCACCGTATTCCGCCAACAACCCACCCAGACACTCCCGAAACGGTTCCACACAGCTTCTGTTAAGGTACTTCACGAAATAGGCGGGGTCTGCGTCTATCTTCGTTGCCAATTGGCTTTCAATCTCAAAGAATCGGTCCGAGATGGATTTGAAGGCCAAATGAGGATAGTTTGAATGATTTGGGGAGTTGTATTCGGTGTGTATGATGGTGATTTTAAAACCTTGGGTGTGAAGAATGTTGGCTAACTGAAGGATGGGATTGATATGGCCTTGGAAAGGTAGCGGAAACAATATGATTCTATTTCTCCGGCGAATTTCTGTGCACCGGAGATTGGTATCGCTTACATTGGTTTCCATGGATTCAGGGATCGAGGCAAGACTTACTTGGGAGATATCTTTATTTTTCTTACTGAATCCTTTCTACAAATTTGTGTAGCATGTGCCAGTCCACTGTTCAAGGATCCAAAATGAATTTGTTAACTAAATTATACCTCACACATGTTATCTCATTGGATCCGATCCAAATAACACCAAAACAAAAAGAAAAATACAAAAAATGTTACATCTCAATGCAACCAGATCCTAGAGAATGCTTTTGGTTCTGTCTTGAAGACATGATTTTATGGTCCTCTTTCTCCATCTCGGTACCGATCGTTTGGTCTTATAGGCAGGACGTTGATGTTATGTACAGTACTATGTAATAGTTGAATTTAAACAAATAATGTTTTCGGAGATTAGTGAGTTGGTTTACGAATATACGAACATTAGTTTGGTATTATAAATAAAGTATGTGTTTAGAAATATATGTACGTTTTTTAGGTTGGGTTAAAATAAAAAATAAGTTGTTGAGAAAATACTAACTCGCCCATTTTCAACAAATGCTTGATTTTTTTCACACGGGTCTGCATTTAAGCAAGTTGGGTTGGATGATTCCTGTTGGGAGATGTGTGAACCGGGTTTCAATATGAATTACTATTTGGATTTTTCTTCACATTCTTCAAAAAATAAATATACTATATACAAAACTTTTTCATCGTTTCAATTTGAATTACTATTTGGATTTTTCTTCACATTGTTCAAAAAATAAATATACTATATACAAAACTTTTAAGTTCAAAGAAAATTATTTTATTATAACTGAAAAGATAAATTTTATTTATATAAATTGGGGACGACATTTATTTGTTAGTAAATGGCGCAGTTGAGCAAAACTGAAACCGAAATCATATTAAAAATCAATGGTTTAGGTTTGGATTTTTCAAAAACTGAAATTTCGGTTTGGGTTCGATTTTTGCATATGGTAATACCGAAAGAAATGGAACTGAACCGACCCGATTAGGTCCCGATTAATCTCTAGGCATTACTCGACCAATTAGAGGGTGTCTAACGATTAATCCCTGCATACACAATGATTAAAATAGTAGAACCCAATAAATTTTAACACTTTGAAGAAGTTATATCTCAACAAAAGCTATTTGAGGTATTGTTAGTATTGTATTATCATATGAACCTATTTTGTTATGATATTAGTGGTATTTACGATCTTTTATATGATATTAGTTATATATAATTTTTTAAAATCTAATAAATTAGCAATTAACGCCCCCCGATTAATCCCCCGGTTAGTCTCCGCCTAGCCGATTAATCTCTTAACTCCAGTCCACCGATTAGCCAACGTCGAACGATTTTTACAACATTGATATATATATATATATATATATATATATATATGCTTAGGTTATTCTATTCAAACTAAGTATTGTGTTATTATATGCATAATTGTAGGCCAATCATTTTACTTAATTTTGGAAAGTGAATTATACATATTATTAAATTAAATATAATTAAAAAATACAAACTAAATTCATTCTAAGGGTATTTTAGTCAATTAACATAAATGTTAAAAAGGAAAATTACATATTTTAAGGAAAATAGATTTTATTAATTTTAAAAATCTGATTTTATGGATGATAATTCTCTTAATTCGAAAATTCTGATGGAATATGTTTATCAATATTTTGAAAAATAACAAATATGATTAAACCATACAAGAATTACATATTCTGACATAATATATATTTTGATTAATGAACTTTTTGAAGAATAACAAAATTTTGGATACAAGTTCAAAAAAATTTCATCACATTCTTAGAAGATAAAAAAAAATTATATACTATTCTATGCGAATGTTACACGTATTAATAACACAAAAAACACAATATATGAATCATTCTACCTGAATATACTATTACACACACACACACATATATATATATATATATATATATATATATATATATATATATATATATCATTATATTGTATATTTTTCTGGTAGAATAATCTATTCTTTTTGGGAGATTGGTGGTCATTGTTCATCTTCATCCCATATAACATTCCATTCCATTAGAATGTTGTAAGTTTCATATGTACCATGTTTTGCTTTGATATCTCTCGTTTCGTACCTACAAAAAATAATGGTATTCAATACTTGATCATTATTAACCAACAATATAAGATAAAATTCACGCATAAAATTCAAGCAAAACAAAACAAAATCACGCAAAAACCATTAAAGATAAATGGATTCGTGATTCCATTCCAACAAAATTAGAATTCATGATTCCATTCCAACAAATTTGGATTCATGATTTCATATAATTCGTGAACAAATGCCAACAGAATTAAAGGAACTATTTGTCTTTATGTTTGGATGGAAATAAAGGAACTATTTCATTCAAGCATTTCAGAGAACAGTTAGTGGGCAGAATCTAAATATACGTAAGTATTGCTTGTCACAAGTCCACATTGCTTGTCACACGTCTTCTTTAGAAAATATGACATTACACATCTCCACCTAGTATTAGAAATATGAGAAATCACCAACAACGTCAATAAAATATAAAAGCAAAATGAATAGATGTAGCACCTGGTTTCCGGTATGTGAATTTTATTTGAGCATTGCCCTATTTTAGCCTTGGACTCGGCGAGTCATAAGGTCCGACTCGCCGAGTAGGGACGAGACTCAGGACACATTTTAAGTGGGCGACTCGGCGAGTCCATATCATGGACTCGGCGAGTCACCGCTGCTGGATGAAACCCTAAGTTTCAAGGGTTTGCACCCTATTTAAACCCTCATTCCGCCCCAACTCGTCCCCATTCACCCCCAGAACTCCCCCAACATCGTTTTCCCTTATTTCTTTGAGAGATTGAAGTGTTCTTGGTGTGTTCTTGAAGGTTTTGAGGAGAAAGAGGAGTAGATCAAGAAGAAGAGAAGGAGATCAGCCATCTTTGTGTCATTTCAACATTTTCCTTGAGGTATATCTCGTTTTTCCCCTGTTTCTATGCTTAGGATTTCATTTGGGACACTCTTGAGCAATTCTTCAAGCTTGTTTGTGCTTAATGATTCGTAATAAGTGGATTAACCTTTAGATCTAGGCAAGATTGAGCTCCAGGAGCTCAGATCTGTTAGCTTTATGGCCCCATGTGGCTTGTTCATCTTAGATCTACCCCTTTGAGGCATTTTGCACCCTAAAATCCACATTAGTGAATATCCACACGTAAAGTTGGAAACTTTACGTGTGATTTGTGTCCTAGAAGTCCAGATCTATGAATGGCATGGACTGGAATCGAGTAAATCGGTGTATTTGGTGGATGCATGGCGGCGACTCAGCGAGTCTGGTCGCGAGTCACCGATTTGGTCCCTTCATGATGTATCGAGTTGAGCCGTGAGTCACAGGGGGTGACTCGGTGAGTTGGGAGCTGAACTCACCCATGTTAGGACTCGGCGAGTCAATGCCCTGACTCGGCGAGTCCAAGGCAATCTTCATAGATTAAGAGCAGACTCGGCGAGTTGTTCATACAACTCGGCGAGTCTTAGCATAAAAGTGTTCTTCGGATAAAGATGAACTCGACGAGTTGTTCATACAACTCGGCGAGTAGGATGAAGGAGTTGAATGACAGTTAGAAGATGAACTCGTCGAGTCATAGCCCAACTCGACGGGTAGAACCAGGGACCCAGGACAATAGTTGCTAGGGACTCGGCGAGTGGAGATCCACTCGGCGAGTCGGGTCAACTGAAAGTTGACTCTAGCTTTGGCTTAGAGCTAGACCGGGGGTAAAATGGTCATTTTACCTAAAGGACAGTTAGCAGTGTTTGATTGAGTATGTTGTGGGAATTGCAGCCGGAGGACTCCCGGAGCAGCAGCAGTCAGTTAGTTCCCGATCAGTTCAGCAGCTACTTTGAGGTGAGTTACCTTCCAGTAGCGGTGGGTCTAAGGCCACAATGCCGGCCCACCAGTAGGAGACATATGATAGATGATTGTCTTTGTGAAATCATCTAGGTTTGTTATTATCTGTTATGTTATATGCTATCATGATACGTTATATGCAATAGTAGTAGAGTTCGGTTGTTAGGACCGCAGGGTAGTCAGACACCCCAGAATTATCTGACTGTATGTGATGGTATGCTTGTATGTTGGTCTGTTATGTTATGCGATAGAGGTAGCGGGAGGGGACCAGTCCCCGAGGATCGGTTGTTAGGACCGATGGGTAGTCAGCACCCCAGAATGGCTTGACATGGGTAGTCAGCACCCCAGAATGGCTTGACACGGGTAAGACGGCACCCCAGAATGGCCGTATGGGTAGGTCAGCACCCCAGAATGGCCGTTCTCCAAGTGTGAGTTTTGGAGACCCTGAGGAGGGAGAGCTTGTATGCCAAGACTCGGGAGGAACACGAGGAACATCTAAGACTCGGGAGGAACACGAGGAGCATCTAAGGGAGGTATTGGAGACCCTGAGGAGGGAGAGCTTGTATGCCAAGTTCTCCAAGTGTGAGTTTTGGTTGCGCGAGGTGCAATTTCTTGGACACCTCGTCAACCAGAACGGGATTCTGGTTGATCCGGCCAAGGTCGAGGCCGTGATGAGATGGGAGGTCCCGAAGTCTCCATCCGAGATTCGGAGCTTCCTGGGATTGGCGGGCTACTATCGGAGATTTATCCAAGATTTCTCCAAGATAGTCGTACCCCTGACACGACTGACGAAGAAAGCCGTGGTCTTTCGGTGGGGACCCGAGCAACAGGCTGCGTTTGAGATGCTGAGACAGAAATTGTGTGAGGCACCGATCCTAGCCCTGCCTGAGGGCGTAGAGGATTTTATGGTTTACTGCGATGCGTCCATTTCAGGGTTGGGCGCAGTTTTGATGCAGAGGGGGCATGTCATTGCCTACGCTTCGCGACAGCTCAAGCCTCACGAGGCAAATTACCCGACGCACGATTTGGAGTTGGGGGCGGTGGTCTTTGCCCTCAAGATTTGGCGGCATTACCTCTACGGGGTTCGGTGTACCATCTACACGGACCACAAGAGTTTGAGGTACCTCATGGACCAGCCGAATCTGAATATGAGGCAGCGGTGATGGTTGGACGTGGTGAAGGATTATGATTGCGAGATCCTTTACCACCCGGGGAAGGCCAATGTGGTGGCCGATGCGCTTAGCCGCAAGACGGTGCCGATCAGGGACGTCTGTTTGAGGATGACGGTGGTGACTCCCCTGTTGGAGCAGATTCGGGAGGCTCAACAGGAGGCTATCAAGGAGGAGCATCGGAAGAGCGAGCGTGTAGTGGGTCAGGATTCCTCCTTTGATTATGATGGCAGAGGACTTTTGACATTACACCGTAGGGTGTGGGTGCCGTATCATGGTGGCGTGCGTCAGATTCTGATGGAGGAGGCGCACAAGTCCCGCTTTTCTATTCATCCCGGGGCGACGAAGATGTATAGGGATCTTCGTCCGGATTATTGGTGGCCTTGCATGAAGCGGGATGTGGCATGGTACGTCGAGCGGTGCTTGACCTGCAGGAAGGTCAAGGCCGAACATCAGAGGCCGCATGGCAAGATGCAGCCGTTGGACATTCCACTGTGGAAATGGGAAGATATCACGATGGATTTTATCACAAAGCTTCCCAGGACCGCACGGGGAGTGGATTCGATTTGGGTCATCGTGGATAGATTGACCAAGAGTGCTCACTTTATTTCGATTCAGGAGAGCATATCGGCCGAAAAATTGGCCGACATCTATATCAGGGAGATTGTGGCACGGCATAGGGTGCCAGTATCGGTAATCTCGGACAGGGATGTGCGTTTTACTTCCAGATTCTGGAAGAAATTTCATGACGAGTTGGGCACTCGTCTACATTTCAGCACCGCCTTTCACCCGCAGACAGATGGTCAGAGTGAGCGGACCATCCAGACTTTGGAGGACATGTTGCGGGCGTGTGTGTTGGATTTCGGTGGTAGCTGGGATACCTATCTTCCCTTGGCCGAGTTCTCCTACAACAACAGCTATCACGCGAGTATCGACCGACCCCCGTTCGAGATGTTGTATGGACGGAAGTGCAGAACCCCGATATGTTGGGGGGAGGTTGGCCAGAGAGTCATGGGAAGTACCGAGGTGGTGCTAGAGATGACCGAGAAAATCCAGCAGGTTCGGAGCAGACTTCAGATTGCACAGAGTCGGCAGAAAAGCTACGCCGATAGACGTCGATCCGACTTGGAGTTCCAAGTCGGGGATATGGTCCTCCTGAAAGTGTCGCCTTGGAAAGGTGTCATTCGATTCTGGAAGCGGGGCAAGTTGGGCCCAAGGTTCATCGGGTCGTTCAGGGTTGCAGCCCGGGTGGGCAAGGTGGCGTATAGGCTGGATCTGCCAGCCGAGCTCAGTCAGATCCACAGCACCTTCCATGTTTCGCAGCTGCGGAAGTGCCTGGTGGACGATTCAGCAGTAGTACCGTTGGAGGATATTCAGGTTGATGACAACTTGAATTACATTGAGCGCCCAGTCGCAATACTTGACAGAAAGACCAAGACGTTGAGAAACAAGAGGGTAGAACTAGTAAAGGTGCAATGGCAGCACCGCAAGGGTTCGGAATGGACTTGGGAACCGATGGACGAGATGATGGAGCATTACCCCGAGCTGTTTCAGGATCGGGCAGCAGACTTCGAGGACGAAGTCTAAAATAAGTGGGGGAGATTTGTAGCACCTGGTTTCCGGTATTTGAATTTTATTTGAGCATTGCCCTATTTTAGCCTTGGACTCGACGAGTCATAAGGTCCGACTCGCCGAGTAGGGACGAGACTCAGGACACGTTTTAAGTGGGCGACTCGGCGAGTCCATATCATGGACTCGGCGAGTCACCGCTGCTGGATGAAACCCTAAGTTTCAAGGGTTTGCACCCTATTTAAACCCTCATTCCGCCCCAACTCGTCCCCATTCACCCCCAGAACTCCCCCAACATCGTTTTCCCTTATTTCTTTGAGAGATTGAAGTGTTCTTGGTGTGTTCTTGAAGGTTTTGAGGAGAAAGAGGAGTAGATCAAGAAGAGGAGAAGGAGATCAGCCATCTTTGTGTCATTTCAACATTTTCCTTGAGGTATATCTCGTTTTCCCCCTGTTTCTATGCTTAGGATTTCATTTGGGACACTCTTGAGCAATTCTTCAAGCTTGTTTGTGCTTAATGATTCGTAATAAGTGGATTAACCTTTAGATCTAGGCAAGATTGAGCTCCAGGAGCTCAGATCTGTTAGCTTTATGGCCCCATGTGGCTTGTTCATCCTAGATCTACCCCTTTGAGGCATTTTGCACCCTAAAATCCACATTAGTGAATATCCACACGTAAAGTTGGAAACTTTACGTGTGATTTGTGTCCTAGAAGTCCAGATCTATGAATGGCATGGACTGGAATCGAGTAAATCGGTGTATTTGGTGGATGCATGGCGGCGACTCGGCGAGTCGTATTGGCGACTCGGCGAGTCTGGTCGCGAGTCACCGATTTGGTCCCTTCATGATGTATCGAGTTGAGCCGTGAGTCACAGGGGGTGACTCGGTGAGTTGGGAGCTGAACTCACCCATGTTAGGACTCGGCGAGTCAATGCCCTGACTCGGCGAGTCCAAGGCAATCTTCATAGATTAAGAGCAGACTCGGCGAGTTGTTCATACAACTCGGCGAGTCTTAGCATAAAAGTGTTCTTCGGATAAAGATGAACTCGACGAGTTGTTCATACAACTCGGCGAGTAGGATGAAGGAGTTGAATGACAGTTAGAAGATGAACTCGTCGAGTCATAGCCCAACTCGACGGGTAGAACCAGGGACCCAGGACAATAGTTGCTAGGGACTCGGCGAGTGGAGATCCACTCGGCGAGTCGGGTCAACTGAAAGTTGACTCTAGCTTTGACTTAGAGCTAGACCGGGGGTAAAATGGTCATTTTACCTAAAGGACAGTTAGCAGTGTTTGATTGAGTATGTTGTGGGAATTGCAGCCGGAGGACTCCCGGAGCAGCAGCAGTCAGTTAGTTCCCGATCAGTTCAGCAGCTACTTTGAGGTGAGTTACCTTCCAGTAGCGGTGGGTCTAAGGCCACAATGCCGACTCACCAGTAGGAGACGTATGATAGATGATTATCTTTGTGAAATCATCTAGGTTTGCTATTATATCTTATGTTATATGCTATCATGATACGTTATATGCAATAGTAGTAGAGTTCGGTTGTTAGGACCGCAGGGTAGTCAGACACCCCAGAATTATCTGACTGTATGTGATGGTATGCTTGTATGTTGGTCTGTTATGTTATGCGATAGAGGTAGCGGGAGGGGACCAGTCCCCGAGGATCGGTTGTTAGGACCGATGGGTAGTCAGCACCCCAGAATGGCTTGACATGGGTAGTCAGCACCCCAGAATGGCCATATGGGTAGGTCGGCACCCCAGAATGGCCGTACCGGGTAGTCAGGCACCCCAGAATAGCCTGGCAGTACGTATGTTATGTGTTTGTATGGTATGTGGTACGTTGGGGGAACTCACTAAGCTTTGTGCTTACGTTTACAGTTTTGTTTTCAGGTACCTCTGCATCGAAGGGGAAGGAGCCGGCGCGGTAGCGGCACGTCATACACACACTCTTCGGTTTCCGCATTTACGAGATTTACTGGGATTGTACTCTGATATTTTGATGGGATGTATGGTTTGACCTTTTGGAACATGGTTGCGATGTGTTATGGTGTGATCAAACAATGTTTTTATTTATTAATGTTTTCTAAAGTAATATTTTAAAATGAAATTTTCGGACGTAAAAATTGGATCGTTACAATAGAGCAATTACAAAGCATCATCAAGAGCAATAACAAAGGGTGACTTGAACTTTTACAAACTTTAAACAACATGAAGAAAGGCCTTGTTGGACATTTGCAGTACATACATCACCTATAAATCAAATGAGCAAACAAAAACCAACAAATTTAATTTACACTTTAAGTTGATGCATGTTAATTTATCATCAAATAAAGTCTTCACAGTGTTTAATCTGAAGTATGTGGATTTGTACAGCAGTGCATTCCATTCCTAACCATAGGTAAAGGACTAATTGATCAAATTTGTGATTAAGAAAACACAAAAAAAAGAAGCTAATAACTGGTAAACGATCAGTCATCTAAAATCTAAAACAAAAGTTGTTCAATCGAACAAGTGAAGATGATAAGATAACCGGTGGCAATTCGAACAAAAAAATGACGAAAAAGAGAGGGTTGTTCTTACAGCTGGAAAAAGCTGGAGCTCAAACAAGGCGGCGTTGGATGGAGACGTTGGTCGAAGGGGGAGGAGCTGCTGGAAGAAATCGCGTCAAAGGCAAAGGAGAAGGAAAAGGGGAAATATGGGCAGAACTCGGTGCTGGCAGTGGCCCATTTGATTCCTCTTCATCCTCGTCGCAGAACTCATCGAAGAACTCATCGGGATTCGGTCAGGGATCGCTGGCGATGCATCGTATTTGAAGAAGCAATGTCCGTTGGGGATGTTGAGGAGAGTGAGGATTGATGGTCCCATTAGGGCATCGATTATCCATGAGTCGGATTGGGATTGGATCCAACCAAGGTCGTTGATTCCAAGTTTGGAGTTCTGATCGATTTGGAGGAAGAGAGAAGGGGCTGATTTTTGGCGAAGGTCAGGCGGCAATGAGAAGGTGAGGAAGACCAGCTCATTTATTTAGGTTTTAAGGTGAGGAAGACCAACAATTATCCCATGATTATAGGGATTACTTTTGAAAGTTAGTAAACAAATTACTAAATTACACTTATTTATTTATTTAATTATTTAATTTTTTATTTAATTTTGATTAACCCACATTTATGCCTACAATAACACAATAATTAGTTTAAACAAATGAACCTAGCTCTCTCTCTCTCTCTCTATCTATCTATCTATCTATCTCTCTCTCTCTCTCTCTATATATATATATATATATATATATATATATCATACATACTTAATGCAACTCAAAAGTTTTCTTAATTATGATTTAACACTCAAAAGTTTGATAACTTATATTATGTTTAATTAGCATTTAGTGAAAAGTTTATTATAAAAAGGCTAATCTTTTGTGTCTTTTGTGTTATATAAAATCTTACATGTAAGAAGGATTTGAAGATATTGTGATTCAAAAGTTTTCATATAGTTGAAGCATTCACGATCCAAATATGACGATTTGAAGAAATGGGTTATATCGCATCGATGGTAATTGTAATATGATTTTGTTTCGTTCAACCAAAACAAATGAAACTTTTTCTATTATTTCTTTATATTCAGTTTTTCATTTAATCTTTATATATGATTTGTTTGTATTACTTAATCTTGAATATGACTCTCCAAACATCAATGTTTTGCTAGGAATATTTTTCTGATTCTTCTTTTTCAAGAAAAATATTATGATTACAGGTTAGTGAAGAATTATAATCAAGTTTCTATGGTTGAATGGTGTTAAATGAAGAAAGAAGATTCATAAAATGGATATAGGTTTTTTTGTTTGAGCAAAGTTGATGAATGTTAGTTTTTTCTTTTGATTTAAATGTATATTTATGTAACATCTTTATTTATATATTCAACCACCCAATGCTCTTATTTATTTGATTGTAGTTTTTTCTATTTTGATTATGTTTATTTCATATTATTTTTTTATTGGGTTATCCTACACAACATATTTAAAAGACAATATTTAAAAGATAAGATAATTTTGATCATATCTAAAAGACAATATTTAAAAGATTACATAATTTTGAACATTTGATATGTAATTATAATAGACTTATCATGATATGTTCTTCATATGAAAGTAATTTATTCATATTACTACGATAAGAATTATATATAACATTTACAAATATATATATATATATATATATATATATATTATATGTGATTTGTTTAAAATGTATATGTACCTATGTATGTTCTAAATTTATAATTAAACATCTTTATGTTGAATAATTGAAGGGATTAAAATGATGCATCAAAATCAATTATTTAGACTAATATAATAATAATAATAATAATAATAATAATAATAATAATAATAATAATAATAAATATACATTTCCAAGTACCGTATTAATTTGAAACTCATATTACAACTCAAGAGTTTTCTAATTTATGTATATTTATTAGTTACAACTCAAGAGTTTTTAACTTATGATTATTAATTAGTAATCACTAATAATTTTTTATTTTTGTTTCTTTTATAAGGTTATAAAGTTTTGCTCATTAAAAACATTAATGTATTTGAAGAGATTTGTGATTTAAATATAAAGAGTTAATATAAATGTTATAATAGATATTTTAGTGTTTTTATTTTATTAAAAGTTATAGTGTTTATTTTTCATATTTTTTATTATTCGTTGTGTATATATATATATATATATATATATATATATATATATATATATATATATATATATATATATAATACAAATGTTATAATATATGTTTTTCTATTTTTATGTTACTAAAAGTTGCAGTTCATATTTTTGTTCATACGTTTTGTTAACCGTTATATTATCATTAATTTGATATATAATTTACACAATTTTAAACGGTTTATAAAATTATCAAATAAATGTATATATTACAATGATTTAAAAATTAAACTATAATGTTTAATAAAACTAATATGGTAACTATATGTTTGCTTTACTACTAACATTCTGTTTCAAAGTAGAAATATTAAATAATAATTTGGTAAAAGTTATTATTGTAACTATATAATTCTATTCTCGCGCAAAGTGAGGGCATTCACTTACTATATATATATATATATATATATATATATATATATATATATATATATATATATATATATATATATAATAGATCCGGTTAGAAATTTTTTTTGGTAGGAATGTAAGAAATTTGTTTTTTCAACTTATTTTTTTGGCGAACAAAACAAATGAATCACTAAATGAATCAATAATAAGATGATGATTCACCCAAAAAAATCCCGAAAAAATATTTCGATGATTTATTTTTATGATGATTTTGTTGATATTCTCTAAAATTGTTATAAAAATGATTTTTTTTATTTACCTAAAAATGAATCATAAAGGTGTTTTTTTTTTCGGAATTTTGTCTTGTAAATCATCTTACTTTTGAATCATCTAATGATTCATTATATTTTTTTGCTAAGAAAATATGCATATAAAAAATTTGTTACCTTCTTACTAAAATTTTCCTTCTTATTTGATGTTAACTCTCTTTCTCTCTCTCTCTCTCTCTCTCTCTCTCTATATATATATATATATATATATATATATATATATATATATATATATATATATATATATATATATATATATATATATATATATATATATATATATATGTGAGGGTGACGTAAGTTCAAACAAATGACAAAAGCTTAGGAGACTTAATAGATACACGCCATATTAATAAAGGATATAAAGATTAAATAGATCCACAAAACTTCTCATAAAAGCTGGACACCAAATCACTTTGCCAATTTAATGATAAAGTTTGAAATATAAAATACTTCAAATTTCATGTTGTAACAAAGTTTATTAATGTGGACTGTATAACACATGGAATTGGACTATATAATACATGGAATTATACTGCACGTGGTTTTTTATGGATCAAAAGGATAAAATATAATCCACTAATCCCTTCAATGACTGATGAGACGACCCACCTTCTTCAAGAGAAAGATTTAACTTCTCCTTAAGAGTAGTTATTCTCTCTCGGATTTCTTCTCCTTCTTTTTCCATCATTACTCTTTTAATCGCCCTTTCAATCCCCACCCTGTCAAACCCATCCTCCAACAAAACACCAATCTTCCATACATCGCTCACATATCTTGCATTTACTGGTTGGTCGACAAAACAAGGTGAGCACACCATAGGAACTCCTTCATATATGCTCTCCAACGTTGAATTCCATCCACAATGAGTCCAAAAACACCCGGTTGCTGGATGAGCTAACACGTCTTCTTGAGGAGCCCATTTTACTATACGTCCGCCATCACCCAATCTTTCTAGGAACTTTTCCGGCAAACACTCCAGCCATTTTGAACGGCCAGGAATTAACCCTAGTCTAATCACCCACAAGAATGGTAAACCCGTATTTGTCAATCCATGGGCCAATTCTTGAAATGCTGATTCGGTAATACGTGCAGCTGTCACGAACCAAGTTTTTGGAAAATTCCACGATCATCTAGAGAACTCCGGAACGATCAAGTATATTCGAGAAGTCTCCGGAGAGATCATGAATGCTCTATGAGACCCTGGAAGATGCTAGAATATTGTAGATGTCCGTGGAACAAAGGAGAACGATCTGGAATAATCAAGAGGACGCTAGACGAAGTTAGAACGACCTGGAAGACTTTGGAATGATCTAGAATATGCTAGATCATACAAGAGCAATATGGATAATGTCGGAACAACCTAGAACCTTCTAGAGCATCGTAGACAAGTATACCATTTTCTAGAGTCATGTAAAGGCCATGTAAATAATAAGAAGAATCTAGATTAGTCAAGAAAGATCGGGACCTAGAAACTTCCATTTGAGGAGGTGTAAGGTGCCTATAAATAGGAAGGATGTCTCATTTGTAGGAATCATTGAAAATTTGCCTTGTAAAGTAGTCGGGTCTTATATATAAGCTTCGTTTCTTACTTCGTAGCATTCCTTATCGCATCTCTTGCTATCATAGTCGTTAGTACATCGTAAAGGAAGCGTTCCAAGCCTGACTTAGTCGAAGAAGCACTAAGTGGCACACGGTATTGACTAGTCTAAAAGAGTCATCTCGTGACAAGCGCTCCCAAAGCTTACGTATATCACAGATTTTGGGGCTTGGGTGTCTAGCCATGAGAGAACAGTTCGGTCTTGTTCGATCAAGCTGCTTGAGGATGCCGGGAAGTACTTGTGGAATGGGCCTAAAGTGAAGCTCGGAACTGAAAATTCTTGGCGAATGGTCTCTAGTGAAGGTTGTTCAAGTTCTTTGAAGGTGTTCCAGATGATCCCTGATGATGCCTTCATCTGTTTAAGCATGTTGGTGACAAATATCCCCATACCTTATGGATTGGTTGTCATCTTTACGACGTCTTTGACCTTCATAAGTGGAAATTCCGGCACCGGTGCTTCATAATTTGAATATGGAAACGTCGGTTCAGAAGTTATATTAAGAATCCTCCGAAACAAAAATCTAAACGAAACAACCAGCACAGTTAATTAGTACCTAAATATTCGAGTGCAGAAGATTAATGTTGAACGAAAACCCAGAAGAAGCAGAGCAAGTTATACGGCTAGTTTATAAGGATGATGGGATAAATGAACCTGGAAGAAGAAGAAGAAAAACTTACTGACCTTTTGTAAGATTAAAACAACCAATTTCAGAGGCAAAGGGTAAAGCGCCATAAGCAATGGCGGAAGCAAGACTGGTTGTCCGAAGCGCCAATCGAGGGAGGTTAAGGGAATCTGCCACGGCTTGCGTGAAGTAGAATAGGGCATATGAGATTAGACAGGAAATCGACCCCTCATCATCTTCCGCCAATAACCTAGTCAGACAATCCCGAAACGACTCTTCACAGCTTCTGTTAAGGTATATAACGAAAAAGCTGGCGTCTTCCTTCGTTAACTGGTGTTCAATCTCGAAAAATCGGTCCCGGATGGACTTGAAGATGAAGTGAGGATAGTTGGAATGATTGGGGGAGTTGTATTCGGTGTGTATGATGGTTATTTCAAAACCTTGGGTGTGAAGAATGTTTGCTAACTGAAGCATGGGATTGATATGGCCTTGGAATGGTAGGGGAAACAATATGATTCTATTTCTCCGGCGAATTGAGGTCGATTTTGGCCATCGAAGATTGGTATCGCTTCAGTTGGTCTCCATGTTCAGGGAGCAAGGCAAGACTTGTAGACTTGTAGTGGTTACTGACTGCTGAGTATATGGATGATTACTCTGGTCACTTGACATCGGATTGTGTTGATAAAACAAATATAAGAATCGAAATTCAGATCCCAAGCATTATCACAACGTTGACGTTGGCACGATGCACACCATGAGTGGGTTGCTGAAATTACTATTTTTTTACTGCTAAATTATAACCCGTGACACAAAAAAAATAATTATAATTAAACTGTAAGGTAATGACAGAACAATAAAATAAAAAAAATTATAATTAAATTGGTAGGTAATGACAGACAATAAAATAAAAAAAGTATTAATTTATAAAGATAAATATTTTCTCCATGTTATAATGTTTAATTCAAACTAGAACAACACATTGGGTGTAATAAAATAAATATGAGAAACCGTGCATGGAAAACTAACAAGCGTTTGTACCATTTGCATTTGATACGTTTAGTTTACTTGCGCCGGATGCGGTGGAGCTTTTTAGTAGACTACAACGGATCATGCATGGTCATGTTATATCCCCTAGATCTATGGATGTAGTCTTCAAAAGAATTGGTTTTACAATACAAAAGGGTTTAACAGCGCAACTTGTTGCTCATTTGTCTTTTCATTCATTGCATGATGATAACTAAAACATTTTGGAGTTAGGAAGAAAGTTGTAATATGAAAACACATTGGTTGTAATAATTAATATGAGATCATCGTTTTGTGTTTGTAGATATTTTGTAAACTTATGATTCTATAAAATGCAATATAAATTTCAATAGAGTGAAAAAAAGAAGCATAATCAATCAATGATAATAACATTGTTATATGACAAATTAAAAATTAATGTAATATAAGAAAATACATGAACACAAACAATTTACAAATTAAAATGACGAATGAATGGCCATTTACTAATAATAAATAAAAGATTATATAAAGAATAAAATTTTATAAATTATTTATAAATTTCTAAAACTTCTTTATACATGATATTAAATGTTTTATTTGTAAGTCTATCAACTGTATCTAAAATTAACAATTTTAATCAATGTATATTTTGAATTCTAGATAAGAGGACATATAATTAAAAATGTATGAATAAAATGATCCCTAAGAAATAAACAACTTTCGTAAGAACTGTCATTGCAGTAGATATACTTTGAGATGATGATGCGATAGACATTTTTTTTGGATTTTCTATTATCAATATATAACTTATTATTTTTTCTCCTCTTTAGCATAAGTAGCATTCATGTTTTTTGTTTGATAAATAATGACAAATGATAAAGTAAAATTTAAAAATAAATTTAATAATTTCAAAGTAAGACCAAGGAGGATTGGTAGCTCCTTTAATTGGAATACACACAAATTCACAAATTGAATTAAAATCAAATAATATATACATTGATACTTCTAGATTATAATCGAAATCATTAATCAAGAAAAAACTATTAATTCAAACAACGGTTTATTTAACATTAATATGTATAATGTTTTGATGATATTTAGAAAGTTGATTGTATATAAAATAATAAAAAATTTGTTGATAAAGTAAACTAAAAAATTAGTAATATTCATATATAATTATAATAATGATTAACATATAACTTAAAAATAATGATTTGTATAGAAACATATGACATTTTAAATTGTAAAATGACATTTCAAAATATAGTCAAGTTAATATGACAACCAAAATTATGTAAATACTTGGATTATCAATCAAGTAAAAAATTTTAAAAATTAAAAACTATTTTGATGATGGCATTAAAACCCATATGGTTGTTTTAGTTGAAAATTTGTTAACAAATTAATATAAAAATATTGATTTACTATAAATTATGTATTTATTTTCAACATTACTAAAAAAATATTTATTTACCAAATAACTACTGATCAATTATCACTCCTCCCCCACCCCCCTTTAGCTATACTAAATTTGTAGATTTCAGCTACTACTTTTTGTCCTAACATTATCTATGATATAGAAAGTCCACCACCACCGGTGATCTTTGCCCGTCTACATTTCTCATGATGAAGATTGTAGCACCTGGTTCCTGGTACGTAAAATTTATCTAAGTATTTGTCATTTTAGCCTTGGACTCAGCGAGTTGTAGGTTCGACTCGCCGAGTAGGGACGCGGTTCGGGGGTACATTTAAGTTGGCGACTCAGCGAGTCCATATTCTGGACTCGGTGAGTCACCGATGTTTGATGAAACCCTAAATTTCAAGGGTTTGCACCCTATTTAAACCCTCATTTCCGCCCCAAGCTCGCCCCCATTCACTCTCAGAGCTACCAACATCGTTTTTACCCTTATTCCTTGTGAGATTGAAGTATTTTGGTGTGTTCTTGAAGTTTTTGAGGAGAAAGAAGAGTAGATCAAGAAGAGGAGAAGGAGGCCAAGCATCTTTGTGACATCTCAACGTTTTCCTTGAGGTATAGCTCGTTTCCCCTCTGTTTTCAAGCTTGTAGTCCCTAATAGCTTCATGAAAGTCCTTCTTGAGCCATTCCCCAAGTTTGTTTGTGCTTTATGGGTTGTAATAAGTTGTTAGCCTTTAGATCTAGGCATGATTTAGTCCCTGGAGCTTGGATCTACTGCCTTTATGGAGTCATATTGCATGAAAGTCCTAGATCTACCCCTTTTGGTGCACTTTGAGTCCTAAAACCTTCAATGGTGATTATCTACACGTAAAGTTGGAAACTTTACGTGTAAACAAGGCCCTAGGAACCCAGATCTATGAATGGCATGGGCTGGATTCAAGCAAAATCGCGTGTATAGTTTTTGCATGAGGCAGACTCGGTGAGTCGTTCATCTGACTCGGCGAGTCTGGTCGCGAGTCCCCGGGTTTTTCCACTTTTCGTGTTTGCGGGTTGGAGTAGTGAGTCATAGGGAATGACTCAGTGGGTTGGAAGCCAGACTCACTCATGAAGTCACTAGGCGAGTTCATGGCAATCTTCTTGTCTCAAGAACAACTCGGCGAGTTGTTCATACAACTCGGCGAGTCACAGCTTAAAGTGTTCTTCGGATGAAGGCGAACTCGACGAGTTGTTCATACAACTCGGCAAGTAGGATGAAGGACTATTGGACTTGGGTATAGAGAAAGGGACTCGGCGAGTTGGCAAGCCAACTCGGCGAGTCTGGTCAACTGGCAGTTGATTGTGTCTTGACTCATTGATTGTTAAGGGTAAATGGACAATTTACCCTGAGGAGGGTTAGCAGTAATTGACTAAGTGTTTGGTGGGAAGTACAGCCAGAGGATTTCCGTAGCAGTAGCACCAGACAGACCATTCCCACACATATCAGCAGCTACTACGAGGTGAGTTACCTTCCAGTAGTGGTGGGTCTAAGGCTACAATACCGGCCCACCAGTAGGAGATGTATGATAGATGATTGTCTTTGTGATATCATCTAGGTTTGCTACTACCTGATATGTTATATGCCTAGCATGATATGTTGTATGTGATAGTAGTAGAGTTTGGTTGTTAGGACCAAAAGGTAGTCAGACACCCCAGATACGTCTGACAGTACGTGATGATATGTTTGCATGCTGGCTTGTTATGTTATATGCGATAGAGGTAGTAGGAGGGGACCAATCCCCGAGTTCGGTTGATAGGACCGAAGGGTAGTTCAGGCACCCCAGATATGTCTGATAATATGTTATGTTATGATATATGTGATAGTAGCAGTAAGGGGTGAAATAGTCCCCGAGGAGCGGTTGTTAGGGCCGATGGATAGTTAGCACCCCAGAATGGCTTGACATGGATAGTCAGCACCCCAGAACGGCTTGACACGGGTAGGTCGGCACCCCAGAATAGCCGTACCGGGTAAGTCGGGCACCCCAGAATTGCCCGACCATATGTATGATATGTGATTGTATGGTATGTGGTATGATGGGGGAACTGTTGGGTTTTTGGTCATAAGACATCCTATGTGCTCATACAAACCCTAATGCTTGGATCTAGGTTTCTCTATTGTACATGCTTTGAATCCAAGACTATAAACCCTAATTCTAGCATACAAGTAATCATATTAACATGTAATTAGGTTTAAGAACATACCTTGATTGTTATGTAGTAATAACAATCCCAAATCTCCTTGTATTGACTTTGGAAGGCTTAGAGTCACAAGTGTCACTCCTCTAATGGCTCACAAACACCATAAGCAAGTGGAGAAGGTATAAGGAGAGAGGTGAGAGGTTAGAATTCGTATCTAGGACCTCTTGGGAAGGGATACACGAATTCATGGCCCTAGGGGTGTTTATATAGGTGTAGAGATAGGGTTTCAGTCATTATCCTTATCTAGTTGATTATCCATTAAGCAACCAATAAGATAATCCTTGAATCCTTATCATACTCAAATTCTAAGGGATTTACACCTCAAATTCGTTCACCATATATATAAGGTAATCCTTACCTTATTTTGTAACTATCACATAATTACAATTCAGCCCCTCTAGTTTAATTAATTACATTTGATCACAAAACTAATTCTTAATTAATTATTGACCAATATTAATTAAACAAATATGATTTCTCCTTTAATATATTATTCTTATAACATATTAATAAATCATATTATCCTCTCTCTCTTTATTCATTTCTCCAATCAAGTTGCTTTGGTGAAGGCAACCCAAAAGGACCATGCACCATTGGGTCAAGTACATACCAAAATAGTTATGGACTTAGACACTAATCCAACAGTCTCCCACTTGGATAAGTCTAACAACTATTCTGCATATGACTTCAGATCCTGATCTGCAATCGTAGCTTTCCAAAGCCGCTGTCAACTCTGATCATATCAGATACGCGTGTCCTTAGATAAGGGATCATATATTCCTCCATTCTAGATATCATATGAGATATGATTTCAAATCATTCTCTTTGTACTACTTCTCGATTTCCGATTTATGACAACATACTAATTGAACAAATCAAATTAGCCCTAGCCCGGCCGAGCATTTACGTATGTCATCACTAAACCATCGAGGGGCCCAAAGATATCGCTTTTATCCTACTTTGGATAAAAGGAACGGATAAAATTTGATACAATGCTCGCTTGCACTCACTCACCGAATTACACACAACAATATGTTTTATAACACCAAGTTACTGGTGCGTTTACACATTATCAATGTGCAACCGATTCGCAAGATACAACTCACACATCTCGGTTTCAAGAATATAAGATGTTATCGTCTCACCAATCACTCGTAATACAATTCATGGAGTGATCCAAGTGAGCGTGGGTTTAATCCAATGCTCAAATCATATTCATAAGCACTCATGAACGTTGCAGCAAACATTTGCTTATGTCTAATACTCTTCTAGACAATCCACACACCAATTCACGACAGTCTTCATTCATATCTACTTCCAACATATGAACGACTGTGGCCCGTTTGAATAATTCGATTATTCTTAATAAACTCAATTATTCTGGAAGTCAAAACATGCAAAGTGAAACACAAGAATAATACTAATCCCATATGGCCTCAAACCTTTGAGTATATACAAAACACGTTTTATTTATCACCATATCGATTACTCATTATTTGTCGTTTCGGGTAATCAACTTCGCATTTTAATTCCAACACTTGTCCCATGCTCCTAGTATGCACACAATGTTTACCTATGGTTCTTACTTTTGCGAAATAGACAAATTGAACACATTTCCAATCATTCTCATTTTACAACACCAAATCCATTTTCTTAAGTGTAAGAATATCAAATTCTTGTTACTTATAGAATATACTAGATTCTAACACTTTATGCAACGATCCTTTTGTAATGTCACTGCACCAAAGTCTCAAAGACTATTGCCAATGATATTACAAATTCCTCTATCGGAGATTGTTACAAGACAATTCCTTAGATATGATGTCTCTCACTCAAAGTACATTCCTTTGAACATCCTTTCGCATAAAGTTTCTAATCTAGACATAGATTTTACTTCCCAACATGGACACACTTCCATATTTTCTATATGACAACTCATTCTTAATAGAATCTTATCTATTCGTAATGATGTCGATATCGTCCATCCAATATGGAAACACTTCCATAATTTCCAATACTATACTTCCAACTACTCGCAAGCAACCAATCCTCGTCGAACTTTGGATTGTCCTTTGATAGTTGTTTAATTATTTTAGTCAAAACCAATTCTAGTCCCTTTTCCCTCTAAATGCACTATACATTTGGAAAATTTTAGAATGGTCAAACATTAAAGCATTCGCAATCGATCCTATACCCGAAGCGTATGGGACACGACGCATAATGTTTTATTTGCTATGTTCTCAAAATTCGAATTGCGAAGAGGAATGCCGTAATCACAATCGAAATTTTAAGAACACACTATGTACCTTTGACTAAATTTATCAACATTTCGCAATCTAATCCTTTAGATTTGAAATGAAGCATAATATTCTCTCCCTTAATTATAGCAAAACAACCTTTCAACTCTTACAACTTTGCAAAGTATGACTCTTGTTTTCTATAATTAATATTGCCAACTATGCAATACGTGCCTTAATAATCATACAATCATAACATTTATGCTCCCACTATCATGATGATTATTATAAAACATAACACTTATGCTCTCACTAGCTTCGACATGTATTCATAAACATCTTAACTTTCAGAAAAACAATACTTATTGAATTTCTTAAGTTCATGTTTCTAATACTTAGTGCTTTGATAATCTTTTATCAAGGCTTCTTGAACTTATACACTTTTTGCCTTAGATAGTTCATATGTGTGTCTTAACAATTAAGACTAATTGCCAAACCTCACAATTCAAATTATGGAAAGGGATGCCGTAACCATGATCGAATTTGAGAATGCAATTTTACAATCACTATCTTTTAAAATCTTTCTTAGTGAAAGCATTTTCTCACAATCATTTTCATGAAGGAGGAAATCTTATGACACTTAGATTTAAACGGTGTATGTGTTCCTATCCATGCGAATTTGTTAAAACCAAAGTTTACGACAAATTCAAACTCTTATGGATCGAACTTTCTTAATCTTGATTTCTTGCCTTATGGTAGCACAGCTGCCCACCACGTCTTCCAAGTAGTTAAGCATCTTACCTTTTTCCTTTCAATGTACCTTTCATTGATCAAGGTCCTTGCGTTTTACGCATTCAAATGAGAACTCATAGGACTCACATGCATAATTAACTCGATTGGATTGGCACAGAAACAAAATAATGTCTTCATGATAGGTTGTAAACCTCAACTCGTGTGCTAGTGATGATCGATAAGGTTTATTTGATTTGTTCTTGAAACTTTTCGAGACCATTAAGACTCCCACTGACTCCTTGACATATAAGATTCTTTTGTCAATAAACATTTCTTGACAAACAAATTTTCAAGAGTTAGTGTAGCTTGTATCAAAACACTTCATAAATTGGTCATAGTTGGTCTTTGTCTTATCCAAGACATCACAACTTTCCACATTTGATGAATGTTATAAACCTTTAATACTTTTTACTCATTGTCACAATCTTAACTTTAAGACTTGTTATTGGAACAAAGTATGATTGTCTTCTTGATTTGACCATTTCATCAATCTTTGATTCCTCTTCTTGGACATACAATTGTACCAAGACTCATTTAGAGGATCAATTGAGATATGGTTCTTAATCATTAAGACCTATCATAAAGCATAAAAGCTACTCTCCCTTCTTCTTAGAATGGAGAAACTCTTATCTTTCTGCCTATTTGATTCTTCTTATTCGTTTTGCTATTGATCTAAACCCTTTAATCAATTCAAAATTACACTTAATCTTGTAAGTATAATCATATTTACTAAACCTTTAGTAAATGATGACGAATATCTTTGTTACTCTTATGGTGAACTTGATCAACACACAACTTTGTGTACTCGATCTTCTAGTCCTTCACTTGACACTTTGTCAACGAATTAGTCTAATTATCAAATATGAAATTTCTCATTCATCATGCAACCAAGTTGCATGATTCCAAGTTTCTATCCAATTGAAACTTGGGCGATGAGAAACTCTCCCTATTTGGTAAATTCTTGACTTTCCATAACACAATAAGAAACAAATCCATTATTGCTAATAATTTTAACATCAATTTTTTTCATACACGCCATTGTAAGGATAAATAAATAAAATTTAAAATCAAAATTTATTTTATTGCGGAAAAATTTGTCCTTCACAATGCAACTCATAGAAAAACTTATGCGAATACATCTTTCTTAGCAATCTAATTCTAACTCTAAGTAGTAGCTCAAGAATCTAATCTTCGAGAAACGCAATCGAAATCCATTCCTTCACGGTTAGATTCTGCTCACTTCTTCCCTTAAGCTTCTTTTCTTTTCTTTGATCCTTCTAAACATCAATTGTAATCTTATCACATTATGTATTCAGAACCTAGAATGAAGCTTAAAAGAGTTAGTCAATGGATTTTACCTAAATTAGAGCCATACGTTTCGACTCTCCCATCTCTTAGATCTCTTAGGTAAATAGGGCAGCTTCGTCTCTAATGCCCCTTCTCTTGGCAATAAAAGCAAATTGACTCTTTTTGGAACAACACATGGAACTACTTCAGACATCGCCTTTCTCTTATGATCAAACTTTTCGATCATTGCATGTCTTTCATTGCCATTGTCTATATCCACAGAGGTCTCGAAGGCAGATTCACCAATCAACTTTGCTTTTCTATTGCGCCAAACCATTGCTGATTCAGCAGCAATAAGCATATAGGTGAGATCTATAAGGGTCACGTCGCGGTTCATCATATAGTACTCTCTTACGAACTCACTATATGAGTTAGGAAGTGACTGAAGAACCCAATCAACAGCCATCTCTTAAACCGACAATGGATCCTATCATTCTTAGTCTATCAATGTGCGACTTCATCCCTAGGACGTGTGCACACACCGACTTTCCTTCTTTATGTTTACTTGCCAAAAGGGCTTGAGTGATATTGAACTTTTCAATTTTACAATCTTGTGGGTTAGGGAGAATAATTGGAGGAGGAGGAGGAAGTGAAGCATGATTTCTTGTTCCTCGATCGAATCGTGGAATATCATCTTCATGTGGAATGCTTGTTCCACGGGATTTGAGAAGACCATAGTTGTCGAACTTTGACATCGGGAGAAAAACGAATTCAAGTTAGTTGATTGATTGAGTCCTTGGTAAATCACCCAAATGAAATTCCAAGGCTAGGACCCAACACAATATCCTACAACTCGGGAGAGGGATGCCGTAACCCAAATCGCAGAACATTTGAAGGTAAGTGAATGACGATTCACTAGTTTTCACCATGAGAAACGAAAAAGAAATTTCAGTTTTAAATCTATGAAAACTCCTAGATCCTTTGAGATTCATTGAACATTTCAATGGCATGTTTAAATCTCGATATGCCCCTCTTGTTTGTGACTGGGATGCCGAGGATCACAAAGCGGGTGTGAATAACCATGCAAACTACATGGTGCCCTCACATGTTACAATCACCTATTCGATGTGCCGGTAAACCACACACGCTCCACCGAACTATGACAAACATTGAGTCACCCTTTGCTACCTTTGCTTAGAACCATTTAGTGTACCGGTAAACCACACACGCTCCACTAACGTCTTCGCAAGGGCACAAAGTGTAATTTCATGGAATTGCATCAATTCACTTTTGCCTAAGTAACTAAGATTGGGAATTTGCGAAACATTTAGTTACTTTGTATTTCATTATACTTATAATGGAAGGTTTCGTCCTATCCTACCCGTTCGGCTAACGACCCTCCACTAGTCAAGAGTGCGGTGGGTAAGAGTGGATACCCATTCAATCGCCATTTTATAGGCAATTTCCTTAAACACCCCTTATAGACCAGCTTCGTGAATGAGGCCTACTAACGGTAAGACTGACTTTTACTCATACATATATATAATGTTAGACTTTTAATCTTATATATAGTATAGGGTGTATTTTATACTTTTAAAATACTATGTGGTTAACTTTAATAATTACACTTTTAATTCAATTAAATTGTTAACCTAAACTTTTATGGATTTATTAAACCTCTTTTAATTATACTCCTTAATTAATTAATAAAACCATAAAGGGGTGATTTGAACTTTTCAAAACATTACTAGAGTTTTAGAATTTAACATTTCTAATTAACCTTTTAATCAACCTTTAAATTCCAAAACTTGAGGGCAAGTTTTGAAACCTTTTTCAAAACATTAGGGTTTTAACTATTTAAATTTCAAAACAACAAAACTTTTGGGGTTCAAATTTAAACTATAAAACCTAAAGGGATTAATTGAAACTATTTCACAAGATAATTCAAATCTAAATTACAAATAATCAAACTTTATCTAATAAAACAAGTGATTATCTAAAATTTGACAATTATCTTCTATTTAGGTAAGGATAATGAAAAAATTCGGATTTTATCACAAAAACAAGTTTATGGTAATTATCCAAAGCCAAAACAGGAAGAAAATCGCGAAAACGAGCTGTCAGACACTTTGACTCGTCGAGTCTGGGCTTGGACTCGTCGAGTACAGCTGACTCGGCGAGTTCACCAAGTGACTCGGCGAGTCAAACCTTTAAAACTCAAAAAAATCGATTTTCAGTGCTTATTACGATCAAATATGCATCAATACAATAGAAACCAATCAAGTCTCTGATACCACTGTTGGGTTTTTGGTCATAAGACATCCTATGTGCTCATACAAACCCTACTGCTTGGATCTAGGTTTCTCTATTGTACATGCTTTGAATCCAAGACTATAAACCCTAATTCTAGCATACAAGTAATCATATTAACATGTAATTAGGTTTAAGAACATACCTTGATTGTTATGTAGTAATAACAATCCCAAATCTCCTTGTATTGACTTTGGAAGGCTTAGAGTCACAAGTGTCACTCCTCTAATGGCTCACAAACACCATAAGCAAGTGGAGAAGGTATAAGGAGAGAGGTGAGAGGTTAGAATTCGTATCTAGGACCTCTTGGGAAGGGATACACGAATTCATGGCCCTAGGGGTGTTTATATAGGTGTAGAGATAGGGTTTCAGTCATTATCCTTATCTAGTTGATTATCCATTAAGCAACCAATAAGATAATCCTTGAATCCTTATCATACTCGAATTCTAAGGGATTTACACCTCAAATTCGTTCACCATATATATAAGGTAATCCTTACCTTATTTTGTAACTATCACATAATTACAATTCAGCCCCTCTAGTTTAATTAATTACATTTGATCACAAAACTAATTCTTAATTAATTATTGACCAATATTAATTAAACAAATATGATTTCTCCTTTAATATATTATTCTTATAACATATTAATAAATCATATTATCCTCTCTCTCTTTATTCATTTCTCCAATCAAGTTGCTTTGGTGAAGGCAACCCAAAAGGACCATGCACCATCGGGTCAAGTACATACCAAAATAGTTATGAACTTAGACACTAATCCAACAGGAACTCACTAAGCTTCGTGCTTACAGTTTTCAGTTTTGGTTTCAGGTAACTCTTCTTCGAAGGGGAAGGAGCTGGCACGATAGCGGTACATCACACACACGCTTTGTATTCCGCACTATGAGATCTTCCTGGGGATTTGTACTCTGACATTGTTATGTTTTTATAAACTGGTTTCCAGACACGCACATCTTTTATGAAATGATATGATCGGTGAATGTTTTATTTCTAATGTTTTGCTGTTTTAAAAATGAAATTTTTGGCTCGTATTTTTGGGACGTTACAACTGATCAATGCTCTAAAAGTTATCTCTACTGGTCACCTAAAGAGGAACCCAAATCTGAAACTATAAATCAAATTACCCAAAATGCCCTTAGGTCAAACTTGGTCAACCCTGGTCCAAGTCAAAGTCAATGGTCAAGGTCCAAAAGTCAATATTTCTTCCCAACAGAGTACGCCCTGTGTACCAAGAGAGTATGCCCAACGTACTATAATGTTGACCAAAAGTGGGGTGCTGATCGCGTACGTGCACCGTACCACTAGGTATGCCTAGCGTATGCAACCTAGTCCCAAAACTCCATTAAGAGCTTATTTCATCAAGTTCTTACATCCAAAACTCATACCTAATCCCAAAATGATGTCCTAAGTCATAAAGTTTCCAACTTTATGGCTTTGCATGGCTATAAAGTTCTTAATGTCCAAAACCCTAAGTTCTTAACCCAACAAGACATCACAACTCTTGCATGGAAGGGATAGAAGGGCCAAGATCATATTTTTATAGTTCATAATAGCTTTATATTGGATAAAGTTTCTAACTTTATCCATGAGAATGGTCCCAACAAACAAGATCTAGTCTTTAAGTCTCAAAGGGACCCAAAAGTTCATCTTTTTCAATTTAATCCATTAAGTACAAGTCTCAAATTTTCATATCTGAATCAAAACTATGTTTAGATGGATAAAGTTTCCAACTTTATCCATTACAAAGTCACAAACTTTCAAGATTTTAACTCCATGCACTAAAATGACCAAAAGATCACCACATCCAAAACTAGCTAGATCTAACAAATGCATCATCAAGATTCAAGCTTTATACCTCTAGAAGATAGATCAAGGTGAACAAAGTTCAGATCTACAAGCTCCAAAGCAACTAACACTTCTCAAAGAAGTTCCTTTTTCTCCAAGGTGCACCATGCATACCCCAAAGCACTTAAACGCACCTTCTTTTAGCACATAATGCTCAACTAGGGTTAGGGTTTCATGGAAGGGGTGTTGGAGTGGTGGAGGCTGAGAATGGAGTGGGTTTGGGGGAGTTAAGGAACTTAAATAGGGCTCAAAACACGAAAATAGAGATTGGACATTAATCGTGTACGCCCGTCGTACTTAGGGTGCCTCAGCACGCCCAACGTACGCCCCTCTGTACTCCTAACGTACGCCCATCATACTTGGCATAACCCAAGACCAATCAAACTTCAAACGGGAATAAGGCATTGAGGATCTCTACAATATTATCTAAATATCTTGGACTAAAAACTTCTCGAACAAAAATCCATATTTCATGCAAGAACCCGTTACCCGACCTATGACTTTTCCCGTTTTACCCTTTGATTCCAAAACACAATTCAAAGGTTTAGATATCATAACCATCATTACCTCATTCTAAAAGGTCTAAACATCTATTCCTTAAGGCCTAAAGCCTTTACACAATCAATTTCCGACCCACGATCCTGAATTACAAAATGATCCCGAACATGGTGTTACACATATGTTTTGTTGAGTTGTTGATAATGGTAGAAAAAATAAAATAAAAGTTATAGATAGTAGATGTTTGACAAAAGTAGCTGGAACCGAAAGTTGTAGCTTTTATTTGTATAATAGTTTTCGGCACAAATAACTATAAATATAGAGAATGTTAGAACGAGATGACAAAATCTAGATGTCATTCAATGGATAAAACTCTATTAATATGAGATGCTACCTTAGCATTCAATGAATTTGGAGTTTAATGGTCATTGAATTCTTCAATGAAAAAAAAGTTTTTAATTTTTAAATATACTACAAATTACATTTTGTAATATTATATTGTTGTAAGGATTATAGAAAGATGACGTGACAATGCATTGAACTCTATTGTGGATGCCCTAAGTTATAACCGATTAAGGGGGTGTTTGAGATTCTTTTTAAGTGACTTTTTGACTTTTGATTTTTTCAAAAAGTAAAAAAATTCTAAAAGATGTTTGACACTTGCAAAATGCCTTTTGAAATTAACTTTTTAGCAAAAAGGAATTGATGGTTTTCAAAAGACAAGAAATCATGATTTTTTGTGACTTTTGCCTACTTACGAGGTAAATTACCCTCAAAAATAAAAAATATTAGGCATTTTGACTCCTTAAAAATTAAAATAAAGAAGTCTTTTTGTAACTGTAAAAGAATTTTTCACTTTAAAATGACATTTTGATTTTTGTCTTTTGCCTCCTTAAAAATTAAAATAAAAAAATCTTTTTGTAAAAAAACAATCCCAAACACCCACTAAGACCTCATTGGAGCGAAATTTTATCCCACCTCTAGGTTATAATACACATTAAAAAAATAGATCAAATATAAATTTCGACAATAAATCTCTTGCCAATTCAATGATAAGTTTGCAACATAAAATACTTCAATGCTGTAACAAAGTTTATTTGGTTTAGAATACATGGAATTATATTGCATGTGGTTTTTTATGGATCAAAAAGATAAAATATAATCTACTAATCCCTTCAATGACTGGTGAGACGACCCACCTTCTTCAAGAGAGAGATTGACCTTTTCCTTAAGACTAGTTATTCTCTCTCGGATTTCTTCTCCTTCTTTTTCCACCATTACTCTTTTAATCGCCCTTTCAATCCCCACCCTGTCAAACCCATCCTCCAACAAAACACCAATCTTCCATACATCACTAACATATCTTGCATTTACTGGTTGGTCGACAAAACAAGGTGAACAAACCATAGGAACTCCTTCACATATGCTCTCCAACGTTGAATTCCATCCACAATGAGTCCAAAAACACCCGGTTGCTGGATGAGCTAGCACGTCTTGTTGAGGAGCCCATTTCACTATACGTCCCCCATCACCCACGCTTTCTAGGAACTTTTCTGGCAGTGCTTCAAGCCATTGTGAACCAGGAACTATCCCTGGTCTAACCACCCACAAAAATGGTAAGCCGATATTCGCCAGCCCATGGGCCACTTCTTGAAACTCTGACTCGGTTATAAGTGCAACACTCCCAAAACTTATGTATATCACAGACTTAGGGGCTTGGTTGTCTAGCCATGAGAGAACGCTTCGGTCTTGTTCGATCAAGCTGCTTGAGGACGCCGGGAAGTACTTGTGGAAAGGGCCTAAGGTAAAGCTCGGAATTGAAAAATCATGGGAGATGGTTTCTAGTGCAGGTTCTTCGAGTTCTTGGAAGGTGTTCCAAATGATCCCTGATGATGCCTTCATCTGGTGAAGCATGTCGGAGACAAATTCTCCCATAGATTCTGGGTTGTTGGTCATCTTTACGATGTCCTTGACTTTCATAAGTGGAAATTCCGGCACCGATGTCTCATAATTTGAATCTGGAAACATTCCTTCAAAAGTTAGGAAATTATAAATTGCATGAAGGTTAAATTAACCAGGAACCAAACCTTCTTTTGTAAGGTTAAAATAACCACTTTCAGAGGAAAAGGGTAAAGCGACATAAGCAAGGACGCAACCCAGACTGCTTGTCCGGAGCACCATCCGAGGGAGCTTAACGGAATCCGCCACGGCTTGCGTGAAGTGGAATCCGGCATCTGTTATTAGACAAGAAACCGATCCCTCACCATATTCTACCAATAACCCAGTCAAACAATCCCGAAATGGATCTTCACAGCTTCTGTTAAGATACTGGAGGATGACGCCGGCGTCTGCCTTAGTTTCCAACTCAAAGAATCGATCCGAGATAGACTTAAAGGTGAAGTGAGGATGGTTGGAATGAATGGGGGAGTTGTATTCGGTGTGTATGATGGTTATGTCAAAACCTTGGTTGTGAAGAATGTTTGCTAACTGAAGCATGGGATTGATGTGACCTTGGAATGGTAGGGGAAACAATATTATTCTCCGGCGAGTTGCCGTTGATTGTGTCGAAATGAGGATGGTATCTCTTCCATGGGTCTCCATGTGTAAGACTTGGAAGATTTTCGTGCTACAACAACACGATTTAAGTCTTTATTTATTGCTATTGGTAGAAAAATTTGTAGTTGTAGTCCTTGGTTATATGAATGCATGTTTAATTTAGTGATTTCATTTTTGTTTTTTCTTATCAAGTGCCTTTCTTAAATTAATAAGATATGCAAGTCTTTGGTAGCCAAAATGGAAGTAAAGTCAATATTCCAAATTGGAAAGATATTTTTTTCTTAGACTAATCGAAAGATTCTAGAATTTAATTTGAGTAAATTAGACGAATGGTCCATATGGTTTGGGGTTATTTGATCGTTTGGTCCTTAACTTATTTTTTTTTTAACTCGGAAGGTTCCTACTATTTGTTTTTGTTACGCGTTTGGTCCATATCTTACCTAAAAAAGATATTATTTAAATAAGAAAAAATTGTGGGATAGATTAGGTAAGGTGATGATAGTGGGGTTGGAGATGTGTTCATTTAAATAAATTAAAAAAATCAATGGCAAAATAGTTTTTTTAGGTAAGATAGGGACCAAGCGTGTAACAAAAACAAATAGTAAGAACCTTCCGAGTTAAAAAAATAAGTTAGGGACCAAACGTGCAAATTACTCTAAACCATAGGACCCACTAATGTAATTTACTCATTTAATTTTTATGGAGTTTGAAGTATAACGATCTTATAAGAAAGATTTTTAATCAAGCGGTATCCGGTGTCATTCTCATTGTTGGAGGTTGGGTTTAAGTTTCACTATGAACATAGGTGAAATAATTTAGGAGTATATTAGTATATATTTGTATTTAACATTCAAAAAAATATATAATTAAGTTTTCATAATATTTCTTTCTAACAAGCTCAAAATTTTAAAATAATTGAAACATTTAAATTTAAATTATGCTTCGTTAGAAAAAAAAAAATTCAAAATTTTAACAAAAACAATTAACCTTGATAAAAGAAATTAGGGCCATTTAAAAATAATAAAAAATATAAATTTACACCCCAATAAATATTATTGATTTTAGGGCCATTTAAAAATAATATAAAATATAAATTTATATATTGGGGTTCCGGATTTATTATTTTATTACTCTATTTTAAAAGGAGTGTTACAACCTAATTTTTTTTATCAAGGTTAATCGTTTTTTGTTAAAATTTAGACAATTTTTTTCTAACCAAGCAAAATTTAAATTTAAATGTTTAAATTATTTTAAAATTTTGAGTTTGATAGAAAGAAATATTATGAAAACTTAATTATATTATTTTTTTGAACGTTAAATACAAATATATACTAATATACTCATAAATTATTTCATCAATGTTCACAGTGAGACTTGAGGGTAACACATCGTTTAAAATGGAGTAATAAAATAATAAATCCGGAACCCCAAGATGTAAATTTATATTTTATATTATTTTTACCCTAAAATCCATATTATTGATCAGGGTGTTGGTTTCGGGGAGTCAAATAACATGATTTAGAGCCAAGGGTGGTATCATTTGGACTTAATATGAAAGGAATTATGGGAGCAGGGGTATGAAGGATAAATTATGGGCTTTATTTGAAAGGAATTAGGTGGGAGGGGCTGATAATGCAAATAAGGGAAAGTTGTTCATAACCGGGTATATAACCTTCACCATGTCACAAACCCTAACCTTAAGGAAAGGATGCAGCCACCACCACCACCCTTATGTATCCCCACCGGTGCCGCCATCCATGTACCCTGTCTTTTCGACCAGCTAGTGACCACCATGTGAGACCCTCGTCCATCACCCGCTACTTCGCCATCAGAGCACCACCGTCCTACTATTGCATTGTTGCCGTTAACCGTTGTTATTGCCGCCGTCACTCAAGACCTACTAGTTGTCACCATCGTCGTCAAAGCTGAAAACCATCGTTAATGCATCATTTTGTAGGGGATGTTGCCGATTTCTTGTGGATATCCCAATTGGAGGTGCTGACGTGTGGTGCTGTCCCACCGTGAGCTGTTGCCAAATGTCATGACCGACGTCGGTACCGCTACTACTGCCACCGTGCTCCACCAGGTAGGTGTCTACGTCCGTTTTGGTATACATAGTCTAGTGATGTTGTCGCTAATTGTGTTATGCTCATTTTCTGTTGGCCGGAGCTAAAAGGGAACCACCATGGCAACCAACCATGGTGGCTGCCACCATATACCACCACCGGTCACTAAAAGGGTGGTTGTGTGTGTTTATCTTAGTGTGTGTGTGTGTGTTATTTGGATTTTTCATTGTAAATTGTAATCGGTGTTGAAATAATATAAAGAAAACTCATAACTACTACTATGAAGTGGTGGCTGCCACTACCAGCCGCCGTGTTGGGTGGCAGTGTGCTTTGCATGTGTTTGGATTGCTATTGGGATATTTGGACATATTTGGACTTGAACCATAACCACCACCGTGAGGTGTTGGACGTTGCCATGAGCCGCCGTTGACCACCACTACCCAAGGTGGGTGGTGCCCGACTCATGAAACCCTAATGGGCCTAATGAAACCCTAACAGATCCAGAGACTTAACTATTGGGCCTAATTGGGTTGTGATGGGTTGGAAACCCTAATTAGGGTTTAGAAAACCATAATTTGGGATATATGTGCTTTGGATAGTCAGGACCTGCATTTTCAGATGACTGGATTGGAATTATGTATTAAGCCCGGCCACATTATATGTTTGATTAAAATAGATTGGTCGACTTAATGGGTTAAGTAAGACACACTTAATCCTAATTGTCATTTTATGTGAAAACCCTAATCTTGTTTGGGCCTTAAGTTGGGCCTTTCTATTGGGTATTGGTGATTAGGCTATTGATAGGCCATCCAAGAATAATCATATGGACTAACAAAAATATGGATGACACTTAGGGTAAGGCCCATTTTGGAAAATTGGGTCATAGATGGGTCATAATTGGATCTTGAGGATTATGAGAGGTTGGACCATTGGAATACCAAGTGGTTGGACTAGACTAAATGGTTGGGCCTTAAGATTATCCCATGTAGAGGTTTAGGCCCAATTTAGAAAAATGGACCATGTGTTGGGCTTTGGTCCATAGTTTGACTTTTAGGCCCTTGGATTGGGCCTTGGACTGAATAAAGCTATGTTAGGGGTAAAGTAGTCTTTTTACCCCAAGCATGGACTTATGGTTACATATTGGAACCCAATTACTAATTGGGTTTCATTTTGATGTTGACAGTTTGGGAACCTGTCAACTAGCAGCTAAAGCTTTGTCCGTGTGACTTTAGTAGTATAAGGTAAGTCTCCTCACAATACTAATGGGTCGAAAGCACCAAAGCCGGTCCATTTACCTAGTTGTAATGATTATTCCATATATGGTCTTGATACATTATGTATATATGTGAAGGCCATGTGGGGGTTCCCATGGCAATTAAGTTATATGTAGCATGCTAGTTCTTTTCGTGACTCTTACATGTATTGGATATTTGTGAATGTGCTGTCAATATGTTATGTATTTATGCGAAGACCATGTGGGGCTTCCTGTGTCTTGTTTTATGCTATTTGGATTGATAATTGAATATATAACGTCTTGCTATGGCACTTGAATGGAAGTCCCCGGGGGGGTTCCCATGGTAGTATATTAAGACCATTAGGAGGTTCCTATGGCAATCTGCAGTATAAGCCCTTGGCAGGTTTCCATGGCTTCCTAGTATGTTTACTTGTTTAGCTTGTATGAAATTTCCATGATTCATGTAAACTGTGTGGTGGTTCCCACGAAAATTAGCCAAGATCATGTGGGGGGTCCAGTGGCGGGTGGTAAAGACCACGTGGGGGTTTCCCGTGGCACTTGGTGTAAGACCTTGGAAGGTTTCAATGACATCCCTATATGTTTATATGCATGGCTTATATAGTATATGTAGCTCTTATAGCTAATTTGGATTGTGTGATTATGTGGTTTGTGTGGGTATGCTCTGGGGAACTCACTAAGCTTCGTGCTTACAATTTTGTTTTTGTTTCAGGTATCATCGATTTGGAAAAAAAAGGGCTCGGATTCATTGCAATGCACACACCAATGATTTCCGCAATAAATGATTTTGGGATGAACTCTGATAAATGTTTTAAATGACGATGTTTTAGAATGTTTGAAATAAATGGTATCAATGTTTTGGCTATAATAAAAATGAAATTTTTACCCTTGATAATTTGGTCGTTACAAGTTGGTATCAAAGCCTTGGTTTAAGAGATTCGAGTATACCTTTGTGTGTCTCTGAAATCAAACTGAGGATCTGTAAAGTTTTGAAAAGAAAAATGTTTTCAAGAAAAGAGTTTTCTAATAGAAATAAAGGAGTGTGGTGCATGCAATCGGATGAGCTCAAGTAGGTTTCCCCAGAATACCCGTATATGTTAACTGTTATGGCTTGACTTATGAATCTGTGAATTGCATGATAGTTAGGGCTAGGGAGGTGCTTTTATATGTTGTATGATTTGGTAGACTTGCATGCTATTGCTGAGTAGTTAGCTATAGATTAGCCTGATATGTTATGCCTATAGCCTTGGAGATATTGTATGCTATGCTAGAATAAGAATGATTATTGATATTGTTAGCTGCTAAATGTATGCTTTGAAAATTATATACGGTTAGGATCTTATAGTCCTAGAATAACTGATTTGGCCTTATCTCCTATTCCTTGTATGGTTGTGGTCCTAGGGTAGAGTCTATTATTCGATAGTCTATTAGATCCTATTCTGTGTATAATTTGCATGTATAAGGCAACCGACAGTGAGGATGGATGGATGTGGATAACATGAGTTGTAACATCCGGATTTCCAAGTATCTTCCATAATTTAAACATATGGAATTTTAGAGAGGGACTCGATGAGTTGGTGCATCAACTCGTCGAGTAGGTACACACCCGGTGACGTGTTTTAATGACTGGATTCGACGAGTCGGGGGTTGACTCGTAGAGTCAGTACTGCTGAGGAAAACCCTAATTGTCTGGGTTTGTGACCTATTTAAAGGCCCTTATAGACTTCATTTGCAGCCACACTTCCCCTATGAGAGACCCTAATCGATCCAGAGAGCTTAGAGAGAAAAAGGGAGCCATTTTCATTATCTTGGTGCATTTTTTGCAAGGAAGGGTGAGATTGTGATAGCTAAATCAACTACAGGAGCTCAGATCTACTTGTATCCCATTCTAGGCTGCTGTTTAAGGTATAATTTTGTACCTATTTTCGTATGATTAGTAGATCTAATGAAATTAGAGTTTCTTTACCCTGTTTTAGTTAATGTATTGAGTATAAGAAGTCCCCTTGAGGCTTAGACTACAGATCTATACCTTGAGAGGTTCAGAGAGTCCCATGATTCAAGCTTTATGCAGTCACATAAGAGTATTGAACCTAAAACACCATTATGAGGGTTATTTTGACAAATAAGAGCCAGATGTGTGATGCATAGACGTAAAAATCAAACCCTTACATGATTATTGGATGTTAGGAGGTTGGATTTATAAGTTACAGCCACGGATCTGGCCTCAGATGGCTAAATGAGAATTCGATGGGGATGAACTCGCCGAGTCTGTTGGACGACTCGACAAGTTGTAGTGGCTTGTCCAGATATCTTTGACCCAGTATGAACTCGTCGAGTTGAGGGGCAACTCAACGAGCTAAGTGGACCCTAGGACGAAACTCGAAGAAATGTAACTGGACTCGGCAAGTCACGGGAGTGCACTCGGCGAGTCAAGTTGGCATGGATAGTTTAAATTATGTAGACTTATGTTGGTTTATGGGATGGGTCAATAAGGGGTATATGGGACCATATAGGGGTAACATGGTCTTTTACCCAATTCCGCAAGATAGAAAGAAAATGAGAGGGCTTTATGAGTAAAAAGGATGGAAAATGATTAAGATGTTTTTTATTATGATAGGCTGAGGCTAGTTCAGGATCCTGAGAGATTTTCTGTTATCTTCTAGTTACGAGGTGAAACTTCTCACTATACTTACCTGGAATGGTAACTATGTATGACCGGAAGGTCTTATGTTCTTGTATGAGTTATATGATTTGATATGATATGTATATGTTGTATGGGTTGGACTGGAAGGTCAAGCAGGATTGGACCATAAGGTCGACAGGGTTAGGACCGGAAGGTCTTGTAGCCTAAGGTGGCTAGTATGTGTATGTGGTATTTTGGGGAACTCACTAAGCATTTATGATTACCGTGTTATGTGTTATGTGTTTTAGGTACTTTCGAGGATCGCGGGAAGGATCCGACATGATTATACACCTGCATAGAGATAGAGTGGTGGTCCTAGATTGAATAATTGTTTTGAAAACTTATTAATTGATTTTTGAGAATTAATGTTAGGACATTTGTTTTTATAAAATTAAAAATGAAAATTTGGTTGAAAATTTTTGGTTGCTACAAGTTGGTATCAAAGCCTTGATTTGAGGGATTCGGGTACACCTTCGGGTATGTTCGGACTCAAACTGGGGATTTGGGAAAAGTTTTCAGAAAGAAATGATTTTTTTTTTTCTAAAAATGAGCAAGAGATTTCAAGAAAACAAGCAGTGTGTACAACCAGCGAACGCCCAAACGGTGATTTCCCAAAATATCCTTACTTTGTGTGCCATAAGCTGTTATGAGATCTGATATGCATGCTAGAGAGTAGACTAGGTATTTCTTGATTTAGGACTAGAGTGGCCTGATTTGTCATACCTTAGTCTAAGGGTTTGCAATTTGTGATTTGCTTGATTGCAAGTAGGTAGAAGGAACGAGCATATGGTGGGTTTTCTATGTCAGTAGTCGATGTTTGGAAGAGGTAGAGTGCTTGTGAGTTAAGATACTAGGAGGAGGACTCGGGGTGAGAACATATACGGTGTGGAAGGTAGTATTGGGCTCGTACTACTGAAAACACCCGGTCGGTGAGCATCCCAAGTAAGAATCATGAGGGTACTAAGGAGCAAGTATGTACGAGTGATTGGGTGTGAGTGTTCTCGATCGAGTCTCTAACTATTTTATGTTGTATTTCAGAGACATCATGGTAGGTACGCGCCACAACCCCGAGAGTAGCAGAGCTAGCGATGATGAGATTCACGCGATGACTCACGAGGAGGTGGCCGCAGCCATTCGCGAGGCTATTACAGAGATGTTTGGTTCTATTAAGACCACGTTGATTGAGACATTTGATGAGCGATATGTTGTTGTTACTAAGGCGGCTGCTGCTGTCAGGCCGCAGGGGGTAACTCGTTGTTGTACCGGGAGTTTAGCAACACGAAGCCACCAGAGTTTGAAGGGACTCAGGATCCGATTGCAGCAATGAGGTGTATTTTGAACATTGAGGGATGTTTCTATACTTGTTCCTATCTGGAACATCTGAGGGTATGGTTCGCACTAAATCAGCTTCACTTGGGAGCAAAGGACTAGTGGAAGTTTGTGACAGGCGATTTCACTCCTGCGGAGCTTACCGCGGTGACTTGGGAGAGATTCACCACTATGATTCGAGATAACTAAGTTCCCTCGGTGGAGAGGGAACGGTTGGCCCAGGAGTTCTTGTCCCTCAAGTAGGGGACCGAGTCCGTGATGGTGATTACGAGGATGTTTCATGAGAGGGCGCTGTTTTGCCCTCAGCCCGCGTGTTCTGAGCAGGCACGCATGAGTCGATACTTGAGCATACTGAGGAGAGACATTCGCGAGTTCGTGGCAAACTCGTCATACCGGACACTTGCTGAACTTCAGGAAAATGCCCGGAATAGGGACATAAAGCTGGAGACTCAGGCCAGGGAGGAGGCGGAGTCTCAAATGAGGGATCGGTGACTGGCTCAGTGTCAACCGGCAGCCAAGCGAGCAAAGCCCACTGATTTGAGGTCTGTAGGCCAGAAGGGTCGCACTTGTGGGAAGTACAGCAAGGGACATGAGGGGATTTGTCAGGTAGGTGCTTGATACAAGTGTGGCAAGGAGGGGCACATAGCCAAGGATTTCCCCAAGGGGTTCATAGTATGTTTCCACTGCAATCAGACTGGGCATTGGAAGGCCGAGTGCCCATAGTTGATGCAGGGATCAACGTAGGGATCTGCCCCTGTTGTTGCATGAGTTTTAGAGGGTCGGCCAGTGAAGGCCGAGGTTCCGAAGGCTCATGGGAGAGCCTTTCAGTTGACAGCGGAGGAGGTCCATGTAACACTCGATATAGTGGCTGGCATGTGATCTCTTACTTATGTTATTTGAGTTATGTTATGCTTATACTGTGATATGTGTAGGTACTTTTCTTGTGAATTATGTACCTGCTTTGGTGTTATTTGACTCGGGTGCGAGTCGATCTTTCGTATCTATAGCGTTTAGTCGCCACATCAGTATACGATGGGAGACGTTCACTCAACCTCTGAGAGTCTTTACAGTCAATAAGCATGTAGTGTTTGTGACTAACATAATCCGGGGATGCGTGCTCGATATTTTCAGAGTAGAGTCTCCGATAGATCTGGTACCGATCACGATGGGTGATGTTTGTGTTATTGTGGGATTGGATTGGCTGAGTCGATTCAGAGCTATGATTGACTGGGAGCGTCAGATGGTGACGATACGAGACCCTAGTGGGGGAGTGCTTACAGTGTATGGCGAGGGTACCCGATCTGGATCAACATTTTGCTCGGTTGCCAAAGCGAGACAGTGTCTACAATAGGGTTGTAGAGGATTTGTAGCGTATGTAATGGATACGCGTGTTACCGCAGAGAGACCGAGTTTTGTCTGTGACGTTCCAATAGTGAGCAAGTTTCCAGATGTGTACCCCAAGGAGTTGTCGAGAGTGTCTCTCAATAGACAGGTGGAGTTCCGTATTGATTTGATTCCGGGAGCGACGCCTATCGCCAAGGCACCTTATCACCTTGCACCGCTAGAGATGCAGGAGTTATCCTTACAGCTTCAGGCGCTGTTGGGGAAAGGTTTCATCAGGACGAGAAGCTCACCATGGGGAGCACTGATCCTTTTTATCAAGAAGGACGGATCCCACCGGATGTGTATTGACTATCGGGAGTTGAACAAGTTGACGGTCAAGAACCGTTATCCGCTTCCAAGGATTGATGATATGTTTGATCATTTGCAGGGTGCATCTTGGTTCTCCAAGATTGACTTGAGATATGGATATCATCAGATGAGGGTGCGTGATGAGGATATTCAGAAGACAACATTTAGGACTCGTTATGGTCATTACGAGTTCGTGGTGTCACACCCCGAAACCGATGGCGGAAACATTCCGGGGTGGAGGACGTCATGTAAGTATCACAACCAATGTACATAGTAAGCATAGTAAACACGAAACATTACATTACATTACATATGAATAATTACAATTGTTTAAAAGTAAAGTGATACATGCTTATCTATACAAAAGTTAGAACAAAAGTAAGACGTGTCTTCTAAAACGCTTCGCCTTCTCCAAAAGATTGCGGGTACCTGTCTAATGCAAACCTGAGAATACAAGCAGTTTGATAATCAGCATAAAGCTGGTGAGTTCATAAGTGTTTTGTTTTCTGAAAATGAACATGTTTCCTTTAGTTTTCTGAAAAAGTTGTTATCCAAGAAAATCCCATATTTTCTTATTAAGTCAGTTTAATACGTATAACTCTAGATTGAAAACCATGGGAATACCATCCCGTATCACAGTAGGTAGTTTTAATACATAAAAATATAGATTGAAAACCATGGGAATACCATCCCATACTAGATAGTTTTAATACATAAAACTATTAAAAACCATGGGAATACCATCCCGTAATAGATCAAAGATAGACATAACAACCCGTGAATAAACTTATATTTTGATATTAATACTTATTGTGAGTCGGGTAACCATGCTAATATGACCACAAGACCTCCTTGACGTTCTTCAGGCGTAGGACGATATCCAGAATTTGTCACCCCAGGCGTGCCCGCCTAACTGTAGCTAGCAGTTTAGGTGTGTGATTGTCAGTCCCGAATAGATCTATTCACAAATTCCACGCTCTCCCTCCAGGAGACTCTGGTTACACTTCCGGGGAGGATTTACTGATAACCCGAAGGGTTTAATGAAGATACATCTCACAAGCTAGTATTAAATTATTCACGATATACTCGGTAGTTATCAAACATCATACAGTAAAACAATCTAATACAATGAAATTATCTGGCATGATATTCTAAATTTAAACAGAGATAAACCGAATTAGACATGGTTTATCTATTAACTTTACATGAAATCTGTGTCTGTAAAAAAGAACTAAAGATCCCAAATTATTCCCATAATAATTTGATTGGTTTGATTGTTTTCTTTACCGTAGTTGAAATCCATGTTATTTGATTCGATAAAACATCCCTTATGCTCCGCATAATACATAAGGGGTAAAGGTATCTTGAAAGTTTTCCAGATATTTATAGAATTTCATCAGTTTTAGGTTTTGAAAACATTTATAGTTTGCTTGTATTCCCCCCTGAACACATTGAAAAACACGGAAAAAGGCTTAAGGGTATGAACTCACCAATCGAGAAACGATTTGGTTTGGATGCTAAGTGTCAATTCGGGGCTTGATAACTCACGAGGTTCCTATGTAATATGAAATGATACATAATTGTATCTAATTAGACTTTGAACCACTAATTAGATAAGAGTAAACACTTCTAGACGTGAAAACACTTCAATTCAAGTATTTGGAGTGACCCGGGTAGCATCTATGGACGAGTATGGTTTGGATATGGAGTTTACTCTTTAAGAGTAAAATTCTTTAGGAGTTTATGGTCCAAATGACCAACTCCACATGAGTTTACGGCCATAAACTCATGGTGGGGGTGTTCTTGGTTGCTAAATGGCCTTATAACACTTGAGGGTTGATGCTAGACTTGGTTTCAAGGATTTTGAATGAGATTTGAACATCTTAAGGACCATTTGAGGAGTTTACGGCAGTAAACTATGAGTTTATGGCCGTAAAGTCTCGTGTACCATGTTTTAATGCGTTTTGGTGGTCCTAGGTCAATTACAATGCACATAGGAAGGTTCTAGGGTTGATTCCATGGCTCACGAAGTGAATGGGACATGAATTAACCTTGGAAAAGTAGTTTACGGTCTATGAAGATGTTCTTGGGAGTTTACTAACTTAAACACATGATTTTACAACCGTAAACTCATGTTTGTCCATGATTTATGGGTTTTAGTGGTTGTAGGTTAAGCACACAAAGTTGTAGGTCCAATTCCAAACCATACAAGGTGTTAAAGGGCACTTTAACACCCATTGGAGGAGTTTATGCTCTAAGGATATGTGTTTACGGTCCAAGAATGTTCTTGGGCCGTAAACTCAAGTTTAACCCATTTGTGTATGATTTGGTGCATTTCTTGAAGGATTATAAGGTTCTATGCACTCATGGAAGCTCATGGAAGCTTTTGGAGGTGTTTAAGGGCAATTTAACACCTTAAAAAGGTGTTTATGGTCCATGAATGAGGTTTTACGGTCCAAGCATGTTCTTGGACCGTAAAATCATGTCCATACATCAAATGTTACGTTTTTGGTGCTCTAATTCCATTCCTGCAAGTCCAAAGGTCTTAACTAAGCACTAGAAGTGATTTAGAGGGGTTTTGGGGGTTGAAAACCCTCTTTAGAGGTGTTCACGGTTTTGGGAGGTTTCCCAAACCGTAAAAACTTGTTCATGGGTTTTTTGGGTAGTTTAAACACAAATTTTAATGTTAAACAAGCTTAGAAACATGCTAGGATAGATTTCTTACCAAAATGAAGCTTGAAAGGGGGATTTTTGGCTCAATTTCGAGTTTTAGAGAGAGAGAGAGTAGTGAGAGAAAGTTATGAGGTGGGCAAAAGTCTTCAAAGTTGTCCACTCAACCTATATATAGGGTTTGGGTTTGAGACCCGGTGGAATTCTACCCGATACTGACGTAAAACGGGGCTTTTGGTCGTACCCGATTAAGTTACCGTAATTACGACTTAGATGAAACTAAATATTTTCCAAATGAAAATAGAAAATATTTTAATGTTTTAAAATGTATCCCGACACTTTTAAAACATAAATAGAAGTCGCAATAAATTAATTTAAAACAAAGCTAACGGAAAAATTTGGGACGTAACGGCTTTATTTACGGAAATGGGTTACAGTGACGGAATAAATTACGAGTTGTCACATTATCCCCCCCTTTAGAGAAAATTTCATCCCGAAATTTAGAATTAAGATACAAATCATGGAATTGAAAAGAGATGCGGATACTTCTGTTTCATCGAGTCTTCCCGCTCCCAAGTGAACTCAGGTCCCCACTTGGCATTCCAGCGAACCTTCACTATCGGGATGTGACTTTGTTTCATACGTTTGATCTCTCGATCCATGATTTCGATTGGTTCCCCTAGAAAGTTCAAGTTTTCATTGATCTCGATCTCGTCCAGAGGAATCACGAGGGTTTCATCTGATAAACACTTTTTAAGGTTCGAGACGTGGAAGACACGATGAATGTTGCTAAGTTCTTGAGGGAGTCGGAGTTTGTAGGCTACAGGACCGATCCTAGCAAGGATCTCGAAAGGTCCTATGTACCTAGGGTTAAGTTTCCCGTGCTTTCCAAAGCGTATCATGCCTTTCCAGGGCAAGACCTTTAACAAGACACGAACTCCAACCTGGAATTCCAGAGGTTTCCGTCGTTTATCAGCGTAACTCTTCTGTCGGTCTCGTGAGGCACTGTCGAGGAATCGACTGTTAGCTAGCTGCGTGTCCCCTACCTCAACCCAACACAGAGGGGATCTGCACTTGCGACCGTAAAGGGCTTCGAACGGGGTAGCCTTGATGCTGGTGTGGTAGTTGTTGTTATACGAGAACTCGATCAAAGGTAAATGTGTGTCCCACGAATTTCCAAAATCAATGACACATGCTCTAAGCATGTCTTCCAGGGTTTGGATAGTTCTCTCACTCTATCCGTATGTCTGAGGATGATAGGCCGTGCTCATGTCTAGTTTAGTTCCAAGAGCCTTCTGAAGAGACTGCCAAAATCGGGAGGTAAACTTGCTATCTCTATCGGAGATAAGGAATACAGGTACACTATGCAGTCGAACTATTTCTTGGATGTAGATACGCGCAAGTCTTTCCATCTTGAACGACTCTTTAATTGGCATGAAGTGAGCGTACTTTGTTAGACGATCGACAATTACCCAAATGGTATCGTACCCACTCGGATATTTGGGTAGCTTGGTGATGAAATCCATGGTAATCATCTCCCATTTCCACTCAGGTATCTCGGGCTATTGGAGCAGACCCGAGGGTTTCTGGTACTCAACTTTTACCTTGGCGCAAGTCAAGCACTTGCCCACGAAGGTTGCTATCTCGGCTTTCATGTTCGGCCACCAGTATTGTTTCTTGAGATCCAAGTACATCTTGTCCGAACCTGGGTGAACAAAGTATTTGGTCTTGTGAACTTCATTCATGACGACATCTCTGAAACCTCTGAACTTTGGGGTCCAGATTCTATCCATGAAACAGTAGACTCCGTCACCTCTGATCTCAATTTTCTTCTCCATTCCTCTCAAGGCTTCGATCAACAGGTTTTCTGGCTTTAGGGCTTCCAACTAAGCTTCTCGGATCTGTGCAGATAAGTGAGAATGGATGATCATCGTTAATGACTTCACCTTCCGACTTAAACTCTCCTTTCGGCTCAGGGCATCTGCTACCACATTGTCCTTACCGGGATGGTAGTGGATTTCGCACTCATAATCACTGAGTAGTTCTAACCATCGTCGTTGCCTCATGTTTAAGTCTTTCTATTAAAGATGTGTTGAAGGCTTTTATGGTCAGTGAAGATCGTGAACTTAGTTCCATAGAGATAATGTCTCCAAATCTTCAATGCGAAGACCACTGCTCCTAACTCCAAGTCATGAGTCGTATAGTTGACTTCGTGTGCTTTTAACTGTCTCGAGGCATAAGCAATAACTTTTCCTCTCTGCATAAGCATACAACCTAATCCCTGATTGGATGCATCACAGTAAACCACAAAGTCTTCTGTCCCTTCGGGCAGGGATAGGATAGGTGCACTGCACAAGGCTTGCTTTAACATTTGGAATGTAGTTTCTTTCTTTTCATTCCAATAAAAGGGTACGCCTTTCTGTTTCAGAGTGGTTAGGGATTTGGCGATTCTGGAAAAATTATGGATGAATCTGCGATAGTAGCAAGCAAGACCCAAGAATTGATGGATTTCTGTGGGTGTATTCGGTGTTGACCAATTCTCTATCGCCTTGATCTTGGATGGGTCCACGTGTATACCTTCCTCGCTTACGACGTGACCAAGGAAAGCTACCTTCTGAATCCAGAACTCGCACTTAGAGAACTTCACGTACAACTTCTCCGTTCTGAGTGTTTCCAACACCAACCTCAAGTGTCATTTGTCATCTTCTTCGCTTTGGGAATAGACAAGTATGTCGTCAATGAACACGATGAAGAACTTGTCCAGAAAAGGACGACACACCCGGTTCATCGGGTCCATGAACACAGCCAGTGCATTGGTTAGACCGAAGGGCATCACTACGAACTCGTAGTGTCCATATTGAGTACTGAATGTCGTCTTGGAAACATCATTCTCGTGGACTCGAAGCTGATGGTACCCTGATCTAAGGTCTATCTTCGAGAAGTAATTGGCTCCGTGAAGCTATCGAAGAGATCGTCTATTAGAGGAAGAGGATATCGGTTTTTGACTGTCAATTTATTCAACTCACGGTAGTCGATACACATCCAGAAGGATCCATCTTTCTTCTTTACAAACAATACCGGAGCTCCCCAGGGTGAGGAACTCGGTCTGATGAACCCTTTGTCGAGCAGCTCATTAAGCTGACTGGATAACTCTTGCATTTCTGCTGGAGCTAAGTGATACGGAGATTTGGCTACGGGGGTAGCTCCAGGAATTAGGTCGATGCGTAACTCAACCTGTCGTTCGGGAGGAATTCCCGGGAGCTCTTTGGGAAAGACATCGGGAAAGTTTCAGACTTCGGGGATGCTCCCGAGGTCTTTAACTTCTTGGTTCTCATTAATGACATGGGCTAGGAATGCTTGGCACTCCTTTCGCATAAGGTTTTGATCTTTAATGCAGGAAATGATACGAAGATTGGAGCTAAGTTTATCACCATAGATCATGAGAGTCTGGCTAGATGGAAGATTGAGACGGATGGCTTTTTCATAACAAAGGATATCAGCGTGATTTGGACTCAACCAATCCATGCCAATAATAACATCAAAGCTGTTAATGGAAAATGGCATTAGATTGATGGGAAAGGAATGATCGTTTATGGTAAGGGTACAACCCATGAATATGTCGCTAGCGTTTTCTTTCTCGCCGTTAGCCATCTCGACGGTAAATGTTTCGGTTAATGGTTGGGGATTACTTTTAAGAGAGGCTTTATGCCAAATTCTCCAAGTGTGATTTCTGGTTACGAGAGGTTCAGTTCTTAGGACATCTCATTAACCAGGATGGGATTTTGGTCGATTCGGACAAGATTGAGGCTGTGATGAGATGGGAGGTGCCGAGATCCCCCACCGAGATTAGGAGTTTCTTGGGGTTAGCCGGTTATTATTGGAGGTTTATCAGAGATGTCTCCAAGATTTCAGCTCCTCTCAGCAGGTTGACCCGGAAGGGCGTTGCTTTTGTTTGGGGTCCTGAGGAGCAGACCTCATTCGAGACTCTTCGCCAGAGATTGTGCAAAGCTCTAGTGTTAGCTCTTCCTGAGGGGATGGAGGATTTTGTGGTTTACTGTGATACATCCATATCTGGGTTGGGTGCAGTGCTTATGTAGAGAGGGTACGTGATAGCATATGCTTCGAGGCAGCTGAAACCTCATGAGATGAGGTATCTCACCCACGATTTGGAGCTGGGGGCGGTGGTGTTCGCCCTCAAGATATGGAGCCACTATTTTGTATGGGGTTCGGTGTACCATATACACGGACCACAAGAGCTTGAAGTATCTTATGGACCAACCCAATCTGAATATGCGCCAGAGGAGGTTGTTGGATGTGGTAAAAGATTACGACTATGAGATTCGATATCATCCGGGCAAGGCTAAAGTGGTAGCCAATGCTCTGAGCCACAGGGAAGGGAGTGACTCAATCCGATATGTGTGTATGAGGTTGACAGTGATGACTCTAGTGTTGGATACCATTCGAGAGGCCCAAGCAGAGGCTTTGAAACCAGAAAACCGCAAAAGGCAGCGGGTGATTGGGCAGGTAACCGAGTTTGTGACTGACTATCAAGGGCTTATAACCTTCTGAGGGAGGATTTAGGTGCCTTATATGGGTGGAGCACGTGACATTCTGATGGAGGAAACGCATAGGTCGAGATTCTCGATCCATCCCGGGGCCACTAAGATGTATCTGGACCTGAAGAGAGATTACTAGTTGCCCTGTATGAAGAGGGATGTCGCGTGGGTAGTAAAGAGGTACTTGACTTGCCTTTGGGTCAAGGTAGAGCACCAGCATCCACATGGTCCATTGCAGCCTTTGGAGATTCCCCAGTGGAAGTGGGAACAGATCACTATGGACTTCATCACTAAATTACCGATAACAACGCATGGAGTTGACGCGATCTGGGTGATTGTGAACCGATTGACGAAGAGTGCTCACTTCCTAGCTATTAGTGAGAACTATTCTACAGAGAAGCTGGACGAGATTTATGTTAGAGAGGTGGTGTCTAGGCATGGAGTGCCAGTCTTGATTGTTTCAGACTGAGACGTGCGTTTTACTTCTTGGTTTTGAAAGAAATTTCATGAGGAGCTAGGCACCCTGTTGCATTTCAACACTGCATACCACCCATAGAAAAACGAACAGAGCGAGCGGACAATTCAGATGCTCGAGGATAAGATGCACACCTGTTTCATGGACTTCAGAGGGAGTTGGGACACTTATTTACCTCTGGCTGAGTTTTCCTACAACAACCATCATTCGAGCATTGGTATGCCTCCCTTTGAGCTCATGTATGGGAGGAGGTGTCGTACTCCCATCAGTTGGGGAAAGGTGGGGCAGAGAATTATGGGTGACACCGAGATAATGCTGAAGATGACCGAATATATTCAGCAGGTCAAACATAGCTTACTGACGGCTCTGAGTCGTCAAAAGAGTTACGCGGACAGATGACGATCCGAGCTTGAGTTTTAGGTCGGAGATTTTGTGCTTCTAAAGGTTTCCCCATGGAAAGGGGAAATTCGGTTTAGGAAGCGAGGAAAATTGGGGCCTTGATGTATTGGACATTTCAGGGTGATCGCCAGGGTAGGCAAGGTAGCATACCAGCTGGAGCTAACTAAGGAGTTGATCCAGATCCATAGCACCTTCTACGTATCCTAGTTGAGGAAGTGTGTGGATGATGAGAAGGTAATTGTCCTATTAGAAGACATTCAGGTCGATGCGAGACTGAATTATGCTAAGAGACCTATCATAATTTTGGATAGGAAGGAGAAAGTTTTGAGGAATAAGGAAGTGCCCCTAGTTCAGGTCCAGTGGTAGCATCGGAAGGGGTCTGAGTTGACATGGAAGCCGGAGTCAGAAGTGCGGGAGTAGCATCCCGAGTTATTGTTGGATAAGGTGTCTAAGTCCATAACTATATTTGGTATGTATTTGACCCGACCCGACATGGTCCATTTGGGTTTCATGGCATCATGCATTTGGATAGACTAAATGAGAGAAATAACACTTGTGGTTATTAATATATTATAAGGTTTAATATATTAATAGTATTATTTAATTAGTTTTGATCAAGAATTAATTTGGAATTAATTAAGTGATCAAAAGATGACTAATTAAATATATGGGTTGATTATGTAAATCATCCATAACTTGTATAGTGGGCTAAAAGGCTCCATGGATTATCAAGTTGGGTTAAACCCATAGGATGCTCCATGGATGGTCCATGGGAGTTACAAACCCATGGGTCATGGAAATGAAGAGTCATGGCACATTAGGGTTTACATGGTGTAACCCTAGATGTGACACACTATATAAAGAACATGTGATACACCAAAATCAGCTACACACTAACAAGAAGAGAGGGCAAGCCGATTTTTAGAGTGTTATACATTCTCTCAAAGTCATTCCAAAGCATTTGGTATTGTGTGAAGCATTTGAGGCATCACACTTGGGGTACGAGGCTCTCAAGGTTTTCATGGAATCAAATCAACTACAAAGTATGTAATTCTAGCCATCTTTTAGATTAAAATCTCCCCATGTATGCTAGATAGGATTATTAACCTCGGAAATCATATTTTGCATGTATTTTAGACAAACATAGATCCAAGGTTTTCTAGGGTTGCATGTACACTTAGGGGTGTAAGCTCGAGAAATCCATTTATAGATTGAAACAGGCACCTCGCAGATGGAATCTTTTCTTTGATGAGAAAGTCAAAGAATTTGGCTTTTCGAGGAGTGAAGATGAATCTTGTATCCATGTCAAGGCTAGTGGGAGTATAGTCAGCTTTTTGGTACTGTATGTGGATGACATACTACTCATAGGAAATGACATCCCAACCCTACAGGAAGTAAAGTCCTGGCTTGGGAAGTGTTTCTCTATAAAAGACCTAGGAGAGGCTGCTTATATTCTAAGGATAAGGATTATGAGAGACCGTAGTAAAAGGATAATTGGACTTAGTCAGAGTACTTACTTGGAGAAGGTGTTGAAGAGGTTTAGCACGCAGGACTCCAAGAAAGGAGAGTTACCTATCCAATGTAATGCCAGACTGAATAAAACTCAGAGCCCGAGTACTGAGGCTGAGATAGAAGAAATGAGTTGAGTACCTTATGCTTATGTAGTGGGCTCAATCATGTATGTTATGACCTGCACTCGTCCTGATGTGGCCTTTTCCTTGAGCATGGTAAGCAGATATCAGGGGAACCCAGGAAATGCTCACTAGACTGCGGTTAATAATATCCTCAAGTACCTGCAAAGGACTAAGGACTGGGTCCTTACCCTCGGTGGGAGTGATGACTTGAGAGTTGTAGGTATAGTGATGCTAGCTTTCAGACTGATAGGGATAATTTCCGCTCTCAGTCAGGCTGGGTCTTTACCTTAAACGGAGGAGCAATCTCTTGGAAGAGTTCCAAGCAGGAGACAATGGCTGATTCAACTTGCGAATCAAAGTATATAGCAGCAAGCGAGGCAGCAAAGGAGGCTATATATCTAAATAACTTCATTGGAGACCTTGGAGTTGTACCAGCTATAATAAAGGAGCCAATGGAAATTTTCTGTGATAGTGAAAGTGCAGTTGCCTTAGCCAAGGATCCAAGGGATCACGGGAGATCCAGACACATCGACAGAAAATACCATTTCATCAGACATTGAATAGAAGAAGGACTCCTCATGGCAAAGAGGGTATCATCGGATGAGAACCCAACAGATCCCCTCACGAAGGGACTGAGTCGAGTTAAGCATCTTCAGCATGCTCGGAGCATAGGGATGAAGGATGATATTAGTTTTGGTAGTTAGATAATTTGAAATTTGTAAAGTGTAATTGACATTTGATGATGAATAAAAGTTGTGTTTATTTATTAGTAAAGTGTTGCTATCTCTTGTCAATTGCTTACTATATTTCTTTTGCATGTTTTGACTTCCAGAATAATTATGTTTGGTATATCATATTATTCGAATTTTCCACTGTCAGTCATATGTTGGAAATAGGTATGAATCAAGACTTTCATGAGATGGTTGCATAGGTGTAAGTTGTTGGACAAGGCTACAACACTCATGAGTGCTCATAAGTTCTAGGCATTGGAATCAACCCATTCTCACAGGTATCACTTCATGGAATTTATCTTGAGTGATCGTGAGACGGTAATATCATATAAGTCTTCAAACCTAGAGATATGACTTGTTGCCTATGAGTTGGTAATGCATTAATCGTACAAAACCGCATTGGTAATTTGATGTTATAAAACGTACTTTTGTGTATGATTCAACAAGTAATAGAATAATCATATGAGTCGAAGTTTATCAGTTTCTTCTTGGATTAGAAGCAATATCTGGTCCCCTCAATGATTTTGTTTTGAACTATGTACCGTGCCCGGTCAGAACCGAATTGATGTGTTCAATTTAGTTCTATGTCAAACAAAATCGGAAATCGGGAAACAAACCGCTGGACAATAAGAAAGACATTGTTCCATGTATTTGTTCGGATGATATCTAGAACAGAGGATTATATGATCACTTATCTTAAATGGCACATCATCATCTTCTCAGTTCCAAGAGATCTTGAAAGAGCTACGATTGCTGATCAGTTCCTGAAGTCATACTTACACGTATAGTTATTAGACGTATCCAAGTGGGAGACTGTTGGATAAGGTGTCTAAGTCCATAACTATATTTGGTATGTACTTGACCCGACCCGACATGGTCCATTTGGGTTGCATGGCATCATGCATTTAGGTAGACTAAATGAGAGAAATAACACTTGTGGTTATTAATATATTATAAGGTTTAATATATTAATAGTATTATTTACTTAGTTTTGATCAAGAACTAATTTGGAATTAATTAAGTGATCAAAAGATGACTAATTAAATATATGGGTTGATTATGTAAATCATCCATAACTTGTATAGTGGGCTAAAAGGCTCCATGGATTATCAAGTTGGGTTAAACCCATGGGATGCTCCATGGGAATTACAAACCAATAGGTCATGGAAATGAAGATTCATGGCACATTAGGGTTTACATGGTGTAACCCTAGATGTGACACCCTATATAAAGAACATGTTATACACCAAAGTCGAGTACACACTAAGAACAAGAGAGGGCAAGCCGATTTTTAGAGTGTTATACATTCTCTTAAAGTCATTCCAAAGCATTTGGTGTGGTGTGAAGCATTTGAGGCATCACACTTGGGGTGCTAGGCTCTCAAGGTTTTCAAGGAATGAAATCAACTACAAGGTATGTAATTCTAGCCATCTTTTAGATTAAAAGCTCCCCATGTATGCTAGATAGGATTATGAAACTTGAAAAATCATATTTTGCATGTATTTTAGACCAACATAGATCCAAGGTTTTCTAGGGTTGTATGTCCAGAGAGTCCCATTATTCAAGATTTACGCAGACACATAAGAGTATTAAGCCTAAAACACCTTTATGAGGGTTATTTTGACAAATAAGAGCTAGATGTGCAATGCATGGATGCAAAAATTGAACCTTTACGTGATTATTGGATGTTAGTAGGTTGGATCTATAAGTTAGAGCCACATATCTGACCTCAGATGGCTGAATGAAAATTCGATGAGGATGAACTCGCCGAGTCTGTTGGATGACTCGATGAGTCGTAGCGGGTTGTCTTGATATCTTTGACCCAATATGAACTCGTCGAGTTGTGGGGCAACTTAACGAGCAGAGTGGACCCTAGTTAGAAACTCAAAGAAATACAATTGGACTCGGCGAGTCACGGGAGTGCACTCGGCGAGGCAGGTCGGCCTGGATAGTTTAAATTATGTAGACTTATGTTGGTTTATGGGATGGGTCAATAAGGGGTATATGGGAACAGAGAGGGGTAAAATGGTCTTTTACCCAATTCCGAGAGACAGAAAGAAAACGAGAGGGATTTATGAGTAAAAAGGATAAAAAGGATGGAAATGATTAAGATGTTTGTTTATTATGATAGGATGAGGCTAGTTCAGGATCCCGAGAGCTTGTCTCTTATGTGCTTGTATGAGCTATGATTTGATATGATATGTATATGATGTAAGGGTTGGACCGGAAGGTCAAGAAAGATTGGATTGGAAGGTCGATAAGGTTAGGACTGGAAGGTCTACAAGGATTATGGGATTGGAAGATCCCACCGAGACACAGTGACCGGAAGGTCTTGTAGCCTAAGGTGGCTAGTATGTGTATTTGGTATTTTGGGGAACTCACTAAGCATTTATGCTTACCGTGTTATGTGTTATGTGTTTCAGGTACTTCCGAGGATCGTGGGAAGGCCCCAACATGATTGTGCACCTGCATAGAGATAGAGTGGTGGTCCTGGATTGAATAATTGTTTTGAAAACTTATTAATTGATTTTCGAGAAGTAATGTTATGACATTTTTTTTCATGAATCTTTTGTGATAGTTCTTTGGATCGGGGTGCTACTGCATGAATGTTGCTTGCTTTGTGCTTTTTGGAACTCTTGAATGATGGGAGTCAGCTACTAAGTGAATATGATGATATTTAGGAGGTATATGGCTGGCATCATGAGGATTTCTTTAGCAGCTGATGGCAGGGCGAGGTTGGGAACCTAAGAAAGCCTAGGATATGCTCCAGTGAGTTATTGGGGGTGGTTTGGCTAGGTTGGGAACATAGGGGGAGCCTATGAGTTGCTTTGGTGGGTATTGTGTTATTGTTTAGCAGATAGTTGGTGCACCAGAGGAGTAGGTGACTTAGACGATTTGAGAGAATTGCTAAAGAAAGTATGTATAGGTGTGGACGTTAGTATGAACCTGTACTACTGAAAGCACAAGATCCATAATCGAATCGGTGAGAGTCTTGGAGAATCTAACAAGCTTATGGGAAAGAGAATTATTAGTTATGATCTAATAGCGGAGATAGCTGCTTTGCCAGACAAGGATGAGCACACATGAGGAAGGACCAGGGTTTCGTCCCGACTCCGGTGGACGTCAATACTACTGAAAGCACAACATCCATAATCGAATCGGTGAGAGTCTTGGAGAATCTAACAAGATCATGGGAAAGAGAATTATTAGTTATGCTCTAATAGTGGAGATAGTTACTTTGACAGACAAGGATGAGCACACATGAGGAAGGACCAGGTTTTCATCCCGACTCCGGTGGTGAGCCAGTTAGTTTAAGGACTGCCAGGTATTGAGTTCGCTTTGGATCTCTTGTATCAGGCAGATGGGAGTGATTGTGTGGTCTATTGCACTTTCCGGATTAGAGATTATGTCCTACGGGTAGTTAGTAGCCGGTTTAGGGTAGGGTTGCTTCAGCTACAACAGTTCAATCATGAATGATTGAGCTGGTGAGTGTGCCATTTGCATACTGTGAGTTACAGGGTGGTTAGTGAAAAGTCGTTTCCCTCTTTGCTGGTTTGGAGCATTCAATGTTATCTGGGTCGATGGTCGAGATCGGTTCAGAGACGTGATGCGGAAGGCCTACAGTCAGGATTGGTGACTCAACCATTATATTTGGGTTGGTTTTTGGAAGCATCGTGGGAAGTGGTCTACTGTTGAGATTTTGGTCTGGGCATCAATTATTTGGAATTCAAGATATAAGTATGGCATCATTTCAAGGTGTCTGATATAATTAGTTTCGCTAGGATTCGGGAAGTGTTTTTCTGGTCTTTAGGAGCTGTGTGGTCTTTTGGGGTTTGGGATAGTAATAGAACACTAGCATGTGTAAGCCTCATGTTGTAAACAGTTTGGTTATTAAACAGTAAAAAGGATTGGGAATCCTTCAAATCTCATAAATTGTGAAGCCTTAGTCGAATCTAAGTGGGGGGAAATCGCACATGTATTCAGAACAGGGGCAAGTATGAGACCTGGATGGATTTCTCATCCTTATCGAGGAAAATGGCGGCCCAAGTAGCTATTTGGTTTGAGGGTTGTGCGAGTTTGGAGTTCGGTAAAACTCCCCAACATGTGAATTGCGTCTTCTTGGGGCTTGTTAGCAAAATTTGGGCAGGTTAGCGCTCCAGTCATGAATTTAGTTTAGTTCGGGTATTTGGTCGTATGCGTGCCCGACTCTATATGCATTTAGAATTGATAGATTAAGGTTTAAGCATTGGGATGCGGTTATGTTAGGGTGAAAGTGTTGTAAGACTATGGGGGAGTCGTAGCTTTCACTAATGGTTAGTTAGAATGAAAGAATTGTAAGACTACGGGGGAGCCGTAACATTCACTCATGGTTAGTAGGGTGAAAGTGTTGTAGTACTACGGGGGAGCTGTAACATTCACTAATAGTCAGATAGTATGGAGAGTGTTGTAAGATTGCGGGGGAGCAGTAGCATTCACAAGTGGTCAGATAGTATGGAGAGTGTTGTAAGAGTGTTGTAAGATTGTTGAGTCATCAATGTGATCATGTTGATCCATTGACTTTAGTTGAGTCATCAAGTGTTCACATGACACATCATGTACAATGAAGGCACGTCCAAATGCTCAAAGGAGCATGAATTTCATCCATGGTCCATCATGAACATATGGCGGTACATCTTCAACTTCAAGTCATAGTCCAACATTCAAGAAACTACTCAACTTGGTCAATAACACTTCTGGAAGTTGGTGACATCTAAGAAGACAATTGAGCAACATGATGCTCATGTTGATCATCACTTTTTCTCTGTTGATCAAGAAGGTTCAAGAATTATGAAGACTCATAACTTGGATGGAACCTTAACAGAATACTAACGGAATTGGAATATTCCATCCATTCTCCGTTAAGTAGGGCAAAGGTGTCAACTAATGACTTAGTCATGATGACGTGTCAACACCTGATTGGTCAATCCATGTCATGGGCTTTTCCAAAGCCTATAAATAGCCCCATTGGGATCCATTATAAAGTAGCTCTTCCTTGCTCATTTTAGATCATTCTGCACAATTGTTGTTTAGATTAGTCTTCAGAGAGCCATTTGAGTGCTTTAGCTTGTCTATCATTCAAACACTTGTAACTGAATATTGGTAAATACGAGACACTTTTGAATCATTGATATTGAACATATAAAAACATTTTTGTTATTAACTTGGTGATTCACAACACTTTATTTTCCGCATTACTTGCCACTTGACGATTCTAAAACTCTGTTTCAGTATTTTCAACACTTGTGTGACAACCTGAAATTTATTCCGTCACTGTAACCCGTTTCCATTAACATAACCCGTTTGTATTCCAATTTTTCCGTTAAGATTTTGGATTAGGTCATTTAAATTAAGACTTTTGTTATGACTTCATGAGAGTCCAAACACATTAAAAACAACGTGAAAACACCCTCGATATTCTTTCTAAAAAGTTTCTAATTCACGACCACGTCGGGTTACGACAACTTAATCGAGTACGACCATAAGCCCCGTTTAACGTCGGTATCGGGTAGATTTCCATCAGGCCTCAAACTCAAACCCTATAAAAGGGTGAGTGGACTTCATTTGAAGCTTTTTCACTCTCTCTCTCACTAATCTCTCTCTACAAGCCAAATCTTGATCCAAAATCATCCATTTCAAGCTCCAAATTGGTAAGAAATCCATCCTAGCTTATAGTTTAGCTTTCTTAGCATTCAAATTGGTGTCTAAATCATCCAGAGGTACCAAAGACTTCTGTTTATGGCCCAGGAACAACCCCAAAACGCAAACACCTATAAATGGGGTTTTGAAGCCCCAAAACCCTTCCAAATCACTTCTGGTGCTTACCTATGACTTAGGGACTTACATGTACGAACTTAGAACACCAAAAACTTAATATTTGGGGAGTAAACATGAGTTTACGGCCCAAGATCATGCTTGGACCGTAAACCCTCCTTCATGTGCCTCAAACACCATTTAAGGTGTTAAAATGCCCCTTAAACACCTCCTATGGCTTGGAATAATGTCTAGAACCAACCACCATTGTGTTAGGGACCTTAAAATTGAAGGAAACCATGACCATAAGGGGATTACGGCCGTAAACCCCCCCCCCCCCCCCCCCAAGGAATGGTTCCTTGGCTATAAACTCCTCTAAAGTGGTCAAATGGTGCCCTAACTTCCTCCCATGGCTTGTACATTGGACTAAAATCACTTGTTCTTAACCTAGGACCATCAAAACACAAAAGGAAAAGGGATGTAAGATTTTACGGCAAACTCCCCCATAATGGTCCATTTGATGGTTTAATCACTTCCATTGCCTTAGAACTGAGCCTAGCCTAATTCCACAAGTGTTGTAAGACCTTTAAACATCCAAGAGCACACAACCCATGAGTTTACGACTTTAAAATCATGCGGATATGGTCATTGGGTCGTAATCTCCCCTAGGAGTTTACTCTTGAAGAGAAAACTCCATATCTAGGCCTTACACCTCCTTAGATGCAACCCGGATCACTCCTAACACTTGAAATAAAGTGTTTCCACGTCTCGGAGTGTATTATGTCACAAAATTAGTAGTTCAGAGTATAATTAGATACAATTATGTATCTCTTCAAATTACATAGGAACCTCGCGTGTATTCAAGCCCTGAACTGACACTTAGCATCCTAACCGGCACATTTCTCGTCTGGTGAGTTCATACCCCTACACTATTCCGAGTTTTTCATGTTTTCAGAGGGGGGGGGGGGGAATACAAGCAAATCATAAATGTTTTCGAAACTTAAAACTGATGTAATTATACGATTTTCTGACAAACTTTTAAATACTTAATCCCTTTTGTAATATGAAGAGCATAAGGGAGATTTTCTGAATATAATTACATAGTTTTGAAACAACGTGGAAAGTTATCAAATCATCCAAAGTATAACATATCAAATCATTCAAATTATTATGGGAATAATTTGGGATCATCATCACTTGTTTTATGGATTCAAATTTCGTGCAAAGTCAATAATATAAACTATGTGTGATTTAGTTTATCCATGTTTAATCTAGAGTATCTTGTTAAATAAATATCTCGTATTTGATTATTTATACTTTACCTTGTACCAAACTATTTCGAAACTCGAGAACGATCTATTATCCCGTGAATTAGTAATACTAGCTTGTGAGATTGTCTTCGTTATACCCTTCGGGGTACCAGTAAATCCTCTTTGGAAGTATAACCAGATTCTCCTGGAGGGAGAACGTGAAATTTGTGGATAGATCTATTCGGGACTGACAATCTCACACCTAAACTACTAGCTACAGTTAGGCGGGCACGCCTGGGGTGACAAATTTTGGAATCGAACGACGCCTGAAGAACGTCAAGGAGGTCACGGGTCAAATTAGTATGGTTATACGACTCACAATACGTATTAAATTAATTAACTTTATTCACGGAGTCCTTTCTTTCTTCTATAGTTTTATGTGTTAAAAACTACCTACTTATTAGTTTTATATACGTGTTAAAATTAATGTACTTTTCAAGGATAACCAAGCTTCAAGAAACTTCACTTACAAATATGGTAGATATTTGTACACTGCAATCCGAATCGATAATCAACCACCAACTTTTAAGGAAAATAAGGGTTTTTCCTGCGATGACTTAACTGTTCTTAACCAAGCTGTATAACAAATAGATAACTAAACTTTTCTTATAAGAAAATATGAGATTTTCTTGAATAACATTTTAGCAGTCACCAGCTTTATGATGATATTTTTCAAACTGCTTGTATTCTCAGGTTCGCGTTAAGACAGGTACCCAACGTTCTTTTGGAGAAGACGGAGCATTTTAGCAGTCTTGTCTTTACTTTTGTTCATTTTGGATGTATGTATATATATATATATATATATATATATATATATATATATATATATATATATATAAACATGTATAACTTTGTTTTCAAACAAATGTAAATACTTCTATGTAACGTAATGGTTGTGTTTACTATGCTTACTATGTACAATGGTTGTGATACTTTACATGACGTCCTCCACCCTGGAACGTTTCCGCATTCGGTTTCGGGGTGTGACAACTTGGACTACTCTAGTCTAGGTTTACTGAATTTTTCTCATTTCTTCAGAGATACATGATACTAGATTTTCTTTATGACAATGGATGATTCATGGTTTTATTAATGATTTTAAAATGAAATTTTTGGTTCGTGTTTCAAGGATGTTTAATGATTCCTGAAATGACCATTTTCTTTGTAGTTCCAACAGATGTCCTTGTTTTTCGCTACACCTCTCTTCTACGACTTTGATCTTCATAACCCCACCCCCTCTGTTGGACTTCCTTCCTCTTTCCTCATTACTAGGAGGACTTTTAGAGGATTCTCCAGTACTTCATCTACGTACATCCTCACCAAGGATTAAGTCGCATATGCCTTCGAGTGTCAGCTTGGCACCTTCAACTGAGCTGATGACTATTGTCACTATTCCTAGCCAACTTTTGGGTAATGATGATAATAGTAGCAGTACTTGCACTTCATCTTCAAATTTAATCTCAACCGATGTCAATCTTGACAAGATAGAATTAAATTCATTAACATGATCGGTTACTGAGCCACATTTCTTCATCTTTAGATTTACCAATTACCGAATCAAGTGAATCTTATTCGCCTTTGAAGGTTTCTCGTACATGTTAGATAGCCCTTTAATCAACCAATAAGTTATGTCCTCATTAAAACTGTTGTAAGCAACGTTCTTTGCCAATGATAAACACACCACACCAAGTGCTTGCCGATCTAACAAATCCCGATCCTCCTGCTTCATAAGGAACGACTTATCTTCTAACAACGGTTGATGTAAATTCTTTTGGTAGAGGTAGTCTTTAATTTTCATTTTCCAGAACCAGAAATCTTTTCCATTGAACTTGTTGATCTTAACTCTCTAGTCTTTAGCCATATCTCTGATACCAGTTTGATGGCTGACAACAAAACAAGTTAAGCACTTCAGAAAAATATCAAAACACAAACTTCGGTAAACTCACAAAAATTTTGAAAAACGTAAATCAAAAGAACATGATATTTAATGTGGTTCGGTCAAGGTGACATACGTTTTTAGGCGAACGAGAGAGAGAGAGAGAGAGAGAGAGAGGGAAAGAGAGAGAGAGAGAGAGAGAGAGAGAGAGATGTGGGATTTTATTAACTTTCTGGAACAATTACAGGCACTCAAAATTGTATCACACTTTGAGCTCTCACAAAAATCAAGCAATTTACAATGATGGGGGTATAAGCCTATTTATACTTCAGAGATCAAACCTAAAATCCTAATGGGCCAAGCCCATTGTCCCATAGCCCCATGAATGGTGACAACCAATCATATTCCACCATGTAGCGTCTTCTGGAACATTCTTCCACCTTGAGCATCATAGAGGACTTCATAGCATACTGGGAACATCAAGGACCAAGATGGTCCATCTTATGCCATCATAACACAACAATAATATGGATGGCGCAAGAGGCATCAAGTGTGGCATAAGAGCATCTAGGTTGGAGCAACATCATCATCTTGGCACAGCAATAACATGGATGGCACAACAGGAGTACCCCATGGCGCAAGAGGGAGTATCTTGGTGCAAAAAGGAGTGTCATTGACGTAACAACATCGTTCTTGGCCCAAGTCTTCAACAGATGGCGCAACAAGGTCCCCTTATTGCTCCATATCACTCTTAAGTGTTCCAAACCTCTTCCAGGTTCTCCAAACCTGGTCGGGATGTCAAGCCCACCAAGTAAATTACACCCTTTGATTGCTAAATAAACGTAATATAATGGTAAAAAGGGGTATCGATCCTCGGGGAAATGGTTGTATTCAATCACCAATGCAATTCAATAGAACTAGTGAAATTAAACTAACTAACTACAATTAAAATAAAAAGGGGGGGGGGGTGTTTGATTACTTGATAACTAAAATACTTGAATAACTAAAAACCTTGCAATTAAGCAAGTTGATGAGATGCTCAAAGGTTGGGAATAATTGGTTAACTAAGGCAATTCAACTCAATGAACATTTATGTGTTTATCATTAGGATCTAATACAAAGCTTATCCTTCATCCCAAATTGGTTATAGCAATCATGAAGCATGATATGCCAAGATTCCTCATAGGTAGTATGGAGGTTGGGGAAGCCCACAACACACCTTCTTAATTAAGATCAATGGTCAATTGAAACAATTAATCCCAAGAAATCAATTAGCTTTAAGAATGAAGGAATCCCCAATTCCTAGAGGATGTCAAATGCTTACACATCCATAAAGGAGATATGATTCATAAGCTAGAGATGATTTCTACCATCACAAAGCCTTTGTTCTAGATAAATTCAATGATCCAATGCAAAATCAATGAAATAAATCAACTATTGCTCAATCAAATACTAAGCTCATGATCAAAGCATCAAATAAGCATAAGAATTGCAAACTAGAATCATAAACATGGAACAAATTGATAATCAACATAAATCCTTCAAAACCCACAAACATTCATTGGTTTTCATCCAAAGTCAACCAAATAAGAGTATTAGCCACTCATGGCAACAAAGTAACAAGAACAATAATCTAATTGCATAAAGAAACTACCTAAGATTTGGAAAGATGAAAGGAAATGATCTCTAGCTCCCAAAATCGCCTCTTGCAGGTCTCTAATGGTGGAAAATCGTGAAATGAGCTTCTAGATCTGATCCCCAAGGGTTATGGCAAGCCAAATGACCAAAATGCCCAAACTGGGCAGTTGCGCGGGTACCCGCGCGACGGAAATTCCACCTGCACAAATGTTGCTGTAATGCTATTGGTCCACCAAGCCACTCCACCCTTCCACTACCAAAGATTCCTTTGGTCCCCCCCTCCTTGTCCATGTAATTTGAAATGCACCAATCATCATTTAGCCACCAAATGGATGCTCCAAGCCCAAAATTTGAATTTTATGATCCATCTTCACAAGCCCAAATAATCCAAGTCAATAACTTTTAAAGCCCAATTCTTCCTCTTTGATTCCACCAAGCCCAATAATGCCTCGGGAGCCCACTAAGCCCGTCTCCAATCAACCCGCAACCGCAACAAGCACCGAAAAACCTACAAAATATCTTATGCAACATAACAAGCACCCAGTACGATCCATACTAAAGAAAAATAAATAAAATACAATGCATTTATGATAAAAAGATCTAAAAATCTAAAATAAACTAATAAAAATAAGGAAATAAAATAAGCTATCAAATCCCCCTTATGTATGATCCGTTCCTTTGTCACTTGATCCATTCCTCTGTTAGACGATCCATTCCTTTCTCAGATGATCTGTTCCTTTGTCACATGCTCTATGGACCCCAAGTGCTCCATTGTGATCTAAGTGTTCCATGTTGGACAAGACTGTTGGGTTTTAGCCATAAGAACTTTCCTATGTGCGCATGCAAAACCCTATTGCTTGGATCTAGGCTTTCTAATAAACATGCTTTTGAATCCAAGACTTCTAATAGCTAATTAGGTTAAACAACAACATTAAAACAGATCTAGAATCATACCTTTGAGTTCCTTGTTGATCTTCTTGTCTTGGAGCTTCTAGAGTCACAATTGTCACTCCTCTAATGGCTTACAAACACCAATAGCAAGCAAGATGATTTAGGAGAGAGGAGAGGGGATGGAATTCGACCAGAGGTTCCTTGCTTAAGGTTCTGAAAGGTTGTACACGAATTCCACATCCCAAGGGCCTATTTATACCTTTAGACTCCTTAAGGGTTTCACCCTAAACCCTAATTGGATAATCTTCTCTTAAGGCTATCCAAATCCATTCCATAGATATCCCTATGGACGATTTTGAGCTATCCTAAAGCTCTTAGAATCCGTCCAAAGTGTATCTTAATGGATTTATAGTCTAAAGTCTAACTATCAAACAATTGACAGTTTATACCCTCTTATTTAATTAATCTCTTTAAGTCACCAAATTAATACCAATTAATTTATGACTTATATTAATCAAATAGCTAAATATTATTCATTATAATATTTACTCTCTCTTAACAAATCATCCTTCAAGTTGCTATGGTGAAGGCAACCCAAAAGGACCATGCACCACCGAATATAGTTATAGCCTTAGACACTATTCCAACAGTCTCCCACTTGGATAAGTCTAGTAACTATACAAGTATAATACGGTTTGCAATCGTAGCTCTCAAAGACGCTGTCAACTCTGATCTAATCAATCTTGTCCTTTAGATAAGGGATCGTACAGTCCTCTGTTAGATATCATGCTGACAATCCTATGGAATGGTTAGTCTAGCATTTAGATTTCTCGATCATTGATTTATTTGACATAGAACTTAATCGAACACATCAATTTAGTTCTGACCGGGCCCGGCACATAAGTCAAATCAAATCATCGAGTGGCCAAGATATCTCTTCTACCCTCTTAGGATAAAATTTACAGATAAACTTCGACTTATATGCATTTACTTATTCATTAATCAACTATACACAACAATGCGTTTTATAACATCAAGTTACTGATGCGTTTTCGCATTATCAATGCACAATCAATTAACAAATAATAAACCATATATCTAGGTTTCAAGACCATATGATATTATCGTCTTGCGATCACCTTTTATATCGTATTCCATAAAGTGATTCCAGCAAGCGCGGGTTTATTCCAAAGCTCAAAACCAGTTCATAAGCACTCATGAACGTTGCAGCAACTCTTGCTATGTCTAACACCATTTAGACATTCTACACACCAATTCATGACAATCTTCATTCATATCTACTCCCAACATATGAACGATTGTGGACCATTTGAATAATTCGATTATTCTTAATAATTCAATTATTCTGGAAGTCAAAACATGCAAAGTGAAACAATAGTTAAACAACTAACATGTGATAGTAACTTTACTCATAAATAAAACTTCTTTATTTAATCATCAAATGTCAATTACATTTATCTATTATACGTTTCTAATACTATCTAATCTATGCTAATATCATCCTTCAGCCCAATACGCCTAGCATGCTGTAAGTGCTTAACCCTACTCAGTCCCTTCGTAAGCGGATCTGCTGGGTTATCTTCTGATGATATCCTCTTCACTACGAGTTGTCCTTCTTCTACACGATGTCTAATGAAGTGATATTTTCTGTCGATATGTCGAGATCTACCATGATCCCTCGGTTCCTTGGTTAAGGCAACCGCACCTTCGTTATCACAGAAAATCTCCATGGGCTCCTTTATGGCCGGCACAACTCCAAGATCACCAATGAAGTTCTTTAGCCATATTGCCTCCTTCGACGCTTCGCTCGCTGCAATGTACTCTGATTCGCACGTTGAATCAGCTACGGTTTCCTGCTTGGAACTCTTCCATGTCACTGCTCCTCCATTTAGGGTAAAGACCCAGCCCGACTGCGAACGGTAGTTGTCCCTGTCGGTCTGAAAGCTGGCGTCACTATACCCTTGCACCTTTAAGTCATCACTCCCTCCGAGGACTAAGAACCATTCTTTCGTCCTCCGAAGGTACTTAAGGATGTTCTTCACCGCAATCCAATGTGCTTTGCCAGGGTTCCCTTGATATTTGCTAACCATGCTCAAAGCGAAGGCTACATCAGGGCGAGTACAAGTCATAGCGTACATGATTGAGCCAACTGCGGAAGCGTATGGTACTCGGCTCATTTCTGCTATCTCAGCTTCGGTACTCGGACTTTGAGTCTTACTCAACTTGGCATTTCCTTGTATCGGTAGTTCTCCCTTCTTTGAGTTTTCCATACTAAAACGTTTTAGTACCTTTTCCAAGTAAGTATTCTGACTAAGTCCAATTAGTCTCTTACTTCTTTCTCTTACTATCCTTATTCCCAAAATGTAAGAAGCCTCTCCGAGGTCCTTCATAGCGAAGCACTTCCCGAGCCAGGACTTAACCTCCTGCAGAGTCGGGATGTCGTTTCCTATGAGTAATATGTCATCGACATATAGAACGAGGAAGCTTATTATACTCCCACTGGCTTTGACATATACACAAGATTCGTCTTCGCTTCGTACAAATCCAAACTATTTGACTTTCTCATCGAAGCAAAGATTCCATCTGCGAGACGCTTGCTTAAGTCCATAAATGGACTTCTCAAGCTTACACACTCTATTCGGATGCTTCGGATCCACAAACCCCTCTGGCTGAGCCATGTAAACATCCTCAGCCAACTTTCCGTTAAGGAAAGCGGTCTTGACATCCATTTGCCAAATCTCATAATCATGAAATGCGGCAATTGCTAGCATCACTCTAATAGATTTAATCTTTGCAACTGGTGAGAAGGTCTCATCATAGTCAACTCCGGGAGTTTGAGTAAAGCCCTTCGCAACCAATCGCGCTTTGTATGTGTGTACGTTCCCATCCACGTCGGTCTTCTTCTTGAAGATCCACTTGCACCCTACGGTCTTACGTTCGGGCACGTAATCAACCAAATTCCAAACTTGGTTATCGTACATGGATTGGATCTCGCTATCCATCGCCTCTTTCCATTTCGCAGACTCCGGGCCTGCCATAGCTTCCTTATAGCTATTAGGTTCATCAAGATTTACTAGTGTACCATCACTAATATACGTGTCCCCTTCGGTAGTAATATGAAAACCATAAAACTGGGGTTGAACTCTAACTCTATCGGAACGTCTAAGAGGTAAGGATTTGTCAATCGGTTCAACCGGAGTTTCCTCCTCGGGTTGAACGCCAGCGGTAGAGGTTCCTTCATCTATCGATTCTTGAATTTCTTCAAGTTCGATTTGCCTCCCACTGTCTCCTTGTCTTATGAGTTCTCGCTCTCGGAAAACTCCTCTCCTCGCAACAAAGATAACATTATCTTTCGGTCTATAGAAGAGATATCCAAAGGAAGTTTGCGGGTAGCCGATGAAAATACATCGCTCACTTCGAGGTTCAAGCTTGTCGTGAGTATCTCGTCTTACGAAAGCCTCGCAACCCCAAACCTTGATATGTGCCAACGAGAGAGCTTTCCCCGTCCACATCTCGTGAGGTGTTTTGGCAACCTTCTTAGTAGGGACTCGGTTAAGGATATGGGCGGCAGTCTCTAAGGCATACCCCCAAAAGAAGATAGGTAGTGAAGCACGACTCATCATAGAGCGAACCATATCCAATAAGGTTCGATTACGCCTTTCTGCCACACCATTCAACTGCGGTGTCCTAGGAGGCATTAATTGCGAAACTATTCCACACTCCTTGAGATAATCGTGGAATTCAAGACTTAGGTACTCTCCTCCTCGATCGGATCGAAGCATCTTGATTTTCCTGCCCAATTGATTCTCCACTTCATTCTTGAACTCTTTGAACTTTTCAAAGGTTTCTGACTTTTGCTTGATTAAGTAGATATACCCATATCTACTATAATCATCGGTAAAGGTCACATAGAAGCGGTTCCCATCCTTCGTGGTTGATCTAAAAGGTCCACATACATCGGTATGTATTAGGTCTAATAGTCCCTCACCCCTTTCACAAGTACTCGTGAAGGGTGACTTAGTCATCTTTCCAAGCAAACAAGACTCGCATGTGTCATCTTCCCTAAGGTCGAATGACTCCAACACTCCATCCTTTTGGAGTTGGGCTATGCGTTTCTTGTTGACATGTCCAAGACGACAATGCCACAAGGATGCTTTATCCATACTAGTGGAAGAATCAATATTCAAAACATCATTTCCTAAGTTATCAACAATCATAACAGTTTCATATATTCCATTACATGGTATAGCTTCAAAGTAAAAGACACCATTTAGATAAGCCAAAATAGAACCATTCTCATTATTAAAAGAAAATCTAAAACCTTGTCTATATAAACCATGAAATGAAATGATGTTTCTAGCCATTTCTGGCGAATAGCAACAATTGTTCAAATCTAAAACTAAACTATTCTTAAGCACTAAAGAATACACTCCAATCTTGGTCACAGGCGACGATCTTCTGTTCCCCATGATTAGATTGATCCTTCCTTGCTCCACATCCCTACTTCTTCTTAGTCCCTGCACATTAGAACAAATGTGATAACCACAACCGGTGTCAAGAACCCAAGAAATAGCATGATTAGAATCGTTAGATTTTATTGCATATATACCTGCGAAAGATGGCTTGATCTTTCCTTCCTTGATGGCTTGCAGGTAATCCGGGCAGCTTCTCTTCCAATGTCCTATCTTGTGGCAGTGGTGGCACTCTGCCTCCTTCGGGTTAGAGCAGGGCTTAGAGGGATCAACTTTGGTCCCACTAGAAGAGGAACCATCTCGGGCTTTCACCTTTCGATAGTTATTTGAAGAAGCTTTCCTCTTCTTTCCCTTCCCTTGACTAATAGCCAAGACAGGAGCAGCGGATGTATTGGGAGTTGGTGCAACAGACTTGTCCTTGAAATTGCTCTCAGCAACCCTCAAGAGACCTTGGAGTTTACTTAGAGTGACCTCCTCTTTGTTCATGTGGTAGGTCATCCTAAATTGATTATACATCGGAGGCAAAGAGTGAAGCACCATGTCGATCGCCAAGTCTTCGCCGAAGTCAACATTTAACTTGCGAAGGCGGTCGACATACCTTTGCATCTTTTGCAAGTGCACGGTAAGAGATTCTCCATGACCCATCTTGGCGGAAATCATGTTAGTGAAGATCTCGTAACGCTCTTGTCTCGCGTTTTGGTGGTACCTCTCCAACAAGTCTTGATGCATCTCGTATGGATACATGTCCTCGTAGGACTTTTGGAATTCGGAGTTCATGGTGGCGATCATGATGCAATGTACTTTCGTTGCATCTCGCTCATGGGTTTCAAAGGCGGTGATTTCGGCGGGAGTAGCAACTTCGGGGTTGATTTTCTCGAGCTTCTCGTCGAGGACATACTCTTTATCCTCATAGCGAGCAATGGTGCGAATGTATCTTATCCATTCGCCAAAGTTCGTTCCATCGAAGGTGACCTTTTGGCAAAGGCTCATCAACGTGAAAGAACTAGCAGCAGCGTTGTTTGCGTTTGACATCTATAGAAAGGACAAAGATTGATTAGAATAAGAATCCCTAATTATCACCCAATAAGAAAAATTAGGGCTAGGATCCAACAATAACATTTACATACTAGAAAAGGGATGCCGTAATCCAACATGCAAATAAATTGAAGGTAAGTGAATGACGATTCACTAATTCTCCATCACAAAACTTAAACTTTTAGTCCTAAGTGTTTTTGAGAATTCCTAGGTTCGGATGAGATTCATTGAACTATTCAATGGCATGTTTAAATCTCGATATGCCCCTCTTGTTTGTGACTGGGATGCCGAGGATCACAAAGCGGGTGTGAATTACCATGCAAATTCACATGGTGCCTTCATTGTTACGATCACCTATTCGATGTGCCGGTAAACCACACACGCTCCATCGAACTATGATAAACAATGAATCACCCTTTGCCACCTTCGCTTAGAACCAATTAGTGTGCCGGTAAACCACACACGCTCCACTAACATCTTAGCAAGGTGCAAAGTGTAATTTCATGGGATTGCATCAATTCACTTTTCCTAAAGTAACTAAGATTGGGAAATTTTAAAAGGAAGTTTAGTTACTTCGTATTTCTTATTATACTTTTAATGAGAGGATGAGGTTGCCCTATCCTACCCGTTCGGCTAACGACCCTCCACCAATCAAGCAAGCGGTGGGTGTGAGTGTACACCCATTAAGCGCCATTTTATAGGCCGCAACCTTATACCCACCTTATAGATCGGCTTCGTGAATGAGGCCTACTAGCGGTAAGACTAGCATTTAGTTATACATATATATATATATATATATATATATATATATATATATATATATATATATATATATATATATATATATTATTCTAGTAATATCATATAAGTATAGGGTTGCATTTTAAACTTTTCAAAATCTAGGGTTTGAAATTTAAGTTGTCTAAATTAAAACTTTTAATCACAAATATAAATTTCAAAACTTAAGGGTAGGTTTTAAACATTTAAAAGCATAGAGGATCAAATAACAAATAATTCCAATTAACTATTAATATTCTAATTATCTTTATTTGATTTATCTTGATTTCTTTGAAGATAATTACCAAAATAATTAATTATTATCATATAAGGAAATTAAATATTTTATTAGATGATAAATATCTTTAATTAGATCAAGATAATAGTCATATTTATCAAAAAATCGGATTTACATTGATCTAATATGATTAAGGTAAGTTTCCATAAGATAATTATGAAAAAATCCCGAATCTGGCCATTCCTGACGCTTGGACTCGCCGAGTGCACAAGGGGACTCGATGAGTCTACCATGGAACTCGACGAGTCAGTGACTCAAAACCCAAACATTCGAATTTTGCAGGTTTGTTTCAGTTATTCAAGCAACAATTTAAAGAAAACCAATCTAGGCTCTGATACCACTGTTGGGTTTTAGCCATAAGAACTTTCCTATGTGCGCATGCAAAACCCTATTGTTTGGATCTAGGCTTTCTAATAAACATGCTTTTGAATCCAAGACTTCTAATAGCTAATTAGGTTAAACAACAACATTAAAACAGATCTAGAATCATACCTTTGAGTTCCTTGTTGATCTTCTTGTCTTGGAGCTTCTAGAGTCACAATTGTCACTCCTCTAATGGCTTACAAACACCAATAGCAAGCAAGATGATTTAGGAGAGAGGAGAGGGGATGGAATTCAACCAGAGGTTCCTTGCTTAAGGTTCTGAAAGGTTGTACACGAATTCCACATCCCAAGGGCCTATTTATACCTTTAGACTCCTTAAGGGTTTCACCCTAAACCCTAATTGGATAATCTTCTCTTAAGGCTATCCAAATCCATTCCATAGAAATCCCTATGGACGATTTTGAGCTATCCTAAAGCTCTTAGAATCAGTCCAAAGTGTATCTTAATGGATTTATAGTCTAAAGTCTAACTATCAAACAATTGACAGTTTATACCCTCTTATTTAATTAATCTCTTTAAGTCACTAAATTAATACCAATTAATTTATGACTTATATTAATCAAATAGCTAAATATTATTCATTATAATATTTACTCTCTCTTAACAAATCATCATTCAAGTTGTTATGGTGAAGGCAACCCAAAAGGACCATGCACCACCGAATATAGTTATAGCCTTAGACACTATTCCAACAAAGACTTCGTACACCAACAAGGTAAATGACTGATTTTCTCATGTTATGCAAGTTTAATCTTCTTAATTAATGTAAAAATACCTTGATGATAAATTATAAACAGACTTAGAGGAATTAGGTTTGGAGTTTTATTGTCACATTATCATTGATGGATTTCACATTGAAGTAAGAATGGGCGGAAACATGAATGTATATAAAGTTACTGCATTGTTGATTTTGTGTGCAAGAGTTGCCACATGTATTTGGCAATCCAACCAATATGTTCCTCTGTTTCTTCTTAAATATTTGCAGTACATTAGTTCTACAATTTTGTGAATATAAATTCTAAATGCTAGTAAAACATTATGCAGTATACCCTTTGAAAATTTTGATAATTATGTCTAGATATTTAGTGAAGTAGTATACAAATAGATAAACATTGGTGTAATAATATAACATTCATGGAAGATATGAAGTGTGTATTAATAACAATTGATTCAAGAACTAGGATCCAAAAATCATGTTGTCTTAAGAAAAAAGAACACAAAAATCCTTTGTAGATGCATGTCCACGTATGCAACAATCAAACTTAATAGAAACCTAGAAAACCTGCAACTAGATAAACCATCCTTATATCATTTCTTCTTCTCCAAACTTAAACGCCCCTATCCCTGGAGAAAACATTGATGAATTCTGCCTTGTATCGTATAAATGATATCGTGTCAAAAAAAGTTAACAATAAAGTCGGCTAAAAGCCTCGCAACATATTTTATATACTCCAAATCCAAACATGGTGTACAAAAAATCCTCAAAATCCCAAAAGTACAACTAAAAAGTAAATTAAACATTAATTAGTTGAAAAGGATGGATAAATTTTCAAAAAAGATTGTAGTAGGAGTTAAGTATTACGTGGATTTGGGATATAGCTATAGAAGCACCGAAGATTAATAAAGCAAAAAGCAACCATGAAATAACTGAAACACAGACCAAAAAAAAAACCACCAAGATAAAAATATTTTTTACATCTTGTTAACATGGCAACTCCTTAAAAAGATTGCAGTTCCCATGAATGCCTTACCAAAATGTTGCAAGACCAATGAAGAAAATTTGTATATAAGATGTGTAAAAGTGAGTTCATTAAATATAAAAGTAAAGGAAAAAAAACAAACATTAAGTAAAAATCTATGGCTAAATCAATTAGAGGAAAAGTTTGAGTTCATTAAATATAAAAGTAGAGGAAAAAAACAAACGTTAGGTCAAAATCTATTGCTAAATCAATTATAGGATCAATGTAAGCTCCTTTGAGGAGGGAAAACGCTATAGACAGAGAGAACCTTTTTTTCTAGGAAGGTTGGGGAATCAAAAGATGTTTTAGAACCACATTAAGAAATCAAAATAGATAGAATGTTAAGAGAAGAGAATTAAATCTACCTCTTCATAGGGAGGAGTGGCCAGTAGCCATAACAAGCAGCTTAAGGTTGCAATGGTGGTTAGAGGCCTCCCATGATGTGAAGGTAAGCGCCTATTGCACATGCTAATAGGGAGAAGTGTTAGATATAAGCAATGAGAATAACAATTAACACTTGAATAATTTCTAGAAATCGTGTTGTAAACACACTCTGAAACCTATTATTCATCCGTATTGTCTGAGGACTAAGGTACACAAATTCAAAAGTGAGATAATACAAGAACAAACCAATTTGAATTACATGCCTAATTCGAGTTAAGAAACACATAATAAAGAAAGAAAATGCAAAGTAATCTATTTTCGAGTATCTAGATTGTAACATTTGCATGGAATATCCATCTGCCTTTTATACAAGGAAGATGTCGGATACAATGGTGGTCAACATCTATTTTTGGCACCAAAATGGTGGTTAGCGTGGTGGTTATAAGTCATAACCAAGTATTACATCATCATGATGTCATAACCTAATTTTGGTGGGAAATGTAAGTTTGAACCCTTTAAACATTTAATATATAATTTTTTTATTGGTGGGAAATGTATATTTGATTCTTGCATACTTGGAAATGCATCCACGAAGGATTTTTGTGTTCTTTTTTCTTAAAACAACATGATTTTGGGTTCTAGTTCTTGAATCAGTTGTTATTAATGCACACACCATCAATGTCAATACAGATGGCTGGGGGGACAATTATATATGGAAGTGAAATTACCAAAGTTTACAGAGAATTCAACTTCTTTAGTAATCATTATGTATTTCATCAAATTTAGTAATCATTTTGTTTACCATCTAAAAAAACCCTTGTTGAAAGATGATAGATCTTGGCAACTACATTATTTCCATGCGGTTTTATCCATGGATTTCATCCGTCACTAATCGACGAGCTTGGAAGTGCTTTATGTTATTATGTAATAACATAAGAAATAATAGTAAATACAGGTTTTCTCCATCAATATGAAGAACATCTCGACTATAACAAAGATATATAACCAACCAAAGACTGTAAAGATTCATATGAAGAGCCCCCTTTCATTACGCTAACATTTACTTTTTCTTTCAAACACCTTGCCCTCTCTCTAAACTCTTCCCTTTCTTCCTCCACCATTACTCTTCTTACTGCACTTGCTATCTCCTCTTTCCCCCACCCGTTTTCCAGGTAAACCCCAACCTTGAGAACATCGCTCACATATCTTGCATCTAGTGGTTGATCACCCCAAAACGGAGAACAAATCATAGGAACACCTTCACAAATGCTTTCCAATGTCGAATTCCATCCATTATGAGTCCAAAATGCTCCAGTTGCTTGATGAGCTAGTACTTCTTGTTGAGGAGCCCATTTCACAATATACCCCCTTTCACCCACCAGATCCAGGAACCAATTTGGTAACAGATCGATCCACTCTGAACCTTTCACAATTGCAGGTCGCATCACCCACAAGAATGGCAGCTTGCTAATAGCCAAACCATGAACAACTTCCATGAAATCTTGCTTTTCTAGTTGAGCAGCACTACCAAAACTTATGTATAGTACGGATTTAGGTGCTTGATGATCTAACCATGACATAAAGCTTCTCTCTGGTTCTAGTAAACTGCTCAATGAGGCCGGAAAGTATTTGTGAAATGGGCCTATCAAGAAAGATGGAACAGGAAAGTCTTTACAGATCTTTTGGAATTCGGGTTCTTCAAGTTCTTTAAAAGAGTTCCAAATGATTCCTGAAGATGCCTTTGTTTGTTTCAACATTTTAGCTAGTAATTTCGCTGTGGGATCTGTCTGGCCTTTGATTCTCATGTTTGAGATGTCTTTCACTTTAAGAACTGGAATCTCAGGCACCCGTTCTTCCAAATCTAGTTTCCATTAATAAATTAGAGATGCTCTTCAATTAAGAAGGTAAAGATCAAGAATTTAGAATTAGTTTTCTTACCAAAAACTAACTCGGTGCCTTCAGGTTTCTTAAAGTCTCTTTCGTTGTTTGGAGATATAATATTCTTCAGACCTAAATCTATGTTCTCCTCATCAAAAACTGTAGAGAAAGAATATTCCAAAGTGATCATCAAATTAGTTCTAATATTAATTACCATTTTAGCATATGAGATAGATAACGTACCACTGTTTGCTTGGTTAAAGTAACCCTGGTCTTCAAGAACAGGGATGGAGGCGTAAACATTAAGACAAAACAAGCTGCTTGTCCTCAAAACCATCCTCGGAAGCTTTAGACTATCTGCCACCGATTGAGTGAAGTACCAAAGAGCGTCTGTGATTAAACACACAATAGGCTCCTGTTGTTGTTTTGAATCGATTAACATCTGATCCAACTCTTGGCGCAAGCTTTCTTCACTACACTGATTCAACAGCATGATCCCGGAAAGAAGATCACCGATTCCTTTAGAAGATAACTTGGCAAGATTATTGTCTTTCGAGTCGTTATCAAGAACAGCTCGAAAGGTAAAGTGAGGGTAATTTGATGTGTATAGGGAGTTGAAGTTAGTGTGAATGATGGTGATCGAGAAGCCATTGAAGTAGAGTATATTCGCCAGTTGAAGCATTGGGTTTATGTGGCCTTGAAATGGCAGCGGGAAAAGGACCACCCTTTGCCGCCGGCAGCTACTTCTCACGATTTGGTTCTCCATTGAGAAATTGGTTCTTAAATCTTAATTAATCCAATATCGGATTTGTATGGTGATTGTTTAAGTAGCTGATCTCTAGTATCATGAAGCGAATCAAAGCGAATCCAAAACGTTCCGGTTAATGAATGAGCCAAAATGACCGTTTTGCTCACAAACTCCAAGACAGAGGATTGATGCCATCAAATTTTTGTAGTTATTTGAGTATTATAATACTGACGAATGGGAAACGCGATCTTATCGTTTTACTTCAGTAGAATCAGATATTCATTTTTGTTATTTTTATTATTTGTGGTAAGTAAAAAGCCTCATGATTGCAATTGCAGTGAGAATAAAGGACTAAAGCATTATATTTTTTGTTTTTTTTATAACGGCTGCAAAAATTAACCTTAAAGAAAACAAAACAAAACAAAAAGAGAACTCAAGTCAAAATACAAAATAAGTTTGAAATTAGAAACATATATCAAAGCAGTCCAATCAATGTAATAAAATTTGGATCAATTCTTAATCCAATTAAATATGTAGGTGTTAATATCATCTACAATGAAGATCACAACTTTCCTATCTGTAAAACTGGAATATTTTTGGATTTCTAAAATAGGGTTAATATTATAAAAGCTTTAAATTTTTAACTTGTAATTGGAAAAAACTCTAATATTTTTTTTATTATTGTTATGGTTATAACTTTTTTACAGAATTATTACTCTAGCTCACTTAACGAGCTTTATGGTTAACTTGGTTAACTTTTTTGCAAAATCAATCCTAAAATGTTCAAATTAAATCCATGAGGTTTGCAAAAAATTACACCACATGGCTTTTTAACTTTATTTTTCGTTTTTGTATACTTTATCTATTTTCGGTTTTTGTTATAAATATATATACATTTTTATTTGCTTTTTCTATATACTTTATTTATTTTCATTTTTTAGCTTTATTTTCCAACAATTTGATTTTTTTTTAACCTTTTATACCTTTTGTTTTCTATTTTATAGTGTATATATAGAGTATATTAGAGTTTTTTTTTTTAGTTTTTTTTTCATATTTCTTTTCGTATTATATTTTAATTTTTTCATCTTTATATTTTTTTCTTATTTGTTTTCCAATTTAATCATTAAAGAGGTGGTGTATTAGGTTTTATGCATGGAGTTTTGTACGTTATTAAAGCATAAATAGAGAAATATTCACCAGAACTTGAACTTTACGTTTATATATATATATATATATATATATATATATATATATATATATATATATATATATATATATATATATATATATATATATATATATATATATACGGATAACATTCGCATAATTAGCACAAAAGAAATGACACCAAGCAGTAGTAATGGTTTAGAATTGAAGAAAGGTGCATGGAGTGCACATGAAGATAAGCTTCTCAAGGATTATATTTTTTTTCTTAATTGGAAAACAAATAAGAAAAAATTAAAACGATGAAAAAATTAAAATATAATACGAAAAGAAATATGAAAAAAAACCAAAAAAAAACTCTAATATACTATATATATATACACTATAAAATAGAAAACAAAAGATAAAAAGGTAAATAAATCAAATTGATAAAAAAAATAAAGTTAAAAAATGAAAATAAATAAAGTGTATACAAAAAAGAAAATAAAAAATGTATATATATTTAAAAAAAAAAACTTAAAATAGATAAAGTATACAAAAAACGAAAAATAAAGTTAAAAAATCATGCGGTGTAATTTTTTCCAAACCTCAGGGACCAAATATGAACTTTTAGGATTGATTTTGCAAAAAAGTTAACCAAGTTAACCATAAAACTCGTTAAGTGGGCTAGAGTAATAATTCTATGAAAAAGTTGTGGTTATAGCAATAACAAAAAACAAATATATTATGGTTTTTTTTCCAATTACGGGTTAAAAGTTTAGGGCTTTTATAATATTAACCCTGTAAATTATTCCTAAATATAACATAAACAATAGACAATTTTAATTTTTTGTTGTCTGTTGTGTAGCTCAAAAAAATCCAAACAAGATAAAGGTTGTCCTTGTAACACATGACACCACACCAATAACCAATTCCATAGACTCAAAATATAATAACAAAAACATTATATATATATATATATATATATATATATATATATATATATATATATATATATATATATATATATATATATATATATATAATCAAGATCAAATAAGAAGGAAATTTTTGGTAGGAAGGTAAGAAGTTTTTTTAATACATATTTTTTTCACGAACAAACAAAATGAATCATTAGATGATTCATTTGTAAGATGATTCACAAGAAAAAATTCTCAAAAAAACATCTCGATGATTCATTTATATAATGATTTTGTTGTTATTCACTAAAATTGTCAGAAAAGTGAATTTTTTCATAATTACTTACAAATGAATCATAAAGATGTTTTTTTGAGAATTTTTTCTTGTGAATCAACTTACAAATGAATCATCTAGTGATTCATTTTTTTTGTTCATCAAAAAAATATGTAGAAAAAAAACTTCTTACCTTCCTACCAAAAAAAATTCTTACCGGATCTATATATATATATATATATATATATATATATATATATATATATATATAGAGAGAGAGAGAGAGAGAGAGAGAGAGAGATCATTATCAACAAAAATACCACTGAACCAATCGTGAATATCATAAATCATAATAATCTTCTCAAAACGGAATGATATTCGTCTCAGATTCATATTATGAATTTCTGAAATCTGAATTATATACAATTCAGATGCACAATGTCAATAAATCTACTTTCTAATTTTACAAAACTAATTAATAACTAATCAAAACGTTAAAATATTATAAAATTACATTCAAATATATTTCGATCCATATGTAAATTTCACTAAATTAATTTATGAATAATCAATGTAACGCCCGCGTTTTCAGGATAGGCATTATTGTTAATGTAATAGTCTAGGTTAACTCTTGTAACTCTTTTTGAAGTATTAATGAGGAAATATTTGAGTATTATGTGAATTATGTGTTTATTTTCTTAACTATTATAATTTAATGAGTTAAGAATAAAATATGCATCAAAATTAAAGTGTGAGATAATCCCGATATCTATGCATGAAGATGTAGTGGTTGAAAGAAGGATTCCGGAGATATAAAGAATGTTGAAATCCGAGTTATAACGAAGGAGTTATGACATGTCGAAGTTTCGCGACAGAACCGGCGACGCTGAATGACGTAAAATGTGAAATTTATGTTAGAGCGATATTTAGCCTTAGTGATCTAAACGAAATTTGTAGAGATCGTTAAACCAAGAGCGTGCATAAAAAAACGCCCAAATCTGACTTCGTATGAGAAAATTATGATTTTCCGAAGTTTCGACTTAGTAGTATGCAGCTCGAATACTCGATTTGAGACCGAACGCTTTTTAGCCGAAACAATCTAAACGAGAATCGAAGATCTCGTTAATAGTAGTGAAACGATTAAAAGACAGGCGAAAACGGATGTCAGATGAAGAAGTTATGAATTTATAACGGAGTTTTCCTGTCCCGGCTTACTAAAAATAAATAATAAAAATAAATCAAAATTAGCTGACGGAGTCTAAACGAAAGTTGTAGAGCGTAGTCTCACCTACGCGTGGATATAAAGAATGTCGAAAATGGAGTTTGTATGAGGAAGATATGAATTTTTGAAGTTTATTAAATAATTAAAATATTAAATTTAATTATATACACCCGATATTATCCAAAGGGGGGGGGGGGGGGGGGGGAGTCAGCGACCTTATCCACATTACGCCCAACGTAACTTGATTTACGCCCAACGTAATTCGGGGTTTCAGCCCCCCTATAAATAGATGTCGAGTGCAGCCAAGTTCTATTGCTCATTTTTCTCCTCTCGCATTTTTACCTCGTTTTGCATGAAAGAAATATCCCAAAGCCCCGATATCATTCCCAAGACCCGAAGCAAGTCCCGAAGATCCCGAGAAGTAAAATTCCCGAGCCGAAGCTTTGCCCGCGAGGAACCCGGTTTTTGTGAAGATCTGCCAGAGCTGCCGAAGAATATTACTTCAACAAGCCGTAGTGTTGTCCGATCATCTTCTGATCAAGTGAGTGTCTAGTCACTTTCTTCTAACGCATAATTATGAAGTATTTTATATGAAATACATGTTATGTGTAAATTTTTGTTGTTATATGTGTGAATCTATATTCATTTTCATCTATCTCATAGATATGTTTTATTCTCTATGAAATACATGTCATGTGTATGTGTCTCATCTGTTGTTTGGAATATGTATTGAATGAGAATGCTATACAGGTTTTAAACTATGTATAAAAATAGATATTTTTATCTACTAATATGTTGGGTAGAACATGGGTAGATAGTTGTGATGGGTTTTAGCCATAAGAACTTTCCTATGTGCGCATGCAAAACCCTAATGCTTGGATCTAGGCTTTCTAATTAAACATGCTTTGAATCCAAGACTTCTAATGGCTAATTAGGTTAAATAACAACATTGAAATAGATCTAGAATCATACCTTTGGATTCCTTGTTGATCTTGCTGTCTTGGAGCTTCTAGAGTCACAAATGTCACTCCTCTAATGGCTTACAAACACCAATAGCAAGCAAGATGATTTAGGAGAGAGGAGAGGGGAGGAATTCGGCCAGAGTATCTCTACTTTAGATGGTGTATCGAATTCCCTCACCCCTAGGGTCTATTTATACTTGTAGACTCCTTAAGGGTTACAACCTAAACCCTAATTGGATAATCTTCTCTTAAGGCTATCCAAATCCATTCCATAGATAAGCCTTTGGACGATTTTAGCTATCCTATATCTCATAGAATTCGTCCAAAGCATATCCCAATGGATTTATAGTCTAAAGTTTAACTATCAAACAATTGATAGTTTATACCCCTTTATTTAATTAATCTCTTTAAGTCACCAAATTAATTCCAATTAATCTATGACTTATATTAATCAAATAACCATATATTATTTACTCTCTCTTAACAAATCATCCATCAAGTTGCTATGGTGAAGGCAACCCAAAAGGACCATGCACAACCGGATCAAATACTTGCCTAATATAGTTGCAGCCTTAGACACTATTCCAACAGTCTCCCACTTAGATAAGTCTAGTAACTATACAAGTACAATTCGGTTTGCAATCGTAGCTCTCAAAGACGATGTCAACTCTGATCTAATCAATCTTGTCCTTTAGATAAGGAATCGTATAGTCCTCTGTTAGATATCATGCTGACAATCCTATGGAATGGTTAGTCAAGCATTTAGATTTCTCGATCTCTGATTTATTTGACATAGAACTTAATCAAACACATCAATTCAGTTCTGACCGGGCCCGGCACATAAGTCAAATCAAATCATCGAGTGGCCAAGATATCTCTTCTACCCTCTTAGGATAAAATTTACAGATAAACTTCGACTTATATGTATTTACTTATCCATTAACCAACTATACACAACAATGCGTTTTATAACACCAAGTTACTGATGCGTTTTCGCATTATCAATGCACAATCAATTAACAAATAATAAATCATATATATAGGTTTTAAGACTATATGATATTATCGTCTTGCGATCACCTTTTATATCGTATTCCATAAAGTGATTCCAGCAAGCGTGGGTCTATTCCAATGCTCAAAACCAGTTCATAAGCACTCATGAACGTTGCAGCAACCCTTGCTATGTCTAACACCATTTAGACATTCTACACACCAATTCATGACAATCTTCATTCATATCTACTCCCAACATATGAACAATTGTGGACCATTTGAATAATTCGATTATTCCTAATAAACTCAATTATTCTGGAAGTCAAAACATGCCAAGTGAAACAATAGTTAAACTATTAACATATGACAGTAACTTTACTTATAAATAAAACTCCTTTATTTAATCATCAAATGTTAATTACATTTATCTATTATACGTTTCTAATACTATCTAATCTATACTAATATAATCCTTCAACCCAATACTCCTAGCATGCTGTAAGTGCTTAACCCTACTCAGTCCCTTCGTAAGTGGATCTGCTGGGTTATCTTCTGATGATATCCTCTTCACTACGAGTTGTCCTTCTTCTACACGATGTCTAATGAAGTGATATTTTCTGTCGATATGTCCAGATCTACCATGATCCCTCGGTTCCTTGGTCAAGGCAACCGCACCTTCGTTATCACAGAAAATCTCCATGGGCTCCTTTATGGCCGGCACAACTCCAAGATCACCAATGAAGTTCTTTAGCCATATTGCCTCCTTCGACGCTTCGCTCGCTGCAATGTACTCTGATTCGCACGTTGAATCAGCTACGGTTTCCTGCTTGGAACTCTTCCATGTCACTGCTCCTCCATTTAGGGTAAAGACCCAGCCCGACTGCGAACGGTAGTTGTCCCTGTCGGTCTGAAAGTTGGCGTCACTATACCCTTGCACCTTTAAGTCATCACTCCCTCCGAGGACTAAGAACCATTCTTTCGTCCTCCGAAGGTACTTAAGGATGTTCTTCACCGCAATCCAATGTGCTTTGCCAGGGTTCCCTTGATATTTGCTAACCATGCTCAAAGCGAAGGCTACATCAGGGCGAGTACAAGTCATAGCGTACATGATTGAGCCAACTGCAGAAGCGTATGGTACTCGGCTCATTTCTGCTATCTCAGCTTCGGTACTCGGACTTTGAGTCTTACTCAACTTGGCATTACCTTGTATCGGTAATTCTCCCTTCTTTGAGTTTTCCATACTAAAACGTTTTAGTACCTTCTCTAAGTAAGTATTCTGACTAATTCCAATTAGTCTCTTACTTCTTTCTCTTACTATCCTTATTCCCAAAATGTAAGAAGCCTCTCCGAGGTCCTTCATAGCGAAGCACTTCCCGAGCCAGGACTTAACTTCCTGCAAAGTCGGGATGTTGTTTCCTATGAGTAATATGTCATCGACATATAGAACGAGGAAGCTTACTATACTCCCACTGGCTTTGACATATACACAAGATTCGTCTTCGCTTTGTACAAATCCAAACTCTTTGACTTTCTCATCGAAGCAAAGATTCCATCTGCGAGACACTTGCTTAAGTCCATAAATGGACTTCTCAAGCTTACACACTCTATTCGGATGCTTCGGATCCACAAACCCCTCTGGCTGAGCCATGTAAACATCCTCAGCCAACTTTCCGTTAAGGAAAGCGGTCTTGACATCCATTTGCCAAATCTCATAATCATGAAATGCAGCAATTGCTAGCATCACTCTAATAGATTTAATCTTCGCAACTGGTGAGAAGTTCTCATCATAGTCAACTCCGGGAGTTTGAGTAAAGCCCTTCGCGACCAATCACGCCTTATATGTGTGTACGTTCTCATGCACGTCGGTCTTCTTTTTGAAGATCCATTTGCACCCAACGGTCTTACGTTCGGGCACATAATCAACCAAATTCCAAACTTGGTTATCGTACATGGATTGGATCTCGCTATCCATTGCCTCTTTCCATTTCGCAGACTCCGGGCCTGCCATGGCTTCCTTATAGCTATTAGGTTCATCAAGATTTACTAGTGTACCATCACTAATATACGTGTCCCCTTCGGTAGTAATATGAAAACCATAAAACTGGGGGTGAACTCTAACTCTATCGGAACGTCTGAGAGGTAAGGATTCGTCAATCGGTTCAACCGGAGTTTCCTCCTCGGGTTGAATGCCAGCGGTAGAGGTTCCTTCATCTATTGACTCTTGAATCTCTTCAAGTTCGATTTGCCTCCCACTGTCTCCTTGGCTTATGAGTTCTCGCTCTCGTAAAAATCCTCTCCTCGCAACAAAGACAACATTGTCTTTCGGTCTATAGAAGAGATATCCAAAGGATGTTTGCGGGTAGCCGATGTAAATACATCGCTCACTTCGAGGTTTAAGCTTGTCGTGAGTATCTCGTCTCACGAAAGCCTCGCAACCCCAAACCTTGATATGTGCCAACGAGGGAGCTTTCCCTGTCCACATCTCGTGAGGTGTTTTGGCAACCTTCTTAGTAGGGACTCGGTTAAGGATATGGGCGGCAGTCTCTAAGGCATACCCCCAAAAGAAGATAGGTAGTGAAGCACGACTCATCATAGAGCGAACCATATCCAATAAGGTTCGATTACGCCTTTCTGCCACACCATTCAACTGCGGTGTCCTAGGAGGCGTCAATTGCGAAACTATTCCACACTCCTTGAGATAATCGTGGAATTCAAGACTTAGGTACTCTCCTCCTCGATCGGATCGAAGCATCTTGATTTTCCTGCCCAATTCATTCTCCACTTCATTCTTGAACTCTTTGAACTTTTCAAAGGTGTCTAACTTTTGCTTGATTAAGTAGATATACCCATATCTACTATAGTCATCGGTAAAAGTCACATAGAAGCGGTTCCCATCCTTCATGGTTGATCTAAAGGGTCCACATACATCGGTATGTATTAGGTCCAATAGCCCCTCACCCCTTTCACAAGTACTCGTGAAGGGTGACTTAGTCATCTTTCCAAGTAAACAAGACCCGCATGTGTCATCTTCCCTAAGGTCGAATGACTCTAACACTCCATCCTTTTGGAGTTGTGCTATGCGTTTCTTGCTGACATGTCCAAGACGAAAATGCCACAAGGATGCTTTATCCATACTAGTGGAAGAATCAATATTCAAAACATCATTTCCTAAGTTATCAACAATCATAACAGTTTCATATATTCCATTACATGGTATAGCTTCAAAGTAAAAGACACCATTTAGATAAGCCAAAATAGAACCATTCTCATTATTAAAAGAAAATCTAAATCCTTGTCTATATAAACCATGAAATGAAATGATGTTTCTAGCCATTTCTGGCGAATAGCAACAATTGTTCAAATCTAAAACCAAACTATTCCTAAGCACTAAAGAATACACTCCAATCTTGGTCACAGGCGACGATCTTTTGTTCCCCATGATTAGATTGATCCTTCCTTGCTCTACATCCCTACTTCTTCTTAGTCCCTGCACATTAGAACAAATGTGATAACCACAACCGGTATCAAGAACCCAAGAAATAGCATGATTAGAATCGTTAGATTTGATTGTGTATATACCTGCGAAAGATGGCTTGATCTTTCCTTCTTTGATCGCTTGCAGGTAATCCGGGCAGCTTCTCTTCCAATGTCCTATCTTGTGGCAGTGGTGGCACTCTGCCTCCTTTGGGTTGGAGCAGGGCTTAGCGGAATCAACTTTGGTCCCACTAGAAGAGGCACCATCTCGGGCTTTCACCTTGCGATAGTTATTCGATGAAGCTTTCCTCTTCTTTCCCTTCCCTTGACCAATAGCCAAGACAGGAGCAGCGGACGGATTGGGAGTAGGTGCAACAGACTTGTCCTTGAAGTTGCTCTCAGCGACCCTCAAGAGACCTTGGAGTTTGCTTAGGGTGACCTCTTCTTTGTTCATGTGGTAGGTCATCCTAAATTGGTTGTACATCGGAGGCAAAGAGTGAAGCTCCATATCGATTGCCAAGTCTTCACCGAAGTCAACATTTAACTTGTGAAGGCGGTCGACATACCTTTGCATCTTTTGCAGGTGCACGGTAAGAGATTCTCCATGACCCATCTTAGCGGAGATCATGTTAGTGAAAATCTCGTAACGCTCTTGTCTCGCGTTTTGGTGGTATCTCTCCAACAAGTCTTGATGCATCTCGTATGGATACATGTCCTCGTAGGACTTTTGGAATTCGGAGTTCATGGTGGCGATCATGATGCAATGTACCTTCGTTTCATCTCGCTCATGAGTTTCAAAGGCGGTGATTTCTTCGGGAGTAGCAACTTCGGGGTTGATTTTCTCGAGCTTCTCATCGAGGACATACTCTTTATCCTCATAGCGAGCAATGGTGCGAATGTATCTTATCCATTCGCTAAAGTTCGTTCCATCGAAGGTGACCTTTTGGCAAAGGCTCATCAACGTGAAAGAACTAGCTGCAGCGTTGTTTGCGTTCGACACCTTCAATTAGAAAAAGGACAAAGATAAATTAGAATAATAATCCCTAATTATCACCTAATAAGAAAATTAGGGCTAGGATCCAACAATAACATTTACATACTAGAAAAGGGATGTCGTAATCTAACATGCAAATAAATTGAAGGTAAGTGAATGACGATTCACTAATTCTCCATTACAAAACTTAAACTATTAGTCCTAAGTGTTTTTGAGAATTCCTAGGTTCGGATGAGATTCATTGAAACTATTCAATGGCATGTTTAAATCTCGATATGCCCCTCTCGTTTGTGACTGGGATGCCAAGGATCACAAAGCGGGTGTGAATTACCATGCAAATTCACATGGTGCCTTCATTGTAACGATCACCTATTCGATGTGCCGGTAAACCACACACGCTCCATCGAACTATGATAAACAATGAATCACCCTTTGCCACCTTCGCTTAGAACCAATTAGTGTGCCGGTAAACCACACATGCTCCACTAACTTCTTAGCAAGGTGCAAAGTGTAATTTCATGGGATTGCATCAATTCACTTTTCCTAAAGTAACTAAGATTGGGAAATTTTTAAAACGTGTAGTTACTTTGTATTTCTTATTATACTTTTAATGAGAAGATGAGGTTTCCCTATCCTACCCGTTCGGCTAACGACCCTCCACCAATCAAGCAAGCGGTGGGTGTGAGTGTACACCCATTAAGCGCCATTTTATAGGCCGCAACCTTATACCCACCTTATAGATCGGCTTCGTGAATGATGCCTACTAACGGTAAGACTAACATTTAGTTATACATATATATATTATTCTAGTAATATCATATTAGTATAGGGTTGTATTTTAAAACCTTTTAAAATCTAGGGTTTGAAATTTAAGTTGTCTAAATTAAAACTTTTAATCACAAATATAAATTTCAAAACTTTAAGGTAGGTTTTAAACATTTAAAACATGAAGGATCAAATAACAAATAATTCCAATTAACAATTAATATCCTAATTATCTTTATTTGATTTATCCAAGACTTCTTTTAAGATAATTATCAAAATAATTAATCATTTATCACATAAGGAAATTAAATATTTTATTAGATGATAAATATCTTTAATTAGATCAAAATTATAGTCATATATATCAAAAAAACGGATTAGGGTTGATCTAATATGATTAAGGTAAGTTTCCATAAGATAAACATGAAAAAATCCCGGTTTTGCCTAATCCAGACGCCCGGACTCGCCGAGTACAGGCCTACTCGCCGAGTCCACTTTGGAACTCGCCGAGTCCATGACTCATAAACCCAAAATCAAATTTTGCAGGTTTTTTTCAGTTAATCAAGCAACAATTTAAAGAAAACGAAGCTAGGCTCTGATACCACTGATGGGTTTTAGCCATAAGAACTTTCCTATGTGCGCATGCAAAACCCTAATCCTTGGATCTAGGCTTTCTAATTAAACATGCTTTGAATCCAAGACTTCTAATGGCTAATTAGGTTAAATAACAACATTGAAATAGATCTAGAATCATACCTTTGGATTCCTTGTTGATCTTGTTGTCTTGGAGCTTCTAGAGTCACAAATATCACTCCTCTAATGGCTTACAAACACCAATAGCAAGCAAGATGATTTAGTAGAGAGGAGAGGGGAGGAATTCGGCCAGAGTATCTCTACTTTAGATGGTGTATCGAATTCCCTCACCCCTAGGGTCTATTTATACTTGTAGACTCCTTAAGGGTTACAACCTAAACCCTAATTGGATAATCTTCTCTTAAGGCTATCCAAATCCATTCCATAGATAAGCCTTTGGACGATTTTAGCTATCCTATATCTCATAGAATTCGTCCAAAGCATATCCCAATGGATTTATAGTCTAAAGTTTAACTATCAAACAATTGACAGTTTATACCCCTTTATTTAATTAATCTCTTTAAGTCACCAAATTAATTCCAATTAATCTATGACTTATATTAATCAAATAACCATATATTATTTACTCTCTCTTAACAAATCATCCATCAAGTTGCTATGGTGAAGGCAACCCAAAAGGACCATGCACAACCGGATCAAATACTTGCCTAATATAGTTGCAGCCTTAGACACTATTCCAACAAGTTGATGTGTGATAAATAGATGAGAGGCCTCGATGTTGTTTTTTATGTAGTTGATGTGTCTCATCTGTTGACGTTGGGTAGAACATCGGTAGATAGTTGATGTGTCTCATCTGTTGTTTGGAATATGTATTGAATGAGAATGTTATACAGGTTTTAAACTATGTATAAGAATAGATATTTTTATCTATTAATATGTTGGGTAGAACATGGGTAGATAGTTGATGTGTGATAAACAGATGAGAGGCCTCGATGTTGTTTTTTATTTAGTCATCTAGCGGAGTTTAAATGACGACCACAAACTTTTCTAGACAGTCATGTGGAACGCTAGCAGGCTCGCCACCTGTAGGTGTTAATGAATTTGGGTGTTCATTCGTTGTACTCCATTCCCCTCATGGTTGCCTTATTTGACATATATTGCTAGGAAACCCCCGAATGCATGTGTTGTTGCCCCGATGAAATATGCTTAGACTAGGTCCCTTGTGTTAGTTATCTTAGGGACGTAAAGCGAGAATAACGCGAATGTGTAATTGGGTTATTTTTGGTTGATGAAATTAAATTAATTTTTTATTGTGGGTTGAAAACCCTATATGCTCAACAGGCTCACAAGCTTGACCCACTCAGTTTCTTTGTATTACAGGTAGTGGCGCCAGAGCATAAGTTGGATGATCTGTCAGGATATTTTGGATTATAGACCTGTTGTTGTAAATAACTGTTGTAAGGTCTGTATTGAAATGCTTATGCTTTTGGTTTGTTTATCGGAACATGACATCCCAAGTATTGTAATATAATGAAAAATACATTTCTTTAAGAAATGCTTTGGTAAATCTTATTTTTATCATATTTCGTTTTGGGAACAAATTCCGCAACTGTTTTAATCAGAGGATTACTCTGAAATTATTTTAAAAGCATAAATTAAACCGGTCTTTTCTGGCCGTGATTTTGGGGATGTCACAATCAAATAGTTGAAATAGTAAATCAGATTTACAATGTGAATGTTAAAACTAAAATATTTACAGTTCAGATTGAAAGTGTGAATCTAACAGATCGGGGTGTTTTTTTAATCGATATTGATATTTATTAATAGTGGATAAAAATTTAAGATTTTTTGTATATTAAGTATTTTTGGGATAAAAATAAACCGAAATACTGAAAATGAACGAAGTGGGTTTTTTTTTGAAAAATATACTTTTTATATATAAATATGGATCTCTTTGGAAAAAAATGAAATATAATGAACAATGATATATATTTTGTTTTTTTTCAATAAAAAACATGGCTTAAAAAAATTTACACAAAAAATGGAGGTGAGTTTTGTTGTATAATCCAATGTATATGCATCTAATGTATAAATCTACAACCATTCCCATGGCCGTTGATCATTATGATTTTCGACGCTCATGATTGGTTTATTGGTTTCAATTAAACCATATATATATATATATATATATATATATATATATATATATATATATATATATATATATATATATATATATATATATAGAGAGAGAGAGAGAGAGAGAGCCTAGACTTATGTGCCTCCTCCATCAGAACCTGATGCACACTACCCCAATATAGAACCCAAACCCGTCGATACAAAGTCAACAATCCATGGCTATCATAATCGAAGGATGCCACCTGAACCACAATACATTCACTTTGGAGTAATCGCGATCATCCTCATACATATGTCTTTGATCGGAGTTGCGACCACCTTGCAGCTGAGAGCATTGACAACCAAATTGGCCTTCCTTGGGTGATAAAGGATCTCACAATCATAATCCTTCACCACATCCAACCACCGGTGCTGCCTCATATTCAAATTTGGCTGGTCCATCAGATACCTTAGGCTCTTGTGATCCGTGTAAATAGTACAACAGACCCCATAGAGGTAATGCCTCCAAATCTTGAGGGCCAAAACCACACCTCTAACTCAAAATCATGTGTTGGATAATTCGCCTCATAAGGCGTCAACTCCCTCGAAGCATAAGTGATAATGTAACCCCTCTGCATTAACACTTCCCCTAATCCTATGATCGATGCATCACAATAAACCACAAAATGCTTGACACCCTCCAGCAGGTTCAGAATCGGTGCCTCACACAACCGCTGTCTCAAGGTCTCAAAAGTTGTCTGCTGCTCAGGCCCCGATGAAATGTAACTGCCTTCTTTGTCAACTGGGTTAATGGAGCAACTATCTTGGAGAAGTCCTATATGAATTGCCGATAGTAACCCGCCAAACCAAGAAAACCCCAAATCTCATATGGAGACCTCAAAACCTCCCACTACATCACGACGTCGACCTTGGCTGGATCGACCATAATACCCTTCTAGTTGATAAGGAGCCCCATAAACTGCACCTCGCGCTACCGGAACTTGCACTTGGAGAACTTTGCGAAAAGTCTCTCTATCTCTCTCTCCTTAACATCTCCAACATTTCCCTCAAGTTCTCCTCATGTTGCTCCTGAGTCTTGGAATATCCCAATATGTCATCGATAAACACAATCACAGACCGGTCCAGTATCGTCCTGCACACGCGGTTCATGAGATCCATGAACGTGGCTGGAGCATTGGTGAGCCCAAAAAGCATCACCACAAACTCGTAATGACCATAACAAGTCCATAAAGTTGTCTCTTACACATCCTCATCCCCAACCCTCATCTGATGATAACCCGATCGCAAATCAATCTTGGAGAACCAAGATGCACCCTGAAGCTGGTCAAAAGATCATCAATCCTCGAGAGTGGATAACGGTTCTTCACTGTTACCTTATTCCGCTCCCGGTAGTCAATCCGCATATGATCAAACCCATCCTTCTTCTTCAAAAAAAGGATCGATACTCCCCAAGGAGAACTTCTCGGTCGAATGAATCCCTTGTCTAACAGCTCCTACAACTATGTAGACAACTCCTGCATCGTGGGACGAGCCAACTGATACGGTGCTTTAGCTATCGGAGCCGCACCAGGAACCAGATCAATCCTGAACTTGACCTGCTTCTCCGGAGGCACCCCAGGCAAACCCTTTGGAAACACATCGAGGTAATCCCGCATAATCGGAACATCATCCACGTTCACCTTATGTAACAATTGGAAAAATTGGTCAGAGTTCGGTGGTCAAACCACCACGAAACATTGTGTATTATTGACAAATTGTTTGTAATTTTATGTTTAATAACTATATTAAAAATGTTATATTCATAATTACCATTTAGAGCAACTGAAACTGTTTAAATCGTCTATCGTTGAAGATCCAATCGAAAATCACCAAAAAATTAATATGTAATTGCTAAAGCTTTATAAATTCGAATTTCATACGACAAATAGATAATCATGTAATCACTATATATAAACATATTTTTAGATAAATGTCATATATGATATTAAAAAGCCAAGTCTTGGCTTATCTTGCAATTTTGGCAAGTTCATAATCTATTAAATCTCGATTCATATAATTACATATTATATACATATACAAATATGACACGAGTTAGTATATGAATACATATGTATTTGACATGATTTATTATTTTCAAACAACACCCACATGCTTGGAATCTAATTGAAATATACTAATTACATGAATATGAATAATTTCTAACCACTACATCACTCAAAAATTTTATCAAACCACCCATCACACGTATATTTTCACAAACTCACTTATACACCACACACATGTACATGATACAAAAGAAGCTATTAATACATATCAATACATATCAAGCCTAGTAGCAATTCAACCAAATACATGAATAGATACATGCAATTGACTGGTTTTCTCACACAAAAAAGCATCCACATGTATGAATATAAACCCATAATACAATACATAATAAAATTCTAAAATTTGGGCAAAAAGGGTAACGTTTTGACCAAATTTGTAACAAAATTTAAAATCTGAGCTAAAAGTATAAATTTTGAACCAAATTGGTAATAAATTTTAAAATTCAAGGCCAAAAATATAATTTTTGAAAGTTGGATGACCTATTGACCGGATCAAAGAGTTAAATTGACTATGATTACCGGTATTTGTGACTTAGTTGAATAAAAAAATTATAAGAACTAAATCGACTATGAGACTAATATGTAGAAACTTTATTGTAGTTTTCCCAAGTTATTAATATATATCCAGCCTAATAGCAATTCAACCAAATACATGAATAGATACATGAAATTGACCAGTTTTCTAACAAAAAACATCCACATGTGTTGAATATAAACCCATAATAAAATACATTGTACTGTCAGGATCACACAAAAGTCTCAAAAAAATCTGCATTAGATCACAAATAGCTGAAACAAAATTATCTTACCCTCCATTGCACTCTTCCTTCTACAACAATTCACTCCATCCTCTCCATCTCTCTCTCTCTCTCTCTCTCAAGGTGGAAGAAGACACCACCGGAATTGGAGTTGTTTGACCATCAAAGGGGCAGAAACCCCCTTTTTCCAGTCGTGTGGCACCACCCAAACACCCTCCTGCTTCAGACATCGCAGCTTGCAAATACCCCTATGAGAATTCCTGAGCAACAACAGCCAAATATCCCCAATTGTTACACCTGGATTTCTTACTTCCCTGCAATCGAACAAACACCCAAAACAACCACCTGATTTTTGTTTCTTCTTTCCTTCACCACCCATTCAATGTTGCCTCCTCCCTTGTCAAGCAGTCAAACCCAAACACTGATCTAAACCTATAGATTAAACTGCATTAATTTACAGTCAAAATAAGAAGAAGAAGAGGAAGACGACCTGTAATATTCAAGAAAACCGCAAAACCCGAATACCTGCCCTTCTTCTCGTCAAACTCCACTGCAAACACCCCACCGATCGCAAACCCCATTGATCGACGACCGTTAATGCTCTTCATGACCGGCCAAAGACCGGATACCCCCTTTTCCCCTGGTTTTCCTTCTCTACTGTTCGCGTCGACCACAGAGCTCCGAGGGTCTCAAATTGCTGCTACCTCTGTTTACGGCCTCCGGACTCCCCATCGGACCTCCTCCCTTCGCACCTCACACAGCCAGCGATGAACGATCGAATCTTCGCTGCTTCTCCCTTCGTTCTTCAGTCTAGTTGAACCCCGAAGATGAACCTTCTCGCTGTCGATCGACGAAGTTGTGCCTACGAGCCTTCGTGTTTTCTACTCTCTCTGTGTTCGTCCATTGCCTTCGTTCCCATTCCTTGTCCATTGTCCCTTTAAAGACGATGCCTCTTTGTGATGTTGGAGCCTTTTTGATCGACTGTATCGGGACTTCAATCAGAAATCGGGTTTCGATTTTGACCCAGCCAAAAGTCAAGGGTAACTCAAAACTTGTATTTAAATTAAACAAAACTAACCCTCACTTGACAAAGCTTTATCAAATCAGTCACAATCCATAAACAATGATTCCATTTATTAAAAATCAACCCTTTATTTGGTTTTTTTTCTTACCAAAAAAGTCCTAACCATCTAATTAAATTACCAAAAAACTCATATACCTTAGCAAAGTTGCAAATAAGACCCCGATAGTACCAATTTATTACGAAATAGACCCGAAAGTATTTCAAGGTTCAAGAATTGTAGATTTGCGGTTTCTCACGTCAAACTTCTCAAAGAAACCGAATTCGAACGATTGCAAATCACGCTTCAAGGGTGAGTTTCTACGGCCCCCCTTTTACTGCTTTAAATTTGAGGGAGAATACATGCGTGTCGATTATAGTGTTGATAATTTTAAAATTTTATACACAAAATCGCAGCATACTTTATTAATTGCCAAAAACTTATTAAATAGCAATAAAAAAATTTATAAATCATTTATAAACAATACAAGTAAATTAGATTGCTAAAAGTTAGTATGTTTATTCGTTTTCGTGATTATTAATATGTATGTTAAGATATTATGAAATCAAAAGTATTAGTATATGCCGAAAGTACGTTGCTATATTTGATGGAAAGACAAAGATTACGAAAATATTAGTGTTCAAAAATCGGTCTATCCGACCGATTAATCGGTGCCTAAACGCTTGACAGTCTCCAACCTCCTACGAATAGTTGTTAGAGGGTTAGCTAGTCGTTTTTGGTCAATATCGGTCAAAGTCGGTCCTAATCAGACTAAATCAGACCAACTCGAACACCAAATCATACCAAAATCGGCTCAGCTGAGTCTAAAAGATCCAGTAGCTCAAAGGAGCCGGCTAGCCCAAAACGTTGTTGGGTTTGATTCTCAAAGGGGCTAGCTCCCCTTTTTATAGAGTAAGTTTTGCCTTCATCGATTATCCCCAAGCGATATGCTTGGAACTTTTAATTGTTTCATATCAATTCTTTGCGTCGTCTCTTTCTTCCCCACTTTGCATCTCGTTCTTCCCCACCTTTCTCTCTCGATCGAACAACCCCTGCCCAAATATAGAATATATACAGGTGCAACCTACCGTCGAGTCTTCTTTGTTATTTTCATCACTTGCTTTTAATGATTTGAGTGGTGAAATCCCTTCTGGAATTCGGGATATGGAGAAATTAAAATTGATTGATCTTGAAGCTAATTCGATTCACGGCAGGGAATCAATCGTTGTTCGTATTACATCTGATCATGTTGATTCATTCGTAACTTTTCTTGTTATCACTTATGTCGATCGTTTCCTGTAAACAAACATCAATATACCGGTAATGGTTACATACATTTACTTATATCAAAATTATCTTATGGAATCAACAATTTAGATTCACTTAATTTCAATCTGATCGATGCAGGTTGTTCTACGTGATAAAGGTTCTGGAGAAAATTTGAAGTTGTTCGTCTTCTGTTGGGTTTCAATCGCTTGCAAAAGACATTGTTCAGTCTTTTGTTGCGTTTCACTTCGTTTGTGGATCTCCCTCTGATTCACGATATGTTTTCGAACAAATAGAGAACTAGAATTTGTTGGAATAGTGTCTAAGGCTATAACTATATTCGGTGGTGCATGGTCCTTTTGGGTTGCCTTCACCATAGCAACTTGAAAGATGATTTATTAAGAGAGAGAGTAAATATTATAAGGAATAATATTTAGCTATTTGATTAATATAAGTCATAAATTAATTGGTATTAATTTGGTGACTTAAAGAGATTAATTAAATAAGAGGGTATAAACTGTCAATTGTTTGATAGTTAGACTTTAGACTATAAATCCATTAGGATGGACTTTGGACGGATTCTAAGAGCTTTAGGATAGCTCAAAATCGTCCATAGGGATATCTATGGAATGGATTTGGATAGCCTTAAGAGAAGATTATCCAATTAGGGTTTAGGGTGAAAACCTTAAGGAGTCTAAAGGTATAAATAGGCCCTTGGGATGTGGAATTCGTGTACAACCTTTCAGAACCTAAAGCAAGGAACCTCTGGTCGAATTCCATCCCCTCTCCTCTCTCCCAAATCATCTTGCTTGCTATTGGTGTTTGTAAGCCATTAGAGGAGTGACAATTGTGACTCTAGAAGCTCCAAGACAAGAAGATCAACAAGGAACTCAAAGGTATGATTCTAGATCTGTTTTAATGTTGTTGTTTAACCTAATTAGCCATTAGAAGTCTAGGATTCAAAAGCATGTTTATTAGAAAGCCTAGATCCAAGCAATAGGGTTTTGCATGCGCACATAGGAAAGTTCTTATGGCTAAAACCCAACAGAATTTGTATTAATGGAACTCAATAATCAATGGATAAACTAGAAACAATCTCTGTTATGAACCGATTCTTGTCTTTTCCTAGTTTCTTGTAACATGTCATATACCAAATAATTTCACCTTGCCTTACATGATCAAAGCTTGCATCGGAGCTCTGACTTTGATATGTGGACAGGTGGTTCACGGGATGGCTGTGAAGACAGGTTTGATCTCAGATGCTTTTGTGGGTAATGGGTTGGTTGCAATGTATGAGAAAATTGAACTTATTGAAGATGGAGTTAAGGTGTTCGACTTTATGCCTCTAAGAAACTTGATCAACCTTCTTAAACTTGCACATTTTCTTGTTATTGTCTCTAGGAAATATTAAGTGAAAGAAGTTGTCATAAGCTATCTAGAAGGAGTGATTGAAAAGCTCTGAGCTACAAAAGAGTTGTGTATAGATGGAAAGTGTTTGAGGAAATGCTTATGAGAATCAAACTTGTAACAAGCTTGCTAAGTGTTTGAGTAAATGCTTAAGAGAAGAAAGTTACAAATTGAAAAGAAAAATAAAATTGTGTATTAAATATTTATTATTTCTTAAATTTTTTAGTTATATTCTTAACATTAATGTTATATTTATTAATTTTTAATAAAAAAAATTTCATAATTAATGGTCCCCTATTAATCCTTTAACCCCAGTCTACCGCCGAGCTACCGTCGAACGATTTCTGCAGCCTTGGAAAATATATAATCAATAGTTTAAATTATTGAAATTTAATTTTAATACATACAAGTTATGTAAAATGAATGTAAATTTTATTAATATAATTTTATACCATAAGACTCCAGTCTTTATTTTTAAAAACGGCAAACTAAGTAATCTACTTCTAATTAACCACCTATGTCTCTACCAAGACTTGAACTCCCGACCTCTCATATGAGATGGTCACTCCATACCGCTAGGCCATTGGCCCTTTAGTCATAAGACTCCAGTCAATAACTAATCCTAACAGCAAATAACTATAGGGTTGTTATTTTGTATTAATCACCTAAATTATAAATGCCATGGTATTGTTGGTTTCATATTGGTTGAAACCTGAAAAATATTATCAAAACAGTTGTTATGTTGTCCAAATTTCGTTACAACAGATAATGAAATTTGAAAATGTGTTAAGTCCTAGGAATCTCAAATACCATAAGACTCCAATCAATAATTAATCCTAACACCAAATAACTATAGGTGTCGAATATCTTATAATGGGAAGTTACGATTAGGATGCCTAGACCTATTGTTAGGATCCATCATACCCACGGGACGTTCTATATAAGCTACGTTTATTTTGAAAGCTTTATGAGTTAGGATCATTTCGTAAGTTGCATGGACTATGTTTGTCACAATTCTAAGATCGTATATCTTAGTGGAAATTTCTCTGTGTCATAACCGTTAATTCGTATTGGAACGAGGAACGCCAGGTATAAGTTTCAGATTGGAAATTTCTCTGTGTCATAACCGTTAATTCGTATTGGAACGAGGAACGCCAGGTATAAGTTTCGGATCGCATGCTTATATAGGTTGACATCCCACCACCGGTTACTAGCTACAATCATCGGTTGACGAGTCGATTTTAGGCATTGGCGTTGCTACACGATAAAGTCCCCGAGGATGAGCAAACTTGGTTATGGATTTTCAGCACAAAAACTTGTAAGTGCTAGTGCAGAGGTGTTCGTCACAGTTCGTTTATGACCTCATCCTAGATCACGGGTTTGTCTTGTTACCGTATAGAATCGATATTGGGTTTTTATAGGGTTTTTATTTCAATTATCATAGTTGAATAAGACTATACGTAGTGGGATAGCTTGTGATTCAAAATGATAAGTGTCAATACCATAAATTAAATCATATGATACTTAATTAATATCATGTGACACGACTGGACGACGTTTATTAACTTACAATGAATAAGTTATTGATATAAACCCTTTTTTGTTACACGCAAACACAATACTTATGTGGGAAGATTTTGCCCCACTGGTTAAGTGTAGATTTCTAAATCAAGTAAGATAATATTTAACTAATACCACGACACGAATTTACAAAATCTATGAATTTTACATATAAGCTATATGAATGCCTGTGCAAGGTTTCAAGAGTAAATTCGGATATTTTATATTTTCACAAAGAGCGATATGGTTTTCTGTTACATAAATTGGTACTCAAAATCTTAATATAAAAAACCTTTTTGGTCATGAGAACAGTAAAGATTTATTATAAATTTGATTTACTTATATACTCTACAAATGGTTACTTTTTGTTTTGAGCAAACAATATCTTTAAATGAGTATAAATACACTTTTAAAACTCATTTTATTTTTATACTTTTGATTGAATGTCACATATTCCGAAAATCTGCAGAGAATCGTTACAGAAATACTTTTATTTATAAAAATATATTATGTCAAAACTTGTAGAACTCACCAACAATTTTTTTTTGACGTATCTTAATGGATGTATTCTCATGTTTTTTAGCAGGTTGGATGTCTTCACTCAAAGGATTCACCATCATTTTCATTATATCTTTGTAAACGCCATATAGTTAGCGTGTGTCACTAGTTAGCAAAAGGCATTATCAATGTAATTTATATTTAGATAATAATAGACAATTATATTTGTATTGGTCACTGTATGTTCACTAATTGTGATTAGTGATTTACGTCACGCACATTGGCGTTTCCGCCGGCAGCTTATGGTGTGACTGATTTTTATCAGAGCTATTGGCTATAGCGAACTTGTACCTTCTTAGGAAAGCATGACTATAGACTAGGGCTTAATCTTTTAGGTTAAGTATATTCCTTCACCCACAAATATAGGTTATACATATATACGTATGTAAACTCGAACCCTCGAATGCTTAAACAGCATAAGGTTTTTTATCAAACGCCTTAGCTAAGTTGGTTGTATGTGGGTCGAACCACAACAAGACATTGACCGGTCACCTATGTTTAATTATGGTTAGACCGGTACATATTATATACACATAAAAAAATAATGTCAGCTGTTGGTATATGAATTCATATGTATTTGACATGATTTATTAGTTTCAAACAACACCCACATGCTTGAAATCTAATGGAAACATACTGATTAGATGGATATGAATAATTTCTAACCACTACATGACTTAAAATTTCAATCAAACCACTCGTCACACATATATTTTCACAAACTCACTTATACAACACACACATGTACATGACACTAAAGAAGCTATTAATACATATCGATCCTAATAGCAATTCAACCAAATACATGAATAGTGACCAGTTTTCTCACACACAAAAACATCCACATGTATGAACATAAACCCATAATACAATACATTGTACTCTCAGATCACTCCATAATCTTTTGATACACAAAAGTCTCATAAAAATCTACATTAGATCACAAATAGCTGAAACAAAATTATCTTACCCTCCGTTGCACTCTTCCTTCTACAACAATTCACTCCATCCTCTCCATCTCTCTCTCTCTCTCTCTCTCTCTCTCTCTCTCTCTCAGGGTGGAAGAAGACACCACCGGAATTGGAGTTTTCCGACCATCAAAGGGGCAGAAACCCCCTTTTTCCTGTCGTGTGGCACCACCCAAACACCCTTCTGCTTCAGACATCGCAGCTTGCAAATACCCCTATGAGGATTCCTGAGCAACAGCAGCCAGACATCCCCGATTGTTACACCTTGATTTCTTACTTCCCTGCAATCGAACAAACCCCCAAAACAACCACCTGATTTTTGTTTCTTGTTTCCTTCACCACCCATTCAATGTTGCCTCCTCCCTTGTCAAGCAGTCAAACCCAAACACTGATCTAAACCTATAGATTAAATTGCATTAATTTACAGTCAAAATAAGAAGAAGAAGAGGAAGACGACCTGTAATATTTAAGCAAACCACAAAACCCGAATACCTGCCCTTCTTCTCGTCAAACACCCCACCGATCGCAAACCCCATTGATCGACGACCGTTAATGCTCTTCATGACCGGCCAAAGACCGGATACCCCCTTTTCCCCTGGTTTTCCTTCTCTACTGTTCGGGTCGACCACAGAGCTCCGAGGGTCTCAACTTGCTGCTACCTCTGTTTACGGCCTCCGGACTCCCCATCGGACCTCCTCCCTTCGCACCTCACACAGCCAGCGATGAACGATCGAACCTTCGTTGCTTCTCCCTTCGTTCTTCAGTCTTGTCGAACCCCGATGATGAACCCTCTAGCTGTCGATCGACGAGGTTATGCCTACGAGCCTTCGTGTTTTCCGCTCTCTCTGTGTTCGTCCATTGCCTTCGTTCCCGTTCCTTCTCCATTGTCCCTTTAAAGACGACACCCCTTTGTGATGTTGGAGCTTTTTGATCGACTGTATCGGGACTTCAATCGGAAATTGGGTTTTGATTTTGACCCAGCCAAAAGTCAAGGGTATCTCAAAACTTGTATTTAAATTAAACAAAACTAACCCTCACTTGACAAAACTTTATCAAATCAGTCACAAAACATAAACAATGATTCCATTTATTCAAAATCAACCCTTCATTTGCTATTTTTTCTTACCAAAAAAGTCCTAACCATCTAATTAAATTACCAAAAAACTCATACACCTTTCCAAAGTTGCAAATAAGACCCCGATAGTACTAATTTCTTACGAAATAGATCCGAAAGTATTTCAAAGTTCAAGAATTATATATTTGCGGTTTCTCACGTCAAACTTCTCAAAGAAACTGAATTCGAACGATTGCAAATCACGCTTCAAGGGTGACTTTCTACATCCCCCCCCCCCCCCCCACCCCTTTTTGCTGCTTTAAAATTTGAGGGAGAATACATGCGTGTCGATTAAAGTGTTGATAATTTTCAAATTTTATACACAAAATCGCAGCACACTTTATTAATTGCCAAAAACTTATTAAATAACAATCAAAAATGTTATAAATCATTTAAAAACAATACAAGTAAATTAGATTGCTAAAAGTTAATATGTTTATTCTTTTTCGTGATTATTAATATGTATATTAAGATATTATGAAATCAAAAATATTATTCGAGTATATGCCGAAAGTACATTGCTATATTTGATGGAAAGACAAAGATTACGAAAATATTAGTGTTCAAAAATCGGTCTATCCGGCCGATTAATCGGTGCCTAAACGCTTGGCGGTCTCCAACCGCCTACGAATAGGTGTTAGAGTGTTAGCTAGTCGTTTTTGGTCAATATCGGTCAAATTCCATCCTAATTGGATTAAATTAGACCAACTTGAACACCAAATCAGACCAAAAATCGGCTCAGCTGAGTCTAAAAGACCCACTAGCTCAAAGGAGTCGGCTAGCCCAAAGCTTTGTTGGGTTTGATTCTCAAAGGGGCTAGCTCCCCTTTTTATAGAGTAAGTTTTGCCTTCATCGATTATCCCCAAGCTATGTGGGTTAAACTTTTAATTGTTTCATATCAATTCTTTGCGTCTCTTTCTTCCCCGCCTTTCTCTCTCGATCGAACAACCCTGCTCAAATGTTGAATATATACGTGTGCGACCTACTGCCGAGCCTTCTTCGATATTTTCATCACTTGATTTTAATGATTTGAGTGGTGAAATCCCTTCTGGAATTCGGGATATGGAGAAATTAAAATTGATTGATCTTGAAGCTAATTCGATTCACGGCAGGGAATCAATCGCCATTCGTATTACATCTGATCATGTTGATTCATGCATAACTTTTCTTGCTATCACTTATGTCGATCGTTTCCTGTAAACCAACATCAATATACCGGTAATGGTTACATATATTTACTTATATCAAAATTATCTTATGGAATTAACAATTTAGATTCACGTAATTTCAATCTGATCGATGCAGGTGGTTCTACGTAATAAAGGTTTTGGTGAAAATTTGAAGTTGTTCGTCTTCTGTTGGGTTTCAATCGCTTGCAAAAGACATTGTTCAGCCTTCTGTTGTGTTTCACTCCGTTTGTGGATCTCCCTCTGATTCACGATATGTTTTCGAACAAATAGAGAACTAGAATTTGTATCAATGGAACGCAATAATCAACGGATAAACTATAAACAATCTCTGTTATGAACCGGTTCTTGTCTTTTCCTAGTTTCTTGTAACATGTCATATACCAGATAATTTCACCTTGCCTTGCATGTTCAAGCTTGCGACGGAGCTCTGAATTTGATATGTGGACAGGTGGTTCACGGGATGGCTGTGAAGAGAGGTTTGATCTCAGATGCTTTTGTGGGTAATAGGTTAGTTGCAATGTATGAGAAAATTGAACTTATTGGAAATGAAGTTAATGTTGGATAAGGTGTCTAAGTCCATAACTATTTCTGGTATGTACTTGACCCGACCCGGCATGGTCCATTTGGGTTGCATGGCACCATGCAATTGGATAGACTAAATGAGAGAAATAACACTTGGAGATTATTAATATATTATAAGTTCTAATATATTAATAATATTATTTGATTAGTTTGATCAAGAATTAATTTAGAATTAATTAAGTGATCAAAAGATAACTAATTAAATATATGGGTTGATTATGTAAATCATCCATATCTTGTATAGTGGGCTAAAAGGCTCCATGGACCATCAAGTTGGGTTCCACCCATAGGATGCTCCATGGATGCTCCATGGGAGTTACAAACCCATGGGTCATGGAAATCAAGAGTCATGACACATTAGGGTTTAACCCTAGATGTGTCAACACTATATAAGTAACATATTCTCTACCCAAAATTGGCTACACTAAGAATCAAGAGAGCTTGGCCGATTTTGAGAAGTGAGTATTCTCTCATAAGTTCTTCCAAGAGCATTTGGTGTTGTGTGAAGCATTTGAGGCATCACACTTGGGGTGCTAGGCTCACAAGGTTTCAAGGAACACAAACAACAACAAGGTAAGTTATTCTATCTATACTTTATGTTAAAATTGTTCCCCATGTATGCTAGATAGGAATATAACCTTGGAATTCAACTTTGTATGACAATTAGACAAACATAGATCCAAGGTTATTAGGGTTGCATGTACACCGAGGAAGTGTTAGAATGCTCAAAACCCATCAGTTAAGGTGTTCGACTTTATGCCTCTAAGAAACTTGATCAGCCTTCTTAAACATGCACATTTTGTTGTTATAGTCTCTAGGAAATATTAAGTGAAAGAAGTTGTCATAAGCTATTTAGAAGGAGTGATTGAAAAACTCTGAGCTACAAAAGACTTGCGTATAGATGGAAAATGTTTGAGGAAATGCTTATGAGAATCAAACTTGTAACAAGCTTGCTAAGTGTTTGAGTAAATGCTTAAGAGAAGAAAGTTACACATTGAAAAGAAAAATACATTGTGTATTAAATATTTATTATTTCTTAAATTTTTTAGCTATATTCTTAACATTAATGTTATATTTATTAATTTTTTATAAAAAAATTTTAATAATTAATGGTCCCCTATTAACCCTTTTTACCCCAGTCCACCGTTGAACGATTTCTGCAGCCTTTGAAAATATATAATCAATACATTAAATTATTGAAATTTAATTTTAATATATACAAGTTATGTAAAATGAATGTAAAATTTATTAATATAATTTTACACCATAAGACTCCATTCTTTTTTTTAAAAACGGCAAACTAACTAATCTACTCCTAATTAACAACCTATGTCTCCACCGAGACTTGAACTCCCAACCTCTCATATGAGATGGTCACTACATACCGCTAGGCGATTGACCCTTTAGTCATAAGACTCCAGTCAATAACTAATCCTAACACCAAATAACTTTAGGATTGTTATTTTGTATTAATCACCTAAATTATAAATGTCATGGTATTGTTGGTTTCACATTGGTTGAAACCTGGAAAATATTATCAAAACAGTTGTTATGTTGTCCAAATTTCGTTACGACAGATAATGAAATTTGAAAATGTGTTAAGTCCTAGGAATCTCAAATACCATAAGACTCCAATCAATAATTAATCCTAACACCAAATAACTATAGGTGTCCAATATCTTATAATGGGAAGTTAGGATTACGATGCCTAGACCTATTGTTAAGATCCATCATACCCACGGGACGTTCTATATAACCGTTAATTCGTATTGGAACGGGGAACGCCAGGTATAAGTTTCGGATTGGAAATTTCTCTGTGTGATAACCGTTAGTTTGTATTGGAACGAGGAACGCCAGGTATAAGTTTCGGATCGCATGCTTATATAGGTTGACATCCCGCCACCGGTTACTAGCTACAACCACCGGTTGACGAGTCGAGTTTAGGCGTTGGCGTTGCTACACGATAAAGTCCCCAAGGATGAGCATACTTGGGTATGGATTTTCAGCACAAAAACTTGTAAGTGCTAGTGCAGAGGTGTTCGTCACAGTTCGTTTATGACCTCATCATAGATCACGGGTTTGTCTTGTTACCGTATAGAATCGATATTGGGTTTTTATGGGGTTTTTATTTCAATTATCATAGTTGAATGAGACTATACGTAGTGGGATAACTTGTGATTCAAAACGATAAGTGTCAATACCAGAAATTAAATGATATGATACTTAATTAATATAATGTGACATGACTGGACGAGGTTTATTAACTTACAATGAATAACTTATTTATATAAACCCTTTTTTGTTACACGCAAACACAATACTTATGTGGGAAGAGTTTGCCCCACTGGTTAAGTGTAGATTTCAAAATCAAGTAAGGTAATATTTAACTAATACCACGACACGAATTTACAAAATCTATGTATTTTATATATATGCTATAGCATGTGCAAGGTTTCCAGAGTAAATTCAGATATTTTATATTTTCACAAAGAGCGATATGGTTTTCTGTTACATAAATTGGTACTCAAAATCTTAGTATAAAAAACCTTTTTGGTCATGAGAACAGGAAAGATTTATTATAAATTTGATTTACTTATATACTCTACAAATGGTTACTTTTTGTTTTGAGCAAACAATATTTTTAAATGAGTATAAATACACTTTTAAAACTCATTTTATTTTTATACTTTTGATTGAATGTCACATATTCCGAAAACCTGCAGAGAATCGTTACAAAAACACTTTTGGTTATAAAAATATATTATATCAAAACTTGTAGAACTCACCAACAATTTTTTTTGACGTATCTTAATGCATGTATTCTCAAGTTTTTTAGCAGGTTGGATGTCTTCACTCAAAGGATTCACCGTCATTTTCATTATATCTTTGTAAACGCCATATTGTTAGCGTGTGTCACTAGTTAGCAAAAGACATTATCAATGTAATTTATATTTAGATAATAATAGATTATTATATTTGTATTGGTCACTGTATGTTCACTAATTGTGATTACAGATTTACGTCGCGCACATTGGCGTTTCCGCCGGCAGCTTATTGTGTGACAGATTGTTCAGAGCTATTGGCTATAGCGAACTTGTACCTTCTTAGGAAAGCATGACTATAGCCTACGGCTTAATCTTTTAGGTTAAGTATATTTCTTAACCCACAAATATAGGTTATACATATATACGTATATAAACTCGAACCCCCGAATGCTTAAACAGCGCAAGGTTTTTTGTCAAACGCCTAAGCTAAGTTGGTTGTATGTGGGTCGAACCACAACCAGACATTGACTGGTCATCTATGTTTAATTATGGTTAGACCGGTACATATTATATACATATAAAAAATTATGTCAGGTGTTGGTATATGAATGCATATGTATTTGACATGATTTATTAGTTTCAAACAACACCCACATGCTTGAAATCTAATGGAAACATACTGATTAGATGGATATGAATAATTTCTAACCACTACATGACTTAAAATTTCAATCAAACCACTCGTCACACCTATATTTTCACAAACTCACTTATACAACACACATGTACATGACACTAAAGAAGCTATTAATACATATCAATCCTAATAGCAATTCAACCAAATACATGAATAGATACATCATATTGACCAGTTTTCTCACACACAAAAACATCCACATGTATGAACATAAACCCATAATAAAATACATTGTACTCTCAGGATCACTCCTAAATCTTTTGATAGACAAAAGTCTCATAAAAATCTACATTAGATCACAAATAGCTGATACAAAATTATCTAACCCTCCCTTGCACTCTTCCTTCTACAACAATTCACTCCATCCTCTCCATCTCTCTCTCTCTCTCTCTCTCTCTCTCTGGGTGGAAGAAGACATCACCGGAATTGGAGTTTTTTGACCATCAAAGGGGCAGAAACCCCCTTTTTCCTGTCGTGTGGCACCACCCAAACACCCTCCTGCTTTAGACATCGCAGCTTGCAAATACCCCTATGAGAATTCCTGAGCAACAGCAGCCAGACATCCCCGATTGTTACACCTTGATTTCTTACTTCCCTGCAATCGAAGCCTATAGATTAAACTGCATTGATTTCATACTTCCCTGCAATCAAACCCCCAAAACAACCACCTGATTTTTGTTTCTTCTTTCCTTCACCACCCATTCAATGTTGCCTCCTCCCTTGTTAAGCAGTCAAACCCAAACACTGATCTAAACCTATAGATTAAACTGCATTAATTTACAGTCAAAATAAGAAGAAGAAGAGGAAGACGACCTGTAATATTCAGGCAAACCGCAAAACCCGAATACCTGCCCTTCTTCTCGTCAAACTCCACTGCAAACACCCCACCGATCGCAAACCCCATTGATCGACGACCGTTAATGCTCTTCATGACCGGCCAAAGACCGGATACCCCCTTTTCCCCTGATTTTCCTTCTCTACTGTTCGCGTCCACCAAAGAGCTCCGAGGGTCTCAACTTGCTGCTACCTCTGTTTACGGCCTCCGGACTCCCCATCGGACCTTCTCCTTCGCACCTCACACAGCCAGCGATGAACGATCGAACCTTCGTTGCTTCTCCCTTCGTTCTTCAGTCTAGTCGAACCCCGAACATGAACCTTCTCGCTGTCGATCGACGAAGTTGTGCCTACGAGCCTTCGTGTTTTCCGCTCTCTCTGTGTTCGTCCATTGCCTTCGTTCCCGTTCCTTCTCCATTGTCCCTTTAAAGACGACGCCCCTTTGTGATGTTGGAGCTTTTTGATCGACTGGATCGGCGCTTCAATCAGAAATTGGGTGTCGATTTTGACCTAACCAAAAGTCAAGGGTATCTCCAAACTTGTATTTAAATTAAACAAAACTAACCCTCACTTGACAAAGCTTTATCAAATCAGTCACAATCCATAAACAATGATTCCATTTATTCAAAATCAACCCTTCATTTGGTATTTTTTTCTTACCAAAAAAGTCCTAACCATCTAATTAAATTACGAAAAAACTCATATACTTTAGCAAAGTTACAAATAAGACCCCGATAGTACCAATTTAATACGAAATAGACCCGAAAGTATTTCAAAGTTCAAGAATTGTAGATTTGCGGTTTCTCACGTCAAACTTTTCAAAGAAACCGAATCCGAACGATTGCAAATCACTCTTCAAGGGTGAGTTTCTACGGCCCCCTTTTTACTGCTTTAAAAATTGAGGGAGAATACATGCGTGTCGATTATAGTGTTGATAATTTTCAAATTTTATACACTAAATCGCAACATACTTTATTAATTGCCAAAAACTTATTAAATAGCAATCAAAAATTTTATAACTCATTTATAAACAATACAAGTAAATTTGATTGCTAAAAGTTTGTATGTTTATTCTTTTTCGTGATTATTAATATGTATATTAAGATATTATGAAATCAAAAGTATTATTCGAGTATATACCGAAAGTACGTTGCTATATTTGATGGAAAGACAAAGATTACGAAAATATTAGTATTTAAAAATCGGTCTATCTTGCCGATTAATCGGTGCCTAAACGCTTGGCAGTCTCCAACCGCCTACGAATAAGTGTTAGAGGGTTAGCTAGTCGTTTTTGGTCAATATCGGTCAAAGTCAGTCCTAATCGGACTAAATCATACCAACTCGAACACCAAATCAGACAAAAATCGGCTCAAATGAGTCTAAAAGACCCACTAGCTCAAAGGAGTTGGCTAGCCCAAAACTTTGTTGGGTTTGATTCTCAAAGGGGCTAGCTCCCCTTTTTATAGAGTATTATTTGCCTTCATCGATTATCCCCAAGCGATGTGGGTTGAACTTTTAACTGTTTCATATCAATTCTTTGCGTCTCTTTCTTCCCCACTTTGCATCTTGTTCTTCCCCACCTTTATCTCTCGATCGAACAACCCTTGCTCAAATGTTGAATATATACAGGTGCAACCTACCACCGAGCCTTCTTCGATATTTTCATCACTTGCTTTTAATGATTTGAGTGGTGAAATCCCTTCTGGAGTTCAGGATATGGAGAAATTAAAATTGATTGATCTTGAAGCTAATTCGATTCACGGCGGGGAATCAATCGTCGTTCGTATTACATCTGATCATGTTGATTCATTCGTAACTTTTCTTGCTATCACTTATGTCGATCGTTTCCTGTAAACAAACATCAATATACCGATAATGGTTACATATATTTACTTATATCAAAATTATCTTATGGAATCAACAATTTAGATTCACTTAATTTCAATCTGATCGATGCAGGTGGTTCTACGTGATAAAGGTTTTGGAGAAAATTTGAAGTTGTTCTTCTTCCGTTGGGTTTCAATCGCTTGCAAAAGACATTGTTCAGTCTTCTATTGCGTTTCACTCCGTTTGTGGATCTCCCTCTGATTCACGATATGTTTTCGAACAAATAGAGAACTAGAATTTGTATCAATGGAACGCAATAATCAATGGATAAACTATAAACAATCTCTATTATGAACCGAGTCTTGTCTTTTCCTAGTTTCTTGTAACATGTCATATATCTGATAATTTCACCTTGCCTTGCATGATCAAAGCTTGCGTCGGAGCTCTGAATTTGATATCTGGACAGGTGGTTCACGAGATGGCTGTGAAGACAAGTTTGATCTCAGATGCTTTTGTGGGTAATGGGTTGGTTGCAATATATGAGAAAATTGAACTTATTGAAGATGAAGTTAAGGTGTTCGACTTTATGCCTCTAAGAAACTTGATCAACTTTCTTAAACCTGCACATTTTGTTGTTATAGTCTCTAGGAAATATTTTGTTGTTATGTTCCTATTATATATATTTCAAATATCTTGAACATTCGTGCATTCGCTAATCTTTTCGAATTCGGCTTCGGTATTCCATAAGTCAATCTCATTTTATTATGAACCGTCCGACTTTTGTTTGAATCATCTATGTATAAAAGAAGGGCATTTACACCTTTAAGGACAATGGCATTACCGAGTAGAACTACTAGACAAAAATCATAAGCTTTGACCTTTCTTATGCTACGACTTGAGAATAACCATAGAAGGTGCTCATGGAAGTGAGATACAAAAATTAGCACAAACACTAGTTAAATTAAAAGCTTGTTATGAAGATGGTGAAACTGCCCAAGATTGAAGAGTCAAGAGGTGACAACTCGATTCAGAGAAATCGTGATCGGAATAATGAAGGATATCCAAGAAACATCAGTACCGGTGCGTTTACCATGTACATGTCAGCGAAAGTCCAATGTCGTTGTCTATATGACACCGTTTTGTTTGCGTCATGTCAGGTCCTATACGATCCCCCTTTTAAATGATAAAGTAACCATGAACATCGATCTTTATTTATAGACTTTATGCCAATCCCGAGCGGAAGCTTCGACATTATCATAGGTATGAATCGACTACCTCCCCATTGCGTCTAGATCCGTACTACAAGAAAGTTGTACGACCAAATCTACTTATGAGAAAGATATGGTCATTTATGATGGCAAGTATGAGAAAAACCTTAAGATTCCCTCCTACCCTAAAAATCAAACGATGGACTGTTGTGAACTTCTTGGCTCACCATGATTTAATCAAACGTGAAGAATTTAATCAAGTTTGAAGGATTTGATCAAATGTGGAAGTATAAGTGAAGACTTCTTCCCATGAAATGAACACTAGAATTTTAACAACAAAAGAGTTTATGCTGGCTACTACCAGTGATCTACCAGGAACTTCTTTATGGTAGCCCAACTGTCAACTATGTTAACACCAAAAGGAAACAAAGTCCAACCGGAAAGATAAGCAAGAGATTGTATCCATAAGTTGGAACAACTATGGTGTAACGCACTAATCCTACCTTACTGAAAGAACTGGAAAACTTGTTCGTACACAACGACATGTACATAATGGATTGAGTTGCACATAGGTGAATTGAGAGGAGGTTTGCCAATGCTTTTGGTTGAATGACATAAATTAGAAATTTGTTTTCATCATGATGTGTGAGATTCGATAACATTGTAATAAGATTTTCATGGTAGCAAATGTCTTGAGCTGAAAAGAACATACCAAACCCTATTGAGTACAAGTATTATTTATGACCGTCCATTCAAACTTACATATACCCGTTCGAAAAGTTTTACTTGAGATTCTAAGAGATAAAAGCTTCGCAAATGAAGCTCTGTGAGGACTGGATAAACATGTTAAGCTCAGGGATGACGGGACGCGATACTTTATGAACCAAATATGTAACCCTAAGTATAGTGAACACGTGAGCATAGTTTTGAATAAATCTCACAGGTTAAAGTGTCCCATTCATCCAGGCTTTGACCTAATGTGCTTAGATTTGAAAGAATTGAAGTGATGAACATGCATGAAAGTGGAGATTACCATTTGAAGCCTTATATGGGCGAGGGTGTTGTCACACCCGAAAACCAGAGGCGGAAACATTTTCGAGGTGGACTCCACGTTGAGTATCAAATCCAATGCACATAGTAATCAAAGTAAACAACCATTACATTACATATATTTGAAAGTTTACAATTGTTTCAAAAGTAAAGTATTCCAAGTGTTATACATAGGTATATATGAACAAAAGATAAGATGAGATCTTCTACGCACTCCGTCTTCACCAAAAGAGATCACCGGGTACCTGTCTAACGCAGACCTGAGAATACAAGCAGTTTGAAAATCAGCATAAAGCTGGTGAGTTCATAAGATGTTTGTTTTCTGAATATGTACCAGTTTCCTTTAGTTTTCCGAAAAGGTTTGTGATCCAAGAAAATCCCATATTTTTCTTATGTAAAGTTAGTTTAGTTATCACTTGTTACCAATTCGTTTATGTGTTGTATTTTACCCCAGGAAAATCCCATATTTTCCTAAATGTAAGACCGGTTGCATATTACAGAGTATAGTTTAATACATAAAACTATATATTGAGAATCATGGGATTATTATCCCGAACTAGATATAAGTTAGTTTGATATACGTGAACTATAGATGGAAAGTAGTTTGAAAACCATGGGACTCACATCCCGTACTAAGTACATGACAGTTTAATATACATGGAAATATAGATTGAAAACCATGGAACTACTGTCCCATACTAGATACAATATAGTTTGATAATCATGGAAACATGAATTGAAAAACATGGGACTACCATCCCGAATTAGATATAGATTCAAAACCATGGGACTATCATCCCGTATTAGATATAGTATAGTTTGATATTCAAAGAAATATAGATTGAAAACCATGGGACTACCATCCCATAGTAGATACAGTATAGTTTGATATGTTGGAATAGTGTCTAAGGCTATAACTATATTCGGTGGTGCATGGTCCTTTTGGGTTGCCTTCACCATAGCAACTTGAAGGATGATTTGTTAAGAGAGAGTAAATATTATAAGGAATAATATTTGGCTATTTGATTAATATAGGTCATAAATTAATTGGTATTAATTTGGTGACTTAAAGAGATTAATTAAATAAGAGGGTATAAACTGTCAATTGTTTGATAGTTAGACTTTAGACTATAAATCCATTAGGATGGACTTTGGACGGATTCTAAGAGCTTTAGGATAGCTCAAAATCGTCCATAAGGATATCTATGGAATGCATTTGGATAGCCTTAAGAGAAGATTATCCAATTAGGGTTTAGGGTGAAACCCTTAAGGAGTCTAAAGGTATAAATAGGCCCTTGGGATGTGGAATTCGTGTACAACCTTTCAGAACCTAAAGCAAGGAACCTCTGGTCGAATTCCATCCCCTCTCCTCTCTCCTAAATCATCTTGCTTGCTATTGGTGTTTGTAAGCCATTAGAGGAGTGATAATTGTGACTCTAGAAGTTCCAAGACAAGAAGATCAACAAGGAACGCAAAGGTATGATTCTAGATCTGTTTTAATGTTGTTGTTTAAACTAATTAGCTATTAGAAGTCTTGGATTCAAAAGCATGTTTATTAGAAAGCCTAGATCCAAGCAATAGGGTTTTGCATGCGCACATAGGAAAGTTCTTATGGTTAAAACCCAACAGTGGTATCAGAGCTTAGATTGGTTTTCTACAAATTGTTGCTTGAATAACTGAAACAAACCTGCAAAATTCGATTTTTTGGGTTTTGAGTCACTGACTCGTCGAGTTCCAAGGTGGACTCGTCGAGTAGGCCTGACTCGTCGAGTCCTCTTGTGCACTCGGCGAGTCCAAGTGTAACAGCTCAAATTTTCAAATAAATTTTTCATTTAAATTAAAACATCATTATTCGACAAAAGAATTTATTCCAAGTTTATTGCAAAAATATAAATAACGAATCCCCAAGATCTTCAACAATGGCAGTGTGTACGTGTCACGCCGGCGCCTTCCCACGGTCATCACTAGTACCTGAAAAAAAAACATAAACACAACTAGTAAGCATAAATGCTTAGTGAGTTCCCCAGTATACGACTTACCCACATACACCTTCCGGCCCGGACCTTTCGATCCACATAACATTGCCTTCCGGCCCGTAACATAATCGCCTTCCGGCCCATAACATATCGCCTTCCGGCCCGTATTATATTGCCTTCCGGCCCATAGTATTTTTCCTTCCGGCCCATAATAGTATAAAACATAACACATATAACATATCACACATAACACATAAGTCATACATCATACCGTCCTTTCTATCACATAAAGTCTCGCCTTCCGGCCCGTATAAGCATACATCACATATAAAGCATCTACCTCTCTAGACATAGCATAAATATAACACATACGACCTTCCGGTCACGCAGTCAAACCCTTCCGGGTGAAGTATAGTGAGAAGACTCACCTCGTAGTATGCAGGCTATAAACCCTTCGAGCCACTCGCACTCGATCCTCTAATCTGCAGGCTCCCTATAATACCACATACCTTTATTAATGATCTTATCAAACAAGACAACTGACCCTACTAAATTACATACAGGTCAACGGTCAACTTGACCGGACTCGTCGAGTGCAAAGGCAACTCGGCGAGTCTAGACACCCCGACTCCACTCGCCGAGTCTAAGGAACGACTCGACGAGTCCCAGTAAGTCTTCAAGCTACTCGCCGAGTCTGAAGAACAACTCGGCGAGTCCTAGTGAATCTTCAAGCTGCTCGCCGAGTCTGATCATTGGACTCGGCGAGTCCTTGCCATGCAGTCAATCAACTGCCTCCTGTAATTCGCATGATTTCGTAATATATAGATATGGGGATTCCTGGACCTTCACATATACTATTACAGGGGTTTAAACACTTGTAACAACACTATAATCTATCAAATCCTTAAATGGGTTTCCTAAACCCTAGATTCATATACAACGCCAAAACTACAGAAATGATCCGAGGATTACCTGGAAAACGTGTTCCCTGTGTCCCCAACCTTCAGAGCTCGACCCCTTGATTCTCCTTTGATCACCACCTTGCCTCTCCTTGCCTAACCACCTCTTCAAGCTTCCACTAGCCTTTACCCTTGTTCCAGATGCCCACAGACTTTTTGGTTATCTTCAATCGGCCAAAAGACGAGACATGACGGCCCTAAAGGCATTATATACGATCAAGAATCAAAACGGCTAGGGTTTCAGCTGAACAGCATCGACTCGCCGAGTCCCTAATGGACTCGTCGAGTCCAGTCGCGAATCTGTGACTAAGACTGTGGTCCTACTCGGCGAGTCAGGCATCAACTCGCCGAGTTCCCCCCTTAAATATTCCCCAATTTAATTTAAAGTAATACCTGAAATTCCGGGCTGTTACACCAAGCGTCAGGAATGGCCAGATTCGGGATTTTTTCATAATTATCTTATGGAAACTTACCTTAATCATATTAGATCAATGTAAATCCGATTTTTTGATAAATATGACTGTTATCTTGATCTAATTAAAGATAGTTATCATCTAATAAAATATTTAATTTCCTTATATGATAATAATTAATTATTTTGGTAATTATCTTCAAAGAAATCAAGATAAATCAAATAAAGATAATTAGAATATTAAATTGTTATTTGGAATTATTTGTTATTTGATCCTCCATGTTTTTAAATGTTTAAAACCTACCCTATAGTTTTGAAATTTATATTTGTGATTAAAAGCTTTAATTTAGACAACTTAAATTTCAAACCCTAGATTTTGAAAAGTTTAAAATGCAACCCTATACCTATATGATATTATTAGAATAATATATATATGTATAACTAAATGCTAGTCTTACCGCTAGTAGGCCTCATTCACGAAGCCGATCTATAAGGTGGGTATAAGGTTGCGGCCTATAAAATGGCGCTTAATGGGTGTACACTCACACCCACCGCTTTCTTGATTGGTGGAGGGTCGTTAGCCGAACGGGTAGGATAGGGCAACCTCATCCTCTCATTAAAAGTATAATAAGAAATACAAAGTAACTAAACCTTCCTTTTAAATTTCCCAATCTTAGTTACTTTAGGAAAAGTGAATTGATGCAATCCCATGAAATTACACTTTGCACCTTGCTAAGATGTTAGTGGAGCGTGTGTGGTTTACCGGCACACTAATTGGTTCTAAGCGAAGGTGGCAAAGGGTGATTCATTGTTTATCATAGTTCGATGGAGCGTGTGTGGTTTACCGGCACATCGAATAGGTGATTGTAACAATGAAGGCACCATGTAAATTTGCATGGTAATTCACACCCGCTTTGTGATCCTCGGCATCCCAGTCACAAACAAGAGGGGCGTATCGAGATTTAAACATGCCATTGAATAGTTCAATGAATCTCATCCGAACCTAGGAATTCTCAAAAACACTTAGGACCAAAAGTTTAAGTTTTGTGATGGAGAATTAGTGAATCGTCATTCACTTACCTTCAATTTATTTGCATGTTGGATTACGGCATCCCTTTTCTAGTATGTAAATGTTATTGTTGGATCCTAGCCCTAATTTTTCTTATTGGGTGATAATTAGGGATTCTTGTTCTAATCTATCTTTGTCCTTTCTATAGATGTCAAACGCAAACAACGTTGCTGCTAGTTCTTTCACGTTGATGAGCCTTTGCCAAAAGGTCACCTTCGATGGAACGAACTTTGGCGAATGGATAAGATACATTCGCACCATTGCTCGCTATGAGGATAAAGAGTATGTCCTCGACGAGAAGCTCGAGAAAATCAACCCCGAAGTTGCTACTCCCGCCGAAATCACCGCCTTTGAAACCAATGAGCGAGATGCGACGAAAGTACATTGCATCATGATCGCCACCATGAACTCCGAGTTCCAAAAGTCCTACGAGGACATGTATCCATACGAGATGCATCAAGACTTGTTGGAGAGGTACCACCAAAACGCGAGACAAGAGCGTTACGAGATTTTCACTAACATGATTTCCGCTAAGATGGGTCATGGAGAATCTCTTACCGTGCACTTGCAAAAGATGCAAAGGTATGTCGACCGCCTTCGCAAGTTAAATGTTGACTTCGGCGAAGACTTGGCGATCGACATGGTGCTTCACTCTTTGCCTCCAATGTATAATCAATTTAGGATGACCTACCACATGAACAAAGAGGAGGTCACTCTAAGTAAACTCCAAGGTCTCTTGAGGGTTGCTGAGAGCAATTTCAAGGACAAGTCTGTTGCACCAACTCCCAATCCGTCTGCTGCTCCTGTCTTGGCTATTGGTCAAGGGAAGGGAAAGAAGAGGAAAGCTTCTTCAAATAACCATCGAAAGGTGAAAGCCCGAGATGGTTCCTCTTCTAGTGGGACCAAAGTTGATCCCTCTAAGCCCTACTCTAACCCGAAGGAGGCAGAGTGCCACCACTGCCATAAGATAGGACATTGGAAGAGAAGCTGCCCGGATTACCTGCAAGCCATCAAGGAAGGAAAGGTCAAGCCATCTTTCGCAGGTATATATGCAATAAAATCTAATGATTCTAATCATGCTATTTCTTGGGTTCTTGACACCGGTTGTGGTTATCACATTTGTTCTAATGTGCAGGGACTAAAAAGAAGTAGGGATGTGGAGCAAGGAAGGATCAATCTAATCATGGGGAACAAAAGATCGTCGCTTGTGACCAAGATTGGAGTGTATTCTTTAGTGCTCAAGAATAGTTTAGTTTTAGATTTGAACAATTGTTGCTATTCGCCAGAAATGGCTAGAAACATCATTTCATTTCATGGTTTATATAGACAAGGTTTTAGATTTTCTTTTAATAATGAGAATGGTTCTATTTTGGCTTATATAAATGGTGTCTTTTATTTTGAAGCTATACCATGTAATGGAATATATGAAACTGTTATGATTGTTGATAACTTAGGAAATGATGTTTTGAATATTAATTCTTCCACTAGTATGGATAAAGCATCCTTGTGGCATTGTCGTCTTGGACATGTCAACAAGAAACGCATAGCCCAACTCCAAAAGGATGGAGTGTTGGAGTCATTCGACCTTAGGGAAGATGACACATGCGAGTCTTGTTTACTTGGAAAGATGACTAAGTCACCCTTCACGAGTACTTGTGAATGGGGTGAGGGACTATTAGACCTAATACATACCGATGTATGTGGACCTTTTAGATCAACCACGAAGGATGGGAACCGCTTCTACGTGACCTTTACCGATGATTATAGTAGATATGGGTATATCTATTTAATCAAGCAAAAGTCAGAAACCTTTGAAAAGTTCAAAGAGTTCAAGAATGAAGTGGAGAATCAATTGGGCAGGAAAATCAAGATGCTTCGATCCGATCGAGGAGGAGAGTACCTAAGTCTTGAATTCCACGATTATCTAAAGGAGTGTGGAATAGTTTCGCAATTGACGCCTCCTAGGACACCGCAGTTGAATGGTGTGGCAGAAAGGCGTAATCGAACCTTATTGGATATGGTTCGCTCTATGATGAGTCGTGCTTCACTACCTATCTTCTTTTGGGGGTATGCCTTAGAGACTGCCGCCCATATCCTTAACCGAGTCCCTACTAAGAAGGTTGCCAAAACACCTCACGAGATGTGGACGGGGAAAGCTCCCTCGTTGGCACATATCAAGGTTTGGGGTTGCGAGGCTTTCGTAAGACGAGATACTCACGACAAGCTTGAACCTCGAAGTGAGCGATGTATTTTCATCGGCTACCCGCAAACTTCCTTTGGATATCTCTTCTATAGACCGAAAGATAATGTTATCTTTGTTGCGAGGAGAGGAGTTTTCCGAGAGCGAGAACTCATAAGCCAAGGAGACAGTGGGAGGCAAATCGAACTTGAAGAGATTCAAGAATCGATAGATGAAGGAACCTCTACCGCTGGCGTTCAACCCGAGGAGGAAACTCCGGCTGAACCGATTGACGAATCCTTACCTCTTAGACGTTCCGATAGAGTTAGAGTTCAACCCCGGTTTTATGGTTTTCATATTACTACCGAAGGGGACACGTATATTAGTGATGGTACACTAGTAAATCTTGATGAACCTAATAGCTATAAGGAAGCCATGGCAGGCCCGGAGTCTGCGAAATGGAAAGAGGCGATGGATAGCGAGATCCAATCCATGTACGATAACCAAGTTTGGAATTTGGTTGATTACGTGCCCGAACGTAAGACCGTAGGGTGCAAGTGGATCTTCAAGAAGAAGACCGACGTGGATGGGAACGTACACACATATAAAGCGCGATTGGTTGCGAAGGGCTTTACTTAAACTCCCGTAGTTGACTATGATGAGACCTTCTCGCCAGTTGCGAAGATTAAATCTATTAGAGTGATGCTAGCGATTGCCGCATTTCATGATTATGAGATTTGGCAAATGGATGTCAAGACCGCTTTCCTTAATGGAAAGTTGGCTGAGGATGTTTACATGGCTCAGCCAGAGGGGTTTGTGGATCCGAAGCATCCGAATAGAGTGTGTAAGCTTGAGAAGTCCATTTATGGACTTAAGCAAGCGTCTCGCAGATGGAATCTTTGCTTCGATGAGAAAGTCAAAGAGTTTGGATTTGTACGAAGCGAAGACGAATCTTGTGTATATGTCAAAGCCAGTGGGAGTATAGTAAGCTTCCTCGTTCTATATGTCGATGACATATTACTCATAGGAAACGACATCCCGACTCTGCAGGAGGTTAAGTCCTGGCTCGGGAAGTGCTTCGCTATGAAGGACCTCGGAGAGGCTTCTTACATTTTGGGAATAAGGATAGTAAGAGAAAGAAGTAAGAGACTAATTGGACTTAGTCATAATACTTACTTAGAGAAGGTACTAAAACGTTTTAGTATGGAAAACTCAAAGAAGGGAGAACTACCGATACAAGGAAATGCCAAGTTGAGTAAGACTCAAAGTCCGAGTACCGAAGCTGAGATAGCAGAAATGAGCCGAGTACCATACGCTTCCGCGGTTGGCTCAATCATGTATGCTATGACTTGTACTCGCCCTGATGTAGCCTTCGCTTTGAGCATGGTTAGCAGATATCAAGGGAACCCTGGCAAAGCACATTGGATTGCGGTGAAGAACATCCTTAAGTACCTTCGGAGGACGAAAGAATGGTTCTTAGTCCTTGGAGGGAGTGATGACTTGAAGGTGCGAGGGTATAGTGACGCCAGCTTTCAAACCGACAGGGACAACTATCGTTCGCAGTCGGGCTGGGTCTTTACCCTAAATGGAGGAGCAGTGACATGGAAAAGTTCCAAGCAGGAAACCGTAGCTGATTCAACGTGCGAATCAGAGTACATCGCAGCGAGCGAAGCGTCGAAGGAGGCAATATGGCTGAAGAACTTCATCGGTGATCTTGGAGTTGTGCCGGCCATAAAGGAGCCCATGGAGATTTTCTGTGATAACGAAGGTGCGGTTGCCTTGACCAAGGAACCGAGGGATCATGGTAGATCTCGACATATCGACAGAAAATATCACTTCATTAGACATCGTGTAGAAGAAGTACAACTCGTAGTGAAGAGGATATCATCAGAAGATAATCCGGCAGATCCGCTTACAAAGGGACTGAGTAGGGTTAAGCACTTGCAGCATGCTAGGAGTATTGGGCTGAAGGATGATACTAGCATAGATTAGATAGTATTAGAAACATATAATAGATAAATGTAATTGACATTTGATGATTAAATAAAGAAGTTTTATTTATGAGTAAAGTTACTATCACATGTTAGTTGTTTAACTATTGTTTCACTTTGCATGTTTTGACTTCCAGAATAATTAAGTTTATTAGGAATAATCGAATTATTCAAATGGTCCACAATCGTTCATATGTTGGGAGTAGATATGAATGAAGATTGTCATGAATTGGTGTGTAGAGTGTCTAAATGGTGTTAGACATAGCAAGGGTTGCTGCAACGTTCATGAGTGCTTATGAACTGGTTTTGAGCATTGGAATAAACACGCGATTGCTGGAATCACCTTATGGAATACGATATAAAAGGTGATCGCGAGACGATAATATCATATGGTCTTAAAACCTAGATATATGGTTTATTATTTGTTAATTGATTGTGCATTGATAATGCGAAAACGCATCAGTAACTTGATGTTATAAAACGCATTGTTGTGTATAGTTGGTTAATGAATAAGTAAATGCATATAAGTCGAAGTTTATCTGTAAATTTTATCCTAAGAGGGTAGAAGAGATATCTTGGCCACTCGATGATTTGATTTGACTTATGTGCCAGGCCCGGTCAGAACTGAATTGATGTGTTCGATTAGGTTCTATGTCAAATAAATCGAAGATCGAGAAATCTAAATGCTAGACTAACCATTCCATAGGATTGTCAGCATGATATCTAACAGAGGACTGTACGATCCCTTATCTAAAGGACAAGATTGATTAGATCAGAGTTGACAGCGTCTTTGAGAGCTACGATTGCAAACCGTATTATACTTGTATAGTTACTAGACTTATCCAAGTGGGAGACTGTTGGAATAGTGTCTAAGGCTATAACTATATTCGGTGGTGCATGGTCCTTTTGGGTTGCCTTCACCCTAGCAACTTGAAGGATGATTTGTTAAGAGAGAGTAAATATTATAAGGAATAATATTTGGCTATTTGATTAATATAAGTCATAAATTAATTGGTATTAATTTGGTGACTTAAAGAGATTAATTAAATAAGAGGGTATAAACTGTCAATTGTTTGATAGTTAGACTTTAGACTATAAATCCATTAGGATGGACTTTGGACGGATTCTAAGAGCTTTAGGATAGCTCAAAATCGTCCATAAGGATATCTATGGAATGGATTTGGATAGCCTTAAGAGAAGATTATCCAATTAGGGTTTAGGGTGAAACCCTTAAGGAGTCTAAAGGTATAAATAGGCCCTTGGGATGTGGAATTCGTGTACAACCTTTCAGAACCTAAAGCAAGGAACCTCTGGTCGAATTCCATCCCCTCTCCTCTCTCCTAAATCATCTTGCTTGCTATTGGTGTTTGTAAGCCATTAGAGGAGTGACAATTGTGACTCTAGAAGCTCCAAGACAAGAAGATCAACAAGGAACTCAAAGGTATGATTCTAGATCTGTTTTAATGTTGTTGTTTAAACTAATTAGCTATTAGAAGTCTTGGATTCAAAAGCATGTTTATTAGAAAGCCTAGATCCAAGCAATAGGGTTTTGCATGCGCAGATAGGAAAGTTCTTATGGTTAAAACCCAACATGATATTCATGGAAACATGGATTGAAAACCATGGGACTACCGTCCCGTACTAGATACAGTATAGTTTGATATTCAAGGAAATATAGATTGAAAACCATGGGACTACCATCCCGAATTAGATATAGGTTCAAAACCATGAGATTATCATCCCGTATTAGATATAGTTTCAAAACCATCTGACTACCATCTCGTACAAGATATTGGTTGAAATCATGGGATTACTATCCCGTACTAGATTTAAGTTAAAGACCATGGGACTACCATCCCGCACTAGATATAAGACCAATAGACTGAAAACCATGGGACTACCATCCCGTACTAGATATGGAAGCTATAGATAGAAAGTAGATATGGAATCGAAACAAAGTCAAACCAAACCCAAAGCGATACCATGAATAAACTTATATTTATACGTATTGTGAGTCGGGTAACCATGCTGATACGACAACGAGACCTCCTTGACGCTTGTCAGATGTCGGACGATATCCAGCATTTGTCACCCCAGGCGTGGCCGCCGAACTGTAGCTAGCAGTTAAGGTGTGGGATTGTCAGTCCCGAATAGATTTATTCATAAATTCCTCGCTCTCCCTCCAGGAGACTCTGGTTACACTTCCGGAGAGGATTTATTGATCATCCAAAAAGGGTAGTGACGAACTCACAAGCTAGTATTAAACTATTCACAGGGTTCTCATATGATATCAAACATACAAAAGATTATGAAACATAATACAGTGAATATAGATACATACAATGAAACTATCTGGCAATACATTCAAATGATACGGAGATAAACTGAATCAGACATAGTTTATCTAATAACTTTATATACACATCAGTACGTGATTAAACAAGAACTAAAGAACCCCAAATTATTCCCATAATAATTTGATTTATTTGCTTATTTCCTTAACTGAAATTCATATAGTTGTAGTTGATAAATCATCCCTTATGCTCAGCATAATACATAAGGGGTAAAGGTATTTATAAGTTTGCCAGATATTATTTGAAATACATCAATGTTATGTATTGAAAACATTTATAGTTTGCTTGTATTCCCCTCCTGAAAACATTGAAAAACCATTGAAAAAGGGTAGGGGTATGAACTCACCGGACGAGAAACGTGACGATTTCAGATGCTAAACGTTGGTTCGGGGCTTGCAAACGTATGAGATTCCTATGTATAATGAAAAGATACACATTTGTATCAAATTAGGACTTAGATTATTTAATTGTTAGGGACAAACACTTTTAGTCGCGGAAACACCCCATTGCAAGTGTTTGGAGGGACCCGGGTGGCGTTTAAGGACTTGTATGACCGGGAAATGGAGTTTACTCTTCAAGAGTAAACTCATACAAGAGTTTTCGGCCCATAACACCCATTCCCCATGATTTTACGGCCGTAAACTCATGGTGGGGTGGTTTATGGTGCAAAATGGCTTGAAACAATTAAGAGGGAATTTCTAGGGTTTGATTTAAGGCTTGGAAATATATTTTGAACAAAGTAAGGACCATTTGATGAGTTTACGGCTGTAAACTCTATGTTTACGGCCGTAAACTCTTATATACATACTCAAAGTGTTTCTTGGTGGCCTTAAATTAATCACATGTGATTCTAATGATTTTTCCTAGCCTTGTATGGATTTTTGAGGGACTGTGGACAAGGTTTTTGGAGTTTACGGCCCATGAACCCCTCCTCATGGCTGTGAACTCCCTTGATGTGTGATTTATTATGTTTTAAGGTCCAATACTTGTTTGTAAACACTTCTAGAATTTATCCCAAGGCTTTAGGTGTGTTAAAGTGGCATTTTAACACTTTTAGAGGAGTTTACTCTCCAAGAACAATGAGTTTATGGCCCAAGTATGTTCTTGGGCAGTAAACTCAAGTTTACTCCTCTAAATTTATGTTCAAGGTGTTCCAAGGCCAATTCCATAATTCTACAAGTCGTATCTAAGCCTTGTTGGTGTTTTGGAAGGGTTTAAGGGCTTAAAAACCCCCATTTATATGAGTTTACGGCCCAAGTATGTTCTTGGGCAGTAAACTCATGTTTACTCTTCAAAATCCATGTTAAAGGCATTCTAAGTCCAGTCCATTAAGCCATTAAGCCATATCTAAGCTCCAAAGGTCGATTGGAAGGGTTTTTGGGCTCCAAAACCCATTTTATATGAGTTCACGGCCTAGGACTATTCTAGGGCCGTAAACTCATGAATATGGTCCTATTTCATGATTTGAACTCGAATTTGAAGGCCTAAGATGTTATAATAGGAGTTAGGGTAGTTACCTTAGTGATTTGGAGCTTAAATTTGATGATTTTAGACCTAATTCTTGAGTTTGAGGAGAGAGGTTAGAGAGAGAGTAGAGAGAGGAAGCAAAAGCTTCAAATGATAGCTTGAACATGTTTAAATAGGTCTCTAATCTTGGACACGGTGGAATTCTACCCGATACCGGCATTAAACGGGGTTTTTGGTCGCACCCGATTAAGTTTCCGTAACCCGGCGGGGACGTTTCTAAACTTTTTGGAAATAAACATTTTGGGCTAATTTCATGAGTTCCTAAGGGGTTTGGACACTCATTAGATTATAATAAACATATAAGTTTAAATAATTTAACCCAAAACGAAAACATAACGAATTGATAAACGACAAAAAAAAAAAATTACGGGTAGAACGTGTTCTTGACGATGGAAAACTTCGGGTTGTTACAGGTGTCAATCCTAGATATGTTGAGCAATGATTGGAGAAACGAAACTGAACAAAAAGCATGCAAGTGATATGCTCCACTTTGATCCAAGATTCAATCAACAGATCATAGAAACGATTGTGTAAAAAGGAGAAACATTGCAGATTGTACACAAACGACAAGAGAGTTATGTGAATAAAAGATGTAAGCCTATTGACTTCCAATTCAGAGACCATGTAAGCTTTAAAATGCCTTCTCTTTTAGATGAGTAATTTGGCTTAGAGAACAAGTCAAGTTAAAACACGAATCAATGGACCTTCGAGATTCTCAGACAGAATTTGATCCTAATATTTACATTAAGTTATCTCGAAAACAAAACGATGTGCACGACACTTTTCCATACGTCTAATCTCAAGGAGTGACGGTCCGATGACACACTTGTTATCTCAGTTTCAATGAAGTGAGCTAGGAAACCGTGCGAATATTTCATAATTAGGAAAGTACATGTGATTAAATTATATATAAAACTCGATGATTTTTAAAATAATTGATTCGGTCGTATTCCAAATTCCTTATTTAGTGGTAACTTGCGGTAAAGTCATATAATGGATCAGTTATCCAATCTAGAGATACACAGCTTAAATCGACTTTAGACAGATCATGTATGGATCAAGCGAAAAGAAGTCATCACCAACTGTTTATAATATTTTATCTATACTTTGAATTTCAAGACGAAATTCCATTCAACGGAGGATAACGTAACAACTGGAAACAAATATTGGTGAGAGTTCGGCGAACAAACCAACACAAAACGTTGACAGTTTTGTTTTATTTTATGTTTAATAAGTATATTGAAAATATTATATTCATAATTACGTTTTAGAACATCCCAAACTGATTAAATCGTCTGTCATTGAAGACAGAATCGAAAATCACCAAAAATTAATACGTAATTCCTAAAGTTTTAAAAATGCGAATTTCATACGACAAATAGAAAATCATATAAGCACTATATATAAACGTATTTGTAGAGAAATGTCATATATGATATTAAAAAACCAAGTCTTGGCTTATCTTGCAATTTTGGCAAGTTCATAAGCTATTAAATCTCGATCCATATAAATATATAATTACATATTATATACATATAAAAAATTATGTCAGGAGTTGGTATATGAATGCATATGGATTTGACATGATTTATTAGTTTCAAACAACACCCACATGCTTGAAATCTAATGGAAACATACTGATTACATGAATATGAATAATTTCTAACCACTACATGACTTAAAATTTCAATCAAACCACTCATCACACATATATTTTCACAAACTCACTTATACAACACACACATGTACATGACACTCACTTATACAACACACACATATCAAGCCTAATAGCAATTCAACCAAATACATGAATAGATACATCATATTGACCAGTTTTCTCACACACAAAAACATCCACATGTATGAACATAAACCCATAATACAATACATTGTACTCTCAGGATCACTCCTAAATCTTTTGATACATAAAAGTCTCATAAAAATCTACATTAGATCACAAATAGATGAAACAAAATTCTCTCTCTCTCTCTCTCTCTCTCTCTCTCTCTCTCTCTCTCTGGGTGGAAGAAGACATCACCGGAATTGGAGTTTTTTGACCATCAAAGGGGCAGAAACCCCCTTTTTCCTATCGTGTGGCACCACCCAAACACCCTCCTGCTTCAGACATCGCAGCTTGCAAATACCCCTATGAGAATTCCTGAGCAACAGCAGCCAGACATCCCCGATTGTTACACCTTGATTTCTTACTTCCCTGCAATCGAACAAACCCCCAAAACAACCACCTGATTTTTGTTTCTTCTTTCCTTCACCACCCATTCAATGTTGCCTCCTCCCTTGTTAAGCAGTCAAACCCAAACACTGATCTAAACCTATAGATTAAACTGCATTAATTTACAGTCAAAATAAGAAGAAGAAGAGGAAGACGACCTGTAATATTCAAGCAAACCGCAAAACCCGAATACCTGCCCTTCTTCTCGTCAAACTCCACTGCAAACACCCCACCGATCGCAAACCCCATTGATCGACGACCGTTAATGCTCTTCATGACCGGCCCGGATACCCCCTTTTCCCCTGATTTTCCTTCTCTACTGTTCGCGTCCACCACAGAGCTCCGAGGGTCTCAACTTGCTGCTACCTCTGTTTAAGGCTTCCGGACTCCCCATCGGACCTCCTCCCTTCGCACCTTACACAGCCAGCGATGAACGATCGAACCTTCGTTGCTTCTCCCTTCGTTCTTCAGTCTACTCGAACCCCGAAGATGAACCTTCTCGCTGTCGATCGTTGAAGTTGTGCCTACGAGCCTTCGTGTTTTCCGCTCTCTCTGTGTTCGTCCATTGCCTTCGTTCCCGTTCCATCTCCATTGTCCCTTTAAAGACGACGCCCCTTTGTGATGTTGGAGCTTTTTGATCGACTGTATCGGGACTTCAATCAGAAATTGGGTTTTAATTTTGACCCAGCCAAGAGTCAAGGGTATCTCAAAACTTGTATTTAAATTAAACAAAACTAACCCTCACTTGACAAAGCTTTATCAAATCAGTCATAATCCATAAATAATAATTCCATTCATTCAAAATCAACCCTTCATTTCGTATTTTTTCTTACCAAAAAAGTCCTAACCATCTAATTAAATTACGAAAAAACTCATATACTTTAGCAAAATTACAAATAAGAGCCCGATAGTACCAATTTAATACGAAATAGACCCGAAAGTATTTCAAAGTTCAAGAATTGTAGATTTGCGGTTTCTCACGTCAAACTACTCAAAGAAACCCAATTCGAACGATTGCAAATCACTCTTCAAGGGTGAGTTTCTACGGCCCCCCTTTTACTGCTTTAAAATTTGAGGGAGAATACATGCGTGTCGATTATAGTGTTGATAATTTTCAAATTTATACACTAAATCGCAACATACTTTATTAATTGCCAAAAACTTATTAAATAGCAATCAAAAATTTTATAAATCATTTATAAACAATACAAGTAAATTTGATTGCTAAAAGTTTGTATGTTTATTCTTTTTCGTGATTATTAATATGTATATTAAGATATTATGAAATCAAAAATATTATTCGAGTAAATACTGAAAGTACGTTGCTATATTTGATGGAAAGACAAAGATTACGAAAATATTAGTGTTCAAAAATCGGTCTATCTGGCTGATTAATCGGTGCCTAAACGCTTGGCGGTGTCCAACCGCCTACGAATAGGTGTTAGAGGGTTAGCTAGTCGTTTTTGGTTAATATTGGTCAAAGTCAGTCTTAATCGGACTAAATCAGACCAACTCAAACACCAAATCATAGCAAAATCGGCTCCTGAGTCTAAAAGACCCAATAGCTCAAAGGATCTGGCTAGCCCAAAACTTTGTTGGGTTTGATTCTCAAAGGGGCTAGCTCCCCTTTTTATAGAGTATTATTTGCCTACATCGATTATCCCCAAGCGATGTGGGTTGAACTTTTAATTGTTTCATATCAATTCTTTGCGTCTCTTTCTTCCCCACTTTGCATCTTGTTCTTCCCCACCTTTATCTCTCGATCGAACAACCCTTGCTCAAATGTTGAATATATACAGGTGCAACCTACCACCGAGCCTTCTTCGATATTTTCATCACTTGCTTTTAATGATTTGAGTGGTGAAATCCCTTCTGGAGTTCAGGATATGGAGAAATTAAAATTGATTGATCTTGAAGCTAATTCGATTCACGGCGGGGAATCAATCGTCGTTCGTATTACATCTGATCATGTTGATTCATTCGTAACTTTTCTTGCTATCACTTATGTCGATCGTTTCCTGTAAACAAACATCAATATACCGATAATGGTTACATATATTTACTTATATCAAAATTATCTTATGGAATCAACAATTTAGATTCACTTAATTTCAATCTGATCGATGCAGGTGGTTCTACGTGATAAAGGTTTTGGAGAAAATTTGAAGTTGTTCTTCTTCCGTTGGGTTTCAATCGCTTGCAAAAGACATTGTTCAGTCTTCTATTGCGTTTCACTCCGTTTGTGGATCTCCCTCTGATTCACGATATGTTTTCGAACAAATAGAGAACTAGAATTTGTATCAATGGAACGCAATAATCAATGGATAAACTATAAACAATCTCTATTATGAACCGAGTCTTGTCTTTTCCTAGTTTCTTGTAACATGTCATATATCTGATAATTTCACCTTGCCTTGCATGATCAAAGCTTGCGTCGGAGCTCTGAATTTGATATCTGGACAGGTGGTTCACGAGATGGCTGTGAAGACAAGTTTGATCTCAGATGCTTTTGTGGGTAATGGGTTGGTTGCAATATATGAGAAAATTGAACTTATTGAAGATGAAGTTAAGGTGTTCGACTTTATGCCTCTAAGAAACTTGATCAACTTTCTTAAACCTGCACATTTTGTTGTTATAGTCTCTAGGAAATATTTTGTTGTTATGTTCCTATTATATATATTTCAAATATCTTGAACATTCGTGCATTCGCTAATCTTTTCGAATTCGGCTTCGGTATTCCATAAGTCAATCTCATTTTATTATGAACCGTCCGACTTTTGTTTGAATCATCTATGTATAAAAGAAGGGCATTTACACCTTTAAGGACAATGGCATTACCGAGTAGAACTACTAGACAAAAATCATAAGCTTTGACCTTTCTTATGCTACGACTTGAGAATAACCATAGAAGGTGCTCATGGAAGTGAGATACAAAAATTAGCACAAACACTAGTTAAATTAAAAGCTTGTTATGAAGATGGTGAAACTGCCCAAGACTGAAGAGTCAAGAGGTGACAACTCGATTCAAAGAAATCGTGATCGGAACAATGAAGGATATCCAAGAAACATCAGTACCGGTGCGTTTCCCGTGTATATGCCAGCGAAAGTCCAATGTCGTTGTCTATATGACACTGTTTTGTTTGCATCATGCCAGGTCCTATACGATCCCCCTTTTAAATGATAAAGGAACCATGAACACCGATCTTTATTTATAGACTTTATGCCAATCCCGAGCGGAAGCTTCGACATTATCATAGGTATAAATCGACTACCTCCCCATTGCGCCTAGATCCGTACTACAAGAAAGTTGTACGACCAAATCTACTTATGAGAAAGATATGGTCATTTATGATGGCAAGTATGAAAACAACCTTAAGATTCCCTCCTACCCTAAAAATCAAACGATGGACTGTTGTGAACTTCTTGGCTCACCATGATTTAATCAAACGTGAAGAATTTAATCAAATTTGAAGGATTTGATCAAATGTGGAAGTATAAGTGAAGACTTCTTCCCATGAAATGAACACTGGAATTTTAACAACAAAAGAGTTTATGTTGGCTACTACCTGTGATCTACCAGGAACTTCTTTATGGTAGCCCAACTGTTAACTATGTTAACACCAAAAGGAAACAAAGTCCAACCGGAAAGATAAGAAAGAGATTGTATCCATAAGTTGGAACAACTATGGTGTAACGCACCAATCCTACCTTACTGAAAGAACAGAAAAGTTGTTCGTACACAACGACGTGTACATAATGGATTGAGGTCCACATAGGTGAATGGAGAGGAGGTTTGCCAATGCTTTTGGTTGAATGACATAAATGAGAAATTTGTTGTCATCATGATGTGTGAGATTCGCTAACATTGTAATAAGATTTTCATGGTAGCAAATGTCTTGAGCCGAAAAGAACGTACCAAACCCTATTGAGTACAAGTATTATTTATGACCGTCCATTCAAACTTACATATACCCGTTCGAAAAGTTTTACTTGAGATTCTAAGAGAGAAAAGCTTCGCAAATGCATCTCTGTGAGGACTGGATAAACATCTTAAGCTCAAGGATGACGGGACGCGATACTTTATGAACCAAATATGTCCCTAAGTATAGTGAACACGTGAGCATAGTTTTGAATAAAGCTCACAGGTTAAAGTGCCCCATTCATCCAGGCTTTGACCTAATGTGCTTAGATTTGAAAGAATTGAAGTGATGAACATGCATGAAAGCGGAGATTACCATTTGAATCCTTATATGGGCGAGGGTGTCAACCCTAGATATGTTGAGCAATGATTGGAGAAACGAAACTGAACAAAAAGCATGCAAGTGATATGTCCCACTTTGATCCAAGATTCAATCAACAGATCATAGAAACGATTGTGTAAAAAGGAGAAACATTGCAGATTGTACACAAACGACCAGAGAGTTATGTGAATAAAAGATGTAAGTCTATTGACTTCCATGTCAGAGACCATGTAAGCTTTAAAATGCCTTCTCTTTTAGATGAGTAATTCAGCTTAGAGAACAAGTCAAGTTAAAACACGAATCAATGGACCTTCATGATTTTCAGATAGAATTTGGTCCTAATATTTACATCAAGTTATCTCGAAAACAAAACGATGTGCACGACACTTTTCCATACGTCAAATCTCAAGGAGTGTCGGTCCGATGACACACTTGTTATCTCAGTTTCAATGAAGCGAGCTAGGAAATCGTGCGAATATTTAGTAATTAGGAAAGTACATGTGTTTAAATTCTATATAAAACTCGATGATCGTTAAAATAATTGATTCGGTCGTATTCCAAATTCCTTATTTAGTGGTGACTTGTGGTAAAGTCATATAATGGATAAGTTATCCAATCTAGAGCTACAAAGCTTAAATCGACTTTACACAGATCATGTACGGATCAAGCGAAAAGAAGTCATCACCAACTGTTTATAATATTTTATCTATACTTTGAATTTCAAGACGAATTTCCATTCAACGGAGGATAACGTAACAACTGGAAACAAATATTGGTGAGAGTTAGGCGAACAAACCAACGCAAAACATTGACAGTTGTGTTTTATTTTATGTTTAATAAGTATATTGAAAATATTATATTCCTAATTACCTTTTAGAACATCCCAAACTGATTAAATCGTCTGTCATTGAAGATAGAATCGAAAATCACCAAAAATTTAATATGTAATTCCTAAAGTTTTATAAATCCGAATTTCATACGATAAATAGAAAATCATATAATCACTATATATAAACGTATTTGTAGAGAATTGTCATATATGATATTGAAAAACCAAGTCTTGGCTTATCTAGCAATTTTGGCAAGTTCATAAGCTGTTAAATCTCGATCCATATAATTACATATTATATACATATAAAAAATTATGTCAGGAGTTGGTATATGAATGCATATGTATTTGACATGATTTATTAGTTTCAAACAACACCCACATGCTTGAAATCTAATGGAAACATACTGATTACATGAATATGAATAATTTCTAACCACTACATGAGTTCAAATTTCAATCAAACCACTCGTCACACATATATTTTCACAAACTCACTTATACAACACACACATGTACATGACACTAAAGAAGCTATTAATACATATCAAGCCTAATAGCAATTAAACCAAAAACATGAATAGATACATGATATTGACCAGTTTTCTCACACACAAAAACATCCACATGTATGAACATAAACCCATAATACCATACATTGTACTCTCAGGATCACTCCTAAATCTTTTGATACACAAAAGTCTCATAAAAATCTACATTAGATCACAAATAGCTGAAACAAAATTATCTGACCCTCCCTTTCACTCTTCCTTCTACCACAATTCACTCCATCCTCTCCATCTTTCTCTCTCTCTCTCTCTCTCTCTCTCTCTCTCTCTCTCTCTCTCTCTCTCTCTCTCTCTCTCTTTCTCTCTCAGGGTGGAAGAAGACACCACCAGAATTGGAGTTTTCCGACCATCAAAGGGGCAGAAACCCCCTTTTTCCTGTCGTGTGGCACCACCCAAACACCCTCCTGCTTCAGATATTGCAGCTTGCAAATACCCCTATGAGGATTCCTGAGCAACAGCAGCCAGACATCCCCGATTGTTACACCTTGATTTCTTACTTCCCAGCAATCGAACAAACCCCCAAAACAACCACCTGATTTTTGTTTCTTCTTTCCTTCACCACCCATTCAATGTTTCTTCTTTCCTCCCTTGTCAAGCAGTCAAACCCAAACACTGATCTAAACCTATAGATTAAACTGCATTAATTTACAGTCAAAATAACAAGAAGAAGAAGAGGAAGACGACCTGTAATATTCAAGCAAACCGCAAAACCCGAATACCTGCCCTTCTTCTCGTCAAACTCCACTGCAAACACCCCACCGATCGCAAACCCCATTGATCGACGACCGTTAATGCTCTTCATGACCGGCCAAAGACCGGATACCCCCTTTTCCCCTGGTTTTCCTTCTCTACTGTTCGCGTCGACCACAGAGCTCCGAGGGTCTCAACTTGCTGCCACCTCTGTTTACGGCGTCCGGACTCCCCATCGGACCTCCTCCCTTCGCACCTCACACAGCCAGCGATGAACGATCGAACCTTCGTTGCTTCTCCATTCGTTCTTCAGTCTAGTCGAACCCCGAAGATGAACCTTCTCGCTGTCGATCGACGAAGTTGTGCCTACGAGCCTTCGTGTTTTCCGCTCTCTCTGTGTTCGTCCATTGCCTTCGTTCCCGTTCCTTCTCCATTGTCCCTTTAAAGACGACGCCCCTTTGTGATGTTGGAGCTTTTTGATCGACTGTATCGGGACTTCAATCAGAAATTGGGTTTTTATTTTGACCCAGCCAAAAGTCAAGGGTAACTCAAAACTTATATTTAATTTAAACAAAACTAACCCTCACTTGACAAAGCTTTATCAAATCAGTCAAAATCCATAAACAATGATTCCATTTATTCAAAATCAACCCTTCATTTGGTATTTTTTCTTACCAAAACAGTCCTAACCATCTAATTAAATTACCAAAAAACTCATATACGTTAGCAAAGTTACAAATAAGACCCCGATAGTACCAATTTATTATGAAGTAGACCCAAAAGTATTTCAAAGTTCAAGAATTGTAGATTTGCGGTTTCTTACGTCAAACTTCTCAAAGAAACCGAATTCGAACGATTGCAAATCACGCTTCAAGGTTTAGTTTCTACGGCCCCCCTTTTACTTCTTTAAAATTTGAGGGAGAATACATGCGTGTCGATTATAGTGTTGATAATTTTCAAATTTTATATACAAAATCGCAGCATACTTTATTATTAATTGCCAAAAACTTATTAAATAGCAATCAAAAATTTTATAAATCATTTATAAACAATACAAGTAAATTAGATTGCTAAAAGTTAATATTTTTATTCTTTTTTGTGATTATTAATATGTAAATTAAGATATTATGAAATCAAAAGTATTATTCGAGTATATGCCAAAAGTACGTTGCTATATTTGATGGAAAGACAAAGATTACAAAAATATTAGTGTTCAAAAATCGGTCTATCCGGCTGATTAATTGGTGCCTAAACGCTTGGCGGTCTCCAACCGCCTACGAATAGGTGTTACGGAGATGATCTTGGACTAGATGGCCAGATCTTACCTCATCCTAACCTTAAAATATACACCTTTGCTGAACTCAAATCTGCTACAAAGATCTTTAGAAGCGATACAGTCTTAGGCGAAGGTGGTTTTGGAAAGGTTCATAAAGGATGGATCGAAGAGAAATCGATTTCAAAACATGGAACTGGTTCTGTAATCGCTGTGAAAAAATCAAATTCCAAAAGTATGCAAGGAATCGAAAAGTGGCAGGTAATTACACTGTACCTGGGGAATCTACTTAATAGTCTATGAAGATTACACTGTAAAAAAACCATGCAAAATTCATAACTTCTTCATACAGATTCCGTTCTCGACGTTATTTATATCGACAGATTGGTATTTACGAGATCTTCAACTCTCGTTTACATTGTTTTGGCTAACATTCATCTGATCTTAGTTTTGATTTCAGTGTCCCCCCATGTTCTTTACCTGGAAAGCCATGGGCTCCCCCACATGGTCTGACATCCAAGTGTCATGGGCTCCCCCATGGTGTTTACCTGGAAACCCATGGGCTCCCCTACATGGTATGACATCCAAGTACCATGGGCTCCCCTCATAGTCTTTACCTGGAAAGCCATGGGCTCCTCCATATATGGTCTGACATCCAAAGGTCATGGGCTCCCCCCATGGTCTTTCATGCAAATAGAAATTTTGCCTGATAAGGACCAAGCCAAAACAGGTCGGATGATGATGTTGGGACTCATTGATGAATCATATAGTATGTTATTTGGAAGCATAAATGATTACGAGGACGGTGAAGTAACCTTGGTATGACTACTACGAACCCTATTTTTATCATAATTAACAAATACAACTAAACGAGGGTCTTGATAATTTGAAACAATGAACCTTCATGAAATGACCCCTACTAGGTCTCTCTACAATCGATTTGTGTACACCAGCCATGTATAATTAATTAATTAATGGGGTTTGGAAGCGTACCAAAATTATAGCAAGTGTCTTTAATGCTTCCCCATATTTTGGGTTCAAACTCCTCCTGCTCCCACACTATTCTTCTCTATTGGACAGTCCCTTTTGAAATGTACCATTTCACCACAAAGTTGGCATATTGGATTGATTTCAACGTTGGTGGTCAAAGCAATCTGCCGGATCGAGACTCTGCAGAAACAGGTAGTGTTCCCGTTCCTGTTGCAGTTCTTGCAATGAATCTCTCAACAGGCTCCCAGGTGATGAAAGTCGCACTCCTTGCACTTGGGTAGATTCCCAGGGTTAGCTAATCATTTTTGGTCAATATCGGTCAAAGACGGTCCTAATCAGACCAACTCGGACACCAAATCAGACCACAATCAGCTCAGCTAAGTCTAAAAGATCCACAAGCTCAAACGAGCCGGCTAGCCCAAAGCTTTCTTGGCTTTGATTCTCAAATGGGCTAGTTCCTCTTTTTATAGAGTAAGTTTTGCATTCATCAATTATCCCCAAGCGATATGGGTTGAACTTTTAATTGTTTCATATCTATTCTTTGCGTCTCTTTCATCCCCACTTTGCATCTCGTTCTTCCCACCTTTCTCTCTCAATCGAACAACCCTGCTAAACTGTTGAATATATACAGGTGTAACCCACTGCCGAGCCACCTTTAATACTTTCGTCACTTGCATTTAATGATTTGAGTGGTGAAATCCCTTCTAGAATTTGGGATATGGAGAAATTAAAATTTATTGATTTTGAAGCTAATTCGACTCACGACAGGGAATCAATCGTCGTTCGTATTACATCTGATCATGTTGATTCATTTATAACTTTTCTTGCTATCACTTATGTCGATTGTTTCCTATCAAAAAACATCAATATACAGGTAATGGTTATATATATTTACTTCAATCAAAATTATCTTATGGAATCAACACTTTAGATTCACTTAATTTCAATTTGATCGATGCAGGTGGTTCTACGTGATAAAGGTTTTGAAGAAAAGTTGAAGTTGTTCATCTTCTGTTGGGTTTCAATCGCTTGCAAAAGACATTGTTCAGTCTTCTGTTGTGTTTCACTCTGTTTGTGGATCTCCCTACAATTCATGATTTGTTTTTGAACAAATAAAGAACTAGAATTTGTATCAATGGAACGAATTAATCGATGGATACACTAGAAACGATCTCTATTATGAATCGATTCTTGTCTTTTCCTATTTTTTTGTAACATGTCATATACCTGATAATTTCACCCTGCGTTGCATGATCAAAGCTTGCTTCAGAGCTCTGAATTTGATATATGGACAGGTGGTTCACAAGACGGCTGTGAAGACAAGTTTAATCTCAGATGCTTTTGTGGGTAATGCATTGGTTGCAATGTATAAGAAATTTGAACTTATTGAAGATGCAGTTAAGGTGTTCAACTTTATGCCTCAAAGAAACTTGATCAACCTTCTTAAACTTACACATTTTGTTGTTATAGTCTCTAAGCAATATTAGGTGAAAGAAGTTGTCATAAGCTATCTGCAGGGAGTGATTGAAAAGACAAACCTACAAAAGAGATGCATATAGATGGAAGGTGTTTGAGTAAATGCTTATGAGAATCAAACTTGTAACTAGCTTGCTAAGTGTTTGAGTAAATGCATAAGAGAAGAAAGTTACAAATTGAAAAGAAAAATAAAATTATGTATTTAATATTTATTATATTATTTCTTAACTTTTTTAGTTATAGTCTTAACATTAATGTTATATTTATTAATTTTTAATAAAAAATTTTGATAATTAATGGTCCCCTATTAATCCTTTAACCCCAGTCCACCGTCGAGCTACCGTTGAACGATTTCTGAAACCTTGGAAAATATATAATCAGTAGTTTAAATTATTGAAATTTAATTTTAATATATACAAGTTATGTAAAATGAATGTAAAATTTATTAATATATTTTTATATTAAATATAAAAATATAACTCAATATACTAAGTTATGATTTTATTGCGATAAATAACATGATTGACTTCAAAACTTAAGGGTCGTTATTTGCGACATGTTATATTGTATTAATAACGTGAATTATAAATGTTATGGTATTGTTGGTTTCACCTTTGTTGAAACCTGGAAAATATTATCAACACAACCGTTATGTTGTCTAAATTTCGTTACGACATATAATAAAATAACTATAGGTGTCCGATATCTTATAATGAGAAGTTAGGATTAGGATGCCTAGACATATTGTTAGGATCCATCATACTCACGGGACGTTCTATATAAGCTACATTTATTCTGAAAGCTTTATGAGTTTGGATTATTTCCTAAGCTGCATGGCCTATATTTGTCACAACTCTAAGATCGTACATCTTAGTGGAAATTCCTATGTGTCATAACCGTTAATTCATATTGGAACGAGGAACGCTGGGTATAAGTTCCGGATCGCATGCTTATATAGGTTGACATCCCGCCACCGGTTGCTAGCTACAACCATCGGTTGACAAGTCAAGTTTAGGCGCTGGCGTTTCCTACACGATAAAGTTTGCGAGGATCAGCAAATTTGGGTGTGGATTTTCAGCACTAAAACTTGTAAGTGTTGTTGCAGAGGTGTTCATCACAGTTCGGTTATGAGCTCATCATTGACCACGGGTTTGCCTTGTTACCGTATAGAATTGATATCGGGCTTTTATAGGGTTTTTCTTTCGATGATCATAGTTGAATGAGACTATAGGTAGTTGGATAGCTTGCGATTCAAAACGATAAGTGTCAATACCAGAAACTAATTCAAATAATACTTAATTAATATCATGTGACATGACTCGACGAGGTTTATTAACTTACCATGAATAAGTGATTTATATAAACCCTTTGTTGTTACACGCAAACACAATTCTTATGTGGGAAGAGTTTGCCCTACTGTTTAAGTGTAGATTTCTAAATCAAGTAAGGTAATACTTAATTAATACCACGACACGAATTTACAAAATCTATGAATTTTACATATAAGGTATACGAATGCTTCTCCAACGTTTCAAGAGTAAATGCGGATGTTTTATATTTTCACAAAGAGCGATATGGTTTTCTATTACATAAATTGGTATTCAAAATCTTTATATAAAAAACATTTTTGGCCTTGAGAACCGTAAAGATTTATTATAAATTTGATTTACTTATATATTCAACAAATGGTTATTTTTGGTTTTGAGCAAACAATATTTTTAAATGAGTATAAATACACTTGTAAAACTCATTTTATTTTTATACTTTTGATTGAAAGACACATATTCAGAAAAGCTGGTTAACCAAAGAATCGTTACAAAAACACTTTTGGTTATAAAAATATATTTTGTCAAAACCTGTAGAATTCACCAACAATTTTGTTAACATATCTTAAAGCATGTATTCTCAGATTATTTAACAGGTAGGATGTGTTCACGTAGAATATTCACTGTCATTTTCATTATACCTTTGTAAACTCCAGATTGTTAGGCGTGTGTCACAAGTTAGTACTAGTCATTATCAATGTCATTCTATTTCGGTAATAATAGATGATTATATTTGTATTGTTCAATGTACGTTCCCTAACTGTGATTACTGATTTACGTCGTGTACCTTGGTGTTTCCGCGAGCGACCTATGGTGTGACAGATTGGTATTAGAGCTATTGCCTATAGCAAACTACTACCTTCTTAGGAAAGTGCAACTACAGCCTAGGGCTTACTCTTTTAGGTTATGTATATTTCTTAACCCACAAATATAGGTTATACATGTATATACATATATAAAATCAAACCCTCGAATTCTTAGAAAACACAAGGTTTTTGCTCAAACACCCTAGCTAAGTTGGTTGTACAAGGGTTGAACCACAACTAGACATAGACTGATCACCTATGTTCAATTATGGTTAGACCGGTGCACAATCAAGCTTGGATTCGTTTGTTAGTAGACTTAAACACTTGGAATCCAGAATATTTAAAGAAAGTCACAGTTCGAATCGCTTAAGAACTCACGAAAACTTTAGTGGACACTTACGAATACTTAGCGAATATTTACCTAAAATACTCATGAAACTTTAAGTATCATTAACGTAAATTTTGTTCAAAGTTAATCTCGGAATGCTAATTACTCAACTATAATATTCTACAAATGTTCCTATTAGATATATTTCAAATACCTTGAAACATTCGTGCATTCGCTAATCTTTTCGAATTCGGCTTAGGTATTCCATCAGTCTATCTCATTTTGTTATGAATCGTCCGACTTATGTTTGAATCAACCAAGTTTAAAAGAAGGCCACCTACACCTTTAAGGACACTGCATTACCAAGTAGAACTACTAAACGGAAATCGTAAGCTTTGACTCCGCTTATGGCACGACTTGAGAATAACTAAAGAATGTGCTCTAGGAAGTGAGATACAGAAATTAGAACAAGCACTAGTTAAATTAAAGTGTGTTATGAAGATGGTGAAACTGCACAAGACTAAAGAGCCAGGAGGTGACAACTCGATTCAGAGAAATCGTGATTAGATCAAGGAATGAAATCCTGGAAACATCAATTGTAACTGGTGCGTTTCTTAATAAACACTCGTATACTGAAGTACCTTTAATTATGATATGAAAAGAAATCCTTGTGAATCCTAAACTTAAACCTATTATGAGTCATGAACCCAGTAGTTTGGAGAAAACCTATAGAGAAGATACAACTAGTGAGTTGTCGAAAGATCTACTCGCGAAATTTTTATAAATTTCATCCTAACACCAACCAAATGATGTTTATCACGTCAATCTCGTGTATATGTCACCGAAAGTCCAATATCTTTGTCTATATGACATCATTTTGTTTGTGTCACGTCAGGTTCTATACGACCCCCTTTTTAAATGATAAATTACCCATGAACATCGATCTTTATTAGACTTTATGTTAATCCCGAGTGGAAGCTTCAACATTACCATAGGTATAAATCGACTAGTTCCCCATTGTGTCTAGATCGGCACTACAAGAAAGTTGTACGACCAAATCTACCTATGAGAAAGACATTGTAATTTATGATGACAAGTCAGAGAAAAACCTAAAGATTCCCTCCTACCCTAAAAATCAAACGATGGACTGTTGTGAACTTCTCGACTCACCATGATTTAATCAAATGTGGAAGTATAAGTGAAGACTTCTTACCATGAAATGAACACTGTAGAACTCACCAACAATTTTGTTGATGTATCTTATGCACGTATTCTCAGGTTATTTAGCAGGTCGGATGTATTCACTTGGAAGATTCACCGTCATTTTCATTATACCTTTGTAAACACTAGATTGTTAGGCGTGTGTCACGAGTAAGCAATAGTCATTATCAATGTAATTTCTATTTTAGTAATAATAAATGATTATAGTTGTATTGTTCAATAACTGTGATTATCGATTTACGTCGCACACCTTGTCATTTCCGTTGGCGGGCTATGGTGTGACAGATTGGTATAAGAGCTAGTGGCTATAGCGAACTAGTACCTTCTTAGAAAGCACGACTATAGTGTAGGGCATACTCTCTAAGGTTAAGTGTATTCCTTAATCCACAAATATCAGAGCTATTGGTTATTTTTGGTTTTGAGCAAACAATATTTTTAAATGAGTATATTACACTTTTAAAACTCATTTTATTTTTGTACTTTTGATTGAAAGACACATATTGAGAAAAACTGGTTAACTAAAGAATCGTTACAAAAATACTTTTGGTTATAAAAATATTTTGTGTCAAAACCTGTAGAACTCACCAACAATTTTGTTGATGTATCTTAATGCATGTATTCTCAGGTTATTTAGCAGGTCGGATATATTCGCTCGGAAGATTCACTGCCATTTTCATTATACCTTTGTAAACGTCGGATTGTAAGGCATGTGTCACGAGTTAGCAATAGTCACTATCAATGTAATTTTTGTTGCGGTAATAATAGATGATTATATTTGTATTGTTCAATGTATGTTCAATAACTATGATTACTGATTTACGTCACGCACCTCGGCATTTCCGCCGTCGGCCGAGGATGTGACACCTTACCCTTATCCGAAGTATCCATAACATAGGCAAAATAACTAGAACAACCCTGTTGAAAATAACAGCTGGCCCTCGTTGCTGAACACAAAATCAAACCACGCTGAGATCTCTCCCATGAACCACTAACTATCCCCCACTTGGGGTCCGAACCTGATCTTACTGTTGCTCACAACTAATCACTGCCCTATTAGGGCTCAACCAATCCATACCCACAATAACCTTGTTCCCACATAGAGGAATGGGAACCAGATCGACCAGATACTACTTGTTAAATAACTTTACAGTACAACCCTGATGAACATTTGCAACCTGAACAGACCTATCATCAGCGATTTTGACATCCAGAGGATAATCCAGCTCCCCCGAATCAAACAATACCCGTCATAAAAGATCGGGTGGCCCTAAATCAAACAATACCAATGCAGAAATACCGTTCACAAGGAACAATCCTAAAATAAAACACATAAATATAAGCGTGCAAATCAAAATAAATATAGAGATAAGGAGAAGATACATACTTGTCACCACATGGGGAGCTACACGAGCCTCCTCGACTGTCGGCTAAAAAGCCTTGCTCTTCACCACATATGCATTTGCCAGGCACTGGCGACCGTCAGTAATCCGAAGAGTTGTAGGAGCGGGTGCTTACACCGGTCCTATTGCAGCCAAACTCGGACAATGGGCCTTCTTCTGACCCCTCTAATTGAAATGAAAGCAAATCAGAGCAGATATCAAGGTAGTGGTGGTGGTAGCAGTGCAATATCTGTTAATATGACCAGTTTAGCCGCACTTGAAGCAGCCAGAACCACCCACCATGCACGCTATCTCGTGTATCTTTCTGCACTTGCCACAACGGCTACATCCCTGATGGCCTCTTGATCTAAAATCAGATACCTTGGGTCTCTTGCCCGAATCCTCAGAACTCGACACATAATCTGGATTCCTCTTCTTCTCCATCTCCATATCAATCATCCTCTCCCTAACGCTCACTATCATATACTCTAGCATCTTACAGCTGAATCGGCTCACAAACTATCAAATGACACTCCTCAACATCTCATGATACCTAGCCTTCTTCATCTCCTTAACCACCACATACTGCGAAACCAAAAGTGCCCCCTCTCAAAACATCGTAGTGATCTTAGCCACCATCTCAGTAGTCTAGCGGAGATCCTAAAACTCTCGCGTCAACTACTACACCTCAATCACTGGTACAAACTTAGCCCTGAACCTGGTTACAAAATTATCACATGTCATCGATTCAACATCCTCTTTACCCACTACACGCTCGACCTCCTCCCACCAATCTCGTGCCCTGTCCTTTAGAAGACAGGAGGTAAGTATGACATTTACCCCCTTAGGGAAACTGTTGATGCGGAAAGCGTTAGTAACATCCGCAATCCACCTCCTACTCACTATCGGGTCCTTCACCCTGTGATAGTCCGAAGCTCCACATGCCCGGAACTCCCTGAAGGTCAATGAACATGCCCCCACCAACGCCACCATCTCAGAACGAAAGGCACTCAATCACTCATCCACTCCAGAATACCCTCGTTGACCGTGCCAAAGATCATAAGAGTCTGCTCAAGAATGCAAGGTGTAATCTTAGACGAGATGAACTCCCTAGTCTGATCATCTAGCTACCCGACTCCCGATCTTGAGCTCGGGCCCTCTCCAACACCAGAACTGCCAACGGGTCTTCCTTGCAATGTCACCATACTGAAAATAGACCTTATAAACCATCCGAATACATCGAGGGATCACAATCTCTTCAAGCTTCCTGTTTTTATCGTCGCCCGCCTTGACTTGAGTACGGATCCTCTACTTCCAGTAGTACGGGCCCATACTAACTTCCACATCTATCTGTACTTTCCTCAAGGATTGCCTTGAATCCGCCAATTCACCCTATATCCATACAAATAACCATCAACAAAATAAGCTCACAGCACTAGATCTCATCCTAGGTTTTCCTAGGGCAAACTCCACGCCACTCTCCACCATGAGCAGCAAAAGGAACTCCCGCTAACTTCCTCTAACTACAATTACATATCACTAAAACCATATAATTCTTCGAAATAAAGGTCTCACACTGCAACGGTTGTACTCAGACAATAGTTACACAGTAGAGTTAAAACCTAACCTTCTAAAATTATTTAGTTCCCATAATAGGTAACTTAGCATATTATCTTACTAGTTAGTTGAAGCTAGTGAGAATTCCTAAAATCACAAAGCAAGCAGCATTCAAGCATCAAGTAATCAGAACCAAGAATCACCTAATCAGGCCATCCTATCACTGACTGATCAGTAGTAGCATGTAAGTCTACAAGCTCTTATAATAGGAGTATAAAGGCATCTCTCCTAGAATTCTATCATGAAAAAAATTGAGTAGACCCTTAGCCCAAACTACCATGTGATTCATATATTCACAGATTCACAGATCAAATCATATTAGATAACATGTATGGATATTTTGGGAAAACTTACCTGAGCTCAGCTGATTTCATGCACCACACCCTTTCTTTTCTTAGAAAACTCTTTTCTTAAAACTACATTTCTTTTTGAAAAACTTTACCAAATCCTCATTTTGAGTTCAAATGTAACATCCGAACTTCCAGGTATATTGTTTATTTATTTATTTTTGAGGACTATGTATCACAACTGGCATTTTAGCCAGGAAATTCTTTGATCATGTAAACATAAACTATGATCATCCTTGTAACCCTAACTTGATGATATGCATTATATTCATTCTATGAAAACAAACTTAGTCAATATCCACGATTGTAGTTCAAAACTCTATGCAAAACATTTAGGAAAGTCAATTGGGAGTTAAAAACCCTAAAAATTTTGGTTCGGGTTCTTTATGGACTAGGATTTTCTTAAATGGACTAAATTCAAAAATCTATGACATTTTGGACCATTTGGATCTAAAATGATTCATTCTAACCCTAATGGGCTCTAAATGGACCCACATTCATAACACTTAACATTTTGGGCCATAATGGGCCCAAAATGGATTGGTTTACCTATATTGGACCTTGATGGGCCATAAATGATTCCATTCTCCTTAATAGACTCTTATTGGGCCATGAACCATCCTAAGGTCCCAATAGGCTGAAAAGAAACTTATTGGACCTCATGATTTCGATCAAAGCCAAGGAGTGAGCCCAAAACTAATTTCCTTCATTTCCATTTGGCCATTTTCGACCCATGAGTTAACAAAAATGGCTAATATACCCAAACCATGACACATCATTATTGTTTAGAGGACAACAAGGCATTTTATACAACATACAACAAGGTACTTCTCATGTTTCCATGCAAAACCTCCCCTCTCTCGGCCGAGAGCAAGAAACACACACACACACAATATCAAACTTTCTCCAAATACACTTTCAAGAACATCTCTCCCCTTTCATCAAGAATTTTCGAGATTTAGAGCATTCCAAGGAGGTTTTTCATCCAAAGATCACTTCAAGTTACAGTCTACTGGTAAGATTTTGAAAACTTAAGTTGGTTTACTTCATTCTCTAGCTAAATCACTCCTTATCAACACATGTTTTTGTGATTTTGCTTCCCAGAACTTCCTAAGTTCGAAATCCACTCAACAAAGTCTACTAAAGGCCAAGATCTTTCCATTTTCTTCTTCACAACTGAGATCATCAACCCATGGTGAGTTCATACCCACCTTGTTTCAGTTTTTTACATGTTTTTGGGGGAGAATACCAGTGTTTATGTGTTCATCTATGTATTTATGCATGCTTTGTGTGATTTTCTTGGTTTATGTTGTGATTATGTGATGAAACTTGATGAATCTCGAAAACCCTAACAAAAACGGGTGAGATTCATAAACTAAAACACTCAATACATCATACTACAAAGATAAAAGTGTTATACATGCCTAAGATGTGAAAAACAAAACAAAAATCTTGTATATGGACAATTTTTGAAGGGTAAACCAGAGATTGGGATAATTTTTGCCACTTACGGTTTTGTGAGGATCAAAAGGGTCACATTTGTATAAAAATGAGTTTTTATAACAACTATACTTTCCAAAGGACCAAAAGTGTAACATTTTGCATTATGGGCCTTACGACTTTTTGGGCCCAAATAGCAAAAATATCATTTTTTGAGGATTAAAATGTTATTTAAATCAAAACTTGAGCCAAAAATGAAAATAAACAAAGATAAGGGCTAAAAATGACTCTTATTTCAAAATTGGGCCAAAAATGTGAATTTTATAAAAATTGGGCCGATAACGTCATTTTATTCAAATAAGGGTTGAAAATGTAATTTTCTACAAAAATGGGCTGAAAATGTCAATATATGTATTTTTGAGCCAAATCCATCAATTACTAAACCTTTGGGGTGAAAATATAATTTTTTATAAACATATGGGCTAAAAGGTTATTTTTAACTAAAATAGACCAAAAAGGACATTTTATGTAAAATAAGCCTTTAAATGTTCAATTTTATTCTCAAGGGACTTAAAGGGTAATTTGATAAAAACACGAGTTAAAATTATAGAATTTTGACGTAACGAACTAAAAATATCATCATAACAAAACACCGAACTTTTTATAACATTAGGGATAAATGTTTCGATTAATGAACTATGCTCTAATAAACAAACGAGATACAATAACGGTACGATAATTGGGCCTAGTACTCACTATACATGCTTATTGGGCCTTTGTGACCCATTTGCATGTTTATTGGGCCCAATATAATCATTTCATGTCTATTGGGCCTTTGTGATCCAATTACATGCTTAATGGGCCTAAATTAGCCTTTATATGTTATTGGGCCTTAGTGGCCCATTTACATGCTAATTTAGCCTGAAATAATTCATCATATGCCTAATGGGCTTCAATGTGTCCATTTGCATATTTAACAAGCCTGGAAATAACTTACATGTCTAATGGACCATAGTTGTCTTTTTTTTCATGTTTGTTGGGCTTTATCCTTTCACATCAATGTATCATCTGGTGATCGAAATTCTAAATACATATAACGTTATACATATTCATGTGGCAATAATTGAGATCTAGTGAGAATTCTCGGTTGACACTATTGAGTGTATGGTCGTAGCATGTAGTTATAAGCAGAGTCTCCTGGAGGGAGAGCGGTAGTTTGTGTATAGATTTGTACGGGGGTGACTCCCCCACACCTGAGCTATTCGCTACAGTTAGAGTAGGCCGGTCTAGGGTGACAAAACCTTGATCAAAACCGGTGTTTGGAAAAAATTCCAAGACATGCAGATTAGTCACTATCATGCATGATTATAACGACTCACACAGAGATCCATTATCATCAATACATTATGGGAATCCAAGTGCTTAAATCATATTAATACGAAACAGTTCATACGATATGCAAGGACTAACACACTTTTAAAAATCAGAAAATATCGGATATTCTGGGGGAAAATACTATTATTCATTACCTCCTACTTACAACAGAATATAATACAAGGAAATTTTGGTTCGTTTACTTATACATATTTTTACCATGAAATTCACGCATGCATCTATACTCAATTTTTCACATCATTTTTCAGACTTTTTACAGAAAATATCGGATTTTCTGGGTTTTACAAACAATACAAAGACTTTCATTCAAACATGCTTATGAACTCACCAAAATTATATATGTTGACCGTTTTCAAAATAACTTGTATTCTCAGGTAACCGTTAAGCAGGAGAACTTTCAAGTGTAGGAAATTTATTTTGTGAAATGTCAAATCATCGTACAATTAACATTTGGGAACATGTAACCTAAGACAATGTACTTGATGTGAACAATACCAGTTGTAATAGGTAATGTTTGGTGATGATTGTGTCATGTTTCATGTATATTCATTATGATGATAATTCAATTGATAGTCACACGAGCCACCGGACGTTTCCGCCATCTGGTTCGGGGGTATGACACTATGGAGCAACTCGACGAGTTGGTGCTACAACTCGTCGAGTAGAGTCACGTTGTGCCATATAGGATTAATAATCTACTCGATGAGTCAGAGAGTCGACTCACCGAGTAGACACTGTGAAGTGAAAGCCTAAATCCCTGGGTTTAGGGCCTATATAAGGACACTTATAGCCTCATTTGCGGCTCATCGGCTGCTTAACCTTTCCGTGAGAAACCCTAAACGAGTATAGTGAGCTAAGAGAGTCTCCAAGCTAACCTTGAAGGATTTTAGTGCATCTTTGAGAAGGAAGAGCAGTTTGTTCAGCAAGGAACAAGAAGGAGCTGTTAGGGTTCAGGCCATTTCGTCAAGAGCTTCAAGAAAAAGGTAAAAAGCTTGAATCTTTCCCCTTTATTTGGTTAGATCTCATGAGTTGAGAAATTAGGGTTTTCATCGCATTGTATTTTGGGACTTAGAGTATACTAAGTTATCAGAGGTTTAAACATCAGATCTGGACCTTGTGAGGTCCCTAGAGCCCAAAGGTCCCAACTTTATTCATCCATATGCGGAGTATAGTGTTTAACACCTTGTAGGAACATATCTACGTAGATGGGAGCAAAACCACCATGCATGAGCGTAAAGATCGAAGCTTTACATGACAATCGAGCCTTAGAATGATAGATCTAGTGTTTTGAGTGATAGATTTGCCTTAAAACGTCTGGATGAGAAATCGGATTGAAGAGACTCGCCGAGTCCATGAGCTGACTCGACAAGTCGGTTAGGGTTTTTTCCGATGAGCTGGACTATGCGATAGCTCGGCGAGTTAGGGGTTAACTCGACGAGCTATACCTTCGCGAGACTTATGAGGAACAAGTGGACTTGATGAGTCACATGAGTGCACTCGGCGAGTCAGGTCAAACCTGGACTGTTGACTCAAGTTTGACTTGACTTTAGGGTTTGGTCAACATGAGTAATGGAGACCACGGAAGGGTAAAATGGTCTTTTACCCATTCCAAGAGTTAGAGAGAAAAAGAGAACAACCTTTGGTCTAATTGAGTATGAGTAGAGTATTAGTTAGAGGTGCTATCCAAAATGTTACGCGGAGGCTAGTTTGAGATTTCCGAGTACGAGACTTTTATTCGCTAGCTTATGAGGTGAGTCTTCTCACTATACTTACCATGAGTGGTATCTTTGTGTGGTTGAGATGTCTTATGTGCTTATCTGTGTATTGCGATATTCTGCATTATGTTTTTATTATTTATGTTGAGTATTATTATTATGAGCTTATTGACTTAGGACCGGAGGGTCTCCACTGGAACACATTGATCGGAGGGTCGTATTGAGTAAGCCTCGAGTGGCTAACGCGACGTGTGTGGTATTTTGGGGAACTCACTAAGCTTCGTGCTTACCGCGTTATGTGTTATGTGTTTCAAGTAATTCCGAGGATTGCGGGAAGGCCCCGGCTTGATTGTACACACACACACATTGGAGATATGTTTGTGGAGGTTTCTGGATATGTGATAAATAATTTTTGAAAAAGTGTGTTGGTGTTTGATAATTGAGATTTTTGAGAAATATGACATGTGTTTATTTGTGTTGAAAATGAGAAAATTTTGTATGGAATTGATGTTATTACATCAAACACACCCGAGAGTATGTCTAAATCCCTCAAACAAAGGCTCTGATACAAACTTGTAACATCCCAAAAATAAGAACCAAAAATAAAACCAATATCCAAGGAACATCATCATAAAATTCCAGATAAAACAAATGTATCAATCAACATATCACATCAGAGTAAATCAAGAAAATATGATACCAGGTGGTGTGTGCCCTGCAATCATCCCGAGCTCTTCCCTTTGGAACTGGAAGTACCTAGAATATAAATTGAAAACTGTAAACACAAAGCTTAGTGAGTTCCCCAAGATACCACATATCATACAAAATAAAGACATAATAGGCCCTGCTCGGTATACAAATCGAGCCCCATCCAGCATACATATAAACATACAACATATAAACACATACACATTCAATAATCACAAAGATACATAGCATGCAAAATGGCATCATGCCCTGCCTAGTAAACATAAGAGTACCTGACACATACAAGAGCCACGCAGACATCTAGCATCCTAACATAACAAAATCATGGGTTGGCATTGGTGCCTTTGACCTGCTAAACATAGTGAGGAAACTCACCTCAAACTGTTGAATCACACTGATAAATATATGACTGCTGGTTTGACAAATCCTGAGCTATCAATACCAATAACATCCAATTAATAATTGGATTCCAATCCATAACCATCAGTCCAAATTTTTGGTAAAAATACCATTTTACCCCTTACCTAGTTTGGTCCAAGACTAAGGCCCAAACCTACAAACCAAAAGAACCAAGTACTAAAATTGTTGGATTAGAGTCTAAGTCCATAACTATTTTGGTATGTACTTGACCCGATTATGAGCATGGTCCTTTTGGGTTGCCTTCACCATAGCAATATGTAGGATGAATTAAGGAGAGAAAGGTTTAATTATGATTTATTAATATATTATGAGAATAATATATTAAATGAGAAATCATATTGTTTAACTAATATTAGTAAAAAATTAATTAAGAATTAATTTTGTGGCTAAAAGAGATTAATTAAACTTAGGGGACTAGATTTGTAATTATAAGATAATTGAAATTGGGCTATGAATTACCTAAATAATATAGGTTGGACAAATTCTATGGAAGCCCATAAAGAATTCGTCCAAGGGATATGTTAAAGGAGTCCACCGACTGCTTAGGGCTTAAGCAGCCAGATTAGGGTTTCCTAGTTGCAAACCCTAATAGCCTACATGTATATAAAGGCCATCTATGCACCAAAAACGTGGCTAACACTTGGATTAGGGTTTCCAGCCGTTTTTGGTGCCTCCCCTCTCTTCTCTTCTTCATCTTGTTGCTTAGTGGTGTTTGTGACTCCATTAGAGGTGCAACACTTGAGGCACTAAGATTTCTGAAGCTAAGGATTGATTTTTATTGCTAAATAACAATCAAAGGTCAAATCTAAACCCTATTTTATGTTAATATGATTAATTGTATGCTAGATCTAGGGTTTATAGCTTTGGATATTCAATTGCATATTCATTAGACAAACTAGATCCAAAAGCTATTAGGGTTTTCATGTACACCATAGGATTAATGTATTGCTCAAAACCCATCAGTGGTATTAGAGCCTAGGTCGTTTTTCTATTGAATTGTGCATAATTGAACTGCCAAAGACCTGAAAATTAAAAAATTTTGCTCATTGCCTGATGAACTCGCCGAGTTGCTCTAAGAACTTGACGATTTGAATGAACTCGACGAGTTCCAAAGAGGACTCGACGAGTTGGTTGTTCTGTTAACAGGATTTTCGAATTTCTGGCCAGATTTGCATGGGGATAATTACCAAAACTCGTTTTTTATTGCCTAAAGTCGATTTTTTAATGTTTGGAATGTTTATCCTTATCAAAATTGATGGATTTGGTTAAATATGGATAATATAGGATTATTATTAGATAAATATTTGACCTAGTAAGTTTGAAATGTTTCAATTTACACCCTTTAGGTTTTATAGTTTAATTTTGAAGTTAAAAGTTTTTGTTTTTGAAATTTAAATAAGTTAAAACCTAATGTTTTGAAAAGTGTCAAAACTTGCCCTCAAGTTTTGGATTTTAAAATTAATTAAAAGTCTTAATTTTAAATTTTAAATTCTAAAACCCTAGTAATTTGAAAAGTTCAAATCACAACCTTATGGTTTTATTAATTAATTAAAGTGTATAATTAAAAGAGATTTAATAAACCCATAAAGTTTTGGTTTACATTTAATTAAATTAAAAGTATAATTTACAAAATTAAACCACCTAATATTTTAAAAGTGTAAAATACACCCTATACTATATATATGTAGCATTAAAAGTCTAATATTATATATATATATATATATATATATATATATATATATATATATATATATATATATATATGAGTAAAAGTCAGTCTTACCGTTAGTAGGCCTCATTCACGAAGATGGTCTATAAGGGGTGTTTAAGGAAATTGCCTATAAAATGGCGATTGAATAGGTATCCACTCTTACCCACCGCACTCTTGACTAGTGGAGGGTCGTTAGCCGAACGGGTAGGATAGGACAGAAACCTTCCATTATAAGTATAATGAAGTACAAAGTAACTAAATGCTTTCACAAATTCCCAAATCATAGTTACTTTAGGCAAAATGTGAAATTGTATGCTAATCCATGGAATTACACTTCGTACCCTTGTCAAACGTTAGTGGAGCGTGTGTGGTTAACCGGCACTCTAATTTGCGGATGACATTGGTGGCGAAGGGTGGCTCGATGCTTATCATAGATCCATGGAGCGTGTATGGCTAACCGGCACATTGATTAGGTGATAGTAGCATTGAGTGCACCACGTAGATTCGTATGGTTATTCACACCTTTTTTGTGATCCTCGGCATCTCAGTCGCAAACTTGAAGGGCATAATCGAGATTAAACATGCCATTGAAAAGTTCAATGAATCTCAAAATATCTAGGAGTTTCAATTCATTTAAAACTTAAACTTCATTTTCATTTTTCATGGTGGAAATTGGTAAATCGTCATTTACCTACCTTCAAATATTTTGCGACTATATTACGGCATCCCTCTTCTAGGTTGTAGAGTATTGTGTTGGATCCTAGCCTTGATGTTTCATTTGGGTGTTACATCAAGAATTCTAATCAACTTAACTTGAATTTTCTCCCGTTTTGAAGATGTCTAGTTCTGACAATCATGGTCTTCCCAATCCCATGGAACAAGCTTTCCAACTGAAGATGATGTTCCACGATATGATCGAGGAACAAGAGATCATGCTTCACTTCATCCACCCCCTCCAATTGTTCTCCCTAACCCACAAGTTCGAAGGCTTGAAAAGTTCAAGCTCACGCAAGCCCTTTTGGCAAGTAAACACAAAGATGGGAAACATGTGTGTGCACACATCTTAGAGATGAAGTTACACATTGATAGGTTAAGGATGTTGGGTGTCGATATCTTAGAGATGTTGGCTGATGACTAGGTTCTTCAGTCACTTCCTGAATCATATAGTGAGTTCGTAAGAGAGTACTATATGATGGAACACGATGTGACCCTAATTGTTTTCAGTTATTTGCTTATAGCTACTGAATCAACAATGATTTGGCTTGCTGGTCAAGCAAATTTGTTTGGTGAATCAAACTCCCAAACTTCAATGGTTGATGGCAACATTGGAAGTCTAGAAAGGACTAAGCATGAGATTGTCCCATGTGATGTGCCAAAGGAGTCCATTTGCTTTTATAGCCAAGAGAAGGGGCATTGGAGACGAAGTTGCCCTGTTTACCTAAGAGATCTAAGAGATGGGAGAGTCAAGACGTATGGCTCTACTTCAGGTAAATCCATTAACTAAGTTGATAAGTTCCTATTTTTTATTCTTAATACATGATGTGATTAGATTACATTTTGATGTTTTGCGAGATCGAAGAAAAGAAAGTAAGCTTAAGGAAGAAGCATGTTGAATCTAATCACGAAGAAATGGATTTCGATCGCATGGATTCAAAGATTGGATTTTTGAGTTGCTACTTTAGAGTTAGGGTAGATTGCTAAGAAATATGTAATAGCATAGTTTTTCAGTTGAATTGCATTGTAAGGACAAGTTTTCCCGAAATAAAACAATTTTTTATTTTATCTTATTTATTTATCCTTGCAATGGCATGTATGAAAAATTGATGTTTGAAGGTTTCTATTATTAGCAATAATGGACTTGATTCTTAATTATGTTATTTGTGGAAATGTCGAGAATTTCCCAAATAGGGAGAGTTTCTCATCACCCAAGTTTCAATTGGACAGAAACTTAGAATCATACAACTTGGTTGTGTGATGAATGAGAAACTTTATAATTGGAAATTCAAGACTAATTCATTGACAAAGAGTCAAGTGAAGGACTAGGATATTGAGTTCACAATGTTGTGCATCAATCAAGTCCACCATAAGAGTGATAAAGATAGTCATCATGATTTACTAAAGTTTATTCAATATGATTATACTTATAAGATTAAGTGTAACTCTGAGTTAATTGAAAAAGTTTCAGTGAATGGAAGAACGAATAAGAAGAATCAAGAAGGCAGAAAGATAAAATTTTCTCTGTTCTAAGAAGAAGGGAGAGTAACTTTTATTGTGTTTCATGATAAGTCTTAATGATTAAGAACCATGTCTCAATTGCTCCTCTAAGTGAATCTTATTGCAATTGCATGTCTAAGAAGAGGAATCGAGAATTGTAGAAATGGTTAAATCAAGAAGTCAATCATACTTCGTTCCAATATCAAGTCTTAAAGTCAAGATTGTGACTTGAGTGAAAAGTCTTTAGTAGGTTTGTAACACTTATCAAATGTAGAATAAGAAAGTTCAGTCCTTTACCTTAGATAGCTAATATGTGTGTCTAAACAATTCACACAATTGGCTCTAGTTGGTCTTTGTCTTATCCAAGACATAACACTGATGATTATTATCATATAAGCATAACACTTATGATTATTATCATATAATAATCATCATGCTAGTGGGATCATAAGTGTTATGCTTATATGATAATAATCATCATGATAGTGGGAGCATAAGTGTTATGCTTGTATGATTATTATGGCAAGTATTGCAAGTTAACAATATTAATTATAGAAAACAAAGATTCACTTTGCAAAGTCGCAAGGGTTGAGAAGTTGTTTTGCTATAATTAAGGGAGAGAATATTATACTTCGCTTCAAAATCTAAAGCTTAGATTGAGAAATTTTAATTAACTTAGTCAAAGAATTCATAGTGTGTTCTTAAATTTCGATTATGATTACGGCATCCCTCTTCATAGCTCGAATTGTGAGAACGTGACACATAAAATATTATGGTAGAAGATTGATAAAGTATCATATCTTTATGTAAGACATTATGCATCGTGTCCCACACGCTTCGGGTATAGGATCGATTGCGAATGCTATAATATTTGACCATTCTAAAATTTTCCAAATGTCTAGCGTATTAAGAGGGAAAAAGGACTAGAATCAGTTTTGACTAAAATAATTAAACAACTATCAAAGGACGATCCAAAGTTCGTTGAGGATTGGTCGCTTGTGAGTAGTTGGAAGTATGGTATTGGATGGACCATATCGACATTATTATGAATAGATAAGATTCTATTAAGAATGAGTTGTCATATGGAAAATATGGAAATGGTACCATATTGGGAGTTGGATATTAAGATTCTATGTCTAGATTAGAAAATTTTATGCAAGAAGGATGTTCAAAGGAATGTACTTTGAATGTGAGACTTCACGTTTATGGAATTGTCTTGTAACAATTTCTGATAGAGTACTTTGTAATTTCATTGGCCAGGTCTTGGTAACTTTTGTGCTATAACTTTGCGAAAGGATCGTTGCATAAAATGTTAGAATCTAGCATATTCTAGTAGTGGCAAGAACCTTGTGTTCTAACACTAATGATAAGGATTGGGAATTGTGAAATGAGAATCATTGGAAAAGTTTTTCAATTGATCTATTTCACAAAGTAAGTACCATAGGAAACATAGTGTGCATGCTTTGTGCATGGGATAGCTATTGTTGTAATTTGAGTAATAAGTTGATTTTCTGAAACAGTAAGCAATGAATAATGAGTAATCAATATGGTGCTTAAACAAAAGTGTTTTATTTACTCCTTCAAGTTTGGGGCCATATAGGATTAAGTATTATTGTTGTGTTTCAATTTGCATGTTTTGACTTCCAGAATAACTGGGTTATTCGAACCCCCACAGTCGGTTATATGTTGGAAGTAAGTATGAAGGAAGACTGTCATGAAGATTCTGTAGATTGTCTGAAGAGTTTAGACATAGCACAAGTTTGTTGCAGGGTTCATGAGTACTTTGATAAGATTAGAGTATTGGATTAAACCCACACTCACTTGGATCACTTCATGGATTTATCACGAGTGATTAGTGAGACAATAATATTGTATATTCTTGAAACCGAGATGTGTGAGTTGTTATTTGTTGGTCGGTTGCACATTGATAATAAGTAAACGCACTAGTAACTTGGTGTTATAAAACTTATTGTTATGTGTGATTCGATCAGTGAATGCAAGCAAGCATATGAGTCGAAGTTTATCCATTCCTTTTGCCCAAAGTAGGATAAAAGAGATATCTGTGGGCCCCTCGATGATTTAGTGATGACACCTAAGTGCTTGGCCAAGCCGAGACTAACTTGATGTGTTCAATTGTAGTCTGTTTTCAGTCATCATAAATCGAAAGTCGGGAAACAGTATAGAGAGAATGATTAAAATTTATGTCTTATGTCTACACGATATCTTGAGAATGGAGGAATATATGATCCCTTATCTAAAGGACACGCGTATCTGATAAGATCAGAGTTAACAACGGCTTTTGAAAGCTATGATTGTTGATCAGGTTCTGAAGTTATACAAAATAATTATTAGACTTATCCAAGTGAGAGACTGTTGGATTAGTGTCTAAGTCCATAACTATTTTGGTATGTACTTGACCCTATTATGAGCATGGTCCTTTTGGGTTGCCTTCATCATAGCAATATGTATGATGAATTAAGGAGAGAAAGGTTTAATTATGATTTATTAACATATTATGAGAATAATATATTAAAGGAGAAATCATATTGTTTAATTAATATTAGTAAAAAATTAATTTTGTGGCTAAAAGAGATTAATTAAACTTAGGGGACTGGATTTGTAATTATAAGATAATTGCAATTGGGCTATGGATTACCTAAATAATATAGGTTGGACAAATTCTATGGGAAGCCCATAAAGAATTCGTCCAAGGGATATGTTAAAGGAGTCTATGGGCTGCTTAGGGCTTAAGCAGCCAGATTATGGTTTCCTAGTTGTAAACCCTAATAGCCTACATGTATATAAAGGCCCTCTATGCACCAAAAACGTGGCTAACACTTGGATTAGGGTTTCCAGCCGTTTTTGGTGCCTCTCCTCTCTTCTCTTCTTCATCTTGTTACTTAGTGGTGTTTGTGACTCCATTAGAGGTGCAACACTTGATGCACTAAGCTTTCTGAAGCTAAGGATTGATTGTTATTGCTATATAACAATCAAAGGTCAGATCTAAACCCTATTTTATGTTAATATGATTAATTGTATGCTAGATCTAGGGTTTATAGCTTTGGATATTCAATTGCATGTTCATTAGACAAACTAGATCCAAAAGCTATTAAGGTTTGCATGTACACCATAGGATTGATGTATTTCTCAAAAACCATCAAAAATAATCATCCAAATCCCAATCATGGCTCAATTTTCCAAATTAGGTCCGAACCCGCTTCATGGTTCTTAATCCGAGGTCCAAAAATATTACCAGCCCAAAACACCTGAATTTAGATGACCCAACAAATCCCTAAACATACCAACGACATCCTCTAATGGAACTTAGGCCTCCTCAGCATGTAACTTAAATTCTCGGCTCCTCACACCTGGAGCCTCCACCTTGCCCTCACAGACATTAGTAATCCTTAGTGTAGTTGGAGTAGGTGTCATCATTGCTCCATCTGCCAATCCTGGATGGCTGGCCTTCTTTTGGCCCACTTGGTTGCAATAAAAACATATCGGACTTGATCTCTGGGGACACTCCCTATTGACATGACCAATACTGTCACACTTGTAGAAATCCATACCTCTATATCGACACATCTCATTGTGTGGTTTCCCGTACTTGCCACACTGGCCCCGACCCTACTAGCCTCTAGCTCATGAATCGAAAGTCTTAGTATTCTTCACTGACCCCTCTACTGTTTGAGCTGAATTAGCTTCTGCTTCCTCAGAAGCTCCAAATCAATCTCCCGTTCACGTGCATTGGAAATCATATCCTCCAAGGTCCTGTAGTTGGACATGCTTACAAATTCCCAAAGTTTATCATGTTGCATATCGTGATACCATGTCTTCTTCATCTCCTCGTCTGCAGTGTACTGCAGAACCAACAAAGCCCTCTACTTGAACTTGGCGGTGATCTCTGTCACAGTTTCTGTCGTTTGAAAAAGGTCATGAAACTCCCTCACCAATCATTGCACCTTAATGACCAATGAAAACTCTACCCTAAATCTTAACACAAAATCTACCCATGACATGTTCGCCATGGCCTCAGCTCCCAATGAGTAACCAACCTCTTACCACCAATCTCGGGCTCCATCCCTCATAAGGCAAGGAGCAAATCGCACCTTTGATTCCTTAGGGCATAAACTATTTTGTTGAACATTCTATGTGTCAGTAACCCACCACTTACTAGCAATATGGTCCCTCTTCCCGAAGAACTGTGGGGCTCCACAAGCCTTGAACTCAGAGAGTTTATAACATAATCTGACCAGCTGCAATCTCTTCATGAAAATCCCTAAGCCACTCATCTAATAACTCCACGATCCCCCCCCCCCCCCTCTAATGGTACCAAACATCACAGGAGTCGCATACAAAATGTCGCGAGTGATCTCAGACAAAATAAACTCGTGAATCCTCTCATAAATTGGCTCAACACCAGAGCCTGAACCTGAACTAAAACCAGAACCTTCTCCACGAGTGCTCATCCCTATACTAAAAAGCAACCATACAACAATCAGAATATACCCAAAGAATCCTTATTCTACATGCTTCTCATAATCCTCATGACTCTCATTTATTCGAGTACAAATCATGTGCTTTCCGTAGTACGAGCCTAATACTACCTTCCACACCTATCCAAACTTTCCTCAAGAATCATCATGAATCATCTAATCCAACCTTTGATACTGATACTCCCAAAACCCATTAAAAATGCACAAATCGCACTAAAGCACTTCCTAGGCTCTCCAAAGATCCCCACCTCACCCTGCTATCAGCTGTTGAAAAACTCCTACTGATGTCACTTAACTACTTCATGAATACAATTACATGCAACAAATCTTAAATAACCCTTCAACAAAAAGACCCAACCATACAACGGTTAAACTCAAATGAGAACTGTACAATAGAGCCGAATCAAACGTTCTAAAATTATTTAACCTTTCCAGCATGTAACTTAGCATATTCATTTAATAGTTAACTCACATCAATATGAGTCCCATAAAACAAAACGAGAGCAACATTCGAGTAGTAACTCTTAATAAGCCACATAACCTAAAAATTCATCCTCCATGGTCTAACATCCAGGTGCCATGGGATGCCCCCATGGTCTTTCATGAAAACATTGTGTGCTACCCCCATGATCTTTTATGCAAATGTCATGGACTGACCCCATGGTCTTTCATACAAATGTCATGGGTTGCCCCTGGGGTCTTCTAACCAAGTATCACAAAGACAACTAACACCCTACATAGTATAGTGAGAAGAATCACCTGACTCTCAAAGTTAGTTAAACCACAACTTAATGCAACACAAAAAATTCTACAACACTCTTATCAAAACATACAATGTCCAACCTTAGTCTACACACTAAATCATGCAATCTTGACCAAAATTCAACCCAGGTCAACAAGTCAATGGTCAAAGTTAACAACTAGAAATATCAACCATTGAGCCTCACATCGTGACCACTCCAACTCATCACGCTCCAACTCAGCCAACTCGGTCACAGACAACCCACTCAGCAAACGTCACAACGTGAACCTTCCTTGGTCACGTCGTGAGAACAACCTGACAAGATAATCACGAAAACTTCAATTGTCACGTCGTAACCACAGTCTGATACAACAACTTAATGGTTTAAGTCCTGAATCCATTAATTCTTCAACTCCCACTTTCCAGAAAGATTTAAGAGTTCTAAAGGTTCATAAAAACGACAACTATATGGAGCATGCATGTCCTCTATTCAATATAGGTCAAAAGCTAATAAAATTACCCAAAACTCATGCAAGGGTCCAATATATAACCAAATTCTAGATCTAAACCATATAACACTCAAATGGCTTCAATGATCCATAAATTTGCCAGCTTTTTGGAGTCTCGTCACTTCAACTTGCTCATACTTGAAGATAAAGGGACAAGAAATTAGATCCAGCAACCTATAAACATAAAGTTTCAATCTTGGACACTTACAAAGGTCCAGAATGTGGATAAAAAGATGATGATGAGGTTCCTTGTTGAATCAACACACCAGAACACCAACTTCTTCTTCAAGCTACCAAAAGCATTAAAATGAGCCAATAACCACTAAGAGGACTTATGGTTAGGTTTTTCTAAAGTTTGAGGGTGATAAAGACTGATAATGAACTCTAAAATCGAGTTAATGGGGTTTAAATACGAAGGAACCCTTAAAAGATCATGGACTTGGGTTGTAGCCTTACTTACGTCGTGACCAAATATGTGTCACATCATGACCACAATCCATATACACGTTCCTCACTTTGGATTGTCATGTCGTGACCACCCTATGGTCACGTCGTGACACCCGGTTTTCCCTAATAATGAAGTTTTAGACTCCTTAATGCCCCAACCCGAATCATTTTGTAAATCGGGTGTTGCAATAAGCTTTTGCAAACACCCTTATATAATATCTTAACGGGACCCCGTGGGGTTTCAGGACAAGACTGTTGTAACGACCAAAAATTTCAACACAATTTAAACTTTTCAAAAACAATCCATTTTAATAACTTTATTACAAAAAGGTTTTCAATACATTTATTATCAGAGTATTCCCATAATCATGCCATAAACATAAACACGAGGAGTGGTATGATCACACCTTCGCCTTGCCACGGTCTCCTGAAAAACCTGAAAAACATTTAAACCACAACTGTAAGCCCGAAAGCTTAGTGAGATACCCCCAAAATACCAACCACATATACGCCCTTCCAGGCTACGACCTTCTGGTCCAAAACATATTGCCTTCCAGCCCATAACATATTGTTGGAATAGTGTCTAAGGCTATAACTATATCCGGTTGTGCATGGTCCTTTTGGGTTGCCTTCACCATAGCAACTTGAAGGATGATTTGTTAAGAGAGAGTAAATATTATAAGGAATAATATATGGCTATTTGATTAATATAAGTCATAAATTAATTGGTATTAATTTGGTGGCTTAAAGAGATTAATTAAATAAGAGGGTATAAACCGTCAATTGTTTGATAGTTACACTTTAGACTGTAAATCCTTATCCTAGATAGGATGGACGATTTCTAGGGCTTGGATAAGCCAAAATCGTCCATAGGGTTATCTATGGAATGGATTTAGATAGCCTTAAGAGAAGATTATCCAATTAGGGTTTAGGTTGTAACCCTTAAGGAGTCTACAAGTATAAATAAACCCTAGGGGTGAGGGAATTCGACACACAACCTAAAGCAAGGAACCTCTGGCCGAATTCCTCCCCTCTCCTCTCTCCTAAATCATCTTGCTTGCTATTGGTGTTTGTAAGCCATTAGAGGAGTGAAATTTGTGACTCTAGAAGCTCCAAGACAAACAAGATCAACAAGGAACTCAAAGGTATGATTCTAGATCTGTTTCATCATTGTTATTTAGCCTAATTAGCTATTAGAAGTCTTGGATTCAAAGCATGTTTAATTAGAAAGCCTAGATCCGAGCAATAGGGTTTTGCATGCGCACATAGGAAAGTTCTTATGGCTAAAACCCATCAGTGGTATCAGAGCCTAGCTTGGTTTTCTTTAAATTGTTGCTTGATTAACTGAAACAAACCAGCAAAATTCGATTTTTGGGTTTATGAGTCACTGACTCGGCGAGTTCCAAGGTGGACTCGGCGAGTAGGCCTGACTCGGCGAGTCCCCTTGTGTACTCGGCGAGTCCAGGCGTCAGGAATGGCCAGATTCGGGATTTTTTTCATAATTATCTTATGGAAACTTACCTTAATCATATTAGATTAATCTAAATCCGATTTTTTGATAAATATGACTATTATCTTGATCTAATTAAAGATATTTATCATCTAATAAAATATTTAATTTCCTTATATGATAATGATTAATTATTTTGATAATTATCTTGAAAGAAATCTTAGATAAATCAAATAAAGATAATTAGGATATTAATTGTTAATTGGAATTATTTGTTATTTGATCCTCCATGTTTTAAATGTTTAAAACCTACCCTAAAGTTTTGAAATTTATATTTGTGATTAAAAGTTTTAATTTAGACAACTTAAATTTCAAACCCTAGATTTTAAAAGGTTTTAAAATACAACCCTATACTTATATGATATTACTAGAATAATATATATATATGTATAACTAAATGCTAGTCTTACCGCTAGTAGGCCTCATTCACGAAGCCGATCTATAAGGTGGGTATAAGGTTGCGGCCTATAAAATGGCGCTTAATGGGTGTACACTCACACCCACCGCTTGCTTGATTGGTGGAGGGTCGTTAGCCGAACGGGTAGGATAGGGCAACCTCATCCTCTCATTAAAAGTATAATAAGAAACACAAAGTAACTACACGTTTTAAAAATTTCCCAATCTTAGTTACTTTAGGAAAAGTGAATTGATGCAATCCCATGAAATTACACTTTGCACCTTGCTAAGAAGTTAGTGGAGCATGTGTGGTTTACCGGCACACTAATTGGTTCTAAGCGAAGGTGGCAAAGGGTGATTCATTGTTTATCATAGTTCGATGGAGCGTGTGTGGTTTACCGGCACATCGAATAGGTGATCGTTACAATGAAGGCACCATGTGAATTTGTATGGTAATTCACACCCGCTTTGTGATCCTCGGCATCCCAGTCACAAACAAGAGGGGCATATCGAGATTTAAACATGCCATTGAATAGTTCAATGAATCTCATCCGAACCTAGGAATTCTCAAAAACACTTAGGACTAATAGTTTAAGTTTTGTAATGGAGAATTAGTGAATCGTCATTCACTTACCTTCATTTTATTTTCATATTAGATTACGGCATCCCTTTTCTAGTATGTAAATGTTATTGTTGGATCCTAGCCCTAATTTTTCTTATTGGGTGATAATTAGGGATTCTTGTTCTAATCTATCTTTGTCCTTTCTATAGATGTCAAACGCAAACAACGCTGCTGCTAGTTCTTTCACGTTGATGAGCCTTTGCCAAAAGGTCACCTTCGATGGAACGAACTTTAGCGAATGGATAAGATACATTCGCACCATTGCTCGCTATGAGGATAAAGAGTATGTCCTCGATGAGAAGCTCGAGAAAATCAACCCCGAAGTTGCCACTCCCGCCGAAATCACCGCCTTTGAAACTCATGAGCGAGATGCAACGAAAGTACATTGCATCATGATCGCCACCATGAACTCCGAATTCCAAAAGTCCTACGAGGACATGTATCCATACGAGATGCATCAAGACTTGTTGGAGAGGTACCACCAAAACGCGAGACAAGAGCGTTACGAGATTTTCACTAACATGATCTCCGCTAAGATGGGTCATGGAGAATCTCTTACCGTGCACCTGCAAAAGATGCAAAGGTATGTCGACCGCCTTCGCAAGTTAAATGTTGACTTCGGCGAAGACTTGGCGATCGACATGGTGCTTCACTCTTTGCCTCCGATGTACAACCAATTTAGGATGACCTACCACATGAACAAAGAGGAGGTCACCCTAAGCAAACTCCAAGGTCTCTTGAGGGTTGCTGAGAGCAATTTCAAGGACAAGTCTGTTGCACCAACTCCCAATCCATCTGCTGCTCCTGTCTTGGCTATTGGTCAAGGGAAGGGAAAGAAGAGGAAAGCTTCATCGAATAACTATCGAAAGGTGAAAGCCCGAGATGGTTCCTCTTCTAGTGGGACCAAAGTTGATCCCTCTAAGCCCTGTTCCAACCCGAAGGAGGCAGAGTGCCACCACTGCCACAAGATAGGACATTGGAAGAGAAGCTGCCCGGATTACCTGCAAGCCATCAAGGAAGGAAAGATCAAGCCATCTTTCGCAGGTATATACACAATCAAATCTAACGATTCTAATCATGCTATTTCTTGGGTTCTTGATACCGGTTGCGGTTATCACATTTGTTCTAATGTGCAGGGACTAAAAAGAAGTAGGGATGTGGAGCAAGGAAGGATCAATCTAATCATGGGGAACAGAAGATCATCGCCTGTGACCAAGATTGGAGTGTATTCTTTAGTGCTTAGGAATAGTTTAGTTTTAGATTTGAACAATTGTTGCTATTCGCTAGAAATGGCTAGAAACATCATTTCATTTCATGGTTTATATAGACAAGGATTTAGATTTTCTTTTAATAATGAGAATGGTTCTATTTTGGCTTATCTAAATGGTGTCTTTTACTTTGAAGCTATACCATGTAATGGAATATATGAAACTGTTATGATTGTTGATAACTTAGGAAATGATGTTTTGAATATTGATTCTTCCACTAGTATGGATAAAGCATCCTTGTGGCATTGTCGTCTTGGACATGTCAACAAGAAACGCATAGCCCAACTCCAAAAGGATGGAGTGTTGGAGTCATTCGACCTTAGGGAAGATGACACATGCGAGTCTTGTTTACTTGGAAAGATGACTAAGTCACCCTTCACGAGTACTTGTGAAAGGGGTGAGGGACTATTGGACCTAATACATACCGATGTATGTGGACCCTTTAGATCAACCACGAAGGATGGGAACCGCTTCTATGTGACTTTTACCGATGACTATAGTAGATATGGGTATATCTACTTAATCAAGCAAAAGTCAGAAACTTTTGAAAAGTTCAAAGAGTTCAAGAATGAAGTGGAGATTCAATTGGGCAGGAAAATCAAGATGCTTCGATCCGATCGAGGAGGAGAGTACCTAAGTCTTGAATTCCACGATTATCTCAAGGAGTGTGGAATAGTTTCGCAATTGACGCCTCCTAGGACACCGCAGTTGAATGGTGTGGCAGAAAGGCGTAATCGAACCTTATTGGATATGGTTCGCTCTATGATGAGTCGTGCTTCACTACCTATCTTCTTTTGGGGGTATGCCTTAGAGACTGCCGCCCATATCCTTAACCGAGTCCCAACTAAGAAGGTTGCCAAAACACCTCACGAGATGTGGACATGGAAAGCTCCCTCGTTGGCACATATCAAGGTTTGGGGTTGCGAGGCTTTCGTAAGACGAGATACGCACGACAAGCTTGAACCTCGAAGTGAGCGATGTATTTTCATCGGCTACCCGCAAACTTCCTTTGGATATCTCTTCTATAGACCGAAAGACAATATTGTTTTTGTTGCGAGGAGAGAAGTTTTCCGAGAGCGAGAACTCATAAGCCAAGGAGACAGTGGGAGGCAAATCGAACTTGAAGAGATTCAAGAGTCGATAGATGAAGGAACCTCTACCGCTGGCATTCAACCCGAGGAGGAAACTCCGGTTGAACCGATTGACGAATCCTTACCTCTTAGACGTTCCGATAGAGTTAGAGTTCATCCCCAGTTTTATGGTTTTCATATTACTACCGAAGGGGACACATATATTAGTGATGGTACACTAGTAAATCTTGATGAACCTAATAGCTATAAGGAAGCCATGGCAGGCCCGGAGTCTGCGAAATGGAAAGAGGCGATGGATAGCGAGATCCAATCCATGTACGATAACCAAGTTTGGAATTTGGTTGATTATGTGCCCGAACATAAGACCGTAGGGTGCAAGTGGATCTTCAAGAAGAAGACCGACGTGCATGGGAACGTACACACATATAAGGCGCGATTGGTCGTGAAGGGCTTTACTCAAACTCCCGGAGTTGACTATGATGAGACCTTCTCACCAGTTGCGAAGATTAAATCTATTAGAGTGATGCTAGCAATTGCCGCATTTCATGATTATGAGATTTGGCAAATGGATGTCAAGACCGCTTTCCTTAACGGAAAGTTGGCTGAGGATGTTTACATGGCTCAGCCAGAGGGGTTTGTGGATCCGAAGCATTCGAATAGAGTGTGTAAGCTTGAGAAGTCCATTTATGGACTTAAACAAGCGTCTCGCAGATGGAATCTTTGCTTCGATGAGAAAGTCAAAGAGTTTGGATTTGTACGAAGCGAAGACGAATCTTGTGTATATGTCAAAGCCAGTGGGAGTATAGTAAGCTTTCTCGTGCTATATGTCGATGACATATTACTCATAGGGAACGACATCCCGACTCTGCAGGAGGTTAAGTCCTGTCTCGGGAAGTGTTTCGCTATGAAGGACCTCGGAGAGGCTTCTTACATTTTGGGAATAAGGATAGTAAGAGAAAGAAGTAAGAGACTAATTGGACTTAGTCAGAATACTTACTTAGAGAAGGTACTAAAACGTTTTAGTATGGAAAACTCAAAGAAGGGAGAACTACCGATACAAGGAAATGCCAAGTTGAGTAAGACTCAAAGTCCGAGTACCGAAGCTGAGATAGCAGAAATGAGCCGAGTACCATACGCTTCCGCAGTTGGCTCAATCATGTACGCTATGACTTGTACTCGCCCTGATGTAGCCTTCGCTTTGAGCATGGTTAGCAGATATCAAGGGAACCCTGGCAAAGCACATTCGATTGCGGTGAAGAACATCCTTAAGTACCTTCGGAGGACGAAAGAATGGTTCTTAGTCCTTGGAGGGAGTGATGACTTGAAGGTGCGAGGGTATAGTGACGCCAGCTTTCAGACCGACAGGGACAACTACCGTTCGCAGTCGGGCTGGGTCTTTACCCTAAATGGAGGAGCAGTGGCTTGGAAGAGTTCCAAGCAAGAAACCGTAGCTGATTCAACGTGCGAATCAGAGTACATCGCAGCGAGCGAAGCGTCGAAGGAGGCAATATGGCTAAAGAACTTCATTGGTGATCTTGGAGTTGTACCGGCCATAAAGGAGCCTATGGAGATTTTCTGTGATAACGAAGGTGCGGTTGCCTTGACCAAGGAACCGAGGGATCATGGTAGATCTCGACATATCGACAGAAAATATCACTTCATTAGACATCGTGTAGAAGAAGGACAACTCGTAGTGAAGAGGATATCATCAGAAGATAACCCAGCAGATCCGCTTACGAAGGGACTGAGTAGGGTTAAGCACTTGCAGCATGCTAGGAGTATTGGGCTGAAGGATGATATTAGTATAGATTAGATAGTATTAGAAATGTATAATAGATAAATGTAATTAACATTTGATGATTAAATAAAGGAGTTTTATTTATGAGTAAAGTTACTGTCACATGTTAGTTGTTTAACTATTGTTTCACTTTGCATGTTTTGACTTCCAGAATAATTGAGTTTATTAGGAATAATCGAATTATTCAAATGGTCCACAATCGTTCATATGTTGGGAGTAGATATGAATGAAGATTGTCATGAATTGGTGTGTAGAATGTATAAATGGTGTTAGACATAGCAAGGGTTGCTGCAACGTTCATGAGTGCTTATGAACTGGTTTTGAGCATTGGAATAAACCCGCGCTTGCTGGAATCACCTTATGGAATACGATATAAAAGGTGATCGCAAGACGATAATATCATATAGTCTTAAAACCTAGATATATGGTTTATTATTTGTTAATTGATTGTGCATTGATAATGCGAAAACGCATCAGTAACTTGATGTTATAAAACGCATTATTGTGTATTGTTGGTTAATGAATAAGTAAATGCATATAAGTCGAAGTTTATCTGTAAATTTTATCCTAAGAGGGTAGAAGAGATATTTTGGCCACTCGATGATTTGATTTGACTTATGTGCCGGGCCCGGTCAGAACTAAATTGATGTGTTCGATTAAGTTCTATGTCGAATAAATCGGAGATCGAGAAATTTAAATGCATGACTAACCATTCCATAGGATTGTCAGCATGATATTCAACAGAGGACTGTACGATCCCTTATCTAAAGGACAAGATTGATTAGATCAGAGTTGACAGCGTCTTTGAGAGCTACGATTGCAAACCGAATTGTACTTGTATAGTTACTAGACTTATCCAAGTGGGAGACTGTTGGAATAGTGTCTAAGGCTATAACTATATCCGGTTGTGCATGGTCCTTTTGGGTTGCCTTCACCATAGCAACTTGAAGGATGATTTGTTAAGAGAGAGTAAATATTATAAGGAATAATATATGGCTATTTGATTAATATAAGTCATAAATTAATTGGTATTAATTTGGTGGCTTAAAGAGATTAATTAAATAAGAGGGTATAAACCGTCAATTGTTTGATAGTTACACTTTAGACTGTAAATCCTTATCCTAGATAGGATGGACGATTTCTAGGGCTTGGATAAGCCAAAATCGTCCATAGGGTTATCTATGGAATGGATTTGGATAGCCTTAAGAGAAGATTATCCAATTAGGGTTTAGGTTGTAACCCTTAAGGAGTCTACAAGTATAAATAGACCCTAGGGGTGAGGGAATTCGACACACAACCTAAAGCAAGGAACCTCTGGCCGAATTCCTCCCCTCTCCTCTCTCCTAAATCATCTTGCTTGCTATTGGTGTTTGTAAGCCATTAGAGGAGTGACATTTGTGACTCTAGAAGCTCCAAGACAAACAAGATCAACAAGGAACTCAAAGGTATGATTCTAGATCTGTTTCATCATTGTTATTTAACCTAATTAGCTATTAGAAGTCTTGGATTCAAAGCATGTTTAATTAGAAAGCCTAGATCCGAGCAATAGGGTTTTGCATGCGCACATAGGAAAGTTCTTATGGCTAAAACCCATCACATATTGCCTTCCGGCCCATAACATAAATAGCATACATAACATAACAGAACATAGAACAGCCATGCATATCGGGTCTACTATGTGACTGATCCGCCGTATCGGCCTTCAGCCCACCCTCCGTGTCTAGTCATGTCCCTCGAGTCTGCAATGTGGTTGGTCCGCCCGCACCGGGCCTTCAACCCACTGGTCCACTCTCTGAGTCTACAGTATGACTGGTCCGCCCACATCGGGCCTTCAGTCGGCCGGGTCCACTCTCCGAGCCTTGGCACGCCTGGTCCACCCTCGTGGGGCCTACAGCCTATCCGGACCGCTCGCTGGGCCTTCGGAACAACCGGTCCACCCTGGGTATCTTGGCCTACAGCACAAAGTAGGACCCGCCTCAACCCAACTCCAGTCCAAACAACCATGTGCACATAACATACAATCATATAACAGTTCATAGTCCATAAACCGATCAAGCAGATCACATAACATATCATTACCCTAACCAGGATACCGACCTAACTGGTCACTAGCATAGCATCACTCTACATATCGGGAAATCGACCTTAACCAGGTCTCTAGCATATACCATCCTAGCTACTAGGATGCAGACATATCAAAGCAATAACATAACAACCATATCCGAATCTCAATCCAATAAAGGGTTGGCCTTGGTGCCTTAAACCCTGTCGATATAGTGAGGATAACTCACCTTGCAAATGTCGATACTCTGAATTGAAGAAGCAGACTCTCGAACCACCAACTCACTGCAAATCCCGAACTAACCAACATAACAAGCATAAGTATTAGGTCAAACATACTTCCACTGATCGGGCCAAGACCAAAGTCCAAATCTCACACAAGGTCCAACATTGGCCCAATTTACCAAATTGGGCCCACCTCACCAAATGGGCCTAGATCCAATGTCCATAACATTAATTAGGCCCAAAATACTCTATTCATAATTTCCATACTTAGCCCAAACACCAACAACCCACAAATGGCCCAAACTCAAAAGGCCCAAAATGAAAGTCCACAGGAGGAGTACGTTGGGCGTACCCTCCTTGGTACGTTGGGCGTACTGCAATGATCACCAAAAGAAAACGGGGCACTAGCCCGCTACACGGGGCATACTCAGAGGTTACGCGGGGCGTAACTGCAATGCTCATAAAGTCCTTTTAACCTCTTAATGGCTTAAGCTCTTAAGCCCAAACTTCAGATCCATAGGTCAAATATGATTAGAATTCATAAAGTCTCAGACTTTATCACTTGGGACGTCCTTAAGCTCTTAATCCAAGGTCTTAATCCATTAAGACCTATATATCTCATACATGGAACAACTACAGCCCTTGGGACCTCATTTTTATCACTCAAGACCTCTCCAAAGGTCTGAAAGGACAGATAATCTTGACCAAATCGAAATATGCAACAAGGTGAGGACTTTTGGGACAAGAATGGTGACAAAGCTTCAAAATACATAGATCTATGCAATATGAAGGTCAAGCAAGTAGCTTTATACCTCAAACAAGCTTCAAAGGGTGGTATCTCTTCAGATCTACAAGCCTCACACGTTCTTCTTCTTCTTTGAAAACTTCTCTTTTCTCCTTCAAGCCTTTCTTTTGCCAAAAAGAGTTTTCCAATGTCAAACACACCCAACAATGGAGGAATACGGGTCTTCTAGGGTTTTCTAAGGTTAAGGATGAGTATAAGGAGGCTAAGGGGTGAACCAACATGTTCCTTATATAGTGGCTGACCCTAAATTAGGGTTTGGAGTTTCTGAGAGTACGTTGGGCGTACCTCTAGTACGTTGGGCGTACTCACCCAGCCAACCCGCATCATTCACCCTATTACGCTGGGCGTACCCAGCCAAACTTCAAAATACATGCAAGCATGCCATGCATGCATGGGACCTTTTCCCCACTTACTCCACAAAGAACTATAAACAATAATCATCTTCAAAACACCGTAACTCCTCTAATCTAAACCCGCTCCCAAATAACTTTACATTCATACGAGGGTGACGAGAAGCCCAATGCTTCTAACAACATACACCAGCCCGAAACTTTCTCGGATAGAACCCATTTCCCGAAAAGGACCAGAATTACCCTTCCTCTAAAATCTCAGGGACTCATAATCTAACACTTAAAGAACGGGGTGTTACAACTGTCCACCGTCGACCCCGTCCCGAAATTAAAACAAGGGTTAACAAATACCCTCATACGGGATCGGGTCCCACAAAACTTTTTAACATCCATAAAATTATATAAAAAGAACTAGACACCTCCAATCTGCCTCTTATATTTGTCTAAACCTATCACTTCTCATCCTTTTATAAGAGAACCCACATCGCAAGATTACAATGCCACCTATTCACTTTTTTTTGCCACATAAGACATGTCCTTGCTAATATAGCAAGCCTTGCAAAATGATTTTTAATATTAAATAATGTTTTTTTCATTTAATATTTATTTATTTAAACTATATAATTATAATAACACACACACACACACACATATATATATATATATACTATTTGTTTACCGGTGCCAAGCGACGGGTGCGAATAATTGATTTCAAAAATTAGTTTCTTGATGTGATTAGGATTTTTGAGCAAATAGTTAGTACATCTAGACAATTATCAATAAGATTCATGATAGCATAAATGAATTCAATAAGAATTAAAAATAAAAAGTTGGAATTGTTCACAAACGTACATGAAATCGAGATTGATTGTGCATTTTTAATCGTACAACACTTCTTTATACACCACATTCGATGTATAGACTTCATTGCCTTTAAATTGTTTTCCATACTTCATTAATATTTTTGTATTGATACGTGATATCCCTCTGAATAATGTCACATAAAGTTGGTCATGAAGAAAATCGGTTCTAAAAGATAAATACCCACATTCGAAGTTTTTTGTCCCTATGCTTTATTTATTGTCATCGTGAAACGTAATCGAATTGGAAATTCTTTCTCTTTGGCTTGAATGAGAACATGACATTTTCATACAGACATAGAGGAATCCTTGGCAGCAATAAGCTCTTTCAGCATGTTTCCCATGACCTATTTCATCATCAATAATATAGTGCTGAAAACTTTACATATCAATCAGGTATCGTTACATGATCCATTTGATGAGTCAAAGATCATGTAACAATATTATTAAGCATTCAACTTTCATTTAAAGGTAATGAGGGGGTAAATGACTAACAATGAGCGTGTTCAAAAATTCTACAGGATAGAAATATTTATATCGTCTATTGCTTCATCAAAACTATAGTAAATTCTCTCTTCTCCATGGACATCTTAATTGTTTTTCCATGACTAAAGAGCTACAGAAGGGTAAAACAATCATATGTCATTCAACACTAAGGCCAAACGCAAGGGTAAAACAGTCATTTAGGGTCGTTTGGCAGTAACTGTATGGGGGGGGGGGGGGGGGGGGGGGGGGGGAGATGCAAGGGACAAATAGGCATTTCTTATTTAACATTAATTCCATATTGGGTGCACTTCGGTTTTGTCAAGTCTACAAATGAACAAAATTATATCTGGAAACAATAAAGATCAGGGAAAAAATAGATATTAACATGCAGTATACACAAGATCCTTGATAGATTTAGGCATATAAATGTTTTGTAGCACAAACTTCTAATGAACTGTAGTATATGTTGCTCAATCTTTTCACCCCCTGACCAAGAATGTCCCCAAGTCGGTGGAAAACATTATGCACCAAGAACAAAAGAAAAAAATGTCATGCATTGCATTGCATACAAGGTAAATATAGACTAAAATCCATGTCTACACCATTAAATAAATAAAAAAGTGGTTAAGGATGCAAATATTTTGTATTCAGGACCTTGATGTTTGATATGGGCTACACAAAGACTTCACGATTCATGGTTTGTAGTAAAATCAAAGTGAGAGTGTTGCAAAATAACTAAAAAAACATTAGTTAACACTAAGGAGTTACTTATGGGCCCACCTCGAAAACAATTGACTTCGTCTCTAAATTAGCATTGTCACAAAAGCCATATTTTTGGGATATGATCAGTTGAAAACTCCTTGTCAATAAACAATAATATGGTAACCATGGCGTAGAATCCATGTCAAACCTGTCAGCAAAGAGCCGGATATGAAAATAAATCAAATAAATTCTACTCGGTGGAAATATTTAAAAAAATGCAATTATATTTAACCATAACATAACAAAAAGCATTACTTGTTTGCGTCAAAGAATCCCAGTTATAATCTTATGGTGTTAACCAAATAGACATTAATGGTTGTTATCTTTGATGTTTGCAGCCTTTTGAATATTTTCTCTTCCACCCTTACACTTATACAACATTTTCCTTTTTTCTCCTTTCCTCTTTTCTTCGAAATCCATTTTTAGTCGCTTCAAAATCCCTCTACAAAATCTGCATAGGTTGAAAACAAATTAGTATTAATGAAAAGAAAAATAAAAACAAAGGAAAAAGTAAGTTCATTGCTTTTTGATCAACATTATCCTCATTATTGCACCACCCCTACATAGAGCTCATCAAATGATTCAACCTTTTTGATCAAGGAACCATTTGGTCCATATATCATACAAAATGAGTTCATTTCCTTTTTTGTTAATTAAAAAAACTATTTTTATTTAATTACACTAAAAATCCATAGAGTAGAAAACAAAAAAGGAATCAAAAGGTCATGGAACCTGCAAAGCTTGTAGACCATGTAGTAGCTAGACACCACCAATAATTGAATCTCTATTACCAAAAAAATGCAAATCGGTTAAATAAACCAAAAAATCTCATGAAAACTGGATCAAATACTTAAAACAAATCGATACATGTTACCGACAACACAAGAGATCTAGGGCTTTATTATTGCACCTCCATTTTGTTAATCTTCCCAAAAAACTTGAAGAAACCCTAAATCACCAGAAATAGGAAATACATGAGAACTTTCTTTTTAAAGGATGATGCTAAAAATTGAACATTTCATCGGGTGTTGCTGAAAATCGATAATGGTAGTGATCCGTGTCTAGATTTCATTCCATGTCCATGAAAGCAACATACACGAAAAGTTAAACACACACACACACACACACACACATATATATATATATACAGTTAGAAAGGGGAATTGAAGAGACATACCTCACTGACGGTTTAGATTTAGCAGTAATGGAAGAGGTGCGTTGGTGAGCCTTTGATCTCCTAGAGTGGTAGTGAGTCGGCAATATCTCTTCGATTTAATATCCTGCTTTAGAGAGAGGTGGGTGACGGTGACTAATATTGAGTTTAGGGCTTTTAGATTGAACGATGTGAGTGGCAATGGTGGTGACAGCTAAGTTTATTGAAGGCGAAGAAAGAAAGGGGTTTCACAAATGATAGATTTTTAATGGTACGGGGGTAATGTTCACCATATGGGAGAAAAGAGCGAAGGGAACATCTGTCGGTGGTGAACAGTGGTGGTGGTGGTTGAGGCAGAGCAGCGAATGACAAAGTAGTAGGAGGCCAAAGCTTGGTTTTTATTTAAAGATGATGTAATCGCTGGTGGTAAAAGTCAACGGTTGGGGTTTATGGGGAGACCCATGACAGATCAATGTGATGAAGGAGTTAGGGGATGAGTCAAGTCAAAACAATGAACAGAAATTGCGCCATATGGGGAAGTGCCGAGATAAGGGGATGAGTCAGGTCAAAACAACTGCTCCTTAATAAGTGGGGAGATAAGAGGTCCTTGACTTTTTCAGTGGTCGACCAAATGATTTCAATGTATAAATTTGTTGTATATAATCTATTAAGGGGTTGTATCTCTTAAAATTCAACATTTGAGGGTAATATTTATATATATATATATATAATGCAAGGACCAAAAGTGATAAACTTTTGAAACCTTTGTGACAAAATTATAAATCATCAAAAACTTACTATTCCTTAATATATATATATATATATATATATATATATATATATATATATATATATATATATATATATATATATAATGGAAGGGATCAAAAGTAGCAAACATACAATTACCAAAATTATTACTCTTGAATGCCTAAATTATTGATCAAAAAGTTAATATTCCTACCTGTGATATCTTTTATATATATATAACAAATATTAATAACTATTATGTATTTAAAATATATATGATTATAAACATATTAAATTAAAAGAAGTACAATTATTTAAACATAATCAATAGATTACATGAAACTAACATCATTTTCCGTTTAATTACATTTTGATTGCATTTCATATAACTTTCTTTATTGTTCTGACGGTGTTGTTGCATTAATTTCTAATAATTTCATCATCTTCTTCTTTATGAATTAATATATTGAATTACAAAAACAACAATTACATGACGACGCTTTTTCATCAAACACTAAAAAGAAGAAAAGGCGATGTATGAAAGGAATAGTGAAGATGGATCTATTGAGCGCCCGAACTATAATGAAGATTTATTCCAATGTAGATTTCACATGTGAAAACCATTATTTATAATGATGTTCGATCCATACTTTCAAAGTAATAGAGATTGTACGGGTAAACAAACTTTATCGTCTATCCAGAAATGTTGCCACAATGCGTATGTTAGCATATGGTGTAGCTGTAGATATCGTTGACGAATATCTACGTATTGCGAAAACCACCACAATAAAATGTGTCAAGAAATTTGTAAAAACTATCATTAGTGTGTGAAAACCAACCGTTGAAGACCTTGAGCGATTACTTCATATTGAACAACAACGAGAGTTTCTATGTATGTTAGGTAGTATTGATTGTATGCGATGTATGAAAGGAATTGTGAAGATGGATCGAATGAGTGCCTGAACTATAACGAAGATTTATTCCAACGTAGATTTCAAATGTGAAAACCATTATTTATAATAATGTTCGATCCATACTTTCAAAGTAATAGAGATTGTACGGGTAGACAAATTTTATCGTCTATTCAGAAATGTTGCCACAATGCGTATGTTAGCATATGGTGTAGTTGTAGATATCGTTGATGAATATCTACGTATTGCGAAAATCACCACAATAAAATGTGTCAAGAAATTTGTAAAAGCTATCATTAGTGTGTGAAGACCAACCGTTGAAGACCTTCAACGGTTACTTCATATTGGACAACAACGAGGGTTTCCAGGTATGTTAGATAGTATTGATTGTATGCATTGGAAATGAAAAAATTGTCCAGTTGCATGGCACAGAGAATATGCTAGAGATGATCATAAAATTCCAACAATAATGTTAGAGGTTGTTGTGTCACAAGATTTAAGGATATAGCATGCTATTTTTGGTCTTCCGGGTACATTAAATGACATTAATATGTTAGATCAGTCTCCTATTTTTCATGATGTGTTAGAAGGGAGAGCACAAAAGGTTAACTTTCAAGTGAATGGTAACAATTACTATTTAGGTTACTACCTCACAATGGAATTTATCCTGATTAGGCTACTTTTGTAAAATCAATACCATTACCTCAGGGACCGAAACATGCACTATTTGATAATAAATAACAGGCAGCTAGGAAAGATGTTGAAAGAGCGTTTGGCGTATTACAATCAACGTTTGTTATTATTAATGGACCATTGTGTATGTGGTGCAAGGAAATAATTTAAGAAATAATGAGAGCATGTGTCATTATGCATAATATGATTGTGGAAGATGAACATCATTAATATATTCGTCAATTTGATTATACAAATAATGATGTTAATTTTAATATAGTTAGGCTTGAAATTTCCCGAAGTCATCTTCCCTCATATGAAATGTATACTCGGAGTCATGCAAAAATCTATAACATATCCATAAAATCACCAACTACAAGCGAATTTGATTGGAGAGATTTGGAATCAATTTGGAGACGAAGAAAGTGAGGATTAATATTATAATATTTGTTTTTTAATTCATGTTTTTTTAATGTCTTAATATTTAAATAACTAATAAAGTAAAATAAGTTTAATATTTATTATTATGTTGTAATTTTATATTTTAAAATATTATTTTTATTATAATAATCAAATTTATGTTTATTTATTATTGAATATATATATATATATATATATATATATATATATATATATATATATATATATATAAAGTAATTGTTGATGTGACGTGGGAATCATTTTTAAAAGATGAATGTTTTTCATTGATGTAGAGATAATTATATATTAGAGCATTTTTGTAGTTTAAAGACTAATATCTTCTTTTTTTTCAATGAAACCATAAATATTTCAGATATATTTCCAACTAAACCATTTTATCAGATTTCTCCGATAATTTTGTTAAAAATTGAATATATATATATATATATATATATATATATATATATATATATGTGTGTGTGTGTGTGTGTGTGTGTATGTGTGTGTGTTCACGTTAATTTGAGATCATGCTAATTTTGTGAGACCGTGAGACCAAATCTAAAAATAATTTTACAATGCAAAATAAAAGGAAAAAACCAAAAAAAAAATTAATTATTATTTTCGGAACTTTATTTATCCAAAAAGAAATACCGTTTTTTTTTTTTTTTGAAAATACGTGAAATATTCTAATAGAATATTACACTTTACATTTCTAATATGATTTTTACAATGTTTAGAATATTCTGGTAGATTTGTCAAATATGTAGAATATTCTAAATATTCTACTAAAATATGTAAAAAAAATGTATTTTTTGTATTTTATTTTAATTTTATTTTTTATTTTTTTTTGGAAAATATATATTCCGAAAATAATATTGGAAAAAAAATTTTGAAAATTTTCAATTGTTTTGCATTTTAAAAATGTTTTTGTTTTATCTACTAAATGAATGGTTAGGATTGTGTCTCACGGTCTCACAAAATTAGGTTGTCTCATATGAATCTGACCCTATATATATATATATATATATATATATATATATATATATAAACGAAGGCTTTAATCAAAATATAATAGTTTAAATATATTTACCAAAAGGTAGTAGTTTTAGGTTTATTTACCCTTGCATTGCATTTTCAAAGGAATACAAGGAATATGCTAGAATTGTAAAATGTTGATATGCCTGTATCTTAGATACTGTTTTTTTTTTTTAAGAACCACTTGTGACTATTTTTGTAGAGCGGCGTTGCACTTGTCATTTCGTAACAGCTTGTTTTTTGGAAATCTTAAGACTATAAAATATTTACACTTGACCACTTTTTGTTGCGCGGCATAGTATACGCCCAGCATTTGTCATCTTGTCGTTGTTTGTTTTTGAATTATTTTACGAAATTTCTAAAAATTGTTTACTATATTTTCTTATTTTTTTATAATTTTATTTTATTTTCTTTAAAATTGATAGCTTGTTTTATTTTTTTTAAGAATTTTTTAGAAGTTTTATTTTTTCTTTTTTTACATTTTTTTTAGTATTTTTTCAATATTTTACTACTAGAATTATTAAAATTTCGGTGTTAAGAATTATTTTCATTTTGTAAATTAGTTTATTGCATCAGCCTACGGATGTTAAAAACAAACAAGGTTCTTTATTACAGGTGTCGTTTGGTCCACATCTTCTTCTGCAAAGGGTTGCAAAAGTGATCTGCGGACTTAATGAATTTTCGCTTCGGAAAAAAAAACATTGAGTGTGTTTTACAAGGACAGTTTTTCTTTGTCATCAATTGTTAGTATCTCGCTCATATATAAAGTGGGTGAATTATATGGTGTGCTTGCAACCTTTAATTTTTTTAGTAAATGACTTGGGCATAATATCACAAAGTTATTTTCGATATCATTTTGATACATAATTAATTTAAATTAATAATTAATTATGTATTTTCACAAAATATCCTAGTTTTTAGAAAAATAAGTATTTGCAAATGTATTTCTAATTTTTAGGAGCCTTTTGCTTTTGGTGAATTACCGATGCTTAATGCAATAACCGGTGAGCATACTTACGACATGCTTATGATATCGTGGACGTCCGAATACAAATTATTGGAGTAGTTTTTAGAAAAATAAGTATTTGCAAATGTACTGCTAGTTATTATCACACTTATTAAGTTCCTAAAGCGTTTTTACTTTGCAAAATCGTGTAGTATATGAGTTAAAACCTAATAGATTAATGAAAGAAAGTAAACGCATACTATTTCTTGTTAATCTAAAAAGTGCATATAGAAAGATTCAAACATGGTCGCCTCCGATACTTACCACGCTACTAACCAACTCATCTAGTGAAATCTTAGTTAATTCTGTAACGCAACTCTATATATATATATATATATATATATATATATATATATATATATATATATATATATATATGTATATATATATATAGAGAGAGAGAGAGGGGATACTGTTGAGTATAGAAGATTAGGTATAGAACCCTAAAAACGTTGTCGTATTATGTCAAAACTCATAGTCGTGCTATTCCTTTCTACATACCTGGCATTGTTTCCTTCTTCCTTTCAGTTATTCTTCCCTTCAGCTATTTCCTTATAGATGAAATTGGTGTTTTTGGGTCGTCTTCTTCTTTCAACTTTCTCCACCCCAGAAATTTCTTCAAAAACAATTTCAATTTCATAAAAAAAATGAAAATCGAATTGCATAGGCTATAGTTATTAATTCTGTGACTTTCTCAACTTCAGTTTTCCTCGTTGTCATTCTCCTTTCTAAATTACTGCAAACGTCTTTCTCCATTTTGTTGCAATCAAGGCCTATTTTCCCCCAAACTTCCGACAAAACTAATTTGGTTCTCATCCCTATTCCTTGTTAATTTCCCCCAAACTATTCGTCAATTTCAATATTGTCCTTCTCCTAGACCATTTGGCCCCAAGAGCCAACTGTCCAGGAACAAAAGAAATCATGAAGACATAGTTTCTAAGAGCCAGATCCGAAGATACAAGACACGTTAGACACGGTGAAGATAGACGATAATCATAAGGGTGATGCTAATAAAACACCTTTAGACACTCTATAATCATTTTTATAAAAAGTCAACCTATAATCAACTTCTTTTAATCATCTTTTTCGGAAAACAATGCAATTTCAACCAATAAAAATATTTCAAACATTAATTAGGGTTGTCTAAATGGTAAAATAGGGTGTCTTATTAGCCAACCCCTAATCATAATTGAAATGGTATTGCTTTTTTACCAAATTCCATTTCTTAATTTCTTGTTGTTTTCCACTAATTGAAATACACTAGTTTATGTATTTAGGTTAGTTGTGAGACGATATTCTTAATGTTATTGGAATGTTGGTTTTTTCATAGTAGTCTAAAATCATTGTGTTTAATTCCTTAGCTTAGTTTGATATATCTCAAATTCACATGACATGTACATGACAACCGAGTTGTAAGAAAAAAAATACCCAAGTTGTTTCTTTGTGGCATTCGAATGTCTATAGTTTGAAAGCTTAAGTCCTAAGTTTGTATTAATTTGCATACATAAATTTGACATTATAATGAAATATTTGCTATTGTTTTGCATACACATATTTGACAAATTTAGTCTGATTTTTTCCTTTTACGCAAGGTATATTGTGGCATATGATGTGCAGGGAACTCTAATCCTGTTGTCAGCAAGAGGATTAAGATATTTGTACATATTCGGAACCTTTGCATATTTGTAGATGCCAAATATATCAAGTAATAGAGATCAAAAAGTCAAGAGATGGATGACATGCCGGTTAAGTCTTCCTTTTTGGTTTTATACACAGATCAACATGGATGTTTCAAATCGAGACACCGTATCTGATTGCAAATGCCATTGTATTCAAGATATTGCATCTGAATCTAGTCTTTATGTCAAGAAAATTGTTGTTGTAAATTTTTGTAAACACATATATACTGTGTACACTTCTAATAATTTGTTTATTAAATTTATTAGGACTCATATTGAGCTTATTAAAGCGTTACACTTCTAGAATTTTTTGTTATCATAGCATCCTACTTTCTATTTTTGTCTATTACAGCATTGTACTTCTAGTTTGTTTCTTACTGCGTTGTATCAGAGAAGATACGTACTATTGGTGCATCAAATATTTCATAGCAACAAAAATCGAAGAATTTATATTGGGTCTTATGACACAAATATGAAGATTCAAAATTATTAAACAGTAAAGAAAAATCCTAAATGAGAACCCATGATGCTTAATCACCAATAAAATTATAATGCAACTCTAAGTCTTAAATAACTAATTTCATTATTTTACAGGAGCAAATAGCAGCTCAAAGTCTCAGATAACCAATTTCATCTGTTAATTAGAAACTAAAAATATCAAGTAACCAATTCCATTAGTATATAGTACTAAGTTGTGACTCAAAGTTTCAAATAAATAGTCTTTCAATTGTAATAAAGCAATAGTATAAATTGTATTTCATTGCTTTTGTCGGTATAATACTCAACTCATGAGTGTGTGTATCATTAAACACGTCAGCAAACAATTTTCCATCTTTCCCTTTTGAAATCTGAAGCACTGCTTTACATCTGGTCCTTAAATCTCTGTCATTTCTTTGCACCTCCACATAAACTATTAGCCTTCGATCATTCGAACAATTCTTTGTTGCAAGCCTCATTTGTCGTCTTATTTTTATAGTCCCAATGAATATCTATAACAAATCCATTTAAAAAACATATTGATTATAATGGCTCATCAGTCATGAGGTACTTGAATTTCTAAGTTCATGGTGTTATGCATTCCTGTACCAAACACATAACGTATATCAAATCAGTACAAACCCATAATGTATACATATTGATCAATTGAATATTTCTAAGAGTCAGTTCGATTTTTTCGTTCTTTCATAGAATTAGAACACACTCCGAACAAAATGAAAAACTAGTAAATGAAAAATTAATTCAAAGAAGTTTAGAGATTGGTCATATCCAGGTTTTCCTTAATTTGTTTCAATTCAAAAAAAAAAGGAATTGATGTTTTGGTTTTTCTCTAATTTTAGACTTGTAGTGTTTGAAATTATTGGTTTTGTAATAAACCTGCTCTTGAAGACGAAAATCCGATTGTAATTAATCGTTATCTCCATCTTCGATTTATAAAGCTATAATTTTAGTGGTTGACAAGTATGGTGACTTCATTGGAATTTTACTTATTGGTTTGTTGAAGCTTTGACTCACCAGTCACTTTTAATAAGCTTTTGCAATTTGTTGGCTTTACATGTGGTATCTGTTTTCATATATGGATAGAATTAGAATCGTATTGACGATAATGACAAAATTTAACTATCTTTTTGTATGTTGATTCCATTTGAGTCCTAATCAACAAAACCAAAACAAAAATTAAATGTACTTATTTCATAATTAGCTTGAATTTCATGTCCATACTAACCAAAATAGAGAAGCAACGGTGTTTACCTTAAATCAATTTCATTGTCCGTGGAGAACCACCTATTTGAAGATTCGACTTAGATATTTGAGATTAGAGATTATGATAATTACGATTGCAGGTTTGTTTAGAGTTTCGGATTACCGATCGGTGGTGAAGGAAAGAAACGATATGCATGTAAAAAAAAACGAACGAGATTTTAAGGATTTTTCACAAAACGCTGTAGTATTAAAAGGTTCTATACTCAAGCATATATACATCACAGTCATATATTTCCTTTTCCTATATATATATATATATATATATATATATATATATATATATATATATATATATATATATATATATATATATAAAGTTATAATTAATTTGTGTGTATAACATTAGTTATATTTGTCAACTATTTTAATTTATTATTCTTATTATTTATTATTTTAAAAAAATTGGTGGTATTTTAATTTCTTGATGATGATTATTTAAATTATCAAAAACTGTTTGTAATCTAACGTAATTTAATTTCTAAGTTTCTATTATTTTTAACTATTATTATTATAAATTAATTTATAACCACTTGGTTGAAGTGTTTTGACCTCTATTTTATATATATATATATATATATATATATATATATATATATATATATATATATAGAGAGAGAGAGAGAGAGAGAGAAAGAGAGAGAGAGAGAGAGAGAGAGAGAGAGTGAGTGATTGAGAGATATAGAAAGTATAACATATGTATGAGTTTTAATTAATTATTTTTTTGAAACGGTACAATTACAAAAAAAAAAAAAAAAAAAACATATTTAAAATATTTTCGACATCACCCTATATAACATATAATCAAGATATTAACGATTAAACCACAATATACAATGTTGTATTACAATAATCTAAAAACGAAGAAAATATAAAAATGAATTAGTATAACAAACTTATAAATTAAAAGTTCTAATATAATATCATATCTCCAAAAGTAGGCATAAGACCTCAACCCAACACAAATACTTTTAGATTGGTTTCTTTCTGAAATTTGTATATGATTTGTATGCATGTCTTCACAAAAAATTGATATTTTTATAGTTAACTTTTCACAAAATGCTAATTAAACATAATATAAGTTATAAACCTTTTTTTGAGTTGCATTTGTTAAAAAATGAGGTTTCAAATGAATGTGGTTTAAGAAAGTTAAAAATGAGGTTTCAAATGCATGAGATTTAAGAAAAAATGTTAGTTTTATAAGTATGTATGATATGAAACATAATTGATTTTGGGTCGCAAATCGTAGCTAGGTTTGGGGCCATCGCCAACCTTACCCCCTATTGGGCATGTTTATAACCAAAATTAACGTGTCTACATTATCAAAGTCCGGTATTCTCTCCTTAAACTAATATGTGACAAGTATATTGATATGCAATTTTTTATTAAATTACTAAATATCGTCACTAAATAAGATAATTTTAGGGTCATAAAAAAGTAAGATTTACATGTGTTAAATAACATTAGGCTAGGCGATATGGTGGACTTTTCTATACGTACGAATCGATGTGGCATTCACTCATGAACACCGGCCCATAAGGACGTAAACATGTTGCGGAGTGAATCGATTCACGTACGATTACGACGTACGTGATTGGCTCTCCTCCAAAAGGTCAAAAAAATGTTTGTTACTTTATATACATTTGTGTATTAAAAAAATTTACATTTTAAATTTAAACCGTATCACTTTAATTATAAATATTAACCGTTTTATACACATTTCGCACTACAAACACGTCAATTTTTTTCTATATCCTCATCTTTTCTTCAAATTATGGATCCAAATCAAAATACTTCAACCACTTCAATCACCCCAGTTAGGCAAGTACCCCAAAGACTCCAAATGATTCATACTCACATGTTGGTTACATGCAAATGTTAATATCTCCAATTCAACAATCTTTATTCACTGACCTTCCACATCACCCAAACTACTACCAACAACCTAGACCACAACAATTCAACCATTCACAATTCCAATCTTTTCAACAATAACCTTCTCAACCTCAACAATTTCAAACACAACTATCTCAACCTCAACAATTTCAAGCACAACCATCTCAGCCCCAATCTCAAATTTAATTTTTCCAATCCCAACCTACAAATCTCGACAACGATGAAATGGTCCAAGAAACTTAACCACCACCTTGAAGAAGACAAAAGAAAGGAAATGGTAAAAAAAATACTCGAGGTTGGATCGAAGAAGAGGAGAAAGCCTTAGTGAGAGCTTGGATTTTTCATATCAGAAGACAAGCAAACCGGCAGCGTGCAATCGGAAAAAAGTTTCCGGAATCGTGTTTAGACTACTTTCACACATAATTAGGAAAGCGTTCATATCGAGCGTACTATTACGACACAAGGATAATTAGATTTAATTTACCATATGTATATTAGTCAGTCAATGTTTACCTAGTTTAGCTCCTAGTTAATCTCCTAATTATTTGTATATTACGTTGTATATCAAGGCTATATAAAAGCCTCATCCCTGTATTTGTATTCAATAATAAAAAGTAAAGGATACACGATTTAACCCTAATACCTTTATATGGTATCAGAGCCTAAATTGCTCAAAAGAGTCGATCCCATTCTTTCTCTTCATCCTTATTTCATTACCTGAAATGGCCAAAACCATACAAGTCACTGCTGCAACTCACTTTCCCATAAAACTCACTGCAAATAATTTCCCATTGTGGCGCCGTCAAGTTGAATCTGCTCTAATTGGGCTTGAACTTGACTCCTTTATCACCGGTGAGCAACCAGCCCCAAAACGACTACTAGAAGACAAAGATAGTTCCAAACAAAATCCAGAATACCTAATCTTGTATCGCCAAGATCAAACAATATTCAGTGCGATTCTTGGTTGTTGTTCCGACTCAATTCAACCCTTAATCTCGTCCGCCACCACATCCAAAGAAGCCTGGGAACGCCTCAATGCCAGCTTCGCTAGTGCCTCGATCTCGAGTTATCTCTCTCAAGTCAAAACTTGTCAAAAACCCAAAAGGGACCCGCACGATTGCTGAATATTTGCAAGACATGCGAGCCATTTCCGATGACCTAGCTCTCGCACAGAGTCCTGTCACAGAAGAAGACCTACTTGTTCATGTTCTCTCCCAACTTGGTGATGAATATGGTACAATTGTTGCTGCCATTAAAATACGTGAAACACCCCTTTCCTATTCTGAGTTGTTTGACAAATTAAGTGATTTTGAACGTGCTCTCAAAGAACAATCTGCCTCACCCACTCCTGTTCTCACTACTGTCGACTACACACATCGACAATCCAATCGATCGAATGGCAGATCAGACAACTCAAACAATCAACATGGCTCAAACAATCGGTTCTCTAACCAGCAACGTGGACCACCCAATCGCACCAATTGGTCTTCTTCCGGACCAGGTGGTAATCGACCTTCCAAATCTAACATTTTTTGTCAGTACTGTAACATTCCAGGTCACATGACATGTGATTGTCGAAAACTTGCAAAGTTTCTACGCGAAAACAATGTCACTACTCCCAGTCTACAGTCAGCATCTCCAGTTGCCAACGTCACCATGTCTGGTCCATCTCCTGCTTCATCACCATGGTTATTTGATAGTGGTGCTTCGAACCATGTTACAGGTGATCGTTCCAACCTTCAAAGTATCTCTGATTATGGTGGACCTGATGAAATTGTTCTCGGGAATGGTAACAGTCTACAAATTTCTCATGTTGGTTCTAAACATATACACACTTCATTTAAAACACTAAATCTCCCTAATGTGTTATGTGTTCCACAGTTGAAAAAGAATCTTATTTCTGTTGCAAAATTATGCAAGACTAACTGGGTTTCTGTTGAATTTTTTTCCCCATTATTTTCTTGTGAAGGATCTTCACACGGGGGCGCTGCTCATGCGGGGGGAGAACTTTGAAGATGTTTACTATGCCAAGCTACCATCTAACCTCCAGATCAACTCTGTCATCAAAACTTCACCCAGTCAATGGCATCACACCTTAGGACATCCTTCCACCAAAGTTTTTAAGTGTCTCCTTTCCAAATTAGGTCTTAGTCCCAAACTTTCGGATATGCATTGTTCATCTTGTTCAGTCAATAAAAGTCATAAATTACCTTTCGGTTCCAATTCTTTTGTTGTTTCCAAACCGTTGCAACTTATATATTCTGATGTATGGGGCCCTGTCCAAACCTCAATTGACAAGTTCACCTATTATGTTATCTTCGTTGATTATTATTCAAAATATGTGTGGTTTTATCCAATGAAAAAGAAATCAGATGTTGCCATTCTTTTTCCTCAATTTAAAATGTTTGTTGAAAAGTTCCTTCAAACACCAATAATCTCCATCTTTAGTGACAATGGTGGTGAATACATGAGTCTTTTGCCCTTTCTCAAAACTCATGGTATATCCCATTACACTACATCACCCCATACCCCTGAACAAAATGGTACAGCTGAAAGGCGCCATCGCCACATCGTTGAGACAGGCTTATCTCTTCTTCACTATGCCAAACTCCCTTTAACCTTCTGGTCCCATGCTTTTGAAACTGTTGTCTATCTAATCAATCGCCTTCCAACCTCCATTCTTCATCATTACTCACCATACCATCGTCTTTTTGGCCAAACACCCAACTACACCAAACTCAAACCCTTCGGTTGCCTATGCTACCCTTGGCTACGACCCTACACCACCTCCAAACTCCAACCACGATCCACGCCTTGTCTTTTTCTTGGATATTCAACCTCAAAATCTGCTTACAAATGTTATGACCCTCTCACACATAAATTATATCATTCACGCCATGTTCAGTTTGTTGACAACCAATTCCCATCTCTCTCAACCTCAAATACGTCCCTACCTACTCCAGATCACTTCCTTGTCTCGCCATCCCCTACTAATACTTCTCCTTCTCCTGCATCCAACTCTGATTCTACCAACACCAATACTACACCAACCTCTCCACAAATTGCTACTCCTCTCGATACTAAAAACACCCACAGTCTACAAACTGACAACACCACTAACACCTACTCAACAACTTCTACTCCAACGTTTAGTATTCCTTCACCAAATTATACACCCACCTCAACTTCTCAAACTCACTTCAGAACTACATCCTCCACATCTGATTTGCAAACCCCACTCACACCTTTATCACCAACTTCAAACCAAACATCACCATCTATTTCTGAAAACTCTTTACCAACATCAACCGCATCATCCTTACCTGAACCAGCAACTCCAGTTAACTCTCCTTCACCCACTGTTCGCACCAGGAAAAAGAATTCCAAATACTTTAATGACTCATTTGTCAACACCACTACTCTTCACCCCATACCCACTGCCATTGAACCTCATACGCATACTCAAGCACTCAAAGATCCTAAGTGGCGTCATGCAATGGACCAAGAGTTCAATGCTCTCATGAAAAACGGAACATGGGAGTTAGTTCCTCCTAGTAATCATACTCCAATTGGCTGCAAGTGGGTATTTCGAGTTAAACGCAATCCCGATGGTACAATCTCCAAATATAAAGCCCGTCTTGTAGCTAAAGGTTTTCTTCAACAACATGGAAAGGACTACTTCGACACTTTTAGTCCAGTAGCCAAACCTGTCACCATTCTTGTCATCCTATCTCTAGCCCTTTCGCATAATTGGACCCTACGACAACTAGATGTAAATAATGCCTTTCTTCATGGCACACTCCATGAAGAAGTGTTCATGGTTCAACCACCTGGCTTCATTCATCCCGATTTCCCTAAGCATGTATGCAAACTTAGAAAATCTCTTTATGGCTTGAAACAAGCCCCAAGGGCATGGTACACTGAATTAACCTCCTTCCTGCTCACTTGTGGTTTTCGCAAATCTCATGCAGACGCCTCTTTGTTCATATATAATCACAACAATACCTTATGCTTCTTCATGGTGTATGTTGACGATATCATACTCACTGGTAATAACAATGACTTCATTCAATCCTTCATCCATACTCTCGCAAACCGTTTCTCTATAAAGGACTTAGGCCCCCTTCATCATTTCCTTGGTATGGAAGTCATTCCTACTGCTAATGGTCTCTTCCTGTCACAACATCGACATATTCAGAATGTCCTTACTCAATTCCATATGGATGGTGCTAAAGATGTGGCAACACCGCTGAACTCCTCACAAGTTCTTCACTCCATGGACGGCTCTACGAATGTTGATCCAACACCGTATCGCAAACTGCTAGGCTCTCTACAATACCTTGCTTTTACCAAACCTGATGTGTCCTTTGCTATTAACCGATTAGCACAGTTTATGCATTCTCCTTCAGAAACTCATTGGCAGGCACTCAAACGGGTATTACGTTATCTCAAGGGTACAATACATCATGGTCTTTACTTAAAGAAAGGTTCCTCTCTTAACTTAACAGCATTTTCTTATTCTGATTGGGGAGGCACCATGAATGGAGGACGTTCGACAACTGCCTACATACTTTACTTGGGATCTAATATCATTTCATGGAAATCTGCACGCCAAAAATCAGTTTCTAGATCCTCCACCGAGGCTGAATACAAAGCCTTGGCAAATGCAGCATCTGAGGTTTCATGGGTTCAAAATTTGCTCACCTATCTTGGCATCACTCAATCCACACCTCCTACACTTTTTTGTGACAACACAGGAGCCACCTATCTCTGTGCTAATCCGGTGTACCACTCACGCATGAAACATGTGGCATTAGACTACCATTTTGTTCGAGAAAAAGTTGATGTTGGCTCATTAAAAGTTCTGCACATTCACTCTACTAACCAACTTGTTGATGCCCTCACAAAGCCTCTCAGTCGCGGCCCATTTCTTCGTCTTCGATCCAAGATTGGAGTCTCCGATGGATCCTCCATCTTGCGGGGGCGTATTACGACACAAGGATAATTAGATTTAATTTACCACATGTATATTAGTTAGTCAATGTTTACCTAGTTTAGCTCCTAGTTAATCTCCTAATTATTTGTATATTACATTTTATATCAAGGCTATATAAAAGCCTCCTCCCTGTATTTGTATTCAATAATAAAAAGTAAAGGATACACGATTTAACCCTAATACCTTTATATGTACGACGCGGTCAACTGAATATAGCGTAAACTACGAGTGGTTTGCACCGAATTTAATGGCATATTTGAAAATCTCAAAAATATGCAGAAAAGTTGAAGGATTCAATATTTTATCAACAGTGTGATACCAATACAAGCTTACCAAAGGCGGTAAACCATTATATCACCAAAAAGTGTGGGATATTTTTCGTAAGGGTCCAAAATGGGTCTTTAATCCGGAGGCACATTCGGAATCATCCACTGATTCCAACAAAAGGCCGAAAACTTCCGAGTTAGATGTGGGTTTTGACCTTAATCTTAATGATGACTTCGATGACACCGAGGGTGAGGGTTCGGCAGAAGTCCACCTTTATTGGCTACCGGGAAGAGACAAAGGAAAACGGGTGGCATCTTCATCCGGAAAATCGACTACCACCGAAGTATTTTCAAAAAAAGTTGACAAACATCTACTTTTTCTCGAAAAAAAAAAGTATGAAAAAACAGAGGAAACACTTAGGTCATGGGGTATAGCATGCTTTTTGACGCATAATAGGTGACATAGAGGGGGGTATTTATGCATGAAACCCCCCCCCCCCTACGGTGAATGTGACACGGATTGATGGGTATCACGGATGGTTACGCTGAATCTGATTCACCAAAAGTTTTTGACCTTTTTTTGGACCGTTTGGTTAAAAAAAAAAAAGAACTTTCAATTTAATTCTTCTACTATATATACACAAACACATAAACACACAAAACACATATCTCTCTACAAATAATATCTCTCTACTTTCTCATTTTCTCCAAAAATATAGAGCAACATCAAAATACCTCTACCACTCCAAACATTCCAACAACCCCAAACACTCCAAATGATCAATATCAAGGTTACGTTCAAATGCTAACATCCCCAATCCAACATCAACCTCTATTTACCAACATTCCATTTCAACCAAACTACTTCCAACAACAAATACCACAATCCCAATTCCAATGTTTTCAACAATTTCAACCCCAACAATTCCAAACACAACCATCTCAATAATTCCAAACACAACCATCTCAAGTCCTTTTTCTCAATCCCTACATATAAACCTGGACAACGACGACGACGACCGAGTCGAAGAAACACAACCATCAAGGCGAAGGAAATCAAAAGGAAAAGCTACAAATAAAAAAGGAACGGCTTTGATCAAAGAGGAGGAGGAAGTTTTAGCTAAAGCTTAGATTTCTGGATCGTGTGACTCGAGGACGGGCAATGCGCAAACGGGAAACAGTTTTTGGCTTTGTGTTTAGATCACTTTCACTTGCTCTTGGAAAGGCAAACGGGTTGAACGTACGATGCAATCAATGAAAAATGGCGTGAACTACGAGCGGCGTGCACCAATTTTAACGGCATATTTGAAAATCTGAAAAATATGCATAAAAGTGGTAGCAACGATTTCAATATTTTATCAACCGCTTGCCAACAATTCAAAGTTACCACCGATGATAAAGCATCCGGCCACCAAAAGCATGGGAAATTTGTCGTAACGGTCCAAAATGGGTCCTTAACCCGGAGACTTCGCATTCGGGATCGACCACCGGCTCAAACAAAATGCCAAGAACTTCTGAGTCGGATGTGGGTTTTGGTGTCAACCTCAATGACGACTTCAATGGGACCAAAGGGGAGGTTCCACCGGAAGTCCAACTTCGTCGACCACCAGGAAGGGATAAAGGGAAAAAAGCGGCGTCTTCAAGAGGAAAAGCGATTAACAAAGACTTGCTTGCGGACAGAATTGACAAAACTCTAAGTTTTTTACCAAAAAAAAAATAGAGTCAACGGAGGATGCTCGGTCTCGGAAACATTCACCGATCTTCAAATTTTAAACATGAAGTCGTAACCGGATATCGACCCGGAAAATTGAGTCGTGTTTCTGAAAATCCAACAAGAACTTCGGGAAAAGTATGGAGTTTAGGTTTTAACGTTTTTAATATTTATGTTTAATTTCTATGGTTTTTAGTTATTTAGGTTTTAAGTTTTATTTTTTTATGGTTATTCGGAATCTAGATTTGAAATTTTATGTTTTATGTGTTTTATGTAATTTGAAATATCTAATTATATTATTAATTTAGTTTTTTTTAGTTTAATCTAAGTATAAAAAAAATAAATAAATAAATAATAATAATAATAATAATAATAATAATAATAATAATAACAACAACAACAACAGCATTTTATAGTGACAACCATTTCCAATGTTAGTGAACATTTGGTAAACCTGTAATAGGGGTGATGTGGCGCATACGTGAAATCATTTTTCTAGTAAATACATTGTGATCATACTCCATGACCTCAACGGTCTAAAAATTTTGAATACGCAACCCCAACCGGTTATCATGCTGGAAAATCTAACAACATTTTTAAAAGTTCAACACAAGGTCATCAAAAAATATGGCAATTAGTTTTTATATTTTGATTTCTATGTGTTATTTTATCAGTAATGCAGGTTTAAATTTGTAACTTCTAATTTTTATGTTTTTTCAATTTGTAATCTATATTTAAATTTCTAAGTTTTAATGTTTTATGTGATATTTTTTCAATGTTTAATGTAATTTTTTGATTAGAAAAATGTCAAATTATGTTTTATATCAAAAAATATATATAAATAATATGGGGTGGTAAGAATTTACAAATAATAATGGTGTGATACTAATGATGTGAACCGATGCATTCTTCTAGTAACTGCACTGTGTTAGCCTTAGAAGAACCGACACAGTGAGACAACCAAAAATGCAAAATCTCTCAAGGAACCAAGCCGATCAAGGTTACATAACCGTTGCTTTTATCCAAAATCTTTTTCAAGTTTTTTTTTTTTTTTCCTTGTGCGAGATCAGACTATATTGGCTTTGTATTTCTTTTATAAACGTTTAAATGTTAAAAAAAAATAATAAACTTTTATGGATCAGAGTAAACCCAAAACAACACGTAAAATATCTTTTTAACAACCAAGGTATGGTCATGGGAGCACATTCCTACAAATGAAATGATTTCATATGACGTTTGATGTCTTGTACCTAACCTTTTCAACAAAACTCAATGTCTAATCTCTATTATATAATAATAATAATAATAATAATAATAATAATAGGGTAATTCTAACCGCACGATTTGAATTCCAAATACACGAATTTTTGATTGACTCGATATAAATTACTGAAAGTTTTGACACTTTTTAATATATTAAACTAAATAAACGTTTACTTTTCAATTTTCATTAAATGCCCTTATATTTATAGTTGATTTTCATATCATACCTTATACTTTTTGAAACTTTAGCTTTTATATATATATATATATATATATAGAGAGAGAGAGAGAGGTAAGAGTTATATGGAAAATGAATACAAGAAAGATAGTATAGAGATTTGATTGTATTTTATTAAAACTATATTGTTTTTAATGAATCTATACCTAATATTGGGTACATAACAGTCACATATTCCCTAAGCCTTATATATATATATATATATATATATATATATATATATATATATATATATATATATATATATATATATATATATATATATAATTTTAAACAATTAAATACTTATTGTGTCCATTTGATTTTCATCTGCTTCATTTGTGTCCATTGGATGAATATCCGTTTCGAATGGCGATGTGTCGTTGAAACAATAGTTACTTTCATTGAAACAATAGCCATTTAATATAATCTATATTTATAACAAATATCGTATGTTTGCTTTTAACGAAAATCACTTTCAAAATGACATTGTTAATTGCTTTCGGTCTAACATATAAGAAATATCAATGGTCTATATATTGAAAGAAATTGAAACCAAGTTTTTATTTTTATCCATTCTATTTTTGTTAATGTTTCATATAACTTATAATTTTATCTATAAATATAAATGTTTTCTGCTATATATATATATATATATATATATATATATATATATATATATATATATATATATATATATATATATATATATATATATATATATATATAAGGCTTGACATTTGATGTAAGGATGGTTAAATAGATGTTACTAGAAACAAGTTAAAATTTTTTAAATAAATCGATCGTTAAAATTATAAATTTAAAATGATAAAATATATCGTAGTAAAAAATAAACTTAAAATGGATTTAAATTCCTAATGATAAACGTTAACATTTTAATATATATATATATATATATATATATATATATATATATATATATATATAATAAAAGTAGAAGCCTAATATATAAAACTTTACAAAGCAGAAGGGAAAAATTATAAATTTGATGTATATTAGAGGACCCTAATTGAAAGTTTGACAAAAAGAATTAAAAACACTGATTAATTTACATAGATACAGAATTCAATGCCAATACACCAATAATTTCAATGACAATACACCAATAATTCGTGTATATAAGAGGACCCTAATAATAATAATAATAAAAGTTTAACACTTTAACCTATTCAATCAACATATCAATCAAAACAACCATTCTTTCAAATAAAACCCCTTGACAATATATTAATGGAGAGTGCTCGGACCATTGGTTATGATATTCAATCAAAAGTTGAAGTTTAGTTTCGATTCCTAAACTACATAAGAAAATAGAAACGTTACCACTTACATCTAACATGTTTCAATTTTCATCACCAAAAATGATAACAAAAACATATACAAAATAACATATTTATGCAAAGATAAGTGCAAAAGGCAATCAATTGCCAACGAATTACGTATATAATATAATAGTCGAAAATATAGGTTTATTATAAAAAAGGAGAAAAGACAATTCAGAAGCATGAAGGTAGAGAAATGGCTGACAAGGGAATGGAAGGGTACAAATTCCATTCCAACCCAACAACTTTAGCCCTCTTTTATTGATTTTGAATAAAAGAGACAACTTCAAAGTTCAAACCATTCCGCATAATCCCAAAAATACCCTTCCACTTTCCCTTTTACAACAAAAAACAACCCCACGCCCTATTTATTCTTTACTACCCACGCCCATCTTTTTTTCAAAGAAACAAAACCTACCCCACAACAAAAAACTATTTCAAAATTCAAACCCTTGGATCCCCTTTTATTTTTTTCTTCATCCCTCCTATACTACTATTACTATTCAGATTCCTACAATTATGTGTCCTATCTACTACCCTTTTGACCTTTAATACGTCCATTCTTGGGGGAGGACGACTTCGGAGTGTCCCATCGGCGTTTCAGGGACGACACTCACGAGGGTGGCGCTCCACCGTTGCTGGGCTAACATCGCAGCGTTTCTTCGAGCAATTGCAATTTCTGCTTGTTAACCATGTTTCAAGATGTTAATGAAGGGAAAAAATACAGATGGGATCATGAATGTGACTTGAAAGAGAACTTGAAACTACCGTAGTGTGGGGCAAATCCGCCATGGATGGTTGGTTGAGCTTGTGCCATAATGGGGCCCATGTTTTTGGTGAATGACTGAGCCACTCTAGCTGGCAGATGAGCAGGCGAACATGCTGTGAAACAATTAATTACAAATAAAACATCAAGTTAATGATGTAAAACAGCAACAAATTAAGTATACGATGACGTAATAGATCGATCTGAAGACAGATAGTTAAGAAGACGAAGCTGGATTACATGTAATGGAATTTGAATTTTAAATTACAAAAGGAAACGACAGAAATAGAGCCAAAAAACAAACATCGGTATCCAAATTCAAATTTTCAAAGTGTTTTTGTCAAAGAAACGAAGAGTCGGAAAGTGAACTCACCAGGTTTTTTCTTCATTTCCTGTGGATCATTACAGTATCTCCGGGGCAAAAACACGCCGGTACCGGCACATTCCCTTTTGACAACAGCGGTCCCACCGCCACATCGGCCACCAGATCCGCCAAGAACAGGTTTGGCTATGACCCCATTCGGGAGTTGATGAAGGCGTTGATTTTCAACTGGGAGCGGAGGCCATGGAGACTGATGAAATCCCGCCGGCCGGCCACCTCCACATCGACCTCCGCCTCCAACCACTCTCTGACGAAATTGTTGCTGCCTGATAAACTCTTCGCTTTCTGTCCTCCATATCGCACAGTTAGAATGATGATGGTGAGAGTGAGGAGGTCCTAGGGGACGTGGGGCTCCGACTAGACCTCTGTTTGCAAAAACGTTGTCTCCGACGTTATTCATCCTCATCTTCATCCTCGCCACCTGGCCTGCCGCCGCGTAAACTAGATCCCAAGAGTGTTTGTCTGCTTGAACTAGCGGTGTTGTCGGAGAGGAATAACTCTTTGTAGGCCCAGAAACAGTAAAGTTCAAAGTAGATTCCGGCGAACCAGAGAAAACCCTCTTCTAATCAGACAAAAAACCACACCAAAATTAGAAAAATAATATAGAAAACAAACGACCTAACAACACTAATTTAGAAAGAAGACGAAAGTACCTCAAAAGGGTAAGGAGTGTTGATACGCTCTTGTAAGGAAACAGAGCGAGTGTAGCGGCGAGTTACGCCGGCGATGTCATCTTCGTCGCTCTCAGACTCTGTGGAAGAAGAGGAGGCGAATTCGTAAGAGAAAAGGTGCGGATTGTGATTGTTGAGAAGGAGGGGAAAGTCGTCCTCGTCGGTGAGAAAGTCGGACGGCAGCCATGAAGCAAGGTCGGCGAGAGTGTCAGACATTTGGGAAATGGAAGAAGTGAGTGAGGGTGGGAAGGAGTTTGCTGGATGGAGAAGATATTATAATAACGAGGGATTAAAGAAATTGAAGAGAGTGGAGGGAATGTTCAAGAGACAAGATTGCTTTTTATCAAGGATTCCAGGGTTTTTCCTTTTCTAAAATAATAATAGTGAAATCATAGATTTGGATCTAAAATCATTATTTTTTTGAACTTGGTTTTATTATTCCAACATTGTGCGCGGGTTTAAAATCATTATTAACATCGAATATGTTGGTAGATTTTTAATTATATGTAATTATAAAAATATAAATATCTTGATATTTAATTTCTGGTATGATAAATATTGATTTTTTTTTGTAAATTAGTAACCAATTATGAGATTTTGTCTATAATAGTAAGTCTATACCAAAATTCATCATTTTTAGACTCTTTAAATGGACAATTATATTGATGCATAAAATATAATTTGTTTTTTCAAAATTTTAGATTAGATTCGGAGTGTAATTAATAGTAAGTCTTACGTTGTGAATGCTGGAAATTGAATTATATACACTCTACATTCACAATATGAATAAATTCACTTATAAAATTCATAAAACCAATTTATTAGTGATCAACATGTTAAAAAAATTATAAAATTACAAGGGAATATACTTTTATTTACATGTAAATTTCACTAAATTATTTGTAAATGATTAAAATTTTGAAATAGTAAATAAGATTTAAAACTAAATTATTACAATTCAGATTCACAGTGTGAATCCGACCAGATCAATGTGAATTTTTTTATATCAATGTTGATGTTTACTTATAAAGGACAAGAGTTGAGAATTTTGGTATATTTAGTTTTTTATATATAAAAAAATACACATAAATATTGGAAAACCAACTTAACGAAATTTGTTTATTTTAAGTTGTTTTTTATATATTCATATAGATATCTATTGAAATATGATAAAAAAAATTTATGAATTTTGGTATAATCGGTGTTTTTCAATTAAAAAAACCTAAAAAAATTAAACGAAAAAATGAAGTATGTAAAGTCCCAAAAAATATGAAGTAAAAAATTTGTGTTTTAAAAACAACCAAAACATCCATTCATTCATTCCCAAAAGATAATCAAAGTGTAATGTATTCTCATAACATCAAATATCAGTCATAAAAGATAATGTGAAAAAACTCTAGGGATGCAGTACGCTTAAATCGGGTCATTCCCTTTCGAACCAGAAGTACATGAAACATTTAAACATAAAACCGTAAGCATAAATCTTAGTCAGTTTTCCAAAATACAACATATCATACATAACATACAAATGTGTGAATGTTGTGGTCCTCCCACAGTCTTACCGTCACTCAGTGGTGCAGTCCTCCTGTAGTCTACGTTGTCATGGTTCTCCCATAGTCTTTTGTACAGGTGTTGTGGTCCTCCTATAGTCTTTCATACAAGCTTCATGATCCTCATATGATCGCTAAAGTCATAAAGTCAGTCTAGCAACCTACATAGTATAGTGAGAAGACTCACCTCATACTCGAATCAGATATACCACAACTCGTATAAACGTGAAACCAGTGCTACAACCCACATACCGAAACACTCAATGTCAAACCTTACTATACACTCTAATCCAACAATTTGACCAAAAGTCAACCATGTCAACAAGTCAATGGGGAAAGTCAGTGTCAGCTCACCATTACACCGTGGCAATCATGTCACCACGTCTAGCAACTACACATGGACAACTTAATGAATTAAGCACTTAACACTAATCCTAATAGATGCAAAGCTTAAATCTGAATCTTCTCAAGGTCTTGATGGATAAAGTTTCCAACTTTAATCACTAAGACATCCCAAAAAGTCACGATATCTAATCTTAAGCTCTTAATAGTTGTACTAAGGGCATGGACACCAAACTAAGTAATGAAAAACCATTTTCCAACCAACACAACGGTATATAAGCCAAATAATGTACTCAAATGCTTTGGAGTTCACTTAAACTCCAAAGACAAGAACATCAGGACCTAAAAGTTCATAAAATGACCTAAAAAATATCTAAATAACTAATGAGTAAGTAGGGATGTCAAAAATTCTCATGGGACCCCATTCTCGTGGGGGGCCCATCCCGTTTGGGGAGATTTAAGAAAAAAAAACTGGGGGCGAGAGCACGGGCAAGGTTAACCCCCGTTTTAATTTCGGTGGCGGGGTGGGGTGGGTAATTTCGTCCCGAAACCCCCATGGGGACTCCGTTAATAAATTATACATATATTAATTATAGACAAGATTGCAAAAATGGTCCCCCGTGGTTTCTTATTTTATGTGGTTATGGTCCAAACATTTGAAAAGTTGCATATTTTGTCTTTTTCAACAAGTTTTATTGTGGTTTTGGTCCCTCATCCGTTAAGTTTAACTGGTTGGCTGTTAATTTTTTTAAAATGACAATTTTACCCTCATTGACCATTTTCGCAGTTTTGTCTTTTACCATACCATAAGGACCATTTTTGCATACATTTTTTTTTTATTTTATTGAAGTATTACATATTAATAAATATTATTTTTAATATATAGTATTATATATTAATAAATATTATTTTATTGGATTATCAATTTATTATAGTTGATTTTTTTTTTATTTTTTTTATTTGAGTAATTATTTTTATTGAGTTATTACATATCAATACATATAGTTTTTAATATATAATATTTATATCATAATAAATATTATATTATTGGATTACTAATTTCTTTTATTTAATATTTTTCATTCTTTTTTAATTATTTTTATTGGATTATATCTTATATTTCTTTTAATTATAATTTTCTTCATATACTAAATATTCTTTTATTGGATTATTAATTTATTTTAGTTAATTCTTTTTTTTTAATTGTCGAAGTAATTCTTTTTTATTGAATTATTATATGTCAATACATATAGTTTTAAATATATAATATTTATATAATAATAAATATTATATTATTGGATTATTAGTATCTTTTAGTTAATTTTTGTAATTTCTTTTTTTTTAAACTATTTTTTATTGGATTATTATTTTTAATTTATTGTTTTCTTCATATACTAAATATTATTTTATCAGATTATAATAATAGTTATTGTTAATTTTATAGGTTCCACCACAAAGTCATGGGATACGCAAAATCGTCGTCTCTCATCATCAAAATCATTAGGATCACTGCCAAACAATTTCATTTCATCTAACTTATAATGAGAAACCATTGGGAAAATTCCACCACCATCACTCGGTCACCACCACCATTTATAAATGTTATCGGGGTTTATTGCGCATTATGTAAGATATGAAGGAATCCAGTGGATTATGAAGAAGTTGTCGCAGGTGGCTATTAACAACGTTGTGTGGAATACGAAATGGTATCTATTGAACCTCCGATGAAGGTGTTTGGAGGTGATCCTGGTAATTTTTGACGATGATAATCGACACCTTTACGTATTTCGGCGACTTTGTGATAAAACTAATAAAACTAAAAAAACAAAAAATAGTATATATTCAAAATAAAGTAATAATCCAATAAGATAATATTTATTATATTAAAAAATAATAAATTAAAAGTAATATTTCAATAAATTAATAATTCAAAAAAACAAATTAATAATCCAATAATATATCATTTATTATGATGTAAATATTATACATTGAAAATTATATTTGTTGATATATAATAATCTAATAAAAATAATTGCTCCAACAAAAAGAAATTATAAAAAGAATCAACTAAAAAAATTAATAATCCAATAAAATAAGGTTTCATAATATCTAATAATCCCATAATTTAATATTTATTCAGATATAAATATTATATATTAAAATCTATATCTACTGATATATAATAATTCAATAAAAAATAATTACTTCGACAAAAAATTTAAAACAAAATAATTGACTAAAATAAATTAATAATCCAATAAAACAACATTTAGTATATGAAGAAAATGATAAATTAATATTAATAATAAAATAAAAAACAATTAAAAATTACAAAAATTAACTAAAAAATTAGTAATCCAATAATATAATATTTATTATGATATAAATATTATATATGAAAAATTATATGTATTGATATATAATAATTTAATAAAAAAGAATTACTCCAACAATTTTTTTAAAAAAAATTAACTAAAATAAATTAATAATCCAATAAAAAATATTTATTAATATATAATATTATTTATTAAAAATAATATTTATTACTATATAATACTTTATTAAAATAAAAAAGAATGTATGCAAAAATTGTCCTTATAGTATAGTAAAAGACAAAACTGTGAAAATGGTCCCCTGTGGTAAAATTTTCATTTTAAGGAACTTAACGGATAATGGACCAAAATTACAACAAAACTTGTTGAAAATGATACAATCTGCAACTTTTCAAACGTTTGGACCGTAACCACATAAAATGAAAAACCACAGGGACCATTTTTGTAGTTTTATCATAATTATATAAATATAATAAAAAATAACATGATTTTAAGCTTCTAAAATTCATCAAAGAAACATGTTTTTAAGTTATTAGTATAATGTTTTTAAAATGCCATAACTTTTTATTTTTAACATGTAAACTTATGCTATAAATATTTATTTGTTACCTAAAAATAACTTCTTTTAATCTAAATAACAACTTCTTTTAGTTCAAAAAAATTCAGTAAAAAATCAATCGGGGGGGGGGGGTAATAAAGGGGATTCGGGGGTGAGGGCGGGGGTTGGAATGCTGAATATTCTGGGGGCGGGGGCAGGGACGGTGGAACGGGGAAATTTCGGGGGCGGGGGTGGCGGATGCACTCCTCGTCCCGTTTGCCCCGTTGACATCCCTATGAGCAAGGTTAAGACTTTATACCTCTAAAAGGTTATAAATATAATGAAGATGTTGGATCTAATCTAGAACCAAGCTCACATACCACAAGATGGACTCCATTTTCCTTCAATATTCACAAATAAAGCAACCACATGAGTTAGTGCTTTTAAATATGACACTAATCTTGCAATATAGGGTTTTGAATCCTAGCTGTCACCACATCGTGGTGGTTAGCAGATGCACATTTTCTGAACCGAGACGCTTCGTCGTAGTCATCCCATCATCACGTCGTAGCCAAGTCAACATTCTAAAACTTAGATTAAAACAAATTAAACTCAGAAGAATCATACTTGAAAGCGGATGTTACAAAGTGATTTTTTGGTATAATCTACTCCATATGCGTCCAATATACAAATCTGCAATGCTTCCCTTAGTCGTTAACCATTATAATTCCAACGCTCGCGATAGATTATTGATTTCTCGTTAATAATGGTTCTCTATTGAATACGGGATTGAAAACGTATCGAACGAAAACAATTGAAGCTTGTAATTGTTTGCTTGTTTAAGGTTTATTGGACTAACAAATGAACACGAACAAGAATCAAACATATTTTCTTGTTTGTGTTTGTTTGTTTAAAAAATACATTGTTTGTGTTTGTTTATTAAGATGTCGATCAAATCTAAACAAACATAAATATAATAAATATTCAAACATGTAACTATACATAATTAAAAGAGTTATACATAAATCCTATAATATAAAACATCCAAAATAAAGAAATACCACAAATATAAATATGAAATACGAGTATGATCTTAATCCAAATATATTTCCAACCAAAACTAAATGAAATTTTACAATGAACCATAAATGAACGTTCACAATCGTAATTGAACAAACATTAACATTGTTCATGTTTGTTTGTTTAACTAAACAAATAGAAAATTATGTTCATATTTGTTTGTTTATATATTGAACAAACATAAATGAACTTTTTTTCCAAACGGTTCACAATGGTTGGTTTATTTACAACCCTAATTGAACCTAATCCCTCGTATTCCAGTAACATAATGTGATATAAAGCGACAAAATTGTAAATTTGGTCCTTGTGGCCTGTTAAAAATTGGATTTTTGTCTAAAAAGTTATGGAGTTGCACAAGTGGTCCAAAGTAAGTATTTTTATTGTTGGTTTGGTCCAAAACATTTTGAAAATAATTCAAATGATAGATTTTCCCTTTTTTTCATCTTCTTTCATTTGTAACAATCAAATAAAAAGTTAAAACCACCTAACCCCACCTATTACATCCTGTTTCGAACAAAAAAAATCTTATATCGGGATTTGTGGACAATAAATGGATCAAGTAAAGTCTTTAGGCTTCATAAGAATAGGTTTTAGACCCTAATGGATGCTGATAATATTGGTTATATGATCTAAGCCATTGGGTTGTGTTTTGCAGCCAAAGGGTAAAATGGGAAAAGTTATATGGTGGGCTTCTTGCTTGGATTATGGTTTTCGGTTTGACATGTGTTAAACCAAAATTAACTAGATAAAAGTGAGGGGCTCATTAATACCTTTACGTGGATATAAAAATCATCAAAAACGAAGTTGAAATGAAGAAGTTATGGTTCGTTGACGTTGAGATGAAATTAGGTGAAACGTCGTGGTCACGACATGGGGATCATAGCCCATTGCATAATGATCATTAAGGCCCAATCTCACGATTATTTTAGGGTATTTAATGTATTTAATCTTAATATTACATATTTTTGGTCATTTTTATCAGCCTCCATCATCTCTAGAACACCTTGGATAAACCCTAGCCTACACCTTCAAGATTTAAACTACTTCTCTTTCCTCCCTCCTCTTTTGGATGCTTTTATGTTAATTTGATGGAGCTTAAAGATCAATAAGGTTCTGTTGGTAGCAAGATATTATGTTTCAAGTTTTGATCCATCAAAGGCACTACATTTTTGGACCATTGTGAGTATATAGTTCCAATATCGCTATCTAGTTCATAAGATATTGTCATTTGGGTTTTGGCACTTTTGGTCTATTTTATAGGTGATATTGGAGTTGAGTGGACTCCAACATCATTTGATCATTTTGGAATGTTAGTTGGACCTTATGGACTAAGAAAGTTATTATATTTTGCCTTCCCTTTCAGTCATGCAAGTTATCTTGGTCATTTAGGTCATTTTTGTTTGTTAAAGTTTACATCTTGAATGATTATGGCATTATTATGGATAACGTTGGAAACGCTATCCATCTAAACATCTTTTTGATTCAGATCTGAAAGTGGGAGACTTGGACTTAATGGATTAAGTTGAGAAAGATGCCACTTTTGGTCTATTTTATAGATGATATTGGAGTTGAGTGGACTCCAACATCATTTGATCATTTTGGAATGTTAGTTGGACCTTATGAACTAAGAAAGTTATGATATTTTGCCTTCCCTTTTAGTGATGCAAGTTATCTTGGTCATTTAGGTCATTTTGGTTTGTTAAAGTTTACATCTTGAATGATTATGGCATTATTATGGATAACATTGGAAACTTTATCCATCTAGACATCTTTTTGATTCAGATCTGAAAGTGGGAGACTTGGACTTAATGGATTAAGTTGAGAAAGATGCATTTTTGGATCCCTTTGAGACTTAAAGTCTATATCTTGGTGGTTTGGACCTTCCTAAAAGATAAAGTTGGAATTTTTATCCATTAAGGCCTTGGAAAGAATTGGATCTGGTCTATGAAGCTCTTAAAATTGGAAATAAATGGATTGAGCTCGTTTGGGTTGTTCAGACAAATCCCCACGGTGTGACTTTTGCTACCATTGTGTGGCGATTAGGGAACCAACGACCGTTTTGGCATTTTGTGCCCATGACGTGGAGGGCTGTTGGTTGGCAATTTTGAATTTGACTTTTACCATTGACTCTTTGACTAGTTTGACTTTTGGTTAAACTGGAGTAGCATTGAGCATTTGGCTAAGGATTTGTTTCAGTTTGACTATAGGAAGCTTGGGTTGGATGTTTTGTTGCGGAGGTAGCTATTGAGCTTTTGTTGAATAGTTTAGGTGAGTCTCCTCACTGTACTTGTGGGGCGAAGGCACCAATGTAGGTCTAGTAGGTTATATGATGTATACTAGTACACAAGATGTTGTTATGATGTAGTGATTTGTTAGATTGGTATATCTGTTTGTTGGTTATATGTTTATCTATTACATATGTCGACATGGTGTGGTTGCGTTGAGGCTTTACTACTTTATGATGTAAGCCAAAAAACTCACGGGAATCCAGTCCGATGATTGTGGGCCATGGGTAATCCAGTCTGATAATTATGGGCCTAGTATGCACGACAATCCAGTTTGATAATTGTGGGGGTAATCCGATCCGATAATTATGGAGCCAATAATGTGTTTGTGTATGTTTTATTGTGTGGGGTATTTTGGGGAACTCATTAATCTTTGTGCTTGCAATTCTATGTTTATGGTTTCAGACACATTTGTTCTCAAATTGGAAGGGCCCGACTTGATCGCACTACATCCCCTGGAGATTTATTTTGCACTGAATGTTACAGATTACTCTTATGTTTTGAGAATAACTTGACTCTGATGATTTTTAGAACAATGAATAGTTTGACATACTTAAAATGAAAAATTTTACTTGTTGTTTTTTGGATGTTACAATGAAACGACCCAAAAATCACGACTAAAAATTTCTTTAAAAATATTACTAGAATCATATTTATAAAAACTGTATCATAAGTCATAACATAAATTCTCGAGTATTAATTCAGAACATAATATCATTATCAGAGTCAAACGTTCCCAGGCTAACTGACTATGGTGTGTGCACTGCAATCTCCCCGAGCTCCTCTTTTGAAAACTGAGTACCTGAAACCAAAACTAAAAACCGTAAGCACGAAGCTTAGTGAGCTCCCTCAATCAACACATACCATGAAACAACATATAAAGCACGTACTGGGCCTTGCCCACTGCATCGGACCAATGTCCGGACTAACTGGGGCCTTGCCCCCTACATCGGACCGATGTCCGGAAACTGACTGGGACCTTGTCCCCTACATCGGACCGAAGTCCGAACTAACTAGGGCCTTGCCCCCTGCATCGGACCAAAGTCCGGAAACTGACTGGGACCTTGTCCCCTGCATCGGACCGAAGTCCGGGCTAACTGGGGCCTTGCCCCCTACATCGGACCGAAGTCCAGAAACTGACTGAACATAGCATAGCATAACATATCAACTAGCATGAACACATATAATGCATACTACATCAGGCCGTAGCCCGAAACACATAACACATAACACATAACACATAGCACATAAATCTTGTCTGAGCCACGAAGGCATCAAACATACTAACTACTGCATCGGACCGAAGTCCGGAAACTACTACTAACTGAACGGGCCGGCATTGTGGCCTTAGACCCGTCCCTACTGGAAGGAAACTCACCTGATGCTGCTGAACTGCTGTTGCTAATCCTTTTGACTGCTACCTGACCTCTGACTTCGACTGCTGCTCCACTAGCTCCTCAAGCTCCAATTGTTCTGAAATGACTCCACAATCCCAGATCTACAGTCCCTTCTTGCACCTCCAAGGTCTCTCTTCCTCCTCCAAGCTTTAGTGCACTCTTTAAGGCAAGATCTAGCTCAAAAACGGATATGATGGCTAGGGTTTGGTGTTATGGGGTAGAGAGGCAGTAAAGGAACCCTAGGAAGGAGAATGAGACGCTTATATAGGCTCCAAGTCCCGAATTTAGGGTTTTCCTCGTTCAGACCCAACTCGTCGAGTCTCCTTGGCCGACTCGCCGAGTCGGTCGCTTACACCTCGACCCGGATCCCGCTCGGACTCGCCGAGTCCCTCCATGGACTCGCCGAGTCTCTCCTTAAAATTGAGGTCTTCTTTCTTTTCTTGACTTTCCAAACTTTGGGGTGTTACAACTCTCCCCCACTTAAACTAAACTTCGTCCTTGAAGTTTGCTATGATCAACTGCCTGCGAACTGCCTCCAACTCTCTATCTAGGAAATCTAACACCCTTTTGTCCATCACTCCAGCCACTCACCATGCCGATCATTATCATTGGTACATACTGAATCCTTCTCCTTTCCATAATTTTCCTAGCGTTACTTCCTCTGACTGGCAATTCTGTACCCCTCATCCGCCTACTGGATGCACTGAGACCACTTTGGTCCAACTAATCTACCGATATCCGAGTTACCGGACTCCCACCGGTCACTATACTCCATCGCAATCTCCTAGCCGCTCCCAGTGACTCCGGAAGATACCTCGACTGTCCCTAACTGTCCTATCCATTCTGTCATCCATACTGAATCGATGTTGTTGGAATCAGCTTGCTTATATCCCATCTGATTACTCAACTCCTACTAACTCGAGCCTTTCATCCTGAAGAAAAGCTACCTGCCTAGCTATCTTTACATATCACTTATACTCGGCCAAAGGCTCAACTGATCCTGCTGAGAGAGAGACTTGCCATTTCCAAATCAACCAACTATACCGTCAACACTTGCATTCCAACGCAAATACAATACTGAACCAAAACCCTGAAACCTTCCAAACACTGAATTGCCTGCAATACTGAACCTTCCTGAAACACTAAACTGCCTGAAACGCTGATCTGGCTGAAACATTGAGCTGCCTGAAACACTGAACTCAAACCCAACTGTGGAGTCAAGGGATTCCTCACTTAGTCGCTTCCACGACTTCTGAATGAAATCTTCCTCTAGGACTAGTTTCCACTAGTTATCCTGTCACTGTGGCTCTAGCAACCTTCCGATCCAACCGATTGGGTCCATACGTCACATTCTGACATCATCAATTCCACGACTAACAACATGATGGCTCCCAGACTGACGGTAGCCCGCAACCTACCCGAACCCCAACGGTCCACTGCTACTCTGATCTCATAACTGATGTGACGATCTATAGCCCAAATTGCTGACTTAGCCATAACTGATCCATTTGGGAAATCCGAAATCTAACCCGTGGATTCCCATATCCTCACTGCTGCACTAGAACTGGTGGGTACTACTACTTTCCCACGTCCAACACGCGCTCATGCCACCTACCAAACTGATAAAGGCTGCGACTACGCTCGCGGACTTACAACTCTCTAGTACTATCTGGCTACTAGCGAATGCTACGGCTACCCCCGCAGACCTACAACACCACTTACTACTATCTGACCCGAGGACATCCTGACTATCCCTAGTCCCGCTAGTGATTCCTCATCCCGATTTCTCAAACCAGCCCTCAGTCTTTGAATTCTGCATCATCCTCGACATCTTATATCCTTGATATACTTAGCGCTTCGTCGAGGAATTCTCCGGCTTGGTTCCCAAACCAACCGTCTACTAATCCGGATACAAGAAGCTATTGCTGGGAAGTTTCCAACCTCCCAACTCCTGAATCTACGCAACCTGCATGCTGCCTCAGACACTGGCTACTAATACGAAAACATCTCTTGTTACCCGTTCTCAGGTTCCTCATTCCGACTCACTTGAGTCCGACAGGTGGTCCTCCAATCCTGGATTCCCAACCAGCTTCTAACCATCTCGATTAAATGAACTAACCGCTGGGAAAAGTTCTCGAACTCCTAATTCTGAACTTCTCAATCCATCCATCACTGTGCTACTACCACTTCTTCTCAGAGGCCGTGCACTCATTCTGAGTCTACGCGACTCTTATCCATGTATACCCGGAGGGTTCTCCCCCACTTTGATCCTGCTTACCCCTTGCTGGTTCACATTCAAAAGAGATCCCGACCTTTACTACCATTCCAAAACTTCTACTGAGGAACCCAAGCCCGCCAGGTAGGAATTTGACCATTCCATCCAAATCACTAACCACTCCGAACTAGCGAAACGAACCAAATCTCTCCCTACCATGCTACAGTTACTGCATCCTCCGAAACTTCTCCATATGAGCACATCCCCTAACTACCAACCAATTATCCGAGGTATGCAAATGGCATATAACATGATCACAAGCAAGCCACACTATAACACAAAACTTATACCACAAAGCGATGCAGAACCAAAACCATATAATCATGACATAAGCTGACAGAAAAGCAAAAGTTACGTACCTTCATTACTCAGTGCTGCTCGAATCCCTGCTGAAATCTACCGGAAAACTCGACTATGAGCCGTAGGCACCCTTGCCCAGCCTCGTCAACTGCTGGCGGTACATGAAGTCCCAAGGGCAGGAGCTGGCACCTGCCCTGCTGGATACAAACTCGGACAGTGGGCCTTCTTGTGGCCCCTCTGACTGCAATGGAAACACAATGGATCAAGTCCTTGGGCGATGGTAACAACACAGTCTCTGCTAAAATGACCAATCTGGCCGCACTTGAAACACCCAGCATCGCCACCACTTCTACGCCTACACACACCCATGTGCGTCCTTCCGCCCTTCCCGCATCGATTGCGGCTCTGATAGTTCCTCGTCCTCAAATCTGAACCCTTGGGCCTCTTACTCGAACCTGTGGCAACCTGAGTCTCATCCATTTTCCTCTTCCCTTCCGACTCCCTGCCCGACTCTCGCTCCTGCGTTACCCCAACGGCAACGCCTGCTGACTGAACAATAGATGTCTGATCCTGAAGCCTCGCTATCAATCTATCAGTGATCCTCACGACCATGTCTGGCAGACCCTCGCGAATGGCTCGCGAAACTTCCTCAACTATCCAATCATGCAATGGTTTCTCTTGGAGACAGAATGCCCCACTCACCCCTGCCCCCTGATAGCAGAAACTAGAAATGGGATCTCCCTCCCTGATGGATCCCTGAACTCCATAAGATTCGGGACCTAGACGAGCCCCGATCTATCCTGAAACTAACCCGACCCTAAAGGCCTCAAGATGACTGTCCATGAGCTCCACAATAGCCTCTCTAACTGAACCGAAAATCACTGGAGTCTGATCAATGATGTTGCGCATAATCTCTGCGGAAATGAAATCCCTCACCTGATCATCAAGCTGCCCGGCTCTGAAGCCCGAGCCAGACCCCTCCTCGACACCTGAACTGCTAACTGGTAGCTCGCGTAATGTCACCATGCTGAAAATATAACAAAATCCTGATCAATTTACATACTACTGCTGAGGGATCTCTCACATACTCTACTAGTTCCTTGGTTTCGCCTCGGCCCCTCTTGAATCGAGTACGGATCCTCTGCTTTCAGTAGTATGGGCCCCTACTACCTTCCACATCTATCCGTACTTTCCTCAAGAGTTACCTCAACTCCACCAAATCCCCTTTCCTCTACTACTAATCTCTGCTGCTCTCATCCTAGGCTTGCCCTAGGGAACTTCTGACTCTACTCAAACCGGTCCTCAGCTGCTGAAGGCCTCCTTGTAATGCCAATTAGCCACCACCTGAATACTATCACATGTAATGAGGCTCGGATAATCCTTCGAGTAAAAGTCTCGTCCCTACAACGGTTGGACTCAAACGAGAGCTGCGCAGTAGGGCCAAATCCAGCACTCTGAGATTATTCAACCCTGCTCACATGTGATGTGACGTATTCACCTAATGGCTAACTCCCACCACTCAGAGTCCCACAAAGCACAAAGCAAGCAGCATTCGGATAAAGGAAACATACTCAGGCAAGACTATTCTCATAACGAGAAACTACACTAGCATACAATGCTAAGCTCGCGCTACCAGGCATAACCTAAACAGGCTATCCTACTGTTGTCTACTCAATACTAGCATGCAATTCTCATAAAGTTGAACACATAAAGCAGGCACATAAGGCATCATCCTAGATCCTTAGTCCTATTCTAGCATGCTGTTCTACTGAAGCTGGAACCGAAACTGAAACTGATACTGATAATCATAATATAACTTGTATGGGTGAATTGGGAGTACTTACTTGAGCTCGGCTGATTGCATGCACCACACCCTTCTTCCTTTTCAAAAAATCTTTTTGCTTTTTCAAAAAAATGTTTTCTTTTCTCAAAATTCTTTTGTAACTACGATTATTTTCTTTTGAAAACTATATACCACTTCCTTAGTTTGAGTTCAGACACACTCAGGAGCGCGCCCGAATCCCTCAAACCAAGGCTCTGATACCAACTTGAAACGACCCAAAAATCACGACTAAAAATTTCTTTAAAAACATTACTAGAATCATATTTATAAAAACTGTATCATAAGTCATAACATAAATTCTCGAGTATTAATTCAAAACATAATATCATTATCAGAGTCAAACGTTCCCAGGCTAACTGACTATGGTGTGTGCACTGCAATCTCCCCGAGCTCCTCTTTTGAAAACTGAGTACCTGAAACCAAAACTGAAAACCGTAAGCACGAAGCTTAGTGAGCTCCCCCAATCAACACATACCATGCAACAACATATAAAGCACGTACTGGGCCTTGCCCACTGCATCGGACCAATGTTCGGACTAACTGGGGCCTTGCCCCCTACATCGGACCGAAGTCCGGACTAACTAGGGCCTTGCCCCCTGCATCGGACCGAAGTCCGGAAACTAACTGGGACCTTGTCCCCTGCATCGGACCGAAGTCCGGGCTAACTGGGGCCTTGCCCCCTACATCAGATCGAAGTCCGAAAACTGACTGAACATAGCATAGCATAACATATCAACTAACATGAACACATATAATGCATACTACATCGGGCCGTAGCCCGGAACACATAACACATAACACATAACACATAGCACATAAATCCTGTCTGAGCCACGAAGGCATCAAACATACTAACTACTGCATCGGACCGAAATCCGGAAACTACTACTAACTGAACAGGCCGGCATTGTGGCCTTAGACCCGTCCTTACTGGAAGGAAACTCACCTGATGCTGCTGAACTGCTGCTGCTAATCCCTTTGACTGCTACCTGACCTCTGACTTCGACTACTGCTCCACTAGCTCCTCAAGCTCCAATTGTTCTAAAATGACTCCACAATCCCAGATCTACAGTCCCTTCTTGCACCTCCAAGGTCTTTCTTCCTCCTCCAAGCTTTAGTGCACTCTTCAAGGCAAGATCTAGCTCAAAAACGAATATGGCGGCTAGGGTTTGGTGTTCTGGGGTAGAGAGGCAGTAAAGGAACCCTAGGAAGGAGAATGAGATGCTTATATAGGCTCCAAGTCCCGAATTTAGGGTTTTCCTCGTTCAGACCCAACTCGTCGAGTCTCCTTGGCCGACTCGCCGAGTCGGTCGCTTACACCTCGACCCGGATCCCGCTCGGACTCGCCGAGTCCCTCCATGGACTCGCCGAGTCTCTCCTTAAAATTGAGGTCTTCTTTCTTTTCTTGACTTTCCAAACTTTGGGGTGTTACATACAAATTGGTATCAAAGCCTTGGTTTGAGAGATTTGGGCATACTCTTCGGTGTGTTTGAACTCAAATTGATGGGTTAATAAAATCGTTTAAAAGAAAATGAGTTTCCTAAAAAGGTTTTTAAGAAAAGGGGTTGTGATGCATGCAATCAGTCGAGCTCATGTAAATATTTCCCAAAATACTCACACATGTGTTATCTTTCTTGTTTTGGTATGATTATATGAGAATTGCATGCTATATTAGGGCTAAAGATCTGCTCAGGATTTGCATGATATAATGCTAGGAGAGATGCATCGTATGCTTGTTGATTGAACTTATGAAACTGACATTATTAATGTGGTTGCTTAATATATGCATCATAGATGTACACAACTAAGATATTATAGCCTGAGAATGGTTGATTTAGCCTTATTTTATGTTCATTGTCTGGTCATGGGCTTAGGATAGAATAAAGTATTCGGTTGTCTATCGAATCCAATGTAATGTATGACTACATACACAAGTGGATGCAAGGTTAGTGGAAGTTACATGAGTGAGTATGGTTTGTAGTAGGTCGACAAATAGGGAATTGTTAGTTAATCTTAAGATAATTGATGTGGGTCGTATGCATATCCTAGATGTTGAGTCTTAGTGGTCAAGAATTACGTGTGAGGATCTGCCTGATTTTAATGATGTCGTATTAGTCATTCGGTTTCACTGCTCGAATGTTGCTTGCTTTGTGTTTGTAGGACTCATATTGATGTAACTTAACCATTAAATGAATATGTTAAGTTACATGATACAAAGGTTAAATAATTTTAGAATGATTGATTCGACCCTATTGCGCAACTCTCGTTTGAGTCTCACCGTTGTAGGGTTGGGTATTTTAGTCGATAGATTATTTACGTTTTGTTGCATGTAATTGTATTCATGAAGTAGTTAGCTGGCATTAATAGTTGGGGATCCTAGGAAGTGCCTTAGAGGAATTGTTGTGTTGGTTGGCGATGTGTATTTGTTGAGAGCGGGTATATGTGATTCGATCGGATGGTAGTGGACATGGTTGGTTACTTAGAGGATTCACAATGATACTTGAGGAAAAGTACGAACAAGTGTGGAAGGTAGGGATGTCAACGGGACCAAACGGGAGCGAAAATAGCTGCCCCCGCTCCCGCACCCGAAATCAGTTGTTGCCCCCGCTCCCGTTCCCGCCCCGGGATGCCCCGTTTACATAGCCCTCGGTCTCGCCCCCGATTACCTTCATCGCTCCTGCTCCCGCCCCCGTTCCCCCGTTTATAGGCTTAAAATTTGATTTTTTTTTTGCTAAAAAACCGTTTTGTTTTAGGCTAAAAAAAGTTATTTTTAACAACTTTAAAAGCTTAAAACCTAATCTTTTAGAAACTAAAATTTTAAAATCCAACATTACAAAACGACAATTCCAACAATATTACAAATATAAAATACGACAAATCCAACATTACAAATATAAAATACTTACATATCCAAAAATATATGATCAATTCGCTACATCTTCAACATCCATTAATTGGAAAACGGAAAGTGAAACCTACATTCAACCTAAAATTAGAAAATCTATTTTGTATATATATTTTATAGTAAATGTATATTTTTTACATAAATGTACAACCGGGGCCCCCGCGGAAGTACGGGACGGAAATGCCGACTCCCAACCCCGGTCCCGAAAGTAAACGGGATTTAATTTTGCCCCCGCCCTGGCTCCTGCTCCCGGTTAATTTTTAAATTTAGTCCCGTACGGTATCGGGGTCCTGCGGGAACGGGATCCCATGGGGGGGGGGGTTTGATATCCCTAGTGGAAGGTAGTATTGGGCCCATACTACGCGTACCCAAACCAAGGAAAAATTTTGGGGACTCTAAGGAGCTGGTTAGGGTACATAACATTGTTTGGGACCATGATTCATTGCAGTGTGTTTCCATCTTTATCAGTTATCGGTTATGGTTGTTCAGGTTGAGGATGGTTTGATTGCTTGGGCCTTTGTGGTCATGTCAATTTAGGTTTTAATGGTGCAAACATGTAAGACTTAGTAGATTTGAGGTCTCGAGGGCCTTGCTTGAAGTAATGTCACTGGAGTTGCATGACTCAAGATGGAAGCGAATGTGATGATCAGCTCGATGATTAAAGCCAAAGGCTGAGTGATTGGCAGACGGATTGTGATGTAACTATCTTTGATGGGGGTTATGTCCTTTCTGTTTTCTGTGTTCGGAGGAAAGAATGCATACATGAGATTTTCAGAGTTGGGAAGTATACCCAACATGGGGCTAGATGGTTGTGTTTTTTGGCGGAAAGTATGACAGTGTGGGAATGCACAAGAGGATTATTATTGTATGGTTGCCTTAAGATGCGATCAGGGTCTACTTTTTTAATATATTAAGGTCTGGTGCTAGCTGATTACTTCAAGTGATCAGGGGAAGTGGACGGGTAATCACAACTTTGTTGTCTCTAATGTATCCTAACTATGAGAATGATGCCATTTGCATTTATGAACGATCCTCGTGATGATTTGATGGTTGGGGATTTATGGTCGAGGTGACTGGTAGTCCATTTGTTTCTAGATAAATAATCAGTGCCATGAATAAACTGTCAGAATTATTTGTTGTGCATCTGCATGTGTTTTTTTTTTTTTATGTTAAAGGCATTTATGATTAGGAAGTTTCAGAGGTCTCCATCTAATATTCAAAATCTCTTTAAGTTGCTTGGTTTTTATCTGGAATATTATCTCTCACTGTATTATACATTCCAAAAGTCAGGGATGGTATGTACCAAGTTAAGTCAGTGTGAGATATGGTTTGTCTGTGACGCTGGTTTATGGTAGCGTGAACCCTAAGCGGGAGATAACTATGTATTTTTCTAGGATGAACATCGATCTGTTCGATTTTATGATTTTGGAATAATGGGTCATGGGAATTTGCGGTTCGGGGATGTGAGACTTTAATTCAAGATTCAATCAATACGGGGGTGCAAAGCAAGTTTACATCAGATGTATGTACTCAAGAATGCATGGGTTTTCTTTGCAGTGGGATGGTGTTGGATAAGGAGCTCGTTGTAGCCAGTGGTTCCTTTCATGAATGCCGATGATTGGGTCAAGAGTGCAACCGCCTATCTTATTCCATGGTTATGTGTGATCATGTTTTCATCTGAATTTTTGTTTGTAGCATCCTATATTGTGATATGAATTGTACGTTATGAAAGGGGATAACTCATGTGGCGGAATGATGGCAAGATCATCGTAGTATCGTAGTACCGTGAGCTTATCATTTTAGTTATGGAATGATGGCAGGATCAGCGTAGTACTGCGAGCTTATCATTTAGTGGTTAAAAGACGTCAAGATGTATCGTGAACCAGGGGTTGTATGATTCAGATGGGTAGGACTCAGTAGTTGTTTGATTGGTACTCTTAGGTCTCATATCGCTATTCTTTGACATGGTTTAGTGATTAATGCATTTTCGGGAGCTGGGAGACTCAGTGACCAGATGGTGTGGATCATTTCGATAGTAAAAGTTTGTTTTAATTGATGTGTTAGTTATGTACCGAAAGTCGCTTGATAAATGTTAGCAATTGTGAACCTTGTTTTATTGTGTGTTTTTTTTATTAGGAGCTCAGTTATCAGTTTTAGGTATTGGTTCTAAAATATCGAGTCACGAAGTTCGTTGTAAATGTCTAGAGTGATTGTTAGGTGGGTGTACACCTGAGCTAATGAGGGGTTTAGATGTAAAGTGAGTTTCTTTGTTAGACCATCATTATACTCGTGGGAGCAGCGAGTTGGTGATGACTTGTTAGGAAGTCAAGTGTATCTTTAAGGTTTTTGGTCACAACTTCCTGATTTGGGATTGGTTGAAATTCTCAATTGGTATGTTTAAGTATTTCTTGTGCATGATTTTGGTGGTGTTCCTAGTCAGCGACTAGGGGTAGGTACGACGATTAAATGATCATCAGTCTTAGAGTACGAGTTATGGAGTTAAGATCGGTGGGTTCCTAGTTTTGTGTGTTTATTAACGAATTTAATTGTAGTTACATTTTTTATAAGTTTCCCGATTTGAGTGGTTTTCACTAGGAGTTGGGCCTTTCAGTTAGGGAGAGGACGATAGTGGTTGTGATTGTATATTTTCAAGTTATTAGGTTGTTTATTGGTAACTATAGGGTTACGAGTGATATTTCGACTCTGTATAGATGCCTTTATTTTGGAATGGTTAGAGGAAGCTCATGGAAGATGTTGGTGTTATTTTTAAAGTTTTTAATCAAGAAGGATTTCGAGGACAAAATCTAGTTTTAATGGGGGGGGGGGGGGGAGTTGTAACATCCTATTTCGAAAAATATTCTTATTTTAGTATTGTGGACAATAAATGGTTTGAGTAAAGGCTTTGGGCTTCATTGGAATAATGTTTATACCCTACTGGATGTTGACACTATTGGTTATATTATCTAACCCATTGGGTTGTGTTTTGGAGCCAAAGGGTAAAATTAGAAAAGTTATATGTTAAGCTTCTTGCTTGGAGAATGGTTTTTATTTCGACATGTGTTATGCCAAAATTAACTAGATAAAAGTTTAGGGCTCGTCAATACCTTTCCGTAGATAAAAATATCTTCAAAAACATAGTTGAAACAAAGAAGTTATGGTTGTTTGAAGTTGAGGTGGATTAGGATAAAAATGTCGTGGCCACGTCGTGGGGATTAGAGCCAATGGCGTAGCGATCAGCCAAGCCTAAGCCCATGGTTTTTAGGGTCTCTAATCTATTTAAGCTCAATGTTACATATTTTTAGGCAGTTTATCAGCCTCCATCATCTTTAAACCCCTTGGGAGAAACCTTAACCTCCACTTTCAAGATTCGAACTTCTCTTCTCTCCTCTCTCATGTTTTAGATGTTTTTATGTTATTTTGATGGAGCTTAAAGATCAATAAAGTTCATTTGGTTGCAAGGAATGAGGTTTTAAGTTTGGATCCATCAAAGGCACTACATTTACAGACCATTGTGGGTATAAAGTTCCAATCTTGCTATCTAGTTCTTTAGATCTTGTCGTTTTGGGTTTTTGGCACTTTTCGTCCATTTTATGGACGATCTTGGAGTTTAGTGGACTCCAACTGATGGATTTTAGCCATAAGAACTTTCCTATGTGCGCATGCAAAACCCTAATGCTCGGATCTAGGCTTTCTAATTAAACATGCTTTGAATCCAAGACTTCTAATGGCTAATTAGGTTAAATAACGACATTGAAATAGATCTAGAACCATACCTTTGAATTCCTTATTGATCTTGTTGTCTTGGAGCTTCTAGAGTCACAAATGTCACTCCTCTAATGGCTTACAAACACCAATAGCAAGAAGGATGATTTAGGAGAGAGGAGAGGGGAGGAATTCGGCCAGAGTATCTCTACTTTAGATGGTGTGTCGAATTCCCTCACCCTTAGGGTCTATTTATACTTGTAGACTCCTTAAGGATTACAGCTTTAACCCTAATTGGATAACTTAGAGTTTAAGTTAATCCATATCCTTTCCTTGATAACCCTATGGACGATTTTGGCTTATCCAAGCCCTAGAAATCGTCCATCCTATCTTGGATAAGGATTTATAGTCTAAAGTGTAACTATCAAACAATTGACAGTTTATACCCTCTTATTTAATTAATCTCTTTAAGTCACCAAATTAATTCCAATTAATCTATGACTCATATTAATCAAATAACCATATATTATTCCTTATAATATTTACTCTCTCTTAACAAATCATCCATCAAGTTGCTATGGTGAAGGCAACCCAAAAGGACCATGCACAACCGGGTCAAATACTTGCCTAATATAGTTGCAGCCTTAGACACTATTCCAACACCAACATCATTTGATCAGTTTGGAATGTTTCTTGGACCTTGTAGACTAGGAAAGTTGTGAACTTTTGCCTTCCCTTATATCTATGTAAGTTATATTGGTCCTTTAGGTCATTTTGGTGTATTAAAGTTTAGATCTTGAATTAATGTGACATTATCATGGATGAAGTTGGAAACTTTATTCCTCTAGACATCTTCTTGATTAAGATCTGAAAGTGTGAGACTTGAACTTAATGGATTAAGCTGAGAAATATGCATTTTGGATCCATTTTAGACTTAAAGTCTAGATCTTGGTGGTTTGGACCTTCATAATGGATAAAATTAGAAACCTTATCCATTAAGACCTTAGAAAGAATTAGATCCAAGCTTTGTAGCTCTTGAAATCAAAAGAAAATGGATCAAGCTCGTTTGGGTTGTTCAGTCCAATCCCCACGGCATAGCCTTTTGATAGTTTCATTTTATATACTTATTTTTATAGTTTATTTTAGATTTTTTTTTCATAATTTAGTTAAATTCTATGCATACTTTCCTTTTTGTTATTTTGTGACCATTTCGGGTACTTTCTAGTTTCATGAGCATAATTGCAGATTTTAAGGAGACTAACGGTGCGGGATCTTCAGGAGGCGATTAGATTTAGAGAACAATAAAGATTTGTGGGATTAATATCTGTTGGAGGTGATGCATAAATTAGGATTTAGATGGATGGATCATGGAAGAATATGGTCTCTTAATTAAATGAAGATGGAAGAATTTTTCAAGCGTGCGAGAATTAATGATCAGGTGATTACGAGAGCTTTGGAAGATTTGGAAAAGTCAAATTGGGCTCAAATTGAAGAGAACTTGAAAAAATGGGCTAGAAGTTGATCAGAATCAAAGTGGGCTAGCGGACTAAGCAGTGCAAGCCCAACAAATAAAAAGGCCCATTCTCCATTAGTTCTCGCGACCCACGTAAGATTTCCACGAGGCCCGTGTAAGTTCCTGCAGGGGCAAATTTGTGATTTTACTTTTGGCATCTATTTGAGGAAGTTTGGTGGGATTTTTTTTGTGACATTTGCAGATCCGATTTTGGAGCACTTTCTCTGGAGTTTTTGGAGATTTTGAAGGCCAAGAACACTTGAAGAATATCACCTTTTCATCTCTAAATCTTGCTTCATGTTTGGTGCATTTTACTTTGGCTTTAGTTTCTTGATTTTAGCCATGCTCGGCTAAAAAAAACTTGGTTGACTTTGGTGAAATCCTTTGAATGTGTGTTGAATGTTGAAGACTCCATGAACTTGTTCTTGAATCTTTATGGGAGTGTTTTGTTTTTTAACATCTTATCACTACTTGTATGTTTTTATTCATGAGTTTAAATGTGTTTGTGGTGATTAGTTGACTAATTTCTTGATTAAGTATAGGATTCTCAAATTAGCAAGCAACAAATGATTTTTGAGTTAGTTTTGCTTCACACAATCATAAAAACATTTTTTCCAACATGGTAGTGAAAGCATTTGACTCCTATTGAATTTGGTGACTTTTTGGTTCTTAATGCTAGTTGACTTTCACTAATTACTTGCTTGATGGAAACTGTGACTTTGACTAAGAAAATTGTTATGCGCTTCTCTGACCATTTTAACAACTAAGAAAAGTCTAGGCAATTGCAAGCTCTTAGATTACTAGAGCCAAATTAAAGGTTTAAAACAAGTATTGGACAATTGGATTCTAATGATATGTTCATCAAAAGTCAAAGTGAGGAAACCTTAAGTCAATCATCTTTCCTTATTGATTTTACATCAAACTTTTTTCTGTTGAATTGTTCATTTAAGTTTTATTTTAATCCTAGTTTCAATTTAAGAATTTTAAAAAGATCACAACCTCCTTTTTTATTTATATTGTCATTTTATAAGTACTTTTACAAAGAAATTTTTCATAGAGTTATAAAATTGAACCAATCTCCACAGATTCGACACCTTTACCACTATACACTTTTTTATTGTAAAAGATTTAGGGTATTTAATTTTGTTGGCCTCGACAACCACCACCTTTTGCTGCCACGGCGTGATGATTGGGGAATTAGCGACTGTTTTAGTATTTTGTGCCCTCGATGTGGTCACGAAAGGTCACGATGTAGAGGGCTGCTTGTTGACAATTTTGACTTTGGTTTTAACTTTTAACTTTTTGACTGAATTGACTTTTGGAAGCTTGAGTTGGATGTTTTGTTTTTGTGGTAACTATTGGGTTTCTCATGAATAATGCAAGTTAGTCTCATCACTGTGCTTGTGGGTAGAATGCACCAATGTCGGCCAAATGGGTTACATGTTGTATCCTGGAATATAGGAAGTTATTATGTTGTAGTGATCTCTTATATTGGTATATCTACTTGATTATCTATTTGATGGTTATATGTTCATCTGTTGCATATGTCGACATAATGTGGTTGGGTTGAGGCTTTACTACTATACCAACAAACTCAGGGCCATCTAGTCCGATGATTGTGGGCCAAGGGTAATCCAATGTTATAACTGTGGACACGAGGGTAATCCAATCTGATCCTGGTGTGCAAGGAAATCTAGTATGATAACTGTGGGTCGGGGTAATCCAGTCTGACGATTGTGGAACCAACATGTGTGTTTGTATATGTTTTATTGTATGTGATGTTTTGGGGAACTCACTAAGATTTGTGCTTACGATTATATGTTTATGGTTTCAGGTACTTCTGTTTTCAAAATAAAGGGTCCGAATTGATCACACTGAATCCCCTAGAGATTTATTATGCACTGAATGTTACAAATTACTCTTATGTTTTCGGAATACCTTGACTCTGATCTTTTTTGGAACAATGAATGATTAATTTAACTTATTTAAAATGAAAATTTTTACTCGGTATTTTTGGTACGTTACATCGTCTCTCTCTCTCTCTCTATATATATATATATATATATATGTGTGTGTGTGTGTGTGTGTGTGTATCCCTCTCTATTGTTACGCCTGCACCAGAAAAAATGCATCTCAAAAATTGGATATTCAGTTCTCTAATTCAATAACCTGTTAACAAGATTAATAACAACAATGCATAAACATGTTTAATTGTATAAGAAAACAAAGGAAAAAATCAATGAATTGTGACTAACCCAAAAGGGCCACCATCATGTGGTGGATTCCGAGTCAAATGACTCGTCACCACCAACTCGCAACTCATATCTTCTGAAGGACGAGTCGTCTGCATATGAATGGTAATTTGAGCCAAATGAATCAATTTCATAGAACTTAAAAATGGTAATTTGAATTGTTTTAAATGACATATATTTATATTCTGGGGAGTAGGTTGGCAAAAAAAAAGCCAGTTTTATACACTAGATGTGACACTTGATTTTGTAGTCGATCGTTTTCTTCCATGAGGAGATTGATCATCGTTGATAGTTTGCGATTCACGCCTTAAAGGCATGAAGCTTCTCTCATATGTTTCTCTCTGCATATGTAGTGCAATACAAGATGAATGAAAAAGAGCACATACAAAAACACCATAACCAAAAACCAGGATATAAAAATCTATGAAGTCGAAGAGGAAGAACCAATAACGGTTTGTAGGTTTTATACCTTTGATTCTGAAACCAAACTTTGATTTTTTTAGTCTTGATGTTAGAAAGAATAGGGCATCCGTGTCTGAGCTGTTAATGACAGATGGAACTAGGTTTTCGTTCGCAAAATACCAAAAAAACAAAGAGCAACTAATCAAATAAAAACCCACACTAAGAGCAACAAGGACACATTTCACTTTGATAAACAAAAATAATGTTCCTTATTCATGATTCTTGATTCTTCGACTTTAATGATAATAGTTTAATACCCTTTTGTCGATATCAAACTAAACACGTTATAAGCTTCCAATTATTCTAATGCTTGATTGCTTTCAAACCAACCAATTAAAACCAAAAAAACACTCAATAATTGGAATCGGTTTTACCTCCTTTACTCGTCCCTAACCTCTGAAATATCTTGACTTGTTTAACTTGTAGTAAAGAAGGAAACGGACTGGAGATCCAAAAGGCTCTTTTGTCTAATAAAATGTGTTGATTTAAATATAAGACTTGCCAAATAAATCTTTCATATCCCCTTTGTATAGTCAACCGAGTAGTGGTCGGGTCGTTTAATTTCATAGGTTTAACTATGATGATAGTGGTCGGATCAATTAATTTAATGTTAGCTTCCATCCATTCTTTAGACTTTTTTGGTTCTGTAGGATTTTCATATGTTTAACTATGATTTTCATAGGTTTAAGTGTGATCATGTAGATGATATCAAACATGTCTTGGAATATCGTCATTGGATTATGACTAATCCAATTTGTATTTTTGATAAAATTTTAAATTGTTACTGATGTTTTATGGTCAAACAAAAAAATGATATATTCTTTTGTTGCATATTTTTCTTTCAAAAAAATGATATATTCTTTTGTTGCATATTTTTCTTTGTTGCATATTTTTCTTTGTTAGTCTAAATGATTATTTGAATATGTTAAAAAAACTAAATCTTTTACTTCGTTAATACAAAAGAAATGTATGTTGATATAAAATATACTACAAGATCTCTTTATCTATCACTATTAAAACTATTAACCAAAGAACATCTTATGGGGGAGAGAGAGAGAGAGAGAGAGAGAGAGAGAGAGAGAGAGAGAGAGAGAGAGAGAGAGAGAGAGAGAGAGAGAGAGAGAGAGAGAGAGAGAGAGAGAGAGAGAGAGAGAGAGAGAGAGAGAGATTTTTTATTTTAAATAATAAAATACTAGAGAAACTACTAAAATGACAATATAAGTCCTCACATGACGCACCAACTTAACTAGAGAAAAATAATGACAGTTAAGCCGAGAGCCTCATGCATTGAAGTTTCAATATTGAACCATTTGTGTGTGGAATTTTTTTTTGGCCAAACTACATTTGTTGTAAACTATACGGACCAATCTGCAATTTACTCACTTTTTTGTAAAGTTATAAATAGGAAAAACGTATTCTTATTAGCATCTTTTACGATTTTAAATTCATTTTTTAAATATATGGCGTCCCCTTGGGTCTCGTCATTTCTCTTTATTTATTTATTATTTATTTTCTTTATTTAAATAAAATGTGAACGTAAATTTATAATAATTAAAAAATTGTGTATTTATTAAGGTTGTCAAAATTACGATCATGATCGTAGAATAGTACGATTCTAAATATGAAAAAATATATATAATAGTTTTTTACCATTTTATGTTTTTGTGTTTGTAAGTTGTGACTAATGTGTTGAAAATTTTATAGGTTTTGAATGGAAAACTGAATATTATGAATATTTTTAAGCTTAAAAATTATAAGTTAAAATTATGTTTTTATTCAATCTATCCCAAAGTTATTGTCTACAAATAAAAAACACATAGATTAAAAAAACATTAATTGTCACTAATTTTATTAAATAAATTACAATTATATAATTTTGTTGGATTTAATTTCATCATTTTATTACATAAATTTTATAATAAATTACATAATAATACGGGATACTTAAATAAAAAATATTTATTTTTAGAAATAGATCATTATTTTGAACAAACAAAAAAAAACATAAACAATAAAAAGCGAATGAAGTATTTTATAGGATCTTAGTATCTTTATCCTGATTTTACAAGATCACGAACTTAACGAACTTAATATTTATTATTTATTTAAATAATTTACAGTTTAGTTATAAAAATAAAAAAATAGAGAAAACTAGAACTTTCACTGTGGTGACGTGCTGTTTTTAACACGAAATTAGTGACGGCGCACTTGGTCTGTGTCGAGGTTTAAACGGTTGGTGTCTATCCCAAAAGTAAAAATGATGGTACAACCATTAATTAATGTCCCCAATGGCCGGACTTCAACCTCAATGCTTCAATTGGATTTATTACTCTTCCCGCCAAAGCTAAATTAACAATCATAAACAACCCTTATACTATACTTATTTTACCATCAGCACCCATAATCTTTACTAAACTTGTTGAAATAAGCCCATACATTTTTTCTTCTTTAAAAAATACTAAATAAATAAAAAAGAAAATTTTGATAAAAGACTCAATATTTTGGTTAGTTTACGGTTTAATTTTAATCTTTATTTTTTAAATAGAAAAGTCTAAATTATCTAGTTTTATATAATATGTTATTTCCTTTGAAAAAAATTAATGATTTTTTCTTCAACTAAGACAAACTTTAAAATAATTGAGTATTTTTTGTTCAAAAAATACAAGTCGGAATTAAACTGTATACTGCCTAAAATATCAACATTTTATCAAAAAAATTGATAAATAGAAATGGAATATATATATATATATATATATATATATATATATATATATATATATATATATATATATATGAGTTTTTTTGTATCGCAATTAATAAAAATAAAAGAATAAATTACACGAATGGTCATTATGGTTAGGATAATTTGCGAGTTTGATCCCTAATTTTTCGTTTCAACTCCGAAGGTCCCTATTGTTTTTTACATGTTTGGTCACTATCTAACCTAAAAGGGCTATTATGTCTTTTTAATTTCTTTGTTAATTAGTTTTATTATTTATATACCGTTATTTATTATTTAGTATTTTTTTTTGTTATTGTACAATTACAAAGGACATACATTTATCCAAAACATATGTACAACCATTACTAAAGTGCATATTTCGGATACGTGAAGCTTCGATAAGTCTTCATCTTGACTTCTCAATCTTATAAACCTTCATTAGATAGCATATGTGTGTGTGTTCAAACCCTTTCTGAACTTATAGATATATGTCTTGAAAGTTCAAAAAATTTCTTTCCACTTTTCAAAATTCGAACTATGAAAAGGGATGTTGTAATCATATTGCAAATTTGAGATTATCACAACTACAAACCATAATGATATTTATCAGATCTTTAAAATCTACTAGCGGAAGTGTTTCCTCATAATCATTCTCGTGAATTAGAGCGAAACCTTTTGCCACCTAGTTTTTTTTTAATGGTGTACATGTTTCCCATCCATGTGAATCTGTCATTTCCAACCTATAATCATAAGACAAGGTTTATGACAAAACCAAATTCAAATTTAGCTTCCATGGAATGAGCTTTGCTTATTCTTAATTTCTTACCATATGGTAGCACAAGGGCCTACCAGTGATTCCATGTTGTCAACCAGTTCACCCATATTGATCAATGTACATTCACCGACCAATGTGCTCTGCCTTTTACGGTCAAATGAGAACCATAAAACTCATAAGCATTGCCAACCCAATTTGAAGGTGCACATAAATAATAATGTGTCAACTTAACATGATAGGTTATCAATCTCAGGACGTGTATTAGTGATAACTAAAAGGTTTATTCTTGATTGACACTTGAAGTCTTTAAGATCTTTAAGACCCCCACTGACTTCTTGACATATAAGTTTCTTTCTCGAGGAACATTCCTTGAGGAGCAAAAACAAATATTCAAAACTTAGTGTGGATTGTCGACAATAAACACTTCGTGGAATTGACCTTAGTTCATCCTTTGTTTTAACCAAAACATCACAACTTCTAATTCCAAATGCGCCAGATTAAGAAAACATTATTACTCAACATTTCATGAGGTGTTATAAACCTCCTTAGTATGAAATAAGTTTCAAGATACGATTCGAAATAACTAGAGCATGACTCTAAAACTTGATTAGAAAAGAAGTATAACCCATCTCTCGACTGAACCATTTCAACAATATATGATTCATTTCTTAATCAAACAATTACACTAATATGTTCTTTGAGGATTAACTGAAACATAGTTCCACAATCATTAAGATGATCACAAAACACGATACTATAGTACTTTACTTTCCTTTTAGATCGGAGAAACCTTTATCTTTTTTCCTAAAAGATTATTCTTATTCGTTCTGCCACTCTTTGAAAACTCTTTTCAAAATGTTAGAATTATGCTTAATCTTATAAACACAACCGTATTTACTGAATTATCAGTAAATCATGACGAATAAAACTTTCATCCTTTGTGGCAGATTTGAATTGTCTATATCAATGGACTAGATTCATTAGTCCTTCACTTTGGCTCACATAAAACATGTGATTAGTGAATTATTCATAATCTTCCATAGATCAAGATTCTCATACATCACAAAACTCAAATTGCATGACTCTAAGTTTCTATCTAATTGGAACTCGGGTGATGAGAATTCTATATCATTTAGTCAATTAAGACATTTACCACAAGTGAAATAACAAGAATCAAATCCACAATTAATATTGCTAATGTTCCTTTTGGAAACAGTGAAAGTAAACAGCCTCTTTCAGATCATTGATAGTGGGAACTTCATAGTTGGCTTTCCCCTTTGACCCTCCACTAGACTCTCCATGGTGGGCTTTCCCTTTCCACTCGGGTTGGCCTATAACCTTCATTTTCTTCCATTTTCCATGATGAATGGCTAAGACAAGAGCAACAACAAAACTAGGGGCATGATACTTTTTAATTTCCACTTTAGTAGTTTGCAACAAGCTATGAAGTTGCATGGATATTGTTTCTATGTTGTTCACATGATAAGTTAAAATGAATTGATCATAACTACTAGGCAAAGAATTGAGAACCATGTTAATAGCCAACTTCTTGTCGAAATTTACATTAAGCTCCTCAAGCCTTTCCACGTGTCTCTGCATTTTCTACACATGAGCACACACATATATTCTCTTTCCTTTAACTTACATGTCATTAGGGTCTTGAAGACCTCATAGCATTCTCGTTTTGATTTATTGTAAAACATTTCAGTAAGAGCGAAGTTCATTTTGAGTAACCAGTAATCCTCATGATACTTTTGGAGGTCAGGTCTCATGGTTGCAATTATAATGCAAGCAACCTTAGTGGCGTTGTCAACATGTTGTTGTTAACATCAATTTATTCAGGAGTAACAGTTTCCATATCAATTTATAGGATTGGGTTATCGAGTACATACATTTTGTTCTCCTAATGCAAATTCTTTTGCAAATTCCGCATCCAGTCCATATAGTTTGGACCAGAAACCATCTCCTTTGAAAGAATTGATAGAAAAGTGACGTTTGAATTATGGAGAGGAGGAGGTGGTGGAGGAGGAAGATCACCATTTTTAGACATATATTATAAAATATAAAGATTTAGTTAGTTGATGTAATCCTTAATATATGTTAACCCAAATTTTATATATACAAGTCTAGGATCCATATTTTTAATTTGAAATAAGAAGATGGGTATCCTAATCAAGTTGCGAATTTATATAGGTAGACAATGCACTTTGCCAATTTCAATAAAAATGAAACTCCTAGATATTTTGAGATTCATTAAACTATCAATGACATGTTTAATCTCAAATTATGCTCTTCCATTTATAATTGAGATACCGAGAATCACAAACAAGCTATGAATAACCATGCAAGCCCGCATGACACCCTCGTTCTAATTTATGATTTCAAATTATCGTGTCGTTTAACCACAAAAGCTCCATCAACAATCATAAATTCGAATTTTCTCATTATTTCCACTTTTGAGTCCCAAATTAGTGTGTCGGTTAACCATACATGCTCCATTAATGACTTACAAAAAATGATGTGTGTTTTCATGGATTAACATATAAGCTCACATTTTTCTTAAGTAACTACATTGTGAAATTTTATGTGTTCTAGTATTTTTATGTTATACTTTGAACGTGATTAATATCCTATCAAAACATTTTCCGCTAACGACAATCCACTACACAAAGAAGCGGTGAGTGAAAAGGGCACCCATTCAACGATCATTTATTGGTCGTTTCCTTATACCTCTCTTACAACATAGTTTCATAAATGAGGCCTCGTCTTGGTTTGACTGACAAATTATTAATCTTTTACATACAATATTATATACTCTCATAAATATGTGAGGGTGTATTATTAAACTTTTAAGAATACAAGGTTTAAATTCGATTAACAAAATTAACTTTTAATTAGTTAATACTCAAACCAATTAAATTATCTTTTAATTAACCATTTAATTATTTATATTAAATATTTATAAGAATTAAGTAATTATATTAGTTAGATTTTTAACTAAATAATATTAATTCTTTATCTTTCTTCTTTGATTTTCGAATTATGGTTTATCTATTTACCTAGTTTAATTATTCAGATTTTATACAATTAAAATAATCATTAAAACTAGTAATTATCTTACAATTCGAAAAAAAATTGAAACCCTAATCTACCAGGTAGCACTACACCAGCAGACAGGTGCGTCGCGGGATTAACATGTATTTTTCTGTTTCGATTATCAGTTTCATATATGCGGATAGGTTTCTGGGTTACAGAATAAATATTTGCACAATAAATTTCACATAAAACCATTTATAGGTACATACAACCTAGAGGTCTATGAATTTTCTCATTATAGCAACATACTTATGAAACAATCAACTAATCTATGTATAATCGAAATTTACATGGATTAGAATACATACCTTTGTTGTAATCGAATACAACAAGCTATATCTTCAAGACTCCATTTGAAAAACAAACACCAATAATGTGGATGCCTCCAATAGCTCACGCACAAAGCCATAGAAACCTTAGGAATGAAAATATGAGAGAGGAAGGAATAAGTGATTTTAATTTCTTGCTCTTAAAGGATAAGGTTTAAAATGACTAACTAATGTCTCTATTTATAGGTGGTAGAAACCCTATTCAAATCAGTTTCCTTATCGGTTATAGAAGGCTTTCAAAATCTTTTTGGATCCTCCCATGTAGGAGTGTTCCGTAATGCATTCCTTGCTTAACATTTAATCAATTTCAGTTCACCCCTTATACCTTTAATTAATTACAATTAATGCAAAATTAATTTCCAATTAGTTCTAATTAATTTTAAATAAATATTTAACCAATAATGTGGATGCCTCAAATAGCTCACACACAAAACCATATAAACCTTAGGAATGAAAATATGGGATAGGAAGGAATAATAGATTTCAATTTCTTGCTCTTAAAGGCTAATGTTCAAAATGGCTAACAAATGTTTCTATTTATAGGTTGTAGAAACCCTAATTTAACTAACAAAATAATAATATTTTAAATCTATTCAAATTAGTTTCCTTATAAGCTATAAAAGGCTTTCAAAATCTTTTTGGATCCAGCCTGTAGGAATGTTCCATAATGTAGGGTGTGTATGGGGCGGTTTCCAGCCTGTAGGAATGTTCCATAATATAGGGTGTGTATGGGACGGTTTGGTTCGGTTATTGGTCAAAACCGAACCATAACCATTATTATTGGTTAATGCATTTTGGTAGCCATTAGGTATGGTTAATATTGGTTATGGTTAATGGTTTTTGTCGGTTAACGGTTTTGGTTAATGGTTAATATTGGTTAACCATAATGTTCAAAGTAATATAAATGGCGAAAGTATAGTGGCATAAAAAATGAAAAGAGAATACATAAAGTCCTCGGACTAATGTTTGCAATTTAGCTTATAGTAATAGAATAAAATGTGTACCTTTGATACTCAGAGTGAGATAACACATAATCACATTTAAAATAAAAAATATTCAATAAAAAGTTAAAATAAAAAAATAAAAAATGGCATTAATAATTTCATATATTGATAATTGATATTAACATTAAAATAAAGTCAAACATTCATACATGTTCAATGTGATTAAATCAAAAAGTATAAAATAAAATAGCTAAACATTTATATTACGTGTTATCTGGATAAAAAAACAATCACTCATATACATTAAATGTGATTAAGTAAAAACAGTAAATAAAAAAGCAATATTTTTTAGAAAAAATACATTCTTAATATATCATAAAGTGAAGAAAAACTAAAAACTTAACTTACCTATAAGTTTTGATTATAAATTAAAAAGAAAATCCTTCGATTATAACTATAAAGTTAAAACAATCTTTGATTAGGATTAACGGTGTGAGAAGCCTCCGATTAGGATTATGAGTGTGAACATTAAACTAAATGTGAATAATGTTTAAAAATTATAGAATTAGCCGATTAGAAATTACAACATTAATTAATAATCTAACTCAATGCTTGATTGGAAAATTGTGTGTGTCTGCATAATCTATGTGATCATCCTTTGATGGTTTGATTGCACGTTCATCTCTTGATAAGTGAGGATTAATGAATTATATTTTGGAAATTTAATGGGTCTTAAATAAGTTTGACTATATTATTTTATATATAATCCATAATTTTTATGCATTAAAATATAAAGTTAGCGATTCGGTTAGTAATGGTTCAGTTAACTTATAAAACCATAACCGAACCGTTTGTTATCCGTTAACAAAAATTAGAAACCGAACCAACGGTTTTTAAAACGGTTCGGTTATTATGGTTCGGTTATATCGATTAATTTGGTTATTGTTCGGTTTTTCGGTTATTATGCTCATCCCTACCATAATGCATTTCTTGCTTAACATTTAAACAATTTCAATTAACCCATTATACCTTTAATTAATTATAATTAATCCAAAATCAAGTTCCAATTAGTTGTAACTACTTTTAAATAAATATTTAACCATTTATAACTAATTTATTAATCATATAATAAATTAACAAATCATTTCTTCCTTCTCCTAAATTTGTTTCCAGCTAATTCTAGTTATTGAATGCAATTCAAAAAAGATTTTACATTTTATCATAAAGTTATATCAATATAGTTATGACTTTATACACATAATTGAAACGGAAAAATAACTATAAACTTTGTTTTGAGAACTTTATGACATTTACAACATAGTGGTCCCTTTAACCTTGAATCTGGTGGCTTTGTTGTTACAAATTCTGGTTGTCAGATCTTATTCAAAGAGCTTTATCGTTTATCCCGCCGACTCACATTTAAGGACACTCGTGGTGGCTTCAATCACACTTCTTTATGGAGGACATTCGTGGTGGTTTCAAACACACATTATCATCATTTACGATTGCTAGCTTCTTTACGGAGTGTCGTGGTGGGTGCTCATAATCCTTATCCAATAATCTCGATGGTTAGTTTATTTTATAGATTATTTTGAAGGGTTCAATAGAGTTCCATTATTAGTAATCTCGGTGGCCCGACCTTTACGGATTATTGTCGTGGATCGAAGTTTCTCTCTTAATCCCGATGGCTATGTTTTTATGTATTCTAGCGATATATTCTAATTTATATGGTTAGACAATTTCGAATCAATAAGGATATCATATTTGCTTTAAATTTTCTTTCATCGCTGATCATTTTGATAATGTCTTTATGGATTTTCGTAATGGAACCTGCTTTTCGTCCGTGCTTTCATCATCTCGTTGTCATCCATAACTTATTTATGTAATATCGATGAATAATGTTTAACAAAAGTATAGTTTCAACGGTGGAAACAAATGGATTGAATTCTCCATCCGAAGTCAGAAGCGTCTTCTTAAGAAGGTTAGATGAGTGTAAAGCATCTAGGCTTTTTGACAAACGATTTAACATCACATTTTAATTCGTATTAATTATAGAAAATATTTATTTGAATTGTTTATTAGTATTTGAACTTTAAAAATATTTTTCACCGAGATAATCTAAACAAAATTATTAAAAAAAATGCAACGACCTCTTTTGTCAGATTTCAATGTTATATAATAATAAAAGCTCACAAATTGAGTTGAAAAGGACAGAAATTCGAATGTAGTGAAAATAGCGGTAAATTTTTGGCAACATTTCATTTGAATTTTGCAGGATTTATATCATTTAAAATGAAAAGCACTTTATATAAATGCATATGATTGAATGATTTCACGATTCAAATAATTTTAACTTTCATGGTTCCCAGCTAGGCTATTGTATGAATATCAAAAGCCTGAAACTTTTTTAATTGTATTGTATCACCACTCAATTTTAATAAATACCGTAATACAACAATAAAAAAACAACTAAATATTTTGTACAAAATGAGATTCACAAGGACGACTTTAAACAAAAAAACAACCCCTATACTAAAACTCTACCAAGTGAGAAGTCACAACAAAAAGGTTTCTTGATCATGATGTTATTGTATCAAATATTGGATATTTATTAACAACAAAGACCAATTATAGAAACTGTCGGATACTTAAGTACTACTTCCGTTTATAGCAAAAAAACGAAATACTTTCTTTTTGTGTTGGAAAAATGTAAGATTTTATTAAAAAAATTTGTATTGGGGCAAAACCGCAAAAGTGAATTAGTATTGGGTAGTGTTTCCCGCCATAGTCAAGGGTCGTTATCAGTAAAGAGCTCTATCTTCGATATATGAACAAGTGGGGTCTGGCTTTTGAGGCTTTCGTTTTCGCCAGTTTCTGTCAAACATACTTAACAACCAAACAAATATAATATTAAATCCAATTTGTTTTCCAAAAGTCAAACAGTATGTTTTTCAAATTCAAACTGATATCCATGCTTCGTGCTCCTGCCTATCATAACCTTTTAATTACCTGTGTTTTGTTTGGACATACTTCATAACAAAAAATTGATAATTCAAAATAATGTATAGACAAAACCTCACTAATAATTTGATATTTCCAAATAACATATAGACAAAATATCAACGGGTTTTTGTGGTTTTTCAAAATCTAACATATAATACTTAAGTTTTAAAAACATGTGTTTTCAAAACTTTTAATAAATAGTCATACATCTATATAATCATTTTTTTTACATTTCTTTTAGTTATTTTTACATTTAGAAAATATTAAAAAAAGGAAATAAAAATACATACCCCACCCACCCATTACCCTTGCCTTTTCCGGTTAATGTCCTTCGTTACCACCACCGCTACTTTCCAAAGCCATTTCCATCAACTCCTAGTTATTGGAGCACCACATACCCACCAACGTCACCATCACAAAACACCTGCCATCACCACCTTCCGGAACCTTATTTGCCACCAACTAAGACAACCAAACCACCACTCGTTCACCAAGACACACCCATTTCCCCCACCCTTCTTCCGTTGTCCTCCATCACTATCCACCACCAGTTTTAAGAAAAAAAAAGTCAAACTTCATCCATGTTGCACACATGCACAATTGATGAACATGATGATTTTGAAATCCAAATCCAAACACAAATAAGAAAAATCTCATATGAATCAACAAGATTACCGATTCAAGAAATCGGTTCAAATTTTAGCATCAATAAAGAAACATTTCATATTCGATTCCATAGGGAGTAATAGGGTGTTTCGCTAAACATAAAAAATGAGTTTTTTTTTAAAAAAAACTTATTATCGGTTTCACACTGGTATAAATTAAAATGAGTGTTTGGATAGACTATTTTTTAAAAACAGCTTATAGCGGTATGAAATCAGAGGTAAGTCATGTTTGATAAGTTACTAACTTCCAACTTATCAAAACTTCTTATAACTTATAGCTGTCCAACATCTCTAAGAAGATTTTTTTAGTCATTTTGTCAAACACTAAAAATAGTTTATCAACTTATAGCGTTTCAACACTATATAAACTAATCTAAACACTTTTTTAAAAACTCTGTTTTGACGCCGCTATAAGCTAATAAGCAATAAGGTAAAAAGTTAAAAGCTATTTTAATAAGTTTTGCCAAACACTCTCTAAAACCAGCATTGATTTCACGAGGAAATGAAATAGTTTCATGAGAATAGAACTGATTTCATGAAAATTGAACTGATTTTACTAAAATAGAAACGATTTCAAGAAAATAACCGAAGTTGTACTCCTATGGTGCATCGACGGTTCAGGGACGATAGACATGTAGTTTTTTGGTGGCTTAGGGAAGAACAAATGGCGGTGATAGTCTGGTGCATCGGCGGAGCAGTGACGTCGGTTATTAGGTGGTTGAAGAGTAAGAATCCATGGCGATTTCTCCACATTTGAAATTAACAAGTTCAAAATTTTTGGCGAAAATGACTTTTCTGATTGAAGCCTTGGGTGAGACGGGTGTTGTCTACCGAATCTGGAAGAACCGTTCAGCAAAACAGGGGCAGTCAATGGTGGTTGAGAGGTCTCTGACGACTGCTTTGAAGGTAAGAGGCGTCGATTTCAAAATGATGAGGATGAACATCTAGTGGGGGAGTTATTAATTTTTTTAAATGGTATTAATATTAGAACAATGTAAAATAAATTAAAAAAGGTATAAAAGTCTTTTTATATGTGTGAGAGATTATTTGTTAAAAGTTTGAAACCACAAGCCTTTCATTCTCTACTTCTAAATTCAATTTAATCAATGAATTAAGCATCCTATAATACTTAATTCACCTGAATCTAACATCTAATGCATCAGCTAACATAACTGCTAGGTTAGGGTTTCAAACCCTAGCTTCACACATAGTAGTTTCACCATTAAAATCAAACATAAAGCTTGTTCAAATCTTTAAACACTACTAATGACATCAATTAACAAGCTTCTTAAGCGTACTCATTTATATCTAACTTAATACCATTAATCTCCATTAAAGCCCTAAAAGCTTAAAGATGAAGGAGATGATTACCTTATAAGCTTTTGATGTCTAAGCCTTGTATCTAACTCTTTGAACCACCAAAAGATCGCCCTTCATCCCCATAATCTTCAAAGCTCCTCCTCTAAAGGAAATGAGTAGTGTTTTGGAAAGAATGAGACTGATTATGGGAGGTTAACACGTACGACACCTCACTGCGGTTTTCTAATCATTGCGTCGCGACGACTTTTTGATTCGAGGTTAATGGCTTTCATTTAGTTTCCATGCCATGACTATCTACCTTCCACATTGTGGTATTCTTTCTCAAGGGAATCCTACTTTAGCCACTACGCCGTGATGCCCATACACCCCCCCCCCCAGGGCAAAGTTTATTGCCTTATTTCTCTTATGGAGAACACACGTTGCATCGTTCAGATCCATCCACCGTGTCGTGATGCTGGTTTGACAACAACCTTTAGTTGATTCCATTCCAACCTTGGGATATTTTTCTTTAATCTTCAACCCTTCATAACGGTCGAATCTATATACCTAAGAATCATTATTGAATGATGTTGCTAATAATATATGATCCTATAGGGTCACACCTTTATCAAGATGACACATTTTGTATATTTATTATTAATATGCTTATTAATAAATAATTTCAATTCTTGTATATAATTAGAGAATAGTTATTGTTTTATGAAAATAATAATTATAAGAGAGTAAAAACAATTTATTATATCACATGGTATGATTTAATAAGTCATGTACAAAGTTTTGGGCACTTTGGTTTACCATGATTAAGCTAATGAGTTAACATCCATGGTTAATAAACTAGTAAAATAATTTTGTCTTATTTGAAGACAAATAGCGAAAAATTTATCATAAGTATGGAGGTTGCTTCTACACTTTTTATGACCATGCTCTTGTCTCTATACCCTGTCTCCCATACTCCTTATACTAACCATTACTATAGAGTATTTTAACAATTAGCCTTTACTTTGCATGGATTATTTAAAGGAGTGCTTTGCATGAGTTTTGAGCTAGTTTTCTATGTCCTAGAATCACTCTCTTATTCCCTCTTCTCTCTCACCAAAACCGTAAGTAGCATAAAGCTACTTCTCTTACTTTCTTTTGAATATTATTCAAGTCTTTGGTGGCTTAAAGTGCTTCTCCTTTAGTGCTTATTTGAGTTAAGCACTTAAAGGCTTAAGAAGTACTTTATACAAGAAGGAACTTGCATTCCAAATGTCTTACTCTTGATGGTTGATACACATAGAGAAATCATATTCTTTGATTTTTGCTATCTTCATCAACACCTCAAAACCAAGTAGGTTCAAAGGCTTCAAAGGTTGTCATTCTAAAAACTCTTTGGTTGTTTTTATTTCATTCTAACTTCTATAGATGGATAATTGATGGTTTGGTTTTGCAATAAACTAAAAATAAACATGTTATTTTTTAAGTCTTCCATTGCGATTTATAAAAAAACAAACTTATATTTTGTATCAAAACCCATCAGTGGTATTAGAGTCATACTTTATATGTTAAAATGATTTTTTATATTTGCTAATATTTGGTTTTTGGAAAATAAGCATGATTTTCTTTTGGTTAAGAAAAATCCATATTTGTCTTCTTTGACAACTTCTTGGTTAAAATTGTTTATTTTTATATATTACCATTTTTCATGCATTTTGGTTATATAAAAGTTGTCTTAAAAAAACAAAAGTTGTTTGTTATTATATTTGATATGTTGTTGAGTATAAAAAAACCATTTTTGACCTTTGTGTTGTGTTTGGTTGATACTTGCTTATTCATAAGATGTAATAGATAAATAGATAATTTTTTTAATTTGTTAATTTGTTGTAATAAATTAGTTAGACTAGTTGAATTTATTTTTAAATGTAACAAGATGAAGAAATGACCACCTTAAAGATGACTTAACCATTTAAGACCATAATCACAACCATAAACTTTTACTTTTGGTTTTGGGCTTAATTATAGTCTTAGTGGTTTAAGTGTTGCAACTTTCACAACATGAAGATTTGAAGTCTTTTTGCAAGCAAGAGTTGACTTGGAAAGTGCGAGCTTGAACACATTTTGAAGTGTCCCTTAAGTCTTTTAGGAAAGACTTAATAATTCTTGTGATAACTCACAAAAATTATAATAGATATGGCTTGGTTTATACACATTAAAATGCATGCATATGATGTTTAATTTTATGTTATTAAATGTAATGTTTTGTGTATAAAAAACGTTTTTACCGGTTTCCCTAAATGCAATATTCACAATGTGGACATATGGAGGCCACGACGTGATGATGAGGCTCATCAAATGTTTGGACGAATTCTCTCATGACATGGTGACATGGCCATCACGATATGATAGTAATTTTAAGAACGACAAAGTTGTTCATAATTGGAGTCTTGGATTGGGACTGACTTGTTAGCTACTACGTGATCATGGTTTGGCCACAACGTGAAGGTAAGATGTTGACTTTGACTTTGACCATTGACTTTTTTCTTGGTTGACTTTTGGTCAATTGGATAGTTTTAGAAGGTGGACTAAGGGTTTACCTTGTGTGTTTTATTAGAGGTGTATAACACCCGTTCATTAAATGTGAGAGCTATTAGTTGTTGGCGACGTCTGCAAGGTGAGTCTTCTCACTATATTATATAGGATGCTAGTTGTTTTTATGATACTTGCATGGAAGACCAGGGTGAGGAACCTTGGCATAGGTATGAAAGAATAGGATTTGGCTCCTGACAGTTGTATGAAAGGCCGAGATCTGTCCCTCACAATTGTCAGTAAGACAAGGGTCTAGACCTTGGCATTTGTATGTAGGATGCTAGTTGTTTTTGTGATTCTTACATGGAAGACCAAGTGGTGGCCCCTGGTATTTTTATGTAAGACCTGGATTTGGACCTCGACATTGTAAGGAAAGACCTTGATTTAGTCCATGGCAGGAAGTGATTGTAAGACTATGACTTGGCCCATACTATGAACTATCTTATGTAGGGCCGTCCCAATACATGGGAAAATTGGGCAAAGGCCCAGGGTAGGAAATCCTAAGGGGCATCATTTTGGTCCAATAAGTTGTGTGTGGTTCTAACTGGAAAAACGAAGAGGCATAATTTCAGTCGATGGTGGCAGGAAAAGGTGCGTGAATTGAAATTCATGAATATGTTATTGGTGCCTACGCGCATAGAATAACGAAGCGTTAAGACTCAAACTCGAGAATCAAGATGTAGAAAACGAGGAGTCGACTCTCTCCTGTCGATTTCTTTCTTAAAACATACAATTTATGTATTCCCTCGTCCCTCTTTTAATCGATTTATGAATACCCTCTCAGCCTCTAATCTGATTTCTTCTGCATACCCAATTTAAGGATACACAATTCTGAAAACTGAAAGACAAGACTTGGAGACTTCAGACTTGACAATTCATCCTTTTGAGGTACACTTTTCGTTTGATTAACCTCAGTTCAGATTTTTGATAACTAATTTGTTGGAAACCTGGAGTTACGTTTATTTTATTGTTCTTGTGATTGCAAACAGTTTTTAAACATTCTGACTTTTGTTTGTTAATCCGAGTTTGTATATTTGATTGAGGATGTACATATTTCTATCTAAAGTTCTAATTATGAAATAATTATGTTCAAAATTTCAGATTATTGATGGTAAGTTGTTTACCCTCAAAGGTATAGTAAAATTTTCTTATATTTGATTTTGTTTAATGGTTTTGGTTTTTGATGAATACCTAGAAGAAATAGCATGTACGTTCACTTTTTTTTTTTTTCGTAAATACTACTTTCTCATATTCTCAATTTCTCATTCTTACTGTAAATTTTTTTTTTTGTGATTTCATAGGTAAAGAAGGTTAACATGTTAATTAGACTGGAAATAAAATCGAGGATTAAAGTTTCAAAGTTTGAAATTCATTAAATCTTGAAACGCGATCTGTTTTAGGGTCGGAATAAAAAACAGAGAAAATAAAAACTCAGAAGTACAATGTTAATGTTTATCTCATTTCCACTGTACATTGTTATTTTAGGCAGTGGTTAAGATGTTTCTCTCGCCCGTTGATTCAATTTGTGTTTTTGGTCGGAATCAAAAGTTTTGTGTATCCTTGAGTTTGTGGTTTTTGACACAAATTTCTGGTATAAGGAAACTCTGTTTTGTACGATCGCTTGATAGTTCCTGATGTAAATTGAAAAACTCAAATGTAAATCCGTATTAAGATAAACCCATTTCAGAAAAAACATTGGGGGTTTATATTGCAAATAGTTGGAGTTAATAGTGTATATGGTTGTGATGAATCTATTTAGGTCTAGTTTTCTCTAAATGATAATTCTTACCAATGAAGCTATGGTAGTTGAAGCTTAATGATTAAGTGTAAATATATGGAATAATTATTTCAAACATAGTTTTTAAGTGATTTCTGCAAGTTTTTTTTTTTTTTTTTTTTTTTTTTTTTTTTTTGTATTAATATATAAATACAAAATGTATTATACTTTTGTATTACAACCTATGTTGTAATCGTTTGAAAATAGGGGCATATTTACCTCATCTCGCCCCGGGCATTGAAAACCAATGGACCGACCCTGATCTTATGTATGGTGTGTGATATTTTGAGGAAATCACTAAGCTTTGTAATTACGGATTTTTGGTTTAAATGTTTTTAGTTACTTCCAGTTGTAAAGGAAATGGTCTGGCTTGACTACACAAAGTCCCCTAATGGCTTTTTCCACACTGACTATTATTGTTTTACTATGACGTTTCAGAGATATACTTTACTATGATTGGTTTTGGGAAAAATATTTGTATGGATTTGACGGTTTAAAAATGAAAAGTTTATTGATATTTTTGGGAAGTTGCAAGTGGGTATCAGAACCTTGGTTTGAGGGATTTGGACACACTATCGGGTGTGTCTGAACTCAAATTGGGGAATTGATAATCTTCTTGAAAGAAAATGAATTTTATAAAAATATTTTTACAAATAATGGTGTGTAATGTGTGGAATCAGCTAATCTCAAGTAAGTGATTTATAAAATACCCATACATGTTGATATGTTATATAGGTTATAGTATGATATGCATGCTAGGAGATAGAATAAGGATCTGCTCAGGATTGCATGAAAGAATGTCTATTAGGATAAACGCCTTATGATGCCTTGTTGTCTATTTCGTTATGTTGCTTGCTTTGTGCTTTGTACGGCTTATATTTATGTTAGTTAACTATTGAATGAATACATTAAGTTACATGCTACAAAGGTTAAATAGTTTTAGAATGATTGATTTGGCTCTATTCTTGTTTAAGTCCAACTGTTATATTACATGATCTTTTAGTCAAAAAAATTATTTTAGTTTTGTTGCATGTAATTTTATTCATGAGTTAGTTAGTTGACGTTAGTAGGAGTCTATCAGCAGTTGATGGCAGGGAGAGGAGGGAACCCTAGGAAAGCCTACAAAGTGCTTTAGTGCAATGAGTGTGATATTTAAAGAGTTTTAAGGAGGTGACTTAGAGGATTCAGTATAATTCTTGAGGAAAGTATGGATAGGCATGGAGGGTAATGATTGGGCCCGTACTACTAAAAGCATACGGTGTTGGATTAAGTGTCTAATCCCATAACAATAATTGATATATACTTGAATTGATAGTAGCACAGACCTTTTGGGTTGCCCTCGAGACTAGCAATTAGACAAGATGATTTTTGGAGAGAGAATTTCATTTATTATTTGATTAATAAATTGAAATAAATAATTTTATTAATATATTATGATAATGATATATTAATTAGAAATAGTGATATCTATTTAATATTTATTCAGAAATTATTAGAATTAATTTTGGGATTAAAAGAATTAATTAAAAGTGTAGGGACTAAAGTTCAATTGTTCAATAGTTGAGCAAGGGGCAATCTAGAACCCTCCATTAGGCATGGATGGTTTCTTGAGGCCTAAGGGATAATCTTGGATTTGGGCCTATCTAGGGTTTTCTAACTACACTATAAATAAAGCCACAACCCTAAGATTTTCAGCCACTCATTCTATTGAAGAGATAGTCGCATTTGCTGGCCTCTCTCCTCTATCTTAATCATCTTCATTTGCTAGTGTTGAGTGAGAACCACTAGAGGCGTGATATTTGTGACACTTGCTCTCAAGGCTTTAACAACACAAGGATTTTCATTGTTATTACTATATAGTAATCAAGGTATGTTTCTCCTAATCCTATTTGTATTTTCTAAAATATGATAGTGTTCTAGGGTTTCTATTTTTGTTGTTCAAACTTATATTTTCAATTAGAGAAAACATAGATCAAGTATTAGGGTTGCATGCACACACAATAATTACATATTTTGCATAATACCTATTATATGATTCGTACTCGAATCAAGGAAAGTCACCGGGATTCTAAAAAGTCCATAGAATTAGGAATTCTTCGGGTATGTTTTGATCTTTTGTATGGTTTCCTTTCAATATGTTGGTGATCACTCGATGAGGAGGTTGTGGTTTAGGTTCAAGTTTAGGCTCTTGTGTTGAGTCGATTGATGCGGAGATACGCGAGTTCATCACGTCAGATATCACTCATCTTATTAGGGATGCAACTCCTGTGATGTTTGTTACCATCAAGGAGGGGATGATAGACATACTAGAGGATCACTTAGGGCCTTCTGTGCTGAGTTTGAAACTGATCAATTAAGGACACAAACTGTTTCTTTTCGAGAGTTCAAGGCTTGTGGAGCACTAGAGTTTTGTCAGAATGACCCTATTTCCAGTAGATGGTGGATTGTTATGATATCCCCATTTAATGGCCAATTTAAACCTTTTTATTTATGCTTATTTAAATTCATAGTATTCATTAAATTACGGAATTTGTTCCCAAAACATAATTATTGAAGTATTTCCGAAAAAGTATATTTCGTTTAATATATAAAAACATTGGGATGTCATCGTCAATACATATACATAAACATAAACTAGTTTTAACAGCCTTACAACAATTTATTATACTATGACCTAAAAACTCCTCAAATAACTCATCAACCTTGTACCTTGGTGCCTCTACATATGATACAAAGAAAATGAGTGAGTCAGGCTTGGGGGACTAGAGAGCACATAGGGTTTTCAACCTACAATAGTTAAGCTCTTTAACTATATAATTCACATCAAGTAGTTCACACGATCACCCATTCCTGCTATTCTCACATAATGATACTAAAATATTGATCTCAAGGGACCTATCCTAAGGATCATCATCAACAACACATAGACAATACTGTTTGGGGGATTCCTTTAGCAATGCATGTCAATAAGGAAACATAGGGGGGATAAAGTACATCAAATGAACAGATAGTTCATTAACACATACATGTTGTGATCATGCCAACATTTCTACTGGACCATCCAGAATAGTCTATGGTCGTCATCTACACTTTGCTAGATGACCGGTTCTTCAATAGTCAAGTCCTTTCGTCATCATCTCATCCTTTTCATCACCCATAACTACCCAATATATTTGATATAAATATATGATATACATATATGATTAAATCAAGGAAAATTTATATAAATCATTTAACATAGATATCAGGTAATACAAATAATGGGAACACATAGCATTTAATCATCTAGATACTTTATATCTATGTATAAGAGGAAAGTAACTATGCACTCACTTGTTAAAGTGGATGACTAGAAAATTAGGTAGCGGTTTGCTTTAGCACTTAGTTTTTCCTTTGATGTGACCTAGGTTTAATTATCACTAAGTCTTAGTATAATATTCTTGATGGGTAATGATAGTATAGATTCCTCAACAATCCCAATGTCTACATTAATATCTATCAAGCATATCAAGTAAGGTGCAACCATGTAAGATCATATTAGAGGTAGGATCCGTTTGGTATATAGAGTATATTGTTTGGCAATCTCACTTTAAACACCTTACTTTTGAGAGGCGTACCACAACCAGACCAGAAGCAAGCCGCGCCCTAGCCTGGTCGGTTGTCCTCCTCGCAACATGTGGAGTTCGTTGGCTGGAGCAGCATGGAGGCTTCTAGAAGCGCGTGCCACACCTTTTTGCGCGTGGTGCCACCAAGGAATTTTAAAAATTTCATAACATAAGTATACGGACTCTGTTATTGATATTCTTTATATCCACATGTAGTTATCTACGAGATCTACAACTTGCATTTAGACTCCATCAGCTAATTCTCAATTTAGGTTTTATTTATTATTTTAGAAGGCTTAGAGTGCTAATCTCTATTTAAAATTCATATATTTCTCACATGATATCCATTCTCGACTGTCTTTATATCGACGGACGCCTATTAATGAGATCTTCGACTATCATTTAGATTTTTTGGCTAAAAATTAACCTATCTAAAATTTATTTTTTTGCTAACACAACTCCGTTGAAACTTCGAAAAATAATAACTTACTTATATGAAGTTAGATTTACGCGTTCTCTGTTTGCATGCTCCCGGTTTTACGATCACTACAACTTTCGTCTAGATTTCTTAGGTTAATAAGCAACTTACATAAAATTTACTTTTTACGACGCACTTTGTCGTATCATGCTGAACGTGAAACCTCAAACGATCATAAATTCTTCATACGGAATCAGATTTAAGTGCTCTTTATATCCCCGAATTCGTAATCATGACTACTTCTAACGTCCCACTTTCCACAACCAAAAATTTTCATTTTATTTAAGTAAATCTTCCCGATTATAACTCTATTATGGAGAAAACTATTTATTCCAAATACATTTATAAAAAAAATCAGAGTAATATTAAAGCGCAATATCTTCATTACGATTAATGAATGTGTACAATCACGCATTCGCCTTCCCATGACCATCGATACGATAAACATACAAGCACACATCGGGTCCACTCAACCATTAGACTGGAATACCCAGGGTTTGTTGGCCTACCGCTTCAACCTAACTACTCTACCAGAGCATCCGTGCCTACGACTTACAGCCGGCTCGCACTGGACATCTTGGCCTACAACACAAAGCAGAACAGCCTCAATCCACTACTACCATATGTTAACATAAAAACAATCAAGGATCAAGTAGTCACATAATATAAGCAAACATTATGTATACAACTCACTACTGCCTACTAGTCCTCCCACAACATACAATACTACTACCAGCTAACCTACATGGAATGTGTAACCATAAGTGACCAGAGGTGACATAGCCACCCGAATAGATGATCGTACTCCAGTGCCACAATCAAACAAGGAACCTGTAAAAAAATCCTAGATCAAGAGTTCACAGGCTACCCTACATGACCACAGACAGACCCTAGGGCACACTATTAGAGGATAACCAACAAGTACAGATCTACATACCACTACCACATAGCAACATCCTAAATACCAGGATACATATCTATAAATAACTACCACATGGCAACATCCTAATTACCAACAATCCAAGGAATACATAACCGTATATACTCAAAGGTAAGATAGTCACCCGGACAGGTGATCCTACTCTAGAACCACAACCAAACAAGGAACAGGTAAAAGAGACTAGATCAAGAGTCCTCGGTCTATCCTACATGATTATATCCAGTCCCTAAGGAATCTCTTTACTAACACATAAATAAAACTAGTGGGTCGGTATTGGTACCTTTGACCCACAGTACAGTGAGGAAAAAACTCACATCCCATACGGAAATACAAGTTGAATAAATCACTACTCCGAAAAATCGAATCAATGATCACCTAACCAAAATCATTGACCCAATCTTAGTTAATAGCTAAAAACACCTAAAATACCCCTAGTCTTAATTTTGTCAAAAGTCAAAGTTAACGAGTCGACTATGTCCACTCAGATGAGTACGCGGGGTGCACTCGGCTCCTACATTGGGTGTATACAAGCCTTGACTGGGATCGGGCGGTTGACCTCGTACGCACGGCGTACGTTGGGTTATGCACGATGTATGCTACAAAGTCCTTTTCCACAATAAGAGATTAATGCGTTAATATCTCACGTTCCAAATGCATATCCAAGGTCAAAATGCCACCAATAGTCATAAAGTTTCCAACTTTATGACTTTGCATGCCCATTAAGTGCTTAATACAAACAAATTTAACTTCTTAACACCTAAAGACCATCCTAGAGCATGAATGGAGAAGAATTAAGCATCAAGACCTCATTTTTATGACTCAATAACCCTCATTGGATCTGAAAGGATGCCTTATTTGGTTAAGAGCATGCCATGCTCTAAAATCACAAAGGTTGGGACCAAAAATGCTCTAAATGAAGGGATAACTAGATCCATAAGAAAAGATGATCAAGCTAGGAGATTATTACCTCCAAAAGGTTACTAGCAAGGTGAGAATCCCAGATCTAAGCTTCTTCTAAGCTCCAATGTCCTTCTACCATCTTCTTTTTCCTTAAGAACTCCACCAAAGCACACAAATGATCTCAAAGATGCACTCTTCACACTTAGGGTTAACTAGAGGGACGTTTTTTAGGTGGAGGCTGATAAGGGTCAAGAAATTAGGGTCATAAGGAGATTATATAGGGTGCAAAACCCTCAAAACTAGGGTTTTGGTCTGAACAGCGTACGCATTGTGTACCTGAGGAGTACATCGGGCATACACGTGCAAGATTCGCATCCTTTATGCATGATCACACCATGCGTATGCCCAGAGTAAACACGACATACGGACCAAAATTCCAATCTTTTAAGATTTAGGGTTTAATATGTACCATCTCGGATAAGGTGTTACACTACTTTAACTTTCATCAAGGTTATTTATCTTAACTAATATTTTATTTTAATATTTGTTTCAGCCTTATTTATTAATTTTACACCTAATATTATATACACATAATATAAGAATATAAATTACATAGATTTAGACAATTTCCTTTTATTTATTCATCAATCGATCACAATTGTTGACCAACATCAATTACACACATGATTAATTCCTAGCGGGAAAATGGACATTATAATTTCCAACATGGAGAATACTCAGCGGACGAGTTTCTGTCCTGAGGGATTAAAGGTTGGGTCTCCACATTGCCCTATGAAGGATAGATTCCATGATTGGTAGGAGGAGGTTGGTCGTGGAATGGGAGTTGTGGTCGTGGTGACCATGTCTTGGGCTGATTTTATGACAAGATTCAGGGTGAAATTTGCACCTACTATTGAGGTGTAATAGTTGGCAAGGGTGTTTCATGAACTTAACTTCTTAACACCTAAAGACCATCCTAGAGCATGCGTGGGGATGAACTAAGCATCAAGACCTTATTTTTATGAATCAATATCCTTTATTGGGTCTGAAAAGATGCCTTATTTGGTTAAGAGCATGCCATGCTTAACAATCACAAAGGTTGGGACCAAAAATGCCATAAATGAAGGGATAACTAGATACATAAGAAAAGATGACCAAACTAGGAGCCTTTTTACCTCCAAAAGGTTGCTAGTAATGTGAGAATCCCAGATCTAAGCTTCTTCCAAGCTCCAATGTCCTTCTACCACCTTCTTTTTCTTCAATAACTCCACCAAAGCACACAAATGAGCTCAAAGATGCACTATTCACACTTAGGGTTAGCTATAGGGAGGATTGTTACATCGAGGCTGATGAGGGTTAAGACATTGGGGTCATAAGAAGATTATATAGGGTGCAAAACCCTCAAAACTAGGGTTTAGGTATGAACAACATACACGTTGTGTACCTGAGGAGTATGTTGGGCATACACATGCAAGACCTGCTTCCTTTATACATGAGTACGCCATGCATACACCCCGAGTACACACAACGTATGGACCAAAATGTCAATCTTTTCAAATTTATGGTTTAATATGTACCTTCTCGAATCAGGTGTTACAATTCTCCGTCACTTAAATTCGATTTCGACCTCGAAATATATTCTTCTCCCATTCTAGAAATTACCCTTTGGGGTCCTTCCCAACCGACTCCTCTAACGCAATATGGTATTGGCTAAATGCCAAGATCCACTCCCATAACATTCAAAATCTAAAGCCAAGTTCATAAGCTAAATTTAGCTGAGACTCAAGTGGCCAAAGGCACAACTACTACAACACCTCAACACAATCGATCACCTCCCGATACCTCTGCAGATCTGACTAGGAAGAAGCAACCTGATGATCACAATTCCTCACAATCATCGTTAATTTGCAAGAGAAAAACTTCACATTTTAGAGAAGGACCTTCAGGTCCTGAAATTGCAAACAACCCTCAGACAACTACACTTCCCCGTTGACACTTATGCTACACAAGACTTCCAACCTAACCCGACCAAGGGTTCCCGGCGTTTCATCGCTCGACATCATCCAAAATAAGAACTTCATCCCACATCATAGTTTCCACCCACACATACTCACACATTCGAGAGAAATCCTGACAAAACCCAACAGAGAAGGCTAACCCATATTTTCCATTAATTATGTTGACCGACATCCATAGATTGATCAGTCTAAATCTACTCGGCCAACTGTAACTATACTAACCCCGTATGAAATGCAACAACATAAGGGAACCCAAGAATCCCATACAAAACTAGATCGCTCACCCACTCGGCTTTGATAGCCCTACTCAACTATCTAATGTCAATACTAATGTTCACCCCTTATCCAGTAACCAATAGCAACACGCGGGCCTACCCCCAACCAAACAAGAACATACTAGTAATCCCTCAACACATCCCTTAAACTGGGCTCCTAACACCCTCAAGTCTATAACACAAACACGCACTACATAGGATGACACAACTATAACTAATACGATTTGACGGCAATCCAACAACTGATAATGATCTTGACACGAAACCGAAAGATTTAACAGTTGGGCGGAAGTCTTGAGCCTGGAGAATTCAACTAGGAACTGAACCTTGGCACAAGGCTTTCCTGCTACGAGGTACCACTCTCCTGTTCGGGTTATGGATGACTGTACACACCGCATTTTCCAGTCAAACCAAACTTAAGTCAAGATCCACATTCCTGATCCACTTCCAATAACCAAACAAGAACATCACAAGAGACCGATGCATGTCCCTAACCCAACTCTTTTATTAAAATGTATTTTTCAAAAAACACTTTTGCAAAAACTATTGGATCCTAGTTTGAGACTGGCTTCACACAAGTGTTCCTGCAATTAGCTCTAACCAGGGCTTTGATACCAACTTGTAACTACCATATTTTACAACCAAAAATTTTCTTTTTATTTAAGTAAATCTTTCCATTTATAACTCCATTATGGAAAAAACCGTTGATTCCAAATACATTCAAAGAATAAGAGCAATATTAAAGCACAAAATCTTCATTGTTGTTGATTAATGTGTACCGTCACGCCTTCGCCTTCCCATGACGACCGATGATACCTGAAACAATAAACAATTGGTAAGCACAAAACTTAGTGAGTTTCCCCCCAAAAATACCCCATATGATAAACATACAAGCATGTGTCGGGTCCACTCAGCCATCAGGATGGAATACCCAGGGTTTGTTGGCCTACCGCCTCAACCCAACTGCTTTAGCAGAGCCTCCATACCTACGGTTTACAGCCAACTGCATCGGGTATCTTGGCCTACAACACAAAGCAGGACCCCATCAACCCACTACTACCATATGTCGACATAAAAACAATCAGGATCAAGTAGACACATAATACAATCAAATATCAAGCATACAACTCACTACCGCATACTAGTCCTCTCACATCATACAATATTGATACCAGCTAGACCTACATAAAATGCGTAACCATAAATGATCAGAGGTGAGATAGCCACCCGAACAGAAGATCCTACTCTAGAGCCACATCCAAACATGGAACATGCAAGATAGCCTAGATCAAGAGTTCTCAAGCTATTCTACATGACCACAGACAGTCCCTAGGGCACACCATATGATAACCAACAAGTACAATTAGGCGTACAGATATACAGACCACTACCACAAAGCAACATCCTGAATACCAATATACAGATCTATAGATCACCACCACATAACAACATCTTAATTACCAACAATCCAAGGATACATAACTATATATACTCAGAGGCGAGATAGTCACCCGGAAAGGTGATCCTACTCTAGAACCAAAACCAAACAAGGAACATGTTAAAGAGCCTAGATCAAGAGTCCTCAGTCTATCCTACATGATTATATACAATCCCTAAGGCACCCTCTACTAACACATAACCAAAACTAATAGGCCAACATTGGTGCCTTCGGCCCATGGTACAGTGAGGCAAAACTCACATCTCAGACGGAAATGCAAGTTGAATAAATCTCTGTTCCGAAAAATCGACTCAATGATCACCTAACCAAAATCAATGACCTAATCTCAGTTAAGATCTCAAAATACCCAAAATACCCTTAGGTTCAACTTGGTCAAAACTTTGGTCAAAATTCAAGGTCAACGAGTCAACTATGTCCACTCAGATGAGTACGCGGGGCGCACTCAGCTCCTACATTAGGTGTATACATGCCTTGACCGGGATCGGGCAATCTCACAAATTTACTAAAATTTTGAAATATAATGTAGCAAAATTGATGTTTTTTTCACAATATTTTTTAATTGGTGGTTATTTAATGAGAACTACCGATAACATCTCGCAAAATCAAGGTTCTAAAAAGTTCGTCATGACGTACTTGCCACCAAGTTTTAACAAAATGCAGTCTTAAGTGTTATATTTGTATAAAAACAAATAATATTATAAAAAATATGAAAATGATTAATTATACATAAAATTGCTGTCTTAAATCACATCTTACAAATGACATGACTCGTCACGACTTGAAAAAGTTTGAGGCTTGACGTTATCGCGAAATTACGTCTTACGTTATTTATACGTAGAATGTTGCAAAAAAATTTATATATGTATAAGTGATAATAGATAATTACATCAAAATTTGGTTTAATTATAGATAATAAGGTTTTTCTTGGTTTATGGAAATGAATACGTAATGTTAGGAAATTTTACATGTTTTTATAGTTCTATATGAATGAAAAGGAATATTTAAAAAACTAAAAACAAATTTACAAAATAAAAAAAGGTAAAAGCATAAAATTTTAGAAAACATGCATAAAAACGATGTCATTTTCTTCTTGTAAAGAAAGTAATTTTGTGAAAACGATTTCACAGAAAAATATAGTTAAAAAAGATGTAAAGAAGCAAAATATATAAAAATAAAACTCTAAAAGAAAAATAAATAGATAATAATGTTTTTCTTGGTTTATGGAAATGAATACGTAATGTTAGGAAATTTTACATGTTTTTATAATTCTATATGAATCAAAATGAATATTTAAAAACCTAAAAACAAATTTACAAAATAAAGAAAGGTAAAAGCATAAAATTTTAGAAAACATGCATAAAAAGGATGTCATTTTCTAACGATTTCACAGAAAAATATAGTTAAAAAAGATGTAAAGAAGCAAAATATATAAAAGTAAAACTGTAGAAGAAAAATAAAATATAAAAACAAAGGTTTAAATGAAGTTGGACAACGCTTGTAAAAGCATGTGAGCCAAATTGTAATAAAAATAAATACTCCTATATTGGTGGTATAAACTGTAAATAAGAGAAGGTTGGATCGGGCGGATATGTGTAATGATTTGAAGCAGATAAGCATAATCCAAGTTACTCGACACATAAAATTAGAGAAAAATATCGTTGTAGCATATTAAATTAGGTCTTTGGTATGATCTAGTAATTAATGTTTTTTTTCCGTGCAATTAAAGTTACAATTTATGTGTCTACTAAATCATTTTTGTTAGTTTTTAACACAACCTTAGCTATACTAATTTACATAAATGATTCCTATAGTTTTAATATCTTTCATGATTGGTCCCTTACCAACACTATTCATCATCTACACCATCACCATTCAGCGATCAATGTTCACCTCCAACAATCTTGAGGATATTGGTGTTGTCGTCAGGTGGAGCTGAGAGAGGAGGTATGAGATAGGGGTGAGCAAAAACCGAACCGCAAACCGAAAAAACCGTATAAATCGAAACCGAAAAATTGAAACCAAAATAAAAACTGACGGTGCGGTGCGGTTTTAATCTTGCAAAAAACCGAACCACACTGCATATATATATATATATATATATATATATATATATATATATATATATATATATATATATATATATGTATATATATATTAAGTGTTGATATTTGTAAGAACTAAGAATTTGTAATAATTACAATTTCTATAAATATAAATATTTATCTTATTAGAGGACGATTGTATATTTTCAAGTATATATTTAATGATATTTATAAGAACAAATAATATTTATGACATTTTTTAACATTTAAATATGAAGAATGATAGTATTATTTTTATGAATATATTAATTGATATTATCTCATGTAAATGTGAACAAATATTATATTTAATTTGTATTATATTCAAGCATTAGAAACATGTTAGCGGTTATGTCATTTGATTTCAAACAAAGAGGTAGTAGTATCATAAAAACTGAACCGCAAAAAACCAAAAGGCAAAACAAAAACAAAAAAATAAAATAAAATAAAAAACCGACAAAAACAGGAAAAAAAAATCGCGATAACTGAACCACATAAAAATCGAATTGTGCGGTTTCTAAACTTCAAAAAACCGAAGTTGCGGTTTTCGGTTCATACCGCACCATGCTCACCCCTAGCAAATCCCCTACATGGAGCAAACTTCATTGAGATGATGTGAGACAAAAGCAATGATATCAATTTAGATTTTAATACATGGAGCAAACTTCATTGAGATTATGTTTTTCTTCAAATTATTGGTTTCCATCTCTAATACTTTTATTTTCTAAAAAAATATCTTAATTAATAAAATTTTATAAAATGACTTTTTTTCCCATCAAATTTGAATTTTTTACTAAAGTAATGTATTTAAAAAGATATTTACCAAAATTGCATGATTTTAAAAATATTACCATTTATATTAAATTTTAAACCAATTCAAACTTAGAATGTAAAATAAAAAAGTAAGAGAAATTGAATTATCATGATAAGTACCTTTTTGTTTTATTCGTATCTCAGTAACTTTTTTTAGAACTTGTTTAAGTGTTTACATATGACCATTATAATCGGCTATAATTTACTATATTCGATCATAATAATAGCTATATATAAACATTTCCAACAAATTCGTTACATAAATATATAATAAAAAAGGGTTACTTAAATCTGAACAAAACTAAAATATAGTCAAATTCTCAAACAAATAAGTATAGAAAAGAGTTAGGTTCAATAAAAGTCGTTAATTTTCAACACTGTACCTACATGTTAATACTTGCTGGTCACAATTATATGTGTTCATTTATACTGCAATTGACCGTTACGAATACCATTAGCCACAACATTTAATAAGAAATCATTTGTATAAGAATGTAGTTGAGTATGATGGGTGAACCCTCATGCATGTCAGTGATGAGTAATGACCATCATCATATCATATGTAAACCACTTTTTGGTGGTTCGGTTGTTACATCTCAATTTACACGAAACATGCAACCAACCATTGGCCCAACTTATTATTGTGTAAAAACTTTGACATCTTTTTTTTTTCAAACCAATTACTAAATAAATAATAATAAATTGTATCATTTTAACAGTTCACATCAATCCATCGTAAAATCCATATAGGTCAATTGCAGAATACTAATGGTGAGTCCTAGTTTGAATCCTCAGCCCTCCTATATGAAATTTCATTTTTCAACATAGGCTCTCATCGTAAAGCCACCAATTATTTGGCATTTTATACATGGATAAGTTTTAATAAATCTTTATACTTTTAAATAAACCATCACCGACACCTATCATTCAATTATAAAACTCGTCTAGCCTTCTACTTTACATAATTTATAGTAAAAATGGCCAAATGAATAATTCGAAAACAATAAAACTATTATTATGTTTTTCAATTAATTCAAAATTGTTAAAAAGGTAGTGCAAAACCAGATGAATTTGTCTTTTATCCAACATCGGATACCCTGTACTATTTTGTGACATTATTGTTCTTGATGGTTTTATGGAAATGTAAACCCTAAATTAACTCAATAACAGGTTTTGGGCCATGTTCAAGGGTCAAATGTACTTTTGTTTTTAAAGTACTCGTCCAATAATATCCTTGTATGATGTAAAGTCCTTTACGATCTACTTAGGGATCCCCATCAAGCTTTTGCCACAATATCTTAAATGTGTTATTATTTTTACCCTTAGATGCTAGATGCATCTCCTTATATGAGACATATACGTGAAGGGCCGATATATAGCATCTAAATGAAAGGCAAGTTGTTATATCGATGGTGGATGATATTTGCATTAGTTCTTTTAATTTGATCAAGATGTAAGTTCCATAATTTAGATTAGTTTGTTTGATGTATGTTTCCAACTCTAAACTCTTATGTTTCTTGACTTGAGCTTCCCGTTTAAATCATTTGTTTTTGTGCTAATGCAATTTGCTACCCATTCAAAAAAAGACAACATGTGAATGCTTACCCTTAATTTCCTTCAAAAAGGATTAATTTTGTTTAAAAATTATGTGTGAAGGCCAGATATGTAGCATTATGCAAATGTTTACCATTAGTTTCCTTCAAGGGTTATTTTTGTTTTAAACGATTGTTATTATTAAATATTGATGTTGAATACCTTTGGTCCAAACTTTGCATACCCTTTAATCTAGTGTAAGCAAGCAAGAACATATTTATTATTAAAGAGGGGTAACACATCCTAGACATTTAAAGAATTATGAAACTTTTAAATTTAACATAATCCAATTGTTTTACTCCACATGGAAACACGACTGTCGACATCTAATTCCTCTACCTATTCTAATGGGATACATGGGGTTTGTTGTTGTTGTATAACCCTTAACAAATGATAATACAAAATCCCAAACTATCATATCCTAACAATCATCTTTTATCTTCTACTCTAAATTTTGTCAAGTAACGTCTACTTATTATCGAAAAACAAAGAATTTTTTTTAAAAAAAAAATGCAAGATTGGATGCCAATTCAACATGCATCATACAATACACAGATGGAATAATAATGTTTAAATGGACAGAAATCATTATTATCTTTGAATGGGTTGTGAGGTATAAGTATAACAACAATTGATGCACATGCATTCAACTCTCATCTACCCATAATATCCCTGTACTTGCCATCTATTATTTATATTCGTTTTCTATAACATGAATCATGGGACAACAAATTAATTATGGCTTCATAGTTGTAATATGATCAATACATCTTTAAATGCACCACCTTGTCTTTTATCTTTAAATTTTAATTTATATGTAAAGAAGAAGTTTATGAGTTGTTTTGTTTTCATTAGGACCAAATATATATAATAAGAAAGATAAACTTCAAGGAATACGCATTTAAGAATTGAATTTGTTAATATCAAAATAATTATGAATAAGTCTTTCAATCATTGAAACCGATACAATTTTTTTTTTTTTTTTTTAATCTTAAAAGAATAAATAATGGAATAGAGGATAAGACCAATGAGAATGGAGAGAGACTAGTGGCATAAAACCTGTCGGATACATCCGGAATCTCTTGTCCACACGGCCACACCACCACTTTGACGACAATGTTTCTTCCTTTGTGTCGTCCCATGTTTCACTCCCCCCATTCCCACTTCTTCTCCCTCGATATAATAGTATAAATATTACCACCACCAGACAATCCCTAACTAAACAAATATTAACCTTTGTACTTGGGCTGTCTTCAGAGTATCTTTTGGAAGTTTTAACTCTTTTATTTATAAAATTTAGAGTAAATTACATGTTTGCTCCTGCCGGTTTGATAAACATAACACATTTAGTCAACAAGATTCATTTCTTGCACTATTTGTCCACAATTCATACTTTGTAACACCTTTAGTCCATATGGTTTCCCCACATTAAGTTTGAACTGTATTTTGGAACAAATCGTTGGATTCTGAACCTAAATATATGTTCTGTTTTAATGTGCAAGTCCAAAAGACAAATTTTCCAATTATTGTACTCCTAATTAACATAATATATGTCTATATATCTTGAGTTGAAATATGAAAGGAATAGTCAAAGTAGGAATCTAAAAAACTTTCCGATTAACGGGAAAGAATCTAGGAAGTTCATCATGTCGGAACTTGTTTTTTTACTCCACATATGTTACAAAGGCCCCAAATGCGTCTAAGAAAAAAGCTTAGGTTAGCCACTTCGGTGCTGAAAGCAACAAAATACAATACCCTTATTTTGGATATACTTTAGGGTGAGATAATGCCTATCAAATATAAAGACTAAGCAGTCTAAGCCTCTTTTGCAAAAAGCATAAGGTAGCCGATATTTTGGTTGCAAGTAACAAGATACATCTATACCAAATATACTTAGATATGATATTACATTTAGCCGATATTGTATATCCTTACGATTTTAATGTTGCAAGTTGTAATGTATTTGGTTATGTGTATGACTTTCTTTTGTTATATTTGTTTTTATATGTATTCCTAAAACGATTGTATTGTGTTTGAAGTACAATAAGGTAAACATCAAATTCAATAACATAAACATCAAGCTAAGTTCATACATCCTTTGTGACAAACTCATTTTCAACTTAAATCTCAACTCGTGGTGATTTAGGTATCTAATTCTTAACCAAGACATATGGACATGCACATGTAAACTTCCATACAGCCAAATTTTAGGAAAAACAATCTTGAAAGCCACTTTGTCAAGTTGAAGTGTTGAACATAACTAATACCAAATTGACCTATTTGAAACCTTTTGTTAAACTCAATGGCACCATAAATACATTAACAAGGCAATGAAGACAAAAACAGCCTATTATTTACACTATATCAACCATATTACATGATACATCATACCAAATCTTCCTACATGATACATCATACTCAAACTCTCATACTTATTTCATAATGTGCAAATGAAGTTCTCTCTACATGATCAATTAATTGCATACATCAACAATATTCAAGAAACCAAACACCAAACAACAATTGTACTCTCTACATGACAAACATGGTCAGACCAATTATCCACCAAAAAATATTCATCAAATTCATGTTTTAATTGTCTGTATCTACCAGCGATACCTACACATTAGAATAAATCAAGATCCAAATTTAAAATTGAAAATTTTCAAGTTTTTCTTCTCTTTTTAATTTGATGTTTAATGTGTGGCATTATACATAATTCATTACCAGAAGGATATCTTCATCTGTGCCATAGGATTTACGAGCTTCTTCCAAGCAGTTGGATGAGATCCTATCACTTTTCCTTTTTACATATTTAACAATTCATCAATTTGAGTTATGAAAAGACAAAATTTTGAAAAAAACTTAATAAAATCAAAAAGCCATTATGATTGTGTTCAAAGAAAAATGTTATTCATACCTAGAACTGGCTGGATCTCGGATCTCAAATTCATCATTATGAGCATCATATCCACATATCACAACATAATGACCTATAAAAATCATTGTATCTTTTAATATTTTTCTCCAGTTTTCATCTATAAACAGTGAGGGTAGAAAGGTAAATTCTCACCTGTGTATGCTGCAGTGCCGTTATAAAACTGTGGCATATGAACATCCTCCTTCCAAGACTTACTATAAAATTAGAATTAATTGTAAAATCTTCTCGATTAAAGAATACATTGTTAATTAAAAGAAATATTTGAAGCAGTGTACCTCAAAATACACTGGTCAACTAAGGCAATCACAACATATTTTCCTGATAGGATTAAAAAGATGATTTCTTCTCCCTTAATTGACCTGAACTGTTGAAAAGGAGAAACTTTAAGTTTCATGAACAAAGCATCAAGATGTTCATATGTTCTTGTACCTCTATCTTTATTCCCTCTTCTACTGATCTCTGAAATAACATATCTACTCTCTTGATATCAGTAGCCAATTGCTCCTACAAAAAAAAAAAAAAAAAAAAAAAAAAGGAATTTTAGCATCTAAAAGTGTAACTAAAATCTCTATTAAGTTGTGGGAAAATGAGGATTCGAATTTCAAATATCAATTACCTTGTAAAAAGTCTCCACTGAAAAATCTGGATTGGCACCTAAAGTTACTGTGAAATATGAGAATCTAATGGAAAGTTTTTGCAATAAATATGCCAGATCCACTGTCCAAATGCTACAAAAGTACAAATAATGATAAGTTTATTCAAAGATTGATTATATTTTGGATATTTATGTTATGAAGAAGAAGATAGTTAGATACCTGGTTGTACAACACAGATCCTCTAAATCTTGAATATCAAAATGGTTGAGACCAAGTGTTTTCAAAACCATCAGAACACATGCAAGACCACAATCCCATGATCGTAATTGTTTTATATGTGGGACCTAAACAGCATCCAGAAATATAAAGTTCCTTTTAGAGAGATGATAATGCATCTTGATATCTTGAATTCAAGAAGACAGGTTTTCAATTGATAAATGGACTTACTTCAACAAAGTGCGAGTGACCCAATACTGTTTTGTTGACGTTCCTATTTTTCAATGATGGTTTGGAATCGTATTGTTCAGCAAAACTCATATTGTGTACCTCTTCATGATCATCATGTCCTTCGACTTTTAGTAGCTTGTTTAAAAGGATATGTAGAGGCCACATTTGTACCAGTTTGTTGCAACTCCTGATATGGACTTTGAATTATTTTGAAGTGGAAGAACCCTAACACAAGAGATTGTTTCGGTGATAAGGTGACAAATATGCAGAGCATGAGAGTTGCAGATGCTTAATTATCTGATTCTGATTCAATCTCAAGTAATCGCATGTTTATGATTTAAACAGACAGTCACAAAAGGAACAAATCAATTACGAAACCAAAAGAAACCTAAAATTGCCCAAACAAGATGAACAGCCTTTAAACTATAAGGTCGAATTCACACCAACGAAGTTCAACGTTCTAGAGAACGCTTCGGACTTACAGATGACAAAGGATGAGGAACATAATTGCCGAATTAATATTCAAAAGGCTAGATAAACTTCTATGAAGTATAAGGATTAAGGATTAAATATGAAACGGAAATGGAAGCGAAGAGATAACGAGAGGGTCAATTACCTTTGAGGTCGAATCCGATCAGGATCTGAAAAAGCTTTGACGTTCTTCTTTGATTCACCTTTTCTTCCACCAAATTCTACGTAGGTAGGCTGAGACCCCTCTCTTTCTTCTCCTAAATTTTGGCGTCTGTTGTGAAAAATACATCGTCGAATTTGTACCTCTATTAATTAATTATGCGTAACGTCGACGGCTGTCGGTTTATCCGCCACCGGATCTTCGGTGGCCGGTGGGGATATTGTCGGGTCATATCAAATTGTTGGTGGGGGGTCTAATAGGGCCAAATAGCCCAAAGGACCATCCCACCAAAGTCCAAACCAATGTTTTGTTATTGGGCTATTCGTAAGAGATTTACGGGTTTACGTTTGACTTCAAACAAAGGGTAGAGTCGTAGAGAGGACGTAAAAGTCGAGAACACGACTTTCTTTATAGATTAAACTGCATTTTTTTAAAATGAACGTTAGACTAAATTCTAGAAAATGTTTATGTATTTATTTTAGTGAAATTCGCATTTTGAATATAAAAAGGTGTCTGGGGTTGTTTATTTGAAATAACTTATGTTAATTTATCCATGTCAAAACGAAATTTTATTAAAATTGTTCGGATTAATTTATCAAGTATCAAACGTAATATTTACACAAAACAATGATTAGTTTTTTTTTTTTTTTTTTTTTTTTTTTTTTTTTTTTTTTTGAAGTTGAAGTCACATATATAAAAATAAGCACGTCCTAATGAGACCCAACAAGTTTTTCTAGATTTGACATAAAAGTCCATACTAACAAAAGTACCTTCATCCAAAATTCTTTTAAACATGAATAGTTTCTAGAGTAAATTATTGAAATCGTTTCTATGGTTTGATTAAAGTTGTATGTTTGGTCCTTAACTTTTTTTTCACTTTGATCGTCCATGTGGTTTCATTTTGTTGCGTTTTCCGTCCCTATGGTTTAGTAAAAATTGCACGTTTGGTCCCTAACTTTATGTATGTAACGAACAAAAAACACAACAAAATCAAACATAGAGACCATCCGAGTGCAAAAAAAAGTTAGGGACCAAACGTTCAATTTTAACCTAAGGATGATTACAGTAATTTACTCTAGTTTCTGAAAATACAAAATCAATCATTAACTTATAAATCTTAATTATTATTCTAATTAAATGAAATTTTAGTTTAAAAAAATAGTATGTTTGAAATATTTATTTTTTATATTAATTATTAAAAAAATTGTATGATAAATATGACAACCAACAACACTATGTAAATGACAAAAAAATAGAAAAAGTAGCAAATCCCCTACAGTTTATATGAGAAATTAATAATGTGATGCTCAAAGAATTTCATAACCGCCTAAACGAGCGAAATTTAATAAAAACTAATTAGGTGGTGTTAAGGTAAAAAAGAAAACCAACGATGATGTAGCCAACGATGAAACGACTTGAATGTTCTAAGAAAAGGTAAAGGTAAATAATAATTAGGTTTTCTATTTAAATATGAAGTAATTAACTTATATTAAAAAAATATTTATGCCAATAAATGTTTATCAATTATTGGTATGATGTATCCAAACATTAAAATTTACTTGATACCTAGGGGTGAACACAGATAGCGGGTATCCATTTTTGAAACCGGAATTGAAATCGCATCGGAACCGTTGGTTCTAAAACTAGAACTGAGGTCATTAGTTCTGGTTTCATTTCCTAAAATTAGAAACTGTCAAAGATTGGTTCACGTTTCGGTTTTATTTTTAGGAACTGTTACCCACCAGGTAACCCGCATAATAGATTCCAAAATAGACCCGTACAGTTTCGAGTTGATATGAATGTATGGTATGATTATTTTGGGGAACTCACTAAGTTTTATACTTACGGTTTTATGTTTATGGTTTCAAGTACTTTCGGTTCCAAGGGGAAGAGCTCGACGTGATTGCACTGCATGTCCTCATCCACCAGTGTTTTGTATTATTTGACTTGTTTTGTACATTAATGACTATATGATGTGTTTTTATACTCTGGTGAGATTTCAAATTGAGTGAATGATTATTTTTGATTGATTTAGAGAAAAATTTCCGCTTAATATTTTTGAGACGTTATAGGGTAGAGTTGATATCCTAGGTGTTAGTTTCAACAACAGAAATGTCGTATGTTCTGGATGTTCCAAGTTCTTGGGATGGGCCTTCCATCCAATGTTTCCAGGATGTATGAACCTTTCATGTGGGATTCCATGACTTTGTAAGGTCTTTCCCAAGTTGGTCCGAGCTTGCCTTTCGGTTCCTCATGGTTGGCTTCGCTTTTCCTTAATACCAGGTCACCTACTTTGAACGCTCGTTCTTTTACTCGCTTGTTGTAGTATTTTTCGATGTTTGCCTTGTATTCTGCTTGGCGAAGCACAACTGTGTTCTCTTTTCTTCTGTTAGGTCGATGTTGATCTAGAGTTCTTCGACGTTCTGATCGTTGTCGAAGTATTCTACCCATTTGGTAGAACGGCTTCTGTGTTGTATGCCAGGCTAACGGTGTTTCTTGGGTCCCAACATGGGGGTTGTTCTATATGACCACAATAATGTGGGTATTTCGTTTACCCAATTTCCATTCTTCATGCCCAGTCGCTTTTTGATTCCGGCCACCAGAGTCCTGTTGGATACCTTTGTTTGTCAACTGGCTTGGGGATGGACCATGGAGGTGAATCATTGTTGTATGTTATGTTCCTCGCACCATTGTCTGGAAGGGTTTTCGGCGAACTGTAAACCATGGTCACTGACAAGTGTCCTTAGGGTTCCAAAATGTGTGAAATTATTCTTTAACATCAATTTGATCATGTTGCGATCATTTATTGATGTCATTGGTTCTACTTTTATCCATTTTGTGAAATAATCAACGGTCACTACCAAGAACATGAATTTCCCTGAGGCTTCAAAAATAGGTTCTATGATGTTTATTCCTGAAGGTTTGTATCGATCAAATACACTTCAAGTATGAGTAACAAATAACAAACTAACTAACAAAAGATTAAACATAAAAACAAAGAACACGAATAATCACAGAGATGCTTTTAATAAGAAAGGATGTTTTGCCAAGAGAATGAAGGTCACAAAGACGGTCTTCAAGACATACATTAGGGTTTCACCTTAATGTTGAATAGATATGATTACAATAACTAAAATCCCACTAATTAAGTGATTTATACCTATCTAAGTATGTATATACATATATATATATATATATATATATATATATATACGTATAACAACCTAATATACAAAAGATCACCAATATCATTACCTTCACGTTGACACTGATAAGGTCTTGTGTTGGCGTTGGTGGTCAGCGTGAAAAGTGTTTGACTCATCAGATCATAATGTGACATCCCTATTTTCTCTGCTAAAAAAGATCGATTTATTTATGCTTTATTTGAAAATCAGAGTATCCTTTTGGAGAAATATGTTGTGGAATATGTTCCCAAAAATATGATAAGTAAATTATCAAAGCATTCCCGAAGGAATGGGTTTTCATTATATTAAAAAAATGTTTGGATGTCATTGTCAATACAGTACATAAGCATAAACAGAAATAGTAAAGGCCTTACAACATATATTATCCTAATAGCCTATAATCCATATATATCTCATCATATCAACACTCCTGTGCTCTTTTGTCACTGCCTGTAATACAAGAAACTGAGTGGGTCAGGTTTGGGAGCCTGGTGAGCACATATGATTTTCAACCCACAATAATTATTTTTATTAATGTCATCAAATCATTCAACCCGATTACATGTTCCCGTTATCCTCACTTTTTGTCCCTAAAACATCTGATTCAAGGGACCTAGCCTAAGGATCATCATCGGGATGACAATACTGCTTAGGGTATTTCTCAGAAATATATGTCAGCAAGGCAACCATGAGGGGGATGAAGTACACCGGTGAACACATCATTCACAAACACCTACAGGTTGCGAGCCTACTAGTGTTCCACTAGACTGTCTAGGATAGTCGGTGGTCATCATCTATACTCTGCTAGATGACGGGGTCAGCTTTCAACATTGATGTCTCTCATCATTTATTTCATAATATATATCATCTACCCATCTTTACCCATCATAATTATAGGTATAAAATACATATATAGTTTATATCGAATAAAACATGTATATTTTGTTCCTCCAGCAAAAATATCAAGAACACAAATAATATGCACACATAGCATATAATTTAAATTAAATACTTCATATCTATTTGTAAAATGAAAGTAACTATGCACTCACTTGTTAAAGTGACAATTCACAATTTTGGCAGCACTTCGTTTCTAACAATTTTATTTTCCTTTGACGAAACATAGTATCATTATAACTAGATTTTAGTCTAATATTTATTGCGACTCATTATTAGTCTAGATTTATCACTAAATCAAGGTCTACGAACAATATTGTTTTTCTTGTATTATATAAGCGTTAAACAATATTTTTCAACTACTATGTACAAACAATGGCCAGAAATGAAACACCGGAGGGCACATTTTAGCATTTAAGCTGTGCGGCCCTTAAAACCAAATTCCACATACCATGAGCAGTTAAAAGGTATTATAATAACATTTTGTATAATATATAATACTTAGCACATGTATTGTTTATAGGTTCATAATAACGATAATGAACTCAAACATACGTTATACTTAAAGTAGGGTAAGCATAACTCACTTACAAGGGGGGTCAGCTAGGAGTCGGGCTCTGCAAGGGTAGAATTTTTGAGCCAAAGGCTCTTCTTCTCGGAGCCTTTTGGTGCTCCAGGCTTCGCCTCTAACACTTGGGAAGTGCTAGGGAAGGGGAGGGGCTAAGGGGGGATTTGAGAGAGACTGAATGGTTTTTGTGTGAGGAAATAAGGTGATTTACACCCCTATTTATAGGCTATCTGAGGGCCTCTCACATCGTGAGCTTGCGTAGGCACCAAGGCTTCTCCTGGTGCTGACACGTGGTACCGGACGCAGGTAAAACAACCAATTTTAAAAGAATCGTAACTTTCGCATAAGATCTCCATTTTTTATGTTGTTTATATCCACGCGTAGGTATTGACAAGATCTACAACTTCTTTTTAGAATCTGTCGGCTAATTTTGACTTTATTTTTAAAATTATATTCTAATAGGCTTAGACAGTTACAGTCCGTTAAAATTTCATAACTTTGTCATTTGGCGTTTGTTTTCGTCTGTCTTTATATCGTTGAGCTCTTATTAACGTGATCTTCGATTCTCGTTTAAATTGTGTCGGCTAAATGTTGGGTTAAAAATATGGTTTATACTTTGCTTTTCTAGGAAATTGTATTTTTATGTAATGTTTATGAATTTACGGTCAGATGGTTTGTTTATGGTCGTAAACCCATTTTCGGCCCATGTTCACCAAGATCATGTTTCTCATGTATAAATATAGGTGTAAGGGGTGAGGAGTAGAGTGATGAACAGAAGAATAGAGGAGCTTATGTGTGTGTTTTCTAAGGTGTTCTAGACATAGAAACAAGATAGAAGAACAAGTGTGTGAATCTCATGTAAAGGATCATCATTCTATTCATTAATACATTGAGATTCATCATTTTCTTCTTCTCCTTCTCTTCTATTTGATCTGACATCATCCGTTTGATTGGGATTTCGCACCATCAAACGGATCTGATTGATACACAAGCAGGTTGGGGACTTACAATTGGTATCAGATAAATAAAAAAAATCAAAAACCCAAGGCTTCATCCATGAGCATCGAAGAATTCTCATTCGAAGGAGCAAGAAATGAAGATTATTCTTTCGACATTCAATCCTTCAACCCCAGAAGCAAGGCGAAGCTAAAATTGAAGATTATTTGACGGATTGCATTGAAGCCTCCTCAATCAGTCTGCTGCCATCTTAAACTTGCTGAAGTGATCAAGAATATTTATTCTCTCTAATGTTCTCTCTGAAGATTCTCAAATTGAAAGCGTTATCTTTCAAGAATCAGTACAAGAAGTCTCCTCACCCAATGTGCGTTCAATGTCAAATTCTAAAGAAAAGCCCAACTGCTTAAGAAGAAGTCATTCATTGAAGATTCATCAAGTTCATCTTGAAGTCGTGAAAAATTTGAAGATTAATGCTGAAGCCAAGCTCTCGATGAAGATTGACAAGAAAAGCCAGCTACTTTTTAGGGGGAGCTTGTTGGGTCAATTTAGAAAAGAAAGTTATAAATCAAGGAGAGATTGTTGGGTCAAAAATATGGTTTATACTTTGCTTTCTAGGAAGTTGTATTTTTATGTAATGTTTATGAATTTATGGTCAGATGGTTTGTTTACGGCCGTAAACAGGTTTACGGTCGTAAACCCATTTACGACCGTAAACCCATTTTCGGCCCATGTTCACCAAGCCCATGTTTATCATGTATAAATATAGGTGTAAGGGGGTGAGGAGTAGAGTGATGAACAAAAGAATAGAGGAGCTTATGTGTGTGTTTTCTTAGGTGTTCTAGAGAGAGAAACAAGAGATAAGAATAAGTGTGTGTTAGTGTGTGTGAATCTTATGTAAAGGATCGTCATTCTATTCATTAATACATTGAGATTCATCATCATCTTCTTATCCTTCTTTTTTATTTGATTTGATATCATCCATTTGATTGGGATTCTGCACCATCAAACGGATCTGATTGATACACAAGCAGATTGGGGACTTACAATAAACTCTAAAACCCCAAGATGTAATATTTTTATTATTACTTTATATTAATTTAGCCAAAAGTAATAATAATTTAGCAAGGTGTTGACTTCGAGGAGTTATATGTGCATAATTTTTTATATTGGGGGTTAAAGTATGACTTTCGGGGTAGTTTTGCAAAGAAATTCTGAACCTAGGGGGTGTTTGATAAAATGTGGGAGTTAAATTGAAAAGGGTTTGTGGAGTCAGGGACCATTATTGTAAAAAGCGAAATGAAGTTTGTGATGAAGGCGGGTTTAAGCCGTTACTACCCTTTCCTCCTATATGTAAGGAGCATGAAGCAAACCCTAACCATAATCGCTATCGTCCAGCCGACACCCTTAAGCCCCCTGGTTCAGACGTCATCGCTCCCCTAGTCACGCAAGGACTGCCGAGTTTCATCGTTGTTGTTCTCAAGGCCGGCGAATGCAAGTGTTACGAGCCGACTGTGGTCGTGGGAGATCTGTTGAACGTGTTCTGTAGCCACCATTTCCCTCATCATCGATGGCACGACCCCCCCCCCCCTAATTCATCCTCGTTGTTGCTGCCGTTGTGGCTCGCTATCGCCGTCTCCGCCTTACGGCTGGTCCGTTCTGTCAACTTTCTCCAACCGCAGCCTGCTGCCTCGAGGGCGTCTGTGTTTGGTGTGTGTTTCTATGGATTCTTGAAGGTATGTGTGATGTGGTTGTCAGTCGGGATGTGTGTGTATTTTTTATTAGTCGGAGTTCATAAGAAACCACCATGGCCGCCAACCATGGTGGCTGCTGCCGCATCGTCTTCTTCTGTCGCCACCAGCCACCGTGAGGAGGTGGCTGTGTGTGTGTGATTTGGTGTGTATGAAAGTATTTCACGAGTTTAATGCTGTAAGGATTTCTCTTGGCCAAGAAACTAAAGGAAACTCATCACCACCACCGTAAGTTGGTGGCCGCCACCTTCTGTCGCCGTTCCGCCACTGTTAGCCACCATCTCTGGTGGCTGTGTGCTTTTGGGTGTATTTGGATTGATGTTTGGAGTGATTTTGGTGTTGTTTGGGCCTAAGACCATAACCACCACCGCCAACCACCATTGCCCGAGGTGGTAGTGGGTGGTACCCGACTTGTTAGACTTTAATTAATGTAAAAAACTAATTTATTGGATTAATTGGTTTGTGATTTGGTTGGAAACCCTAATTAGGGTTTAGAAAACCCTAATTTTGGGAATATAAGTTTTGGATTTGTCGGGACCCGTGTTGGACCGTTGAAATTGGAATTTCGAATTACGCCTGACCACATTATAAGTCTGTTCTAGTGGAGTAATGGACTTAATGGATTAATTCCTTAATGGATTAAGTAGGAACACTTAACCTGTAACATCCCAAAATACAACCCAAAAATTTTTGTTTAATAATTACTAAAAACATCATGTTAATATCATAAAATAAAACTTGTACGTTAATATCTCAAAACCATAGCAAAGTATCACGAGGAAACTGTATCAAGACTGTATCAAATCACATCTATGAAAGGTTAAAACAACTCCCAGGACAAACTGAAGTTGTGGTGTGTGCGATGCCATCAACCCGAGCTCTTCCCTTTACTTGCAGAAGTACCTGAAACTAAAACTGAAATTGTATGCACAAAGCTTAGTGAGCTCCCCCAAGCTACCACATACCATACAATAACATATAAACACATACTGGGCCTTGCCCACTGCATCGGACCGAAGTCCGAAAACTGCATCGGAGCGGAGTCCAGAAACTAACCATGGCCTTGCCCTCTGCATCGGACCGAAGTTCGGAAACTGCATCAGACCAAAGTCCGGAACTGATTGGGATCTTGTCCCTTGCATCGGACCGAAGTCCGGAACTAATTGCATCGGACTGAAGTCCGGAAACTGTCTGAGCATAACATGGCATGGCATAAACATATCAACTAGCATGAACACATAAACTGCATATTGCATCGGGCCATAGCCCGGAAAACATAAATCCTGTCTGAGCCACGAAGGCATCAAACATACTAAAAACTACATCGGACCGAAGTCCGGAAACTACTACTAGCTAAACGGGCCGGTATTGTGGCCTTAGACCCGTTCCTACTGGAAGGAAACTCACCTCGTACATTGGCTGCTAAATGAACTGCTCTGGAAACCGTCTGCTGCTGCTCCGGTATCTCCCCAACTACAATTTCCATAAATACATTCAATCAATTATTGATAACTGTACTGAGGGTAAAATGACTATTTTACCCCTAGTCAAAGTCAACCTCCTGGTCAAAGCCAACCTCCAATTGACCGCACTCGCCGAGTCTGAGGAACTACTCGTCGAGTTCTGACGTGCAGACTCCAATAACATTCGAATCCGCTCTATGGTTCCTAACTCGTAGATCTGAAATCTTGGAACCATCTGAATACGTAAAGTTGCCAACTTTACGTGTAACTACGAAGGAATGAAGCCATCCTACTCAAACACAACTTTACTCGGGAAAACTCATCCGACTCGCCGAGTTGCTCATACAACTCGTCGAGTTCTAAGGCAAACTTCATCGGACTCGCCGAGTTGCTCATACAACTCGTCGACTGCTAACTTCATATAACTCGTCGAGCCGCCCTGAGGACTCGCCGAGTTCATTCAGTCCTTTTTCCATATAGGTCCGATCTGAGCCATGCAGCTGCTACAAATCATGGATCTAAACTTCTAGGGAATGTTTTTCACGTAAAGTTGCTAATTTTACGTGCATGCATGGCTTTAAAGGCTTCATATGACCAAAATAAGCTCTTAATGAGGTTTTAGGCTCAATGGGGACTTTAATCACAACTACAACCAAAACTTTATACTTCTAGCATGCCATGAGTGTCCAGATCTGAGGTATAACCCGACCACAAGGCCTAATCATAAGGGGTTTGGGGTTTTGGGCTTAGAAACCACAAATTAGGGACAACATAGATCTATATGATCAATAAGAAAGGTATATAATTTAATACCAGAAAAGATGACCAATAGAGTGTGTATTCTGGATCTACTTCCTCTTCCTTGAACTCTTCAACTTTCTCCTTCTCCTTCTTACTCCAAAGATTCCTTCACAAGCAATAAACACACACACATACACACACACACTCACTAAAAAAACGGATAGGGTTTGTTAATTGATGCTCTGGAGGTGAAAGATACGAGTTTGGGCACATAAGAGGGTTTAAATAGGTGCAAAACCCTAAAATTAGGGTTTCCTCCAAACAGGCAAACTCGTCGAGTCCAGCGTGTGGACTCGCCAAGTAACCGGCTAAATACGCGTGCTCATCCCGCCTCTACTCGATGAGTCGGGCAACGGACTAGTCGAGTTCCTCACAAAGGAATAAACTTATTTAAATACATACCGGGAATGGGGCGCTACATAACCCTAATCGTCATTTTATATGAAAACCCTAACTTTGTGAGGGTTTTAAGTTGGGCCTTTCTATTAGACTTTGGTGATTGGGTTATTGATGGGCCATCCAAGAACAAGTATATGGACTAGAACATTTGGATGGACTTTAGGGTAAGACCCATGTGAGGAGTTGGGTCCAATTTAGAAAATTGGGCCATAAGTGGGCCATAATTGGGACTTGATGATTATGAGATATTGGACCATCGAAATGCCAAATTGTTTGGACTAGAATAAATGGTTGGGCCTTTAGGTAAGACCATGTAGTGGTTTGGGCCCAATTTGGAAAAGTGGGCCATATATTGGGCCTTGGTTCATTGGTTGGTTTTAAGTTGGGCCTTTCTATTAGACTTTGGTGATTGGGTTATTGATGGGCCATCCAAGAACAAGTATATGGACTAGAACATTTGGATGGACTTTAGGGTAAGACCCATGTGAGGAGTTGGGTCCAATTTAGAAAATTGGGCCATAAGTGGGCCATAATTGGGACTTGATGATTATGAGATATTGGACCATCGAAATGCCAAATTGTTTGGACTAGAATAAATGGTTGGGCCTTTAGGTAAGACCATGTAGTGGTTTGGGCCCAATTTGGAAAAGTGGGCCATATATTGGGCCTTGGTTCATTGGTTGGTTTTTGGGGCCTTCAGAGTGTGTATTTGGGCCTTGGGCTTGGATCAAGTTAGGTTGGGGGTAAAGTAGCCTTTTGATGTTGACAGTTCGAAAATCTGTCATCCAGTAGCTAGAGTTTTATCTGCGAGACTTCGGTAGTGTGAGGTGAGTCTCCTTACCATACCAATGGGTCGAAGGCACTAATGCCTACCCATTTTGTGATATGTGGTACACTAGTTGATGTAGTGATATGTAGTATACTAGTTGGTTATAAATTATGTGGTGTGCGAGCTGTTTCTGTGATATTGCATGAAAGACCATGGGAGTGTCCATGACACTTGGTTGTAAGACCTTATAGGAGTGCCCATGGCATTCCATGTAAAGACCATGGGGGTGTCAATGACATTTGGTTATAAGACCATGTGGGGGTGCCCATGACATTCCAAGTAAAGACCATTGGAGTGCCCATGGCACTTGGTTATAAGACCATGTCGGGGTGCCCATGGCATTCCAAGTAAGACCATGGGGGTGCCCATAGCACATAGGTGTAAGACCATGTGGGGGTGCCCATAGCATGCTGGAGTAAGATATCGGAAGGTGTACAAGGCATCCTTATATGTTTATATGCATGGTTTATGTGATTGATATGGCCTATGTGATTGATATGGTTTATGTGACTGATAGGACTTATATGATTGATATGGTATATGTGATTGATATGAATTATGTGATTGATACAACTTACGTGATTGATATGATTTATGCGGTTATGTGGATTATGTGATTATGTGAGGTATGCTCTGAGGAACTTACTAAGCTTCGTGCATACAATTTTGTTTATAGTTTTAAGTATCACTGGTTTTCAAATGGAAGGGCTCGGGATGATCGCAACACACACACCCATGTTTTCCGCATTACGTGATTTTGGGATGTAACTTTTATGAATGTTTTAATTAAACCATGTTTTTAAATACCTTGAAATATGTAACACTTGTGTTTGACTATATTGAAAAAGTAAATTTTTTACCCTTTATTTTTGGGTCATTACAATACTCTTAGAAAAACTTGAAAATAAACCTCCACTATTAGGGGTGACAAATGATGACACGATATGACAAAAATACACGAAATGAAACGAAATTGAAACGAAACTAAAACTTGAATTCTTGTTTGTGTCGTGTAAATTGTAAAGTGTAAAAAACACAAGGGTGTGTTGTGTTGTATTCGTGTTCAAAATTCGTCACGAAATTGATACGATTTAGCATTTGTTTGTCGTATTTTTCGTATTATGTATGATTAGATTTTAATTAAATAAACTAATTGTTATATCATGTTATCTTTATCGTATTGTTTTTGTCGTTTTTAATTGGTTTGTGTTCGTTGTAGTTAAAAAAACATGACATCGTGCCGTGTTGTGTTTGTTTGCATAAAACTTTGTCATGCCATATGGTGTCTAGAGGTGACAATCGTGTCATGTCATGTCGGGTTCATATCATGTCGTGTCGAAACACTAAACGGTTTGAAAGTGATTGACCCTAACCCGACCCGTTTAATTAACGTGTCATGTCGTGTCAACCTGTTTATTTTTGTGTCGGGTTTCGTGTTAGGGGTATACTTTAAAATATGTCATGTCATTTGAGGTTAAAAGATTGAGAATGTTGAAAGAATGGAAGTTAGGTAGGCAAAATGGAAAAATTATGTAACAGCTCAAATTTTCAAATAAATTTTTCATTTAAAATAAAACGTCATTATTCGACAAAAGAGTTTATTCCAAGTTTATTGCAAAAATATAAATAATGAATCCTCAAGATCTTCAACAATGGCAGTGTGTACGTGTCACGCCGGCGCCTTCCCACGGTCATCACTAGTACCTGAAAAACATAAACACAACTAGTAAGCATAAATGCTTAGTGAGTTCCCCAGTATACGACTTACCCACATACGCCTTCCGGCCCGGACCTTTCGGTCCACATAACATTGCCTTCCGGCCCGTAACATAATCGTCTTCCGGCCCATAACATATCGCCTTCCGGCCCGTATTAAATTGCCTTCCGGCCCATAGTATTTTGCCTTCCGGCCCATAATGGTATAAACATAACACATATAACATATCACACATAACACATAAGTCATACATCATACCGTTCTTTCTATCACATAAAGTCTCGCCTTCCGGCCCGTATAAGCATACATCACATATAAGCATACATCACATATAAAGCATCTACCTCTCTAGACATAGCATAAATATAACACATACGACCTTCCGATCACGCAGTCAAACCCTTCCGGGTGAAGTATAGTGAGAAGACTCACCTCGTAGTATGCAAGCTATAAACCCTTCGAGCCACTCGCACTCGATCCGCTAATCTGCAGGCTCCCTATAATACCACATACCTTTATTAATGATCTTATCAAACAAGACAACTGACCCTACTAAATTACATACAGGTCAACGGTCAACTTGACCGGACTCGTCGAGTGCAAAGGCAACTCGGCGAGTCTAGACACCCCGACTCCACTCGCCGAGTCTAAAGAACGACTCGACGAGTTCCAGTAGATCTTCAAGCTACTCGCCGAGTCTGAAGAACAACTCGGCGAGTCCTAGTGAATCTTCAAGCTACTCGCCGAGTCTGATCATTGGACTCGGCGAGTCCTCGCCATGCAGTCAATCAACTGCCTCCTGTAATTCGCATGATTCCGTAATATATAAATATGGGGCTTCCTGGACCTTTACACATTCTATTACTGGGATTTAAACACTTATAACAACACTATAATCTATCAAATCCTTAAATGGGTTTCCTAAACCCTAGATTCGTGTACAACACCAAAACTACAGAAATGATCCGAGGATTACCTGGAAAACGTGTTCCCTGCGTCCCCAACCTTCAGAGCTCGACCCCTTGATCCTCCTTTGATCACCACCTTGCTTCTCCTTGCCTAACAACCTCTTCAAGCTTCCACTAGCCTTCACCCTTGTTCCAGATGCCCACAGACTTTTTGGTTATCTTCAATCGGCCAAAAGACGAGACATGACGGCCCTAAAGGCATTATATACGATCCAGAATCAAAACGGCTAGGGTTTCAGCTGAACAGCGTCGACTCGCCGAGTCCCTAATGGACTCGTCGAGTCCAGTCGCGAATCTGTGACTAAGACCGTGGTCCTACTCGGCGAGTCAGGCATCAACTCGCCGAGTCCCCCCTAAATATTCCCCAAGATAATTTAAAGTAATACCTGAAATTCCGGGCTGTTACAAATTAATAGTTTGGAGGCGGAATAATTGAAGTCATATCAAGTTCAGATGACAAAATTGAAAGAGTGGGAGTTGGGGAGGTGGAGATAAGGTTATGAAGATAAGAGAGTGGTCAAAGGGATTGTGTAGTTTATGAGAGAATTGAAAAATTGAAAGTGAAGTCTTGATCTTGACGACCAAGTCATTTCAACGTTACAAAACGATTCAATTCAAAAAATTTCTTTTACTTATGGTTTTGGTTTTGTATCTTTCTAGTTTATTTAAATAATTCAAAAAACTTGTATATAAATAAACGGATCATTTTCGAGTTGAAATTCTCAACTCTAACATTACCCGTTTAAATTTCGTGTCGTGTCGTGTCAATCCATTTATTTAAACAGATTCAAATATTTTGCCAAAACTCGTTTATTTCGTGTCCGGTTTCATGTCGTGTCATTTTTTGTCATCTCTAATCGTATTAGACAAAAACACGACATGATGATCTGATTTGTCACCCTTATCCAACATTTGGATGATGCTATTTTAATGAAATAAATAAAAAAGGCCTTGTAAAACAAAAATATAAACATAAAATTTGAAATATAGAAAATTTGATGAGTAATTTGTCTTTTTTTAAAGAATTTTAAAGTTCTCGAATCCCAATATTTATATCACGGATCCGATATTAGAGTACCAATGTCTTGGCAACATAGGCGCAGGTCTATAAAAAAAAAAAAAAAAAAAAAAACGACTTTATCATATGATAAATACACAAGAGATAATGCTATTTAAAATGTTGCAAAACTAAATTACATAATTATTTAAAACAACTATTATAAAAACAAATAAGACCTAAACTCATCCATTGTCATTATATTGACCTCATGTCATGAAAGAAAGAACTCAATTTTAAATTTTAGACATAAAAGAGGTAGAAAAATAGGACAGAAGAAAAGTAATTTGTCCTTTATTCAAACCACCAAAAGTAACAGTCTCTAGTGTTGAATTTTTCAACCTACTCCTCTTCCCTACGGCTACATCCTTTGTCCTTCACGTTATCATTATTTTGAATCAACCGCAGAGCGCCCTTCGTATCACGCTTTTGCCTGCTTTCTTCTTTCTTTAAATCAAATTTCATTACATCTCAATTCCCGAATCCTGTCTTTTTCAAAGAAACATTTAGCCTTTTCCTTTATAATTTTGGAAGTTAAATCGAATCCCACAGTAATCCACATAGGTTATTTATCTCACATTCGGATTATCGGATAGTTGCCATAGCATGAAAGAAGAAACAGAGTACTAAAAGCGTCGTCTGGATTATTATCTTCAAGGTGGAAAAGGTAGAAGAACAAAAAAATCTGACAATTTGGGGTTTCGAGAAGCTTCAGATGGAAAGAGTTGATAGCAGTGTAAAAAAGGACGAATTTGATTCGTTCGATAGCATCGCAACAAGTTCGAGTTCGATCCATTCAGTCACTTCTAAAGAATCTTGTTCTTCCCCTGCTCCTCTTGGTTGGCCTATTAAACAGGCTCAAGTGATTAGCAAATGCGATGTTTTTAAAGACAAATTGAAAACAAAAACCCATTTTGAAGGTGAATCCAAAACCAAGAAAATGAGTACAACAGTTTCAGGTACGTCGTACTTTCTGGTTTCTTTGAATTAATTCTATCTGGCCATTGCAAGAAAACCAGAAATGAGAATTTAAGGAATATGTACGTGAAAAGGACTCTTCCGTGGTTCAAATTTGTGAATATGTCTTTCTGCTCATTATTTGAATTCGAATGGGCGGATTAATTAGGAATAACTTCAAATTTTAAATGTTGAGAAAAAAGTTTCGAGCTTTATCACTTTATTGATTCCACTCAATTCGCTTTTCTTTTCATATCCCTTCTTTAATATATCAAAATCCTGTTTTATCTCGTAAAATCGAGTAGAAATGGAGATGATGAAAGAGAGATTCGGCAAACTATTACTCGGCGAAGACATGTCTGGAAGTGGCAAAGGGGTTTGCACAGCTTTGGCCATCTCAAATGCCATCACAAATCTTTGTGGTAATTATAGTCGCTTTTTTTTTTTTTTTTAATTAATTTAATTTTTATGTCAAATTCATTAAAAATGCGTTTGTGTTGTGTTTATATGCAGCCACTGCATTTGGTCAGTTATGGAGATTGGAACCTTTGCCTTGTGATAAGAAACAAATGTGGAGAAGAGAGATGGAATGTCTTCTTTGTGTTAGTGATCACATTGTTGAGTTTAAACCCTCTTGGCAAACATTAGCAGATGGAAGTAGGCACGAGGTAATTTAATTTTTCATTCGCCATTAACAACCACATTTGAAAATTGAAATCAATCCCCTGAATAGTATTAATTAGTAACACATGTTTAAAATCATGCTACATTAGATCATGAGTTGCAGACCAAGATCAGATATTTTTGTCAACCTCCCAGCTCTTCGCAAACTAGACAACATGCTTCTGGTTAGTGTTTGATTATTTAATGATCGAAAAGAAGTCATTAATGTTGATTATTTAATTAAATTGTTTGATTTTTTACTGTTTATGTTCATATATGACAGGAAATACTAGATAGTTTCACTAGCACGGAGTTCTGGTACGTTGATAAGGGGATCACGACACCAGAACCCTCTTTCAGTAAGCGGCAAGAAGACAAGTGGTGGCTACCAGTGCCACGTGTCCCTGCTAATGGTCTTCAAGAAGCTACACGAAAACGATTAAACTATAAACGTGAATCCGCTAATCAGATTCTAAAAGCTGCCATGTCAATCAACAGTGTTTCTTTATCTGAAATGGAAGTTCCGGAATCATACCTGGAATCCCTTCCAAAGGTATACAAAACAAAATTAAGATCCGTAGTTTCTCAACTACAAATTCTAACACGCACGACACGTTGTTGTTTCTAGAATGGAAGAGCTTGTCTAGGAGATGTGATGTATCAGTATATAACATCGGAGCAATTCTCATCAGAATGCTTGCTAGATTGCCTTGATCTTTCATCTGAACATGGTGTTCTAGAAATTGCAAACCGCGTGGAAGCAGCAATGTATATATGGCGTAAAAAACCCTTACCTGCTAAAACATCATGGGATATGGTGAAGGATTTAATGGTCGATGGAAATAAACAGCGGGATTTACTCGCCGAAAGAGCAGAAAGCCTCTTGATCTCCTTGAAACACCGCTTTCCTGGTCTAACTCAAACCTCACTAGACACCACCAAGATTCAATGTAACAAGGTACTTACTAATTTACTTACTTCGAGATTGTTGTTTCCATTTCAGAAATCTTTAGATTGGGATTCTATGATTTCATGGTTGATTTCAGGATGTAGGAAAATCGATTCTGGAGAGCTACTCTAGGGTTTTGGAGAGCTTAGCATACAACATAGTGGCGCGTATAGACGATCTGTTATACGTAGATGATTTGTCTAAACAATCGGATAATCGAGCATCATCAAGAGTGAGCACAAGTAGTCACAAGAGGGTTTCAGTGAGCGTGAGCAGCACTGGGTCACCATATAGACCTAGTTTTGGGACACCGAAATTCTCACCCGGACCACCGCTAGTGAGCCCTGGAAGAGGAGACAGAACTCCTTTCTTGACCAACAATGGCAACAAGCCTCCTAGCCGTGGTTGTGGGGTCAGACGAGCTTTAACGAGCTATCTTGCTGGTGGGGAATCAAGGGTGAGGAATAGTTGTCAGTTGATAGAAGCTCCAGCTGCTTCTCTTTCTACAAGAAATGCAGAGCTACCAATCCAAAAGGAGAACCGGACTCCAGCTAGGGCACAGAGAGGTACTAGTTGAAGGGATTTGGAAGAGCTTTTTTTTTAATATTGCTGTGGATGTTTAAGGGATATGATCGATGCTAAAAGTTTAATGAATCACTAGTTCATCTCATCTGCTAGCACTTCAATCACAAAATTGAATGCAAGATACCAAGTTTGTTGTACAATATATATCATAACATTAACCTTATATTTGATTTTTTTTTTTTTTCGGTGCATAGTTAAGTAGTGTAACAACCTATGAGTACTCTCCACATCTGGGATATATGGCATCATATGCAATAATAATATCCATTTAAGTATAAGCATAGTCCAACAATGTGTGACGGGTTTAAACTTAACCTAACCAGGATATTACAACGGTCAAAAGTGTGGAAAGCAAACAATGTGTCTGATTTTCCATACAATATACTTATATGCTTATCGAATCATTTGCCTTGCTATTTATGTAGAAAAAAATATGATCAAATATGTAAAAGGTTTCAGGAACTTGAATTGGACTTTTATAAAAAGTATTAAATAAATGAAGAAAGAGATATTGGGCTCAAATTAAAGTCCCGCCCATTGTGTTAGGTCAAAAAGAATGAAAAGCCTAAATATTATTCAAGTGAAAAGGAAATCCTTAGATTTTGTATTTTAGATAAGATAAAAATTTTGAGGATTTTAAGAATTACATAAGAAACTTGTATTTTTAGACTTGTATAGGAAATTGAAAAATGAATCTGTACTTAGTTTAATTAAAGAAAAAAGGAGAAAAAAAAAATTTATTTATTATAATACTCTAGATGTTGACAAGTCAAGGCTTAAATGAGAGTATTATTTGTTTCCTCAGGGTATATCATCGTTTCCTGGTGTGGTCACACAATAATTTTGACAGGACACACACACCCCTTCCCCTTGTGTGCATGTGTGTGGCGATGGTGAAGAATAAAAGAAACTTCAGTGATCGATTGAGAGGTCAAAGAGAAAGAAAAAGAAAATTGGGGGATAGAGAAAGAGAGTAACTTGTAAAAAAACGAAATTGAGACAAATTCAAGGAAGGGAAGAACAATAAACACTTGAAGCGATGGTTTTCTTCATCCTGAACAGGCTAAACACTTGAAATTTCATCAAATATAAACAAGGATAAAGCAACCCTTTAAAGCCTTCATTAGAAATTACTTGGAATATATTGATGTGTTTATGTTACAAGTGGGGTTTAGATTCTCGAATTACTTCATCAAATGAGTTTAAAATTATTATAGAACCAAGTATATGTGCTGGATAATTGGAAACTTATATACGGGTATTCATTAAAGCAAATATTAGTAATATACCTTGTATTTTGAGGTTATGTTCATCAAAAGATTGTTGGAAATAGATTATCTGATTGCTTTAACTTTCATGAGTGTAAAACTTTGGCAAAAAGAGGAAATTATATATGAATGTGTTAAAAGGATAAATAACGAGGGGGCAATTCTGCAATTCGTATTATTACATTAGAGATAAATTGGTAAGCTTGTCAAATCTTTAAATGTTTAATTATTATACAAGTATATACGTGTATGTAAATATGATTCATATGACATTAATAAAGAGGACCTCAGTTGGCAAACACCAAGTATGACGTTATTTCTGAACAAGTAAAATACCTGATGAAACAGAGTCAACTGATTAAACAATTTTGAATTTAGAGAGTACTATGTACTATGACATTAGTAAAGAAGACTTCAGTTAGCACAATCTCTGATGTCGATAAATGAAAACCCACACGAGTACAAATGAATCTTGACTACACATAAAGACATGTACCCAAATTGTTACAACAATCTCATATATCTATCAAAAGAAGTTTAGGATGCCAAGCTCTAAGAAAAACATCACCAAGCAGTCATGTATCATATCTGAGCTAACTATGATTGAGACAATATGAACAAAGAAGTCAAGACAAGTAACCTATCAGTCATTTTCTTATAATAAAAAAAATGGTACATTAATGTAATATAACATAAAAGAAAATAACCTAGCCTTAAAAACTTGAGCTGAAAAATCAGCCACATGATAAAAAGGTACCAAAACTTAACATATCTCATCCATTATCAGCAAAACCATTAAAGATGTAACACTCACAAACAGAATCCAAACCTAGATGCTTATGCAACAATGGAAGGCTTAGAAGCAGATGAAAGCCTGGACCTCTTTTTGGCAAGACTCTCACTTCGCTTTTCCCTTTGCTCCTTGAGCCTGCTTGCAAGAAGCTTCTGGTAATCAGCAGCCTCTGATTTGGCCTTTGCAATCCTCTTCTTCTTGTCAGCAATTCTCGCCCTCTTCCTTTGCAGTGTCAATGGTGTCACCAACCTCTGTATCTTTGGTGCCTTGCTCACCTCCTTACCTGATATGTTTCAAATTACCATTATACCCTCCAACCAATGAAGCATTACCCTTTTTTTTGCAAGAGAGATAAAAATCAAAGGCTTACCAGCTTTGTTTGTGAAGGTTCTGCGATAGGTGTTGACATACTTCCTGACATCATCTTCTTTGGAGAGATTGAAAAGCTTGCGGATCTTTGAAGCTCTTTTGGGGCCTCTCATTCTTGGCTTCTCAACATCGGTCAGTCCGGGCAGATCATTGTCGCCCTTCTTCACAATCACAAGATTCAGGACAGACAGATCTTGGCTCACAATGCACCCACGCACTGACTTCCTCCTGCGTTCGCCATTACGCCTTCCATACCCCCTGAAGCAAGGAGTACCTAGATAGAGGACAGGGGCAAAAGTGTCATTTACTTATTATCAAAACAAATTGACCAAAGTGTATATAGAATGTTAAAAGTGAACCAACCTCGGACAAGTAAAAGACGAACACGCCCTGGAGTCAACACTCCTTGCTTCATTGGGAAACCTTGTTTGTCACATCCTCCCATGATCTTGAAAACGTATCCCTTAAACTCCTGTTAAACAAAAATAGTAGTTAAGTTGAATATCTAGTTATTGGTATGATTAGATTTTAATAATAGAAAGTATAGATGGATATACCTCTCCAAGTGCATCTCCATTGACTTCCTGGGAGATCCTCTTGTCATAAAAAGCACGACTGTATATATTTTGTTAAAGCAATAACTGTCAGTCTTATCAATGAATGCAAGGAACTTAACACTGTAATCAAGTTTTTTTGTGAGAACAAAAGATATAAATGTGTCCAGTTTTATCAAATACACGTAGTAAAAACATAACATATATAACAGCTGGGATTCCAAATCAATGCTCAAACCAGCCATCAATACAAACTGTAAAAAATGAAAAACAATGCACACGAAAGATAGCCAACTGCAATTCCTATTTCTTTTGGATAAAGAGAAGAGGATTTTAACATAATCAGGGTGAATCATCAAAAAATGAGATTTTGTTTGATGAAGAGAAGGGATTTCATTTTTTAGATAAAAAGATCACTAAACATGTTCTCGAAATCAATTTGCACGCTAAACCAAGAATCTGTCATTTCTAAAGCTAGAGCCAGAGATTAACGAGTATAACTGTCTACAGCAAGATTAAGACAACTGGGTGAACATTCAACAGGATTGCTACGAATAAAACAGAACTACTGAAGATAATGCAAGTAATTCTCTAGAAATTAGTTCATATATCAATTTGTGAAGTTGTAGTGAGTCTAAAAAACAATTAACATATAAGAAAAGAGCTTACAGCTTTTGGTCATCGTCAATTTCGAGTTTCTTCTGGCATCCAGTTGTTGGATTTGCAATGTTGAACTACAAAAATTATCACAAATACAATCACAAAACTATGAATATATAATTATGGATGTGATGAAATCAGGTTTGAAGGGATGATACCTTCATCTTCGGACAAGGAGGAGGAGGCCGCCGCGAAGATGATTTGTAAACAACGTTTCTTCGGTTCTTGATGAATTAGGGTTTTTTAACGTTGTTTAAAGCGTTTTTATATCCCGTGTATAATTCCCTTGACTGGGTTATTGGGCTTTTCTGCTCATGGATCAAGTCATCAAACATTCAAACTGACGTATGGGTTTTCTCTGGATTTTTTTTTTTTTCAAATTGATTTATTTAACTTTATTCTAAGTAAATAGAAAGAAAGATACAACATCAAAAAAGGCGAAAATATAGAAATAAACTAAATGTTATATATATATATATATATATATATATATATATATATATATATATATATATATATATATATATAGGTTGTCGTTGTCTTTATTTACTCGGTAGATAGAGGTGAAATCCTTGTTTTTTTAGATCATTGTCATTTTCATCTTGCTCAATGAGTAGAGGTGACACATTCTGCTTCAAGTGAAATGACGATATATCGCTTCATGTTACCCTGATTAATCCTTCAAACAAATATGTACTTCCTTTGATCGGAGAAGGGAAGTTTTGTTCTCTAGAGATATATTTTTTACCACTAAACGGAAAAATAGATTTTAAAGCTATTGTAGAAGTTCGGACAATTAGTAAAGCACTAACAATGTCAAAATATTGGTTCATTTTATTTCCACAAGACAAAATATCTAGATTTCTTTTTAAATTCTTTATTGGTCTAGTTTTACTATTAGGAATAGATCTGGCAATGAGGTTGGGTTCGGGTTGGTGGGTCAGAATCTTTGACCCAACCCAACCCATATACTATATGGGTTGGCGGGTTGGCGGATTGAAAACATCAACCCAAGCCAACCCGTATAAGTATATGAGTTTGTGGGTCAATGGGTCGAATCCAACCCGTATAACCTATTTAATAAGCAACACATTTTAAAATGAAGATAAAATTTGCAAATAAAATGAAGTCATAAAGTTTTAAATATTCAACATAAAGTCATAAACAGGAGTGACAACAACAAGTGGTGTGCGACAGCCGGAGGACAAGAAGACGAGTGGTGTGCATGCGACACTGCAAAAGTCAGTGACTCAATGCCTCAATCGACGGAGACAAGAGATACGAAGTCGTGAGTTTGGAGACCGATGACTGGATTTCTTTTTGATTAGGAGATTCTTAAGGGATAGACACGTTAATTCGACTCCACGATGTTTTGCAGTTTTTGAATTCGAAAATTAATTAAATGATAATCAAATTTTCAAAACTGATAAATAATTAAATATATTTTTAAACATAATATATATATATATATATATATATATATATATATATATATATATATATATATATATATAGTATCTTATAAAACAAATCCTACTGTTTCTATAACTAATTTTAATATAATAATAATATTTTTTTAAGACGTTCAAGTATATAAACTTAAAGTACAACCAATCATCAATAAAATAATAACATTTTATAACTTAGCATTTTATCCAAGTTTGAATCCTTATAATTCTCCCAAAATATTGGTATCTGGTGCATTTGTAGATCCCATAGCTTCCGCAAATATCCTTAAATGTTGCATGTTTGATTGAATTTCAAAATTTGAATTCTCTGTCCCTTTGTTTCTCTCCCATGTTATAAAGCCCACCGCCAGAACATTCGCGCCATCATGTTAGTGTTCTTCTCCTACCTCTCTCGATCCTGGAAACCTAGATCGACCTTCTGCTACAACTACCATACCACGACTAATATATTTTTTCCCTTTTGGATTAATAATTTTATTCAGTAAGTGTGTGAAACATGAAGATCATCATCAGAACAAAAGAGGCTCACGTTTCCCAAGAGCATCATCAAACCACTACGCATGTCGTCCTCCCATTAGGTTATTGATGGTATGATTTATTTTGTTGTTCATCTTTCTTCTGTATGATTTCTAACCCTACGCTTCTCTCTAAACCTTATATCTACTAAAAACCCTACCCTAAGCAACCACCGTCTGCCGGAAACAATGACCTAATATGTTGGAAACAAAGACACCTACCCATCAGGTTCTATAACGTAGTATATGTTGATTGCACCTCTCTCTCTCTCTCTCTCTCAAGCATATTTGAATTTATGTTTCTCAAGTTCTTAGTCTCAATTGATGTATTTAATTTTTTTCAGTTTTTTGAATGCAAACGTTCTTCTGTCAACCTATTGGATGCCACCATCGATAAATTTATGTTGCAGTTTTGTTAATGATCTTCACTGGAGCAACGAGCAAGACGAAGATGTCGATAGGGAGGGAAAACATAAAAAAAAAATTATTGGACTTAAGGTTAGTTCGTGCTTTCTCAATTCCTAATTTGATTTCATTTTACGTCAATTTTCTGTTTTACTTTCAATCTCTCAGGTTTGCTTACCTTTTTCTACTATGCACGTCAATTCCTGGTTTTGACTGATACCACAATCTGCACTGAAACACGGTAAGCCACTCAAGGAAGTTGATTATCCCCGCTCTCTTAACCGACGAACTCGACCTGGCAGTGCACACTCACCTACAATTGGTTTTGAGTTTGAAGTCATTAAGTAAATCTGTTGTTGGTTGGATATTGCTTGAATTCGTAGAGAAATGTAAATCGTCACCCCTGCAGAGTGTTTTTATATTAATAACATTTAATTTTTACAATTTTGGACAATACTGAATACTACAAACTGTTTTTATATCAAAACATTATGGATTTTCATTTTTTTGACCATGTTGTCCCTGCACACTGTATTTATATTTAAAAAAAAATCAATTTTTATAATTTTAGGACCATATTGCCCCTGCAAATTGTTTTTATATTAGAAAAAATTCAAATTTTACAGTACACTGTTTTTATTTTTTTAAACAACATTGCATTTTCATTTTTTTTTCTAAAAAACTAACAGGTTTTAGCATTCAACTTTCTATTTTCGTGTAACCAACCGATAATAACAGTATGAGTGTTCCTATAAATATAACATGTTTTATATGAAACTAATTGCCCGAAAGAAACTAATTGTCGCTGCCGCTTTGCGCGGACAAACGACTAGTATATATATATATATATATATATATATATATATATATATATATATATATATATATATAATTGGGTTAACGGGTTGACCCACGAACCCAAACAAATAACTTAACCTAACCAATGAAATAAACGGGTTGGCAAGTTGGTGGGTTGGCGGGTCAAAAATCTCAACCCAAACCCGTTTATTTCGTGTTGGGTCGGTGTCGGGTTACAGGTTGGGTCGAGAATTATCACTCTTAATTAGGAATACAAGTTTGTGCTATTTTACCAGCTTCGTTTCATAAGTAATCAAAAAGTTGCATATTAGAATTGTTGGTATATACCATAAACACATTCTTTAAAATCAATGAAGTATGAAACGTTCCTTCACTTTCATTAATTTCATTCATTCTTCTTCTCCATCGCTATCTTACACATCTCTCATTACTTGATCCTCATCCGCACTATCATCATCTACATACTCTTGAGAGCTCACTACATCTCCTATCAAGTTCTTATGTTTCAAGTTGCCTATCAAAATACAATTTTATTGATTTAGCAACTCAACTATTATATCATTATAATGATAATAGAAAAACAGAATTTGCATCCACTTGATGAAGAATGAAGAATGAAGAATAGCCTTATCAATAACATGAAACAACAAACGTTCCAAATATCTCTTGGTTGTAGGCATTTTACTAGTGATACTCTTTTCTTTCAAACCCTTTCATAAACAAACATAAATATAAGCAAAACATCTAAATAAATATCCATGAGTAGACCGAACGGAGTGAAGCCACCGCTCGGCATAGGTGGCATACACCATCCCTCGACGGTGGCATGCCGAGTTGATAAGTTACAAATAGCATTTCATTGCCGAGGTAGGAGAGAGATGCAACGTCTATTTTATTTTTTGTTTTTTTTTTCAAAATTTACTAATTTAACCTACCAATTTAATTTTTTCAACCACTTTTTTTTTTAACTCAAAAAAAAAAAAAAAAAAAAAAAAAAAAAAAAAAAAAAACTAAACTGCCCGTTAAAGTTAATAACATTCAAAAGTTTTAAAAATCTCATCCACCCTCTATAAATACTTTTATATATTCCAACTCATTCCATACCAACCTTTATAACATCAAATCTCTCTCGACCTCTTAAATTCTAAAATGTCTTTTCTTAGCTAACAAAACACCCCTAGAAGAAACAAGAAAAAAGCTTAAAAACACTTCATCAAACAATTTGTCACTATCGACCTCTACTTGATGCATCTATCTACTCACCACCAATGTATCATTATCCCGGAAATGTTCCATACTATATATATGGAGCAAACAAACTTCAATTCCAATCTTCACCCCAATTGCCACCTCAATCCCAATTTCCATCCCGATTACAATCCTAACACTCTCCCCAACTCGATTTTAATGCATTTGAAACATTACAAGAAAATATATTCCAATCTACTGAATCAGATTCAATCGAATCCGATTATGCACCCATCGCTCAACCCGACCCTAGACTACTCAACCTTTAGCCAACAAGAAGAAAGAAGGGAGGGTTGATAACCAAAACTCAACACTAGATGAAGAAAATATGTTAACGAAATCATGGGTGGAATGTTGTAAGGAAAAGAAGAAAGCTTTCAAAAATATTGTTTTTAGAATGTTGTAAAGGACAAAGAAAAAAGATCTAACAATACACATTGGAAGACTTCACGAGTAGTTAAAAAAAAAACTAAAACATCTGAAAACTTACACAATCAATCTTCGGATGCACATGTTGGAATAAACTTCAACGATGACGAACCATATGATATTTCTAGGTCGATTTGTCTTATTGAAAGAGATCAAGAGAAGAGAAAGCTCAAAAGTGCCGAAGGTTCTTCAAGTGAGGAGGGGAGAGATGGTCTCATAGAGTTAAATGAGCACGTCCAAAGAAGGTTGCAACTTGCAAAACAAAAAAGAAAAAAAAAAATCGCAAGTGGAAGCTAATGATGAAAAACATTCCAAAATTACCAAGGAATCAACATCGAACCAAGGAGAAAGTGCAAGCGGAGCGTATCAAGAAATATAATTTTGACAAGTAGTATTAAGTCTAGGTTTAAGTCAAGTTTTAGGTCAAGTTTTAAGTATAGTATAAGTCAAGTTAAGGAATATTTATGATGTTGTAGCTTTCTTTTTTTATTTTAATAAAATGTTTGTTTTTTTCAAATGTATAAAATTTAATAAATAAATAAAATCTTGACTCACTTCCAAATAATGGCATGTCGATCATGTTGTGTGGAAAAAATGACATGATAGTGAGATAGATGTTAAAAAGCTTATATAAGGTTGTAACATGTCATGTACTATTCCTTCAAGCATTATACTAATAAATAAAAAACTATAGGTTTGCTTCTGAACATAGCGTTTGTATCGTTCTTGTCCCTATCTAAAGTCTCTAAACTAAAAAAATCCACATTAAAACTTCTAGTTTAATTCAAACCACTTAATTGGTTTAGTAACACCTAAAAGTGAAAAATTGCCTTACAAGTTGAATAATAAGTTGATCATGGCCCTGAAAATGGGTTTCTGGAAACTCAAAAACTGCACAAGCCTCCTCAAATCAGTTTAATTATAGATTCAATAACTAAATTAAATGACCATTTTACCTTTGCATTTAATATAACAAATTTCATAATATTCATCTCATCAACTTTAAGTGAAAGGAGTTGGGAGGAAAAAAGAACAAAGGCAAATAGTTGTCTTAATACACACAACTAAACCAAACCATGTTTTATGGATTTACCCACTGAACTGGAAATAAATAGTCATGTATAGCTGTCTAGATTAAGCTTATTAAGTAAAAAAAATCTGCTTAAGGCGTTACACATACCTTTTAGGAACGAATCAACAAAGCGTTGATCCACCATTTTGAGAACATCAACATACATTAAATTTTTATATCAAAACGGGATTAGACAAGCTTTCTAAGATGAGAAGGGTTTATGCCTTTTGCACACACGAAGCATTGAACAACTTTTTAGGATGAGACACAAAATTGTAATTTTTGTCTCACATCAATCTCGAAGCTAGCTTCAATGTATGTCAAACACAATACAATGTGTTCTTTCATATCATGTCAATACCTTGTCATGAGTCCCTCAAATATTTAACAATGATACAACTACATTTACAGATCGATAAAGCTCCTCCATAATTAGTTGCACGTCATTTTGTGAGGGGTAGCTATTGATTTACTTATATGAACAACTTCTTTAATCTAATGTGATAAAAAGTTGCATTGATAATTATCGAAACTTGTTACTTATGATTTTTTTTTTTATTATTTAAAAAAAAAAGGTAGGATTATTACCGGCTTCCCGAGTATAACGAGGTCTTGTTCATGCTGCAAATAAAACTATTTTTTGTTAGTAACTAGTATTATATGCATATTAATTTGCAATGTCGATGTCCCCTTACAAGGTTACCGGTCATTTGGTTTTTCTATTTCCAAACCAAAAATGGCTAAATCCATATCATATTACCATCTTTATATAATATAACACGAAGATGCAAAATAACCGTTATCATCTTTATAAAATATAATACAAGATGCAAAATAACCATTTATCTGGAAATAGCGATTTTACTTTTGGTCATAGCCGATTCTCACATTTACATTTTTTACGACATACAAACTTTGGTTTAACCGTTTTCATCCTTCATAAATTTAAAGGTAAATTATTGGTATTTTATAAGTTACAATTTTAGTTTTTACTATATTGTAAGTTACATTTTTTATCCTTTACATAGTTTTTTCTATAGTTTTTGTTTTCATTAATTGCAAATGAGTTTCTCAGCCACAATACATGGGATGACTTAAACACTAGTTTTAAATATAAATATTGAAGGAAAAGAAAAGATGCCTACCAACTCTTTATGCCAAACAGAAAATGTTTAAGGAGCAAAGAGTTGTCTAACACCAAATAAATAACTTTTGTAATCTTAGATGAAAATATAGATGAATTTTTTATATATAATTTTGTAGATTACTTAGTGCTATACTCACCTTAGGCAAAATACAGCATGCAAGTTCACCAAGTGCTTGTGAAGTGGACTCACAGTTTCCAAGTAAATACGAACAATCTTCTGTCCGCGTGAAAACCATTAAAAGTTAAATAAACTATAATAACAAATTAAACCTACTTAGATTATTGATTAAAATATAGAGATTTACTTTTCTTTTCCAATCATTTTCAACATCTTTATGCCAATCATGAGTCGATAGTATTTCAGCAGAAGAGCTGAGTTTTATGATCACTGAATATGTGGATTGATGGAGAAACAATCAGCCGAAAGAGTTCTAAATTTGTATTGTTAGGGGTTTGGGCTTCTAATGTCTAAAAATCAATTGGTACAAAAGGATATTATAACATTAAAATGTAATGTAAACAACCATATCTCAAAATCATAAAGAGTTGAATAAGATCAAAAAGACAACAAAACTAATGTCTGAACCACTATCACAAACACCAATCAAGATTCAACACCCATAAACATAACTTTCAAAAAACCCTAAGCAACAATGGAAGGCTTAGAAGCAGTTGAAAGCCTGGACCTCTTTTTGGCAAGACTCTCACTTCGCTTTTCCCTTTGCTCCTTGAGCCTGCTTGCAAGAAGCTTCTGGTAATCAGCAGCCTCTGATTTGGCCTTTGCAATCCTCTTCTTCTTGTCAGCAATTCTCGCCCTCTTCCTTTGCAGTGTCAATGGTGTCACCAACCTCTGTATCTTTGGTGCCTTGCTCACCTCCTTACCTGATATGTTTCAAATTACCATTATACCCTCCAACCAATGAAGCATTACCCTTTTTTTTGCAAGAGAGATAAAAATCAAAGGCTTACCAGCTTTGTTTGTGAAGGTTCTGCGATAGGTGTTGACATACTTCCTGACATCATCTTCTTTGGAGAGATTGAAAAGCTTGCGGATCTTTGAAGCTCTTTTGGGGCCTCTCATTCTTGGCTTCTCAACATCGGTCAGTCCGGGCAGATCATTGTCGCCCTTCTTCACAATCACAAGATTCAGGACAGACAGATCTTGGCTCACAATGCACCCACGCACTGACTTCCTCCTGCGTTCGCCATTACGCCTTCCATACCCCCTGAAGCAAGGAGTACCTAGATAGGGGTAAAAAAGTCATTTACTTATTATCAAAACCAAATAACCAAAGTATACTTAAAGTTATTAAAGACTTTAACACAAACCAACCTCGGACAAGTAAAAGACGAACGCGCCCTGGAGTCAACACTCCTTGCTTCATTGGGAAACCTTGTTTGTCACATCCTCCCATGATCTTGAAAACATATCCCTTAAACTCCTGTTAATCAAAATAGAAGTTAAGTTGAATATCTAGTTATTGGTATGATTAGATTTTAATAATAGAAAGTATAGATGGATATACCTCTCCAAGTGCATCTCCATTGACTTCCTGGGAGATCCTCTTGTCATAAAAAGCACGACTGTATATATTTTGTTAAAGCAATGAGTGCCGATCAAAAGACCAAAACTTTGAGAGTATAAAAAGAATGAATGCAAGGAACTTGACACTGAAATCAAGTTTTTTTTAGAGAACAGAAGGCATAAAAACGTCCAGCTTTATCAAATACACGTAGTGGAAACAAAACAGAAATAACAGCTAGGATTCCAAATCAATGCTCAAAACCAGCCATCAATACGTAATTACAAAGTTACAAACTGTAAAAAATGATCATGTGAATGCACACAACAGATAACCAACTGCGATCCTTTTTTCTTTTGGATGAAGGGAACAGGTTTTTAACATAATCAGGGTAAATCATCAAAAATTGAGATTTTGTTCGATGTAGAGATAAAAGGGATTTCATTTTTTAGATTGAAGGATCACCAAACATGTTCTCGAAATCTATTTGCACGCTAAACCAAGAATATGTCATTTCTAAAGCTTGAACCAGAGATTAACGAGTACAACTATCCACAGCAAGAATAACATATCTGGGTTAACATTCAACAGGATCGCTCCGGATAAAACAGAACTACAAGAATCGATGCCAGCAATTCTCTAGAAATAAGTTCAAATATCATTTTGTGAAATTGTAGGGAGTCTAAAATACCAGGTAAGAAATACAAACAAGAACTTACAGCTTTTGGTCATCGTCAATTTCGAGCTTCTTCTGGCATCCAGTAGTTGGATTCGCGATGTTGAACTGTAAAAATCAAAACTAGAATAAAAAAACACGAACATATAATTACGAATGTGAGGAAAATAGGGTGTAAGAGATGAAAACCTTCATCTTCAGGCACTGCAGAGGCCACCGGGAAGAGAATGCGTAACAGAGCTTACTGAATTAGGGTTTTTGAGCGTGATATGAAGGCCTGTTATATCTAATTCATGAAACATTTGTTTGGGCCATTGGGCTTTATTGTGAAGGTCAAGATTTTCAAGAATATATGAAGATAATTTTTGTTAATGGACTATAATTCCTTTTCGGGTTTAATATAATCAAGTGTCAAGCTTCAAAAGTAAAGTTTTGGTGAAAATTGTAAATCGTGGGAGTGTCTGTTTGTTATTTTATTTTTTCAGTATTAAGATTAAAAGTATTTTAAATATTATAATTTAAAATAATTGTCATTATATATATATATATATATATATATATATATATATATATATAGAGAGAGAGAGAGAGAGAGAGGTTCAAATGAAACTAAAAAAGATTAAGAACCGGAAGAACTTCTAATTTTAGATGTTTATAAAGGGTTTAGGGTTTAGGTTTTAGGGTGTTTATAAAGGATTTTTGGTGTTTATAAAGGGTTTAGGGTTTAGGAGTTAGGGGTTAGGGTTTAGGGTTTAAGGTTTAAGGTTTAGGGTTTAGGGTACCCTAAACCCTTTATAAACATCTAAAGTTAGAGGTTCTTACGGTTCTTAACCTTTTTTGGTTCTCATTTGAACCACTCTTTATATATATATATATATATATATATATATATATATATATATATATATATATATATATATATATATATATATATATATATAGAGAGAGAGAGAGAGAGGGAGAGAGAAAAGTGAATATACCCTTAAGGGTATATAAGGATATGTACCCTAACCCACCATAATACATCGTTTTGTTTGATATATTTATTATAATGTTCTTAAACTTCAACCCTAACTTGATTTACTTTTAAGATTTTCGAAATTTCACTGTTATCTTTCTCTTACATCACATCTTTATGTCGGACACCTACTAGGCTTTATATATTATAGTTAAAAATTGAAATTGTGTAAGAAGAAGATAAATATAAAATTTATATAAATTTTGAAATTAAATCAAGTTAGAAGTCGAATTAGAATAACATTGGATAATTACAATATGTATATATGATACAAAACGAAGTAATATTGTGATTTGAGTATCTAAGCTTATATATCTTTAAGGGTATATTCAATTTTTCCATATATATATATATATATATATATATATATATATATATATATATATATATATATATATATATATATATATATATATATATAACATTTTCCATAGTTCTTTTAACGGTTTATTTAATTTATATCCATCTTTCTAAAATATTCAATAAAACTCATCTTCATTCATTTTGTAAACATATATAATACATTGATATAAAAAATTAAGAAATATTATCACTAGACATAATATTTAAATAATTAGAGATATTGCAATAAATTATTTCAAAAAGAAGAATTTAAATGTATAAAATGGAGAATATATATATATATATATATATATATATATATATATATATATATATATATATATATATATATATATATATATATATATATATATATATATATATATATATAATGGTCAGAAGAAAAACACAGCAACCCTATGATTAAATAGCATTTAATGGTCAATAAAAATAATATTACATACATAACTATCTAAAAACTCTAATTTGTAATAAGTTTATTGATAACAATTGTAATTATATATTATAAGTTTCAGGCTACAAATTTTTATTATCAATAAAAAAGTATAAGCATATTATTGTTTTCATTTATGTTATTATTGGTAAATTTATAATTTATTATCTTTATTTTTTCTTAAAAATATCAAAAATTTAAAAATACACCGAGCTACACCAACTTTTAAATTATTTTTTCTTTGAAGTTTTGAAATTTTACGAGACTGATTTACAATTTACGTTTTTGAATAAAAAAGATTACCTAAACAATCAAATTAACAAATTAATTTTCTTTATTATGACATCCAGATTAATAAAATGCATTTGTGCATCCCTTTTTAACCTTATATGTTAGACATATTTTCAAATGTTGATTAATGATATCACGTTAGTGGACCTTTTTGGAACCACTACCTTTATATATCCCTATTTAAATCAAAATAACACATATAAACAAAAATGTTTGTTTTTATTGGAAATTGTTCCTTGCTTGTACACATGTAAGCTTGTGTACATAATTTAATTTGTTCATGCAACTCTTGGCTTTTAAGAGACAACCGAACTCTAATTTTCATGTGTTTCCATAAGTGTGATAAAGTTGTTCATGTTTAAAGTCGATTTCGAAAAAACATTTGATTCGCTAAACTGGGGTTATTTAGATTCAGTAATGGAGCACGTGGGGTTCAACAATAAATGGAGAGGTTGGATACATGGCTGCCTTATATCTTCGAGAACCTCCGTCCTTGTCAATGGACCTCCCACATAAGAGTTTGCTATCACCAAGGGTGTTCGGCAAGGTGATCCTTTGTCTTTGTTTCTTTTCATTATGTGACATCCCCAAAATCTCGGTCAGAAAAGACCGATTTTCATTTATGCTTTTAAAATAAATTCAGAGTAAATCCTTTTGATTTGAAAGAGTTGTGGAATTTGTTCCCAAAAACAAAACATGAAAAAACAATGTTTACCAAAGCATTTCATAAAAGAAATGTATTTTCATTATAATCAAAACTCGGGGTGTCATATTCCAATATAGACCAATAAGCATAAACGATAATATTATAAGTCATTCAACAAATATATACATATACAGACTTGTAAACAAAACAACTTGATGGTTCATCCATCTTACGCCCTTGCGCCACTTCCTGTAATACAAATAAAACTGAGTGGGTCAGGCTTGGGAGCCTGGTGAGCATATAGGGTTTTCAACCCACAATAAATAATTAAATTAATTATTATCAACTAACAATAACCCAGTTACCCATTCCCATTATTCTCACTTTACGTCCCTAAAATAACTAACACAAGGGACCTAATATAAGAATATTTTCATCGGGGTGACAACACATGCTGCGGGGCTTCCTCAGCAATATAAGTCAAGTAAGGCAACCATGAGGGGGATGAAATACAGCGAATGAACACCCAAGTTCATTAACACCTACAGGTTATGAGCCTGCTAGCGTTCCACTGGACTGTCTAGAAAAGTCCGTGGTCGTCATCTAAATTCCGCTAGATGACTGGATCAAAACAACAACGAGGCTTCTCATCTGTTTATTACACACCAACTATCTACCCATGTTCTACCCAACATATTAGTAGATAAAAACATACATTTTTATACGTATTTTCAAAACTTGTATAGCATGCTTGATCAATACATTTTCCATATAACAGATGAGGCGCACACACATAACACGTATTTCATATAGAAATAATCAAATCTGTAAGATAGAAGAAAGTGAATATACATTCACACACATAACAACAAAATATACACATAACACGTATCTCATATAAAATACTTCATAGTTATACGTTAGGAGAAAATAACAACGCATTCACACGTATAAACGACAATAAACTTAATACACTCAAACCATATTTGTATTATTATTGCGTTTATGAAAGGTAGTATACACTCACTTGATCAGAAGATGATCAGACAGCACTACGACTTGCAGAAGTAGTAATCCACAGCAGATCTGGAAGATCTCCACAAAAATCGAACTTCTCGCGGGCAGAGCTTCGGCTCGGAAACCGCACTTCTCGGGATCTTCGGGATCTCGGGACTCGCTTCGGGACTCAGGAATATTACCGGGGCTTCGGGGTATTTCTGGCACGCAAAACGATGCAAAACGGGAGAGAGAAGAGAAGAAATGAACAAAACTTTTGGCTGCCCTCGCAAGCCTTTTATAGGGGCTGAGCCTCGCATGTACGCGGGGCGTACGCCAGTACGCGGGGCGTACTGGTCCGAGAAACATCATCGCTTACGTATCCGAAGCCACTTGCTGCGATGTCGACACTTTCGGAGTACGCGGGGCGTACTCACTTACGCGGCGCGTAAGTCGGATCGGATCGATGACTCGCCTTCGGATAAGGCTTTCCGAATTTTGATTTAAAAATAAATACAAATTAATTAATAAACTTCGGAAATTCATATCTTCTTCATACGAACTCCGTTTTCGACGTTCTTTATATCCACGCGAAGGTGAGACTACGCTCTACAACTTTCGTTTAGACTCCATCGGCTAATTTTGACTTTATTTTTATTATTTATTTTTAATAGGCCGGGACAGAAACTTTCGTTATAAATTCATAACTTATTCGTTTGACGTCCGTTCTCGCCTAACTTTTTATCGCTTTGATACTAACAACGAGATCTTTGATTCTCGTTTAGATCACTAAGGCTAAATATCGCTCTAACGTAAATATCACTTTTTACGTTAATCAGCGGTGCCGGTTCTGTCGCGAAACTTCGACAGGTCATAACTTCCTCGTTATAACTCGGATTTCGGCATTCTTTATATCTTCGGAAACCTTGTTTCAACTGCTACAACATTATCTAAATATATCAAGTTTATTATACACTTAAATTTTGATGCTTATTTTTATTCTTAATTAATCAAACCACATAATTAAGCAATTAAGCACAAAATATATAATACTCAAATAATACAATCTTATTATTTCAAAATGGGTTACAAAGGTTAACCTAGACCATTACATTGCTAAAAATGGCAAGCCTGGAAACACAAACGTTACACATTGTTTCCATGGAGGGCCTAAACCAAGCCATCAAAAGAGCTTTGGAGAAAGAACTTATTGTGGGTGTCACATTACCAAACAAATGGTCCTTCCATTTCACATCTATTCTATGCAGATGACGCAATCTTTGTAGGAAGATGGGATACCCCGAGCATTAAAAACCTAGCTAAGATCTTAAAATGCTTCTGCATTTGCTTCGGTTTAAAAGTCAACTTTAAAAAATCCCAATTATTTGGGATTGGCATTCCAGGATTAGATCTTCAACATCAAGCACAAGTGCTTGGTTGTCTCAAAGGCTCATTCCCGTTTACTTATCTTAGAGTTCCGTAGGAGTAAATATGGCATTAAAAAAGCATTGGAGACCGATAATTGACAAATTTCAATCACGACTATCGGTTTGGAAAGCGAAAACACTGTCATTTGGTGGTCGACTTACTTTACTCAAGTCCGTTCTTAATAGCCTCCATCCTACTATTTTTTACTCTTTAAAGCACCAGAGGGGATCATTGAAGAATTAGAGAAACTACGTAGAAGGTTCTTATGGGGGGGGGGGGGGTGATACCAAATCTAAAATACATTGGGTGTCTTGGTCAAAAGTTATCGCGGACAAAACTGATGGAAGCCTAGGAGTTGGGATATTAAAAGCACAAAATCTAGCACTACTAACAAAATGGTGGTGGAAACTTTAAACAGAGCCTCACAGCTTATGGAAGGATTGCATTAATTGCATACATAACTTAAACAAAAACTTGTCACTTGTATGGCAAAGAAAACAACAAATGGAACTTGGTGCAATATAGCAAAAGCTATCAAATCCCTACCTGAACTCGATGTTAATTATCTCGACATGTTCATCATAATCCCAGGTTTGAACACAAGATTCTTATTTTGGAAGGATAGGTGGTGTGGATCACTTACGCTCCAAGAATGTTTTCCCCATCTTTGTGCATAGGAGAAAGTTAAGCTCTGTTCAATCGCTGATAAGATTAGCACCAATGGCTTTAATTGGAATTGTAAAACACCACATATGAATATTTTAGGTTGCAAGTGATTTCGAAAGCTTATGCTCGATGATTTGTAATGTTAATTTGTCCTCTGATGCTAAAGGGTTTCGATTCAAATGGAGCAAAGACAGTAATTATACTGTGAACATTCTAAGGAAATTGATCGACTCTAGGGCCTATACATCTCACGCAAGAACGTGCATCAATTGGTCCAAGGTTGTCCAATTGAAGATAATATGCTTCATATGGAGGGCATTGTTAAATAGAATTTCGGTTGCAACAAACCTGGAATCAAAAGGAATCAAGACCCAATCAAATATGTGCCCTCTTTGCAATAAAGAAAAAGAAACAAGCGATCACTTACTGATCAATTGTGATGTTGCTACGGAGGCTCGAGAGTGGGTTTTCAAATGGTGCATAATTGCTGCTATACCGTTCAATAATGTGACAGACTTGATTAATTTCGCAGCAAACTGGGGTAACTGTCCAAGACAGAAAGAAAGGATTAATGTGATAGTCTACGGACTGTTATGGTGCACGTGGGAGGCAAGAAACAATAAAATCTTTAGACAGATACACACAAACCCAACAAAGATAGCAGATGAAGTTATTTCCCAAACATATGTATTGTTGAGATATAGAACTTCTAATGTAAAATTAAGGTGGATAGATTGGAATACATCTCCATTTTGTTAAACTATTGTATTTGTCATTACTCCTTGTATTTGCTCATGTTTTAGCTACTTGCTAATCATGTAGCTTTTTTTTTAATGAAATCTATTTGCCGCCATATTATTGTTCTTAACAGTGCATTAATTTGTCTCATTCTTATAAGAATATGGTTATATATAATCATTGAGGTCTTGTTCATCTACAACTTACTATTGATCATGACATTCAAGTCGCTATGTTATTCTTAGTTCTATATGAAATTTGGAGCTCTCTAAATAATCATATTCTCAAAGCAAGCGCATAACATATCATTTATGGTAGACTTATCTACTTACGTTATCCAATATGATATTAATGACATGTTACATTTGTGTGGCCGGACCATAATAACATGTTAAATTTGTGTGACCGTCCGAAGGAGGTCATACATCTTGAAATATTTTTGGATCTAATGATTGAACGTTGTTTAGAAAAATGCCTATATCAATTTTTATCAACCATAAACCTTAATTCTAGCACTTAGGTGTCTGCATAATCTAGTTAAAATAATGTATTTTGTGAAGAATGTGTTGATAATATACACCTTTGAGATAACAAAAGATTTGTATGATCTATATCTCATATTAATTTGGGATAACCTACAATGCTTCCACTAGCTATCATTTCTACCACTTTGGATTCTTCTTTGTAGGCTTTGTGGAAATCCAATGTTAGTATTGTTTTAGTACTTTTATTTTGAACAAGTTTTCATCTTTTAATTTATTCAACATTAGTATCCATATAAGTATTTTCAAGTGTTTTTTTTTTCTTTTACATCGTTTCATCATTTTTGTTGGAAACACCCAAAACTTTTTAGCCTCTCATTTCTTCATTAAAAAAATGTTAAAAGGTTCAAACAACAAAGAACTTCTACAATACCGTAAAAAAAAAAAAAAAAAAATTGATATTGGAGCAATTTAATCAAGTTTCGTCTTTATTCTATTCGACCCGTTTGAGTTGAAATTGGAGCAGTTACTTGGGCTGGATGATGGACTCAATCTGCTAGACTGATTACTCCACCGACATCGGCCTTTCAGACGTTGAGAAAAGCAATTCCTTGACGAAACCCACCACAGTCACTTTGTTCCCCTAAATCGGAGCCGGTAATCTACATTCTTCCCCTTCTTCTCTAGATTCACTCCGGGAAATCAGCAATGAACGTTGACGAGGGAAGAACCAGCAGATTCGGCACTACGATCCACATAACAGCCCTCGACGGGATCGTCAATGTGAACTCATTATTCACCCTGGCGGTTTTCATCGGGCTAGCTTGGCAACCCACCGATCCAAGCAATAGTCTCGTCGTTGACCCAAAATGCGTGGCTGGCCCACAGATAGCCGAGGACCTCATCTGCTTCCATGTCTACTCCTTCAGCTCCTTCCTCTTCTCGAGCCTTGTTGCTTTGAGCCTCAAACAAGCCATCCGGATCGCCAAAACCTCGTGCGAGACTCGCCATCTAATGATCTTCAGTTTTGACATGTGTCATATCAACAAGAACGCTCTCCGGGTCGGGTATTTAATTTCTGCAGTGGGTTCGGTTTGTGGGTGTGGATTCTTGATGATGGCTCTTGTCAATGTGGCTCAGATCAAGCTTGGGACTTTAGGGTGTGGGAGTTCGCATACTTATGCTGCTGTAATTCCTCTTCTGACTTTTGTTCCTTTGGGGCTTTTGACATATGTTTTCTTTGTCTTGTTTGCTTTCACTCGTTAAATCATATAATTTGATATCTGAAAGGTTATAACTTATAATTATGTTTGAATTTTAATTTTTTATATTACATGTTTTTGTTGCAATCTTGGAGACCCAAACTGAGATCATGCTTTGTCACTATGACGACATCTGGCATTCAGTTTGCTTTCGGTGATAAATTAATCATACAAGTTCTTAGTGATATGGGTTGGTGAGTTGGGGTTTTTTCGAAATAACATGTCGACTCTCTTGATTAGAATGACACCTGTTTTGCGTCCAACACTGTTCATCTTGCTGAATGATTGTTCTAACATAATGGACTCTAATATTTAGTTCAATTTTAATTGATGTTAGTGTAGTGGTGCAACAAAAAAATCATGAGTTCTTGATGGTGTTTCCTCCATTAATTAAAGATAGTGTAAACTACGTGTAAGCACTAAGCAACTTCAAAACCAGTATAAAATCCTATGAATCCACAAGCGATTCCTGCATTCTGATAGAGAATAGAGATACAAAAACTTAAAACAGAAAATGGAAGCTTCGATGAAAAACATCCGCTTGTTGGGTTTTGTTGTGGCTCTTGTGATTGCTGGTTTTGGTGAAGTAAACGGAGCAGGCGAGTGTGGAAGATCAAACCCTGACATGGAAGCGTTCAAGCTTGCACCATGTGCGTCAGCTGCACAAGATGAGAACGCGTCTGTTTCTTCCAGTTGCTGTGCTCAGGTGAAGAAGCTAGGGCAAAACCCTAAATGCCTCTGCGCAGTTATGCTGTCTAATACTGCCAAAAGTTCAGGAATCAAACCTGAAATTGCCATGACCATTCCAAAACGATGCAATATTGCTGATCGTCCTGTTGGTTATCAATGTGGAGGTTGCTTAATTTCATTCATTTTTACTGGTTTTACTAATTGACTAACCTATTTGATCGTTCATTAGTCTGACATAGTTGTACTTTGTGCTATGCAGCTTATACGTTGCCTTGAAAGCTTGAAGAATGAAGCTACTGGTTTTCATGGAAGTTAATGTGATGTTTGAAAGATGTACCAGTGAGTTTGAAGTGTGTCTTTGGCTAGTTCGTTGTAGCTAAGGGTTTCTGCTCATGTGTTTAGTAAATAAATTACTGGTAGTTTGATTGTGATTTGAATAACTTCCATGTTCTTGTTTTTCTTTTTTTCTTGTGTTGACCTTTTATTTGGTCAACAGCTGTGTAACTTAAAAAGACAATGCAATTTGGTATTTTGATCAGGCATGTTTTGATACTATAAGATTGTGGAATCTGGTTCTTGACAGCTATCTAAGTTGACTAGTTTGAGTTAAAAGATGATACCATGCTCTGTTCCAAAAAAAAGAAGAAGATACCATGCTAGATAGTTCATCTTATGGCACATCATGATCATGCATGCCAATGTTATATATTCAAGCCCAACAAAGAGTGGTGTTGGTGGGGTCTATTGACTGGAGCATGAAAATGAAATTGTTCCAAGTTTAAAATTTACTTGAAGGAAGGTTTGACTTTGTTTCACTTGAAGATGCCATTGACTAAGATACTTTTAAGTATGATAATTCAGGGCAATCTCTTTAGTCTTTATGGCCACCATTCAACCAATGCATAATTTGGCTTTTAATTTGACATAGCACAGTTGCTATTTGCTAAGTTGGCCTTTAATGGATTTTGATCGATAGCCATTGAACTGTCCGATAGGGAAACATAATCTTATGTATTTATCTATTTACTATTCAAAAAAATATGTTTTATTAAATTTTGTAGAGTGCAATAAATTTTATAATTAGAAACTATCTGACCGAGTAACACCAACAACAATAGAAAACATATTAAATGACCATTTAGTTTACTCGGCTTATAAGTTCATTTCTGAACCACCATATAAGTATTGCTTCCCTCTTTTTGGCTCGATCATCATTTGCTTTTATAAATAGTTAACCAATATCCAATTTAACACTTCTTTTGAATTTCTTTGAATTCTTTTGTGGTTTATAACCATTTAATCATATTGATCCATCATCATTTAAACCTGATTGATGATTTATCGTTGTGGCAGGCAAGTTTTGATCGCCATTAATATAAAAAGTTTATTTCTTAATTTTTCTGAACGAAAACATTTAGAAAACGAAGTCTTTTTAAGATTTAGTCATTGAAAGGTTCAACGATGATAAAAGTTTAAACTGATGTGAAAATCCGTAGGAACTAACGATCAAAAAGCATCGTCAAATATATCTTTGGAATAATCAACCTTAAGTTTTCTAATTAACAATATTTTTTCAAAGAAAAAGTTTTGAAAATGACAAAAATAACCAGTCCAAGTATCCCTATAAAACTCAAAAGGCACAATAAAATTTATTCATCAAAAAATGGAGAACAAATCCATTCCCTGATCTCAATATTCTCCTTTAGGGTTATTTGAAATGATTAAGGAGTCTTTTAAAACCACATGTAGAAATAAGCAGCTATTGTTTCCAATGCCACTCCTTGTGTGTTTATTTATTTATCTTTTTTTTCATTTTCCCACTTAGATTTTGGTTTGCAAAAGATCTCAAGTTGCATTTGGGTAAACAACCAAACATATTTTACAATTTTGGTCACAATATCGACCAAACCACTTATCTTGGTGAAATCAATGAAGTCCATGAGATTCTCCTTGTCCAACTCTTGATCATAACAATTTACTCCATCGTCACACTAGTTGTCTTCCTTGCCACAATTTCTTCTTCATCTGAAGCTTACACTGCCAAAGCATTAGGCCTAAAAGACATGTTCTTGAAACTACAAAAAAGTTGGAAAAGATCATTAGTGTAACATCCTAAAAACATAGTCCAAAAATTGTGTTTTAAATCATTTAAGGAAACCCATAATTGATAAAACAGCATAATCAAATCACATATCGTATATCTTGTAACATCCCGAGATTTTGTAGGTATTTCCGAACCCTCACTTTTATTATTATTATTTTATCATTGGTAGTCCTTGGGGTTAGAAGAGTCGACCCATGAGGAGCCTAAGGGCTAAAGTTGTAACTTTGAGAACAAGACTAGTACGCTAAGCGTACTAGGCGCACCCTAGTACGCTGGGTGTACACTTGTGTACGCTAAGCGTACTCGCGTCAGATGCCAACCCTAATATTTAGGGTTTGAGTCCTATATAAACATCCTTATAAGCTCATAACCCTCCCTTACCTCAACCTCTACAGTTTTGAGCCGTTTTCTCCAAACCCTAATCTCTTCTTGAGTTTGTGATCTAATAGAGTGTGTTTTGAGTAGTTGGAGGAGAAAGTGTTGCATCAAGAAGTTGGAGAAGGAGGACAAGCTTGTAGATCTGATGTTTCTTTGTGCACTAGAAGCTCCAGAAGGTAAAAAGCTTTAAACTTTATGCTGGTATGATATAGATTTTGCCATGCTAGTTTTGTGGAACCATTCCTTGTCCCAAAAGTCCCAACTTGGTACATGATATGATTTGGACGCGATAAGATGTCCTTTCAGACCCTTGAAGAGGTCCTAAGTGATAAAAATGATGTCCCAATAGCTAAATGTGCCTCATGCATGGAGTAGAAAGGTCTTAATGGATTAAAACCATGTATTAAGAACTTTATGTATGTCCAAAGTGTTAAAGTTCGAGACTTTATGATTTTTAGGCATATTTGGTCAATGGATCTGAAGTTTGCGCTTAAGTGCTTAAGCCATTAAGCACTTATTAGAGTTTTGGTAAAACACCGTACGCCCCGCATAGTTTCTATACGCCTAACGTACTGAGTCAACCACCCTGGTGGTGGTCAACACAGAACGGAAATATGCCCAGCGTACTAGAGGAGTACGCCCCACGTACACCCCTGTTGGACTATAGTGATCTGGGCTTCAGAGTTTGGGCCGCCTTTGGACTAATTGGACTTGGGTCTTGCTCGACTCCCTAAATAATTGAGTTTGGGCCAGTTTTGATAATGGATCCTAATAAGGCCCAAATAGGAAGTTGGGCCTAATTGGGAAAATTGGGCCATTAATGGGCTTTGGATATATGGACTTTTAAGACCATTAAATTGAAATTTGGGCCTTGGCCCAATTTAGAGAAAAGGTAATTTGGACTATGAGGACCTTTAGTCAAGATTGATATCTTATGTATTGACTTAGTATTTATTATTTTGGATAGTTCGGGATTTGTGAGACAACGATCAGAGACTTTCAATTCATTTCAACACTACTTACGAGGTGAGTTATCCTCACTATACTCATAACTAATGCACATACAAATAATTAGATAGTAACACAAGTAGTCCTACAGATCTACCAAACTGGCATAACAACTAGCATGCATAACTACTTGCGAGGTGAGTTATCCTCACTATACTAAGGGGTCGAAGGCACTAATTCCGGCCCATTGGATCTGATATCCTAGTAGTTGGTGTTATGTTGAGTATGAATTAGTTATGCATGCTAGTTGCTATGCCAATTTGGTAGATCTGTAGGACTAGCTATGTTACTATCTGATTATTTTTATGTGCATTAGTTATGTTATATGTCGACATGTTATGTGGGATGGGTTGAGGTTGTACTGCTCCGTGCGGTATCCAACATACCCTGGAGCATTCCAGATATGAGTTAAGGGTCGGGTAAGGCATGTCAGACTCATACTGAGGACTCAGGAGCATTCTAGATACGAGCTGAGGGCTGGGCAGGGCATGCCAGACTCGTACTGTGGGTCAGGAGCATTCCAGATATGAGCTGAGGGTCGGGAAGGGCATGCCTGACTCGTACTATGGGCTCAGTGGCAAGCTAGATGTGAGCTGTGGGCCCAGAAGGCAAGCTAGACTCACACTATGGGCCCAGGGGTAATCCCGTCAGCAAAGATGTGGACCCATTTTATCGGTATTGTGGGGGAACTCACTAAGCTTTGGGCTTACAGTTTCAATTTTGGTTTCAAGTACCTCAGATGATCGTAGGAAGGCAAAGGCGTGATTGTACAACTCCTCACATTTTATGACTTTGTTTCTAGGATACTATGATATATAACTGTTTTGAAAACAAATTTGTAATAACTATTGGTTTCTAAATGTTTTAAAAAGTTTAAATTTGGCATGCTTTTTATGGGTGTTACATATCTCAACATCATGTCAAAATACTATATCAAAACCATGTATCAAAATGTCAGAGTCTAAAATATCCCAAGCTGAAAACTGTGGTATGTGCCATGCAGTTATCCCGAGCCCTTCCCTTTAGTACCGGAAGTACCTGAAAGAAAACTGAAAACTGTAAGCATAAAGCTTAGTGAGTCTCCCCAAACTACCACATACCATACACATAATAGCACAAATTAGGCCTTGCCCACTACATCGGGCCCTGCACGACATCAGACAAACTAGCATCAAGCCCCGCTCGGCATCGGATCGAAGTCTGGCATCGGGCCCCGTCCGGCATCAGGCCCTGCTTGGCATCGGACCCAAGTCTGGTATACATATAACATGTCAACAAACATGTAATATAACACATAAGATAATCATCTAACTAACCTTCCTTAGGATTGACCTGACATCAGACCAAAGTCTGGAACACATAACAATACATGCAAGAATCACAAAGACATCAAGCATAGAGACCTTCCTCGGGCTTGCCTCGACATCGGACCAAAGTTCGGAACACATAAACATATAAAATACATCAGGCTAACCCGACATCGGACCGAAGTCCGGGACACATAAACATAAGAACTACATCAGGCTAACCCCAACATCGAACCTAAGTTCAAAATATGCTAGTATACATAAACGGGCCAACATTGGTGCCTTCAACCCATTCCTACTGAAGGAAAACTCACCTCCCAAGCTGTCTGCTGAAATCTCGTGTGAGGAATCTCTTAAGGTTGTTCCAATGACTCCCCGACTATCATCAACACAAAAAGCTTAGTTAAAATCTGATAATCTTTCACAGGGTAAAATGACCATTTTACTAAAATGACCTTGTTCATAGTCAACATTTTGATTGACTCAACTCGCCAAGTTGGTCTATTAACTCGTCGAGTTCTACTACTCAAGTACCCTAAAATCACGATACTACTCGCCGAGTCATTCCCCCGACTCATCGAATTCTCTGTCTATTCATAGTTGTACTTAAGCGAGTCAAATCGTAGAGTTCTGTTTACTCAGAATCCGGATAACCTGTCTCAACTCGTCGAGTCCTAGCTTGGGCTCGTCGAGTTCTTCAACCTCCAAGTCCAAAACTATGTCCAGCTCGCTGAGGCATCTCCTAGACTGAACGACTTCACTCATTAATAGAAAGGAATGGGGAACCGCGATCCTACTCGTCGAGTTGCATGAACAACTCATCGAGTCCCCCAAGATCTTAATCTATTTAGTCGATTCCAGTTGGGTTCATTGCCTCCAAAACACAGATTTGGACCCCTAAGGTTCTTATGTCACATAAAGTTTCCAACTTTATGTGCATGCAAGGTTCTTACCTCAAAAGGTCCAAAAAGGTGACTCATAAGGTGCATACGACTCCCATGGCCATAAAGTTGGCACCTTTATGCCATGGAGTCCCTCAAGGACCTAGATCTGCAGAAGATACTCCAAATGATGCTTGTACTCATGAATGGTTCCAACATGAACTCCAAAATTCCCTAACTACCCCCATAAGAAGATCTAGAAAACATATAGCCAAGGTATGGACTTGATTACCAGAAAGTGAAGGAAATATTATGTTGCTTCTGGATCTACAACCTTCTCTTGGAGTCCTCTAGCTTCTTCTTCTTCTCACGAGATTTAAATCACATTAAATCACTCAAAATGGTTCACACACTCACACAAAGCTCAAGCTCACTGATTTGGGTTTTCTGGACAATGGGAGACGATGAGGGAGGCCACAAACGGGTGTTATGTTCTTTAAATAGGGTGCCAAACCCTTAGATTTAGGGTTTCATTCTGGAAGTCCTACTTGTCGATCGGGGCTTCCCAACTTGTCAAGTAGACTTCAAACCCTGCATCCCTTTCTATCTCTACTCGATGAGTTTGGGGCTACCAAATCGTCGAGTTGCCTTATGAAAATGATTAAATAATTATTTAAATACGTACCAGAGATCTAGGCGTTACAATTAGCCACTAGTTTTTACATGATTTTGTTGACTTTTGGCATCATCTTTCTTAATTTCTATTGTCATAACCTCCATCTTGGTAGTAGATTCATGGGCACTTTTGTTCTTTGGAGCTTTGATCACACTTTCGATCCCAGTTTTCTACTTTTACGTGGTTTCCCTTTGGATTGTAAGTATGGTTGTTTTCGTATTAGAAGAATAATTTTACCCTGCTTCCCCGTGCTATCTTTTAGTGCAACCAACAGTGAAATATTATTTGCTTAATACGCCCGTGACAACGTGTTAACAAATTGACGCCATTGCTGGGGATACAATGCTTTTAATAGTTTTATGCTAAGAACTTTTCATACAAGCACACCTCTAGCTTTTGATCTAGAAATTGAAAGAATTGCAAGGAAACTGAAGAAAGAAGTAGCAAAACAAAAACAATCAACTGGTTTCTTTGGTTCATCCTCTTCAGTACCTCCAAAAATCACCACATCACAAGGCACTCCCTTGCGGAACAAACTAAATCCAAATTTTCCTTTTTTCCCCAAAAGTACCCCCCATCTTCACTTTCTGATAGCCCATTTAAAACATACTCTCGACTATCCTCAGTTAAATCCAATAAAATAGATTATTCTGAAACTCAATCTGAAAAATCAGTCATGAGTGACGTAGGAGAAGAAGCAGATAAGACCCTTATGGTGTAGGCCACCCAAGAGGTCAATCAACAACCTCTTTGTATTACTTTTCTAGAAGCCTAAAACTTCGAACTCAAATCTAGGCTGATACATCTTCTTTCTACATTCCGAGGTCTAGAAAATGAAGACTCACATAAATTCATCAAGGAATTTTGTGTGGTTTGTTCAAGAATGAAGTTGCATGCTGTAACAGAAGACCATATAAAGTTAAGGGCATTCCCCTTTTCAGTTCAAGACTCAGTGAGAGAATGGTTGTACGAGTTCCCATTGGGTTCCATTACTACTTGGACTGAACTCGTGAAGTTATTTTTAGAGAAGTACTTCCTAGAAACGCGAGTTTCGAGTCTTAGAAGAGAAATCCTTGGTATTAAACAAGGTAGAAGAAAATCTCTACACACTTACTGGGAGATATTTAAAAAGTTGTTGGTTCGTTTCCCCCAACATGGGATTAGTGATTATCAGTTGTACATCTGCTTCTGCGAAGGCCTGACACCCATGGAGTGACGTCTAATAAATGCTTCCCGTTGCAGTTCCGTGATATGATACCAACATAAATCCGATAGTTAATTGAGAAGCTGGCGATAGAGTCAAATCATTTAGAAACTGAAGACGAGTGGTACACAGATCAACCAAGGGAAGTAAAAGAAGTCAGCAATGCTCATCTAGAGTCTCAAATTTCTGATCTAATGAAAGTTGTTTTATTATTACAAATTAAAACGCAGCTGCAAAGAAACAATGTGGAATCTGCTTGAGACTGAACACCAAAAAAATATGTGTCCACTATTGCATGAGGATGTGGCTCCAGTAAAAGTTGTTGGAGGATATCAGCAACAAAAAAAACTTTAATTAGCCTCCAAATTTTTATTAGAACAATTATCAGCAAAGACAACAATTTCTACATCCTTTGGGTTTTCTATAGCAACTGGATTATCAGTAGAACTTTCAGAATCATCAACAATAAAATTATTAGAATTTTCAGAATTAATCTTCAAATCAACAACCCAATAGTTCCACTGTGTCCTTAGAATATATTGTAAAAAGACTTGCGACGAGCACCCAAGCATTCTAGAAGGAAACTAGAGCTAGTATCAAGAATCTAGAACAGCAATTGTCTCAACTTGTGTAACGCCCGCAGATTTGGGCTAGTCAATTTAGTAATAATAAGTGTCAAAAAAGACTTTTTGATATAATATTATTTAGAATAAATAATCTTAACCAAGTTATAGTATATGTCACAAGGGTTCCATACATATAAAGAACGCCGAAATCCGAGTTATAACGAAGAAGTTATGACCTGCCGAAGTTTTACGGCAAAACCGACACGACACCGGGAATCGTAAAAAGTGATTTTTTTTTATAAATAAAATTTTAGGCTTAGAGATCTAAATGAAAGTTGTAGTATACATTAAACCGAGAACATACATAAAAAACGCCCGAATCCAACTTTGTATGAGGAAGTTATGATTTTTCTAAGATTTGATATACCAGTGCACAACCTGAAATTCGAATTTTAGATCGATCGATTGTTGGCCAGTTCAAACTAAATGAGACTTGAAGATCTCATTAATAAGAGCTCAACAATAAAAAGAAAGACAAAAATGGAGTGCATATGTAGAAGTTATGAATTCTACATGGTCAATTAACAGTGTAATCTTCTCATATTGTTAAATTTAAAATCGGACGAGAATTAGTCGATAGAGTCAGGAGAGTTGTAGATCTTGTCAATACCTACGCGTGGATATAAAGAACATCGAAAACTGAGCTCATATACGGAATTTACGGGGTTTAGAAGTCGGGAGTGTGCTGCTGCGATGGGAGTGTCGTGGCGCGATCTGAGCCATTGCTTTCTCCTCAAGTCTTGCCACCAGATGGTGACATGTGGCACCCAACTTGATGAGCTGGAGGCCCAAATCGGCGAGTTCAACTGTATCTCAACCTATAAATACCATGTGAGAGTGCCTTCATTCTTCACACCAAAACCAACTTCTCTCTCTCTCTCTGTGTGTGTGTGTGTGTGTCTGTATGTCTCTCTCTCTCTCTCTCTCTCTCTCTCTCTCTCCCTCTCTCTTTACATAGTCTCTAAACCCCCCTAAAACCCTCCTAAAGCCCTAGTAGCCTCAAGGCACTAGAGGAAAGCCCCGAAGCGCCCGAAAGCTCCGAGAAGAAGAGCTTTCAACTCAGAAACTCTACTTCAGCGAAACCCGATTTTGAGAAAAACTCATTGTAAGTGAGTTATGCTTACCCTGCTTTAAGTATAACTTATATTTAAGTTCATTATCATTATTATGAACTTATAAAAAAGATTTATTAGTGATTCCAAGTCGTTATATTGATTGATCTACTTACGGGGATGATATCTAGGGTGTGATTTAGTGAGGTGTTTAAAGTAGGATTTCCAAACGGACCCTACCTCCGATATGATCCTACTTGGTTGTTGCTTACTTGATAGATCATGAAAGTAGACTTTGAGTTAATGATGATTCTAGACTAATAATTAGTCTCAATAAATATTAGACTAAAACTTAACAATAATAATGCTAGGTTTCGTCGAAAGAAAATAGAATCGTTAGAAGCGAAGCGCTGCCCAAGTTCGGAATCATCACTTTTACAAGTGAGTGCATAGTCCCTTTCATGAACATGATTTTAATACAAACATTGAATAATGTATTAAATGTTTGTTGGTGTGTAAAATATTTGATATTGCCTGAAATACGTGTTAAGAGCATATCTGATAATATACGATAATTTATGATACAGAGTAAACCTAAATTAATTAAGAGGAATATTGGGTAGTATCTCTTTATGAGAACGAGTGAGATATATACCGAGGGTCGAACTTTAAATTTATCATTGATCTGAGAGCATTGATTAGACATAGCAATTGTCCCTAGTCCGAGAGTATAGAGTGGGCATAATTATTGATCCGAGAGTATGGATTAGACATACCTAATCCGGGAGTATGGATTAGGTAAGGAGGTTAATTTCAGATCCAGTAGTATGGATAAGGTAAAAAAGGTAAATTTTAGATATGGGAGTATGGATCAGGTAAAGAGGTTAATTTAGATCCAGTAGTATGGGTTAGGTAAAGAGGTTAGTTTTAGATCCAGGAGTATGGATTAGGTAAAGATGTTAATTTCAGATCCAGGAGTATGGATTAGGAAATACAGTAATTTTTAGATCCGGAAGTATAGATTGTATCGTTGTGAGGATCGTCTGGGTGGGATGAAATTGCTTATATGTTGTGAAATTAAATATATTGTGAGTTTATATATATATATATATATATATATATATATATATATATATATATGGTATAACATTGTGGGATTGAAATCCATATATACTCACCAGGTTTCCCGACCCGACCCACTCAGTTTATTTGTATCACAGGTGTCGATACGAAGCTACATTACATTGATAGATTAAAAGAGATGTAAATCACTAGTGTAAATGAATGTAAGGTCTGTTTATGCTTATGTTTCTGTATTGACGATGACATTCCAAAGTTTTAATATATAAAAAAAATACATTTCTTCGGAAATGCTTTGATAATATTATTATCATGTTTTTATGGGAACAAATTCCGCAATATTATTCTTTAAAATGAATACTCTGATTTTTGAATAAGGATAAATAAATTTATAAAATGACCGTGAATTTGGGGATGTCACAACTTGCTACTTCTGTGGGTCTTCTAGAATCTCAAGGAAAGTTACTGGGGCACACTGAAAATAATCTAAAGCACAAGTGAGAAAAGATATGAAGGACAAAACGTATTTGAACCAGAAAAAGAAGCTAAAGAAGAATATGAAGAAGTTTTGGTTGAAAAAGATGATAGGTTTTATAGGTAACAAAAATCATATTTTTGGCAGAAAACCTAAAACCCTAAGTTTGCATACACCCTAAAGGATCTATGTTCTCACTATGATATGCAAACAACAATTTGAATTTAAGAACCCTAAATTACATTGATATTTTCGATTTAGGAGAAGGGATAATAGGAAATATACCTTTTAGTATATTATTGTAAATAAACTAGCAATCCTTCTTTGTAGAACTTCAGAAAGCCAACACCAAAAATCTCGTGCCTCTGATGGCTCACACCCAAACCCTAGCAGTTAGAGGGTATTCAAGAGAGTGGAGTAGAAGGTATAGTTTTTGGCTCTAAGAGGTTCCTTGGAAGAGTGAAAACCGAAAACCTATGCCTTGGGGTATTTATAGGGGTTAAGGAGGGGTATAAAAGACAAATTTCTTTTTGGATAACTCTAACCCTTTTCTTTTCCCCCCAAGTAACCCTAAGCTTCCTATAACTCCTAGAAAAGATCCTTAATCCCCTATAGAACTGTCCCCTCTCCTAGGGAGGTTCTAGAATCAGTCAATGTTCAAATTTTGGACATTGATACTTTTAGTCCTTCTACTTTCAATTAATCAAATTAATCCTAAAATTAATTCCAATTAATTTCTGATTAATTCTTAATTAAATAATATAATGTCGAAATAATATACTTTTCTCAAAACATATTAATAAATTATTTATTTTTATTTCTAATTAACTTATTAATCATATAATAAATTAATAAATCAGTCTCTCTCTCTCTCTAAATAACATTCCAGTCTCTTATTAGGTTTGAGGGCAACCCAAAAGGACTTTGCTAATAATTTAAGTTTATAATATCCATCCTATCAAATTGCTATGGTGAAGGCAACCCAAAAGGACCATGCTATTATCGAGTCAAGTACATACCAGTTATAGTTATGGGCTTAGAAACCTAATCCAACAAAAATTACGGACCCCAACTCCAAATCATGCATAGGATAATTTGCCTCATGACGCTTTAGCTACCTCGAAGCGTAAGCAATCACATGTCCTCTCTGCATGAGGAAAACTCCCAAACTCGATATTAATGCATTACAATAAACCACCAAATCTTCCATATCATTGGGAAGCATGGGAATTGAGGCCTCACATAATCTCTGCCTCAGAGTCTCAAAAGCCAACTGCTGATCATGCCCCCACCGAAAAGTAACATTCTTCTTCATTAATCAGGTCAATGACATATCAATTTTGGAGAAATCCTGGATAAATCTCCTATAAGACCCTACGAGATCTAGGAAGCTTAGAATCTTAAATGGGGTTCTTGGAACCTCCCATGGCATCTTGGCTGGATCAACCAATATGCCCTTCTGGTTGATGATGTGCCCCAAGAAATGCACCTTACGTAACCAAAAATCACATTTGGATAATTTGCAATACATCCTCTCTCTCCTCAGGGTCTTCAATACCTTTCTCAAATGTTCCTATGCTGCTCCTTGGTCTAGGAGTAGACCATAATATCATCTATAAACAATATCACTGACCGATCCAACATCGGTTTGTAAACCCGATTCATGAGATCCATGAATGCTGCTGGTGCATTGGTGAGCCCGAATAGCATCAACACGAACTCATAATGACCATAACGAATCATGAATGCCGTCTTCTGTACATCATCATCCCTAACCCTCATATGATGGTAATCCGATCGCAAATCAATCTTATAAAACCAAGACGCACCCTAAAGCTGATCAAATAATTCGTCAATCCTTGGAAGTAGGTAACAGTTCTTCACTATTAGCTTATTAAACTCCTGATAGTCAAGGCACATTCTGTGTGAGCCGCCCTTCTTCTTCACAAATAGGATCGGTGCTCCCCAAGGTGAGCTACTTGATCGAATAAACCCCATGTATTGCAGCTCCTAAAGTTGCACATGCAACTCCTGCATCTTCGGTGGTGCCAAGCGATACGGTGCCTTGGCTATTGGGGCCGCACCAAGAACTAAATCAATCTAGAACTCGACCAACCTCTCAGGAGGCACTCCTATAAAATCCTCAAGAAACACATTAGGGAATTCCCAAACAATGGGCACCTCACTCAACACCGTAGTTCCCCCAACCCGAGTATCCGTCGTAGAAGCCAAAAACCCAGAATAACCCTACTGAAGATATCTCCTGGACCTCACAACTGAACAAAGAGTCAACCCATGCGAAGTACCCTTGCCAGGAATAACCAATTCTCCCTTACTTGGGGTTTGGACTCTCACCAACTGGCGCTCATAGTCCATCATGGCCCCATTAGGACCCAACCAATTCATCCCGATGATAACCTTCGACCTTCACAGAGGAATCAATACCATATCAATAGTGTTGGAGCCATTGCGAAAGGACTATGAGGCGTTGAGAACGGAAGGTCGAGAATGGGATGAGTTTACCCGTTATCGTGACCTCACAATCATATCATTCAGGGTCTTACTCCCCGAGTAATTCACAAACTCTCTAATATCATACTTTAATATATCATGATACCTCGTCTTCTTCATCTCCTCATCCGCATCGTACTAAGGAACCAATAGGGACCTCTCATGGAACTTAGTGACGATCTCCGCCATGGTCTCAGTAGTTTGATGAAGGTCTTAAAACTCCCTCACTAGATGATGCACCTTAATCATTGGTGTAAACTCCTTGTGAAATCTCAACACCACCCCCAACACATGGCCACCACCACCTCAGTCCCCATAACATGACCGACCACTTCCCGCTAGTCACGGGCGCGGTCTCTCAGAAGGCCGAAGGCAAATACCACCTTCGCCTCTTAGGAAAAAAGCTCGTTCGCTGAGCATTCTTCATGTCAGTGGTCCATAAGTGGCTGGAAATGGGGTCCTTGTCCCCAAAGAACTCCAGAGCTCCATAGGCCTTGAACTCCCAAAACGAAGGAGTTCGAGCTCCTAACTGTCCCGAAGCGATCTCTTCCTAAAGGTCCCTGAGTGGCTTATCCAGAAGACCCATAATCTCCTCCTTTAAGGTACCAAAAATCACAGGGGTGGCCTCCATGATACCACAAGTGATCTTAGAAGTGATAAACTCGAGCAACCACTCATCAATGGTTTTGACACCGGCGCTCGAATACATATCAACCTAAAATTAAATACAAACAAACAAATGATTAGCAAAAATATCGAGGAAACTCCCTCTCTAGAAGACCTTTATAAGTTCCAAGACATTTCTTATCTCAAATACATATCATGTGCTTTCAGTAGTATGGGCCCAATACGACCTTGCATACCTATATGCACTTTCCTCAAGAACCATCCCGAACCCTCTAAGTCGCCACACTAAATCCATACACACCAAACCTATGCTAAACAATATACATACCCCACTACGATATGTTATAGGCTCTCCTAGGAATTCTCAACTCAACTGCCTTGTAATATTGAGAACCTCAACCAACACCGTTGGTTTCCTTATGCATGCAAGTTGTACACAAAATAGGATCACATAGGCTATCGAATAATGATTCTATCCTAAATCCACAACCAAACAAGGAACATGAAATAAGGCTAAACTGATCATTCTAGGGCTATATGAACCTAATGGTATACAAGTTTTTGAGCATACACTTAGAAAATAACTGAGTTGATATCAATCCTAAGTAACACATAGCACCTAATCCCCCTAGGCTACAAGGTATCACAGAAATCATGAAGTTCTATCATATGATTTCTTAAGGTATCCTTATCCATATTCTAGCATGCAATTCAGATATCCGACATACTAATCATAAGATATGGGTATGGGTATTTTGGGAACCACTTACTTGAGATTGATTGATTGCACGCATCACACCCCTTTTACTTGGTGAAAATCTTTTTAGAAATTAAATTTTCTTTTGAGAATATTATCATTTCCTTAGTTTGAGTTCTGGCACACCCGGGAGTGTGCTTGAATCCCTCAAACCAAGGCTCTGATACCGACTTGTAACGACCCAAAAAAAAAAACAGTGATGAAATTTTTAATTTTTAAAACCAATAGTTTCATTCACCAAATATCTCCAAGCCAATCACCAAATACAATATCAAAATATTAGAGTACAAATATCCAAAAAGTGCAGAAATCATGAGGGGAGGATGCTATGCCATCACGTCGGGCCCTTCCCTTTCGTACCAGATATACCTGAAACCATAAACATAAACTATAAGCACAAGGCTTAGTGAATTCCTCAAAGTACCACATGCAAAACATACAATTGGGCCTAAACCTAGGGTATATTCCAACCCAATACGCAAATATGGGCCTATCCATGGGGTTTCTTCCAACCTGTCATATACTTATGGGCCCAACCTCGGTGTCTATTTTAACCCAATCATACAATAATGGGTCCAACCCTAGGGTATATTTCAACCCAATCATACAAACATGTAAGAGTCATATATTAGCAAGCATTCTACATAAATAATTTGGTAGCTGATATTGGTGCCTTCGACCCACAAGCACAGTGAGAAGTCTCACCTCTAACTGAAGATAACTAAATTGCACACTCGAGCTGCTGCTAACATGGCTCCTCACACTAATCATAACCAAATAACAAACTTATTTAATAATCAGGGTTTAACCCATAGTTAATGGTCCAAATCATATTTATCTTACCAAGGGCAAAAGACTATTTTTCCCTTTCCATGCATGACCCAAGATAGAAAGTCTAAAATCCCTAACAAACTAAGGCCCAAAATGGCCCAAGTGGGTTTTCTGGGAGTACGCCCAACATACTACCTACTATGACCAACGTATTGCCTTGACTTCAACGAATTATGGGGCAGCAACCCAGTATGCCCAACGTACTCTGAGTTACGCCCAACGTACCCTTTCAGAAGTCTAAACTCCCTATTAAGGTCTTAATGCTTTAAGACTTAACGTCCAAACTTCAGATCTCAGTCTAATAAACGTCTAAAGTCATAAAGTTGTAACATTTATGCCTTTGCATGACAAAAGGAAGCTCAAATCCAAAAACACTAACTTATATTACCATCTAAAACTCCATAACTCTTGCATGGATGAAAACCAATGACCAAGCTTGCATTTTTATGAGACTAAGCACTCTAAAATGCTTGAAAGGACAACTCAATTGGTCTGGAGTAGAAAATACTCATGAGACCAAGGTTTTGGGACAAAAAGTTCATAACTTGCAACCTAAGAAGATCTAGCAAGGCAAGCATCAAAATTTGAGCTTTATACCTACTGAAGATGCACAAAGATGAGTAGATGCTAGATCCAAGAGATTGAGTGCAACACCACAACCCCAAAGGTCTTCCTTCACCATAAAGAACACCAAAATGTCACCAAAAAGCTTCAAAAATCACACAAAAGAATTAGGGTTTCGAGATGAAGGCTACAAGAGATGGAGGTTGGAGGTAAATAAATGTTTAAGGCCATAAAGTCCTTTAAATAGGGTCTAAACCCTGAAATTTAGGGTTTGCCATCTGGATGAGTACGCCCAATGTACGTATGTGTACGACCAACATATGAGAGGAAACATATGATAATTTTTAATGACCTACGCACGGCGTACCTATCTCGTACGCCCAATGTATGGACCAACTTTGCAAACTTTTTAAAGAATCAAGCTAAATATGAACATACCTAGAATTTTGGTGTTACAGTCGTAAGCTTAAAAGTTGTAGAATAACTACCAATTGAGGAATAAGTCACCAAACAACCTTCCCTCCACCTTTTCTTGTTTCTATTTCTTGTGGTTCTTCTTCATGGGGCATGACTACACTATCAAGCCTAATTTTTTAGCCTAGCAAAGATTCATCGACTCTACCATATGCCTATTTTCATCTTGATCCTAAGGGATATGTGAAAACATGTTGGAAAACTTTAGGTGATGCAACTATATATTCTAGTATATGTATATTTATATTAATTGTTTTAAAATAAATGATACAAAAGAAACACAGTTAAAAAATCACACAAACACCACGATATCAAGTGAAAACCTGAAAGGGAAAAATCAATATTAACGACCACTACTTATTGAATTATTACATTGCCAATAAAACTCCAATGAGATGAGAGAAAAATATGTAGGAATGAATGATAATAAACGATCTAAATGGATTTATATAGAGTCTTAAGTCATGGTGATAATAAAAAACCTTTACAAATAGGAAACCTTCCTAATAAATGGCTAAATTGAGAGATAAGCAAAGAGTTTCGTAACATCTTCAACAATCTCCCCTTGAGACGAAACCGATATTCAGCAAAAGAACCTTCAAATTTTAGAAGACATAAGTCAAATATAAATAGTGCCAAAAGTCTCTAAGGACTAAACTCTCTCGAATGACATAGACGAAAAAATGGTGATAAATCAAATGTCACTAGATACGAAACCTTCAAACTCAACGCAAGTACCTCAAAAATATATTTAAAATATTATATATGCTTCAAAATTTTAACGATGCCAAACCACTAGTTCCAAAATGGACTTTATACCATAAGGCTAAAAGGAATGGGTGGAGTTTCATATGCGTATGCTGAGTTGGAAGCTACTTACGTTTGACTTTGGGGGGAACACCATCCCTGCATAGAGGTGATGTGAGGTTCCATGAGTGAGGCTACAATCCTTCAAAAATGAGAGAAAAAACCTTCTCTGTATCTTTATCTTTTTCTCCCCCACTTACTATCAACTTACCAGGGGAACACCCGTTCTTAAGGATGGTGAGAACCTAGTGGAGTTGATATTAGTTGATGTGACCATCTCTTTATGTCGTAAGTATCACAATCATTCCTTTTAGCCTAATATATAACATGCTCCTGAGTGCACCCACGAACTGAAACCGGTACTTTGCTCGCTTTGTCTAAAACTAGAGATAAGATAATTAAGAGGTAAAAACCTCAAACATAATGTAATACGGCATAAACGTCTTTTGACCAAAAAATCTTTTGGTATCATAATGCTCACAAAATAACATTCGATATTAAATGCTTGAAAATACATATACCGTATAAAATCTTTAAATAAGTCGATATTCAACGAACAAGTGATAGGATTTTGGGATACCAACACTCTTAAAGTCGAAAAACTCTAAAACTAGCAATGGAAAATGAAGTAACCTAAAACTCCAAAATAGTTAAATCCACAGTGAAGTCTCATTGATTCTCGTTGATTATGAATGATTCAAAACATGTCACTCCTCTAAAAGAATCCAACGCACCATCATAATCAACTTGGGCCACAAGATCTTTCATTTTCACTTGCCAAAAGGAAAATCATGTGCCATGATCTAGAAACAAAGTTCATGTTTGAATTTAGTCATAAAAATGATTTCAAATAACCTTTAAAAAGGCTAAGGGACAATCGATTTTTTAGGGTTAGAAAAAGTGATCCATAAGAGTATCAAAAAATCGATTTATGAAGTTTGGAGAAAAAAATCAAATTAATGGACGAAAATTTATCAAAGTGGCATGAACAAAATTGATTTATAATGGCTGAAATTGTATAATGCCTTAAAAACCGATTGATGTGCCCAAACTATATATATATATATATATATATATATATATATATATATATATATATATATATATATATATATATATATATATATATATATATATATATAAAAGAAAAAGTTCAATAGAGAACTATTATTAATCATACAATCGAGAAAGCAATCTAATGCGTGAGAATTTACAACAATCAAGGGTTGTAGATTTTTAAAAGGGTCGTGCATGCACCAGATTATAACAGAATTCAATTCTTTTTTTTCGTTAAAAATTTTTACGCCATGTTTTTGTCGAAATAAAAACCGAATATATAGTTATTCATGATTTTTCGGTTTCTTTCTATAGAGATTCATATTGATATATAAAAATTGAATTTTTATTTAAAAAAAAACTCACTTCATTTCTTTCTTTTTTTGAAAATTTAAGGTCTATTTTTTTATTGAAAAATATTTAACAAAGATATCAAAATTCATATTTTTTGTACTCTTTAAACATAGATTCATATTGATGTAAAAAAATTCAGTTCAAAGTCATACTGTGAATGCTCAGATTCATATTATGAATCTGTTTAGATTCACAATGCGAATCTACTCAGATTCATAGTGTGAATAATAGCAAGTCAGATTCACATTGTGAATTCCAAAAAACTAAACTATATACAGTTCAGATTCATAATATGAATAAATCTATTTGTAGATTTTACAAAACTAATTTATTAGTAATCAAAACGTTAAAATATCATAAAATTACAAGAAAATATATTTTTGATTGATATGTAAATTTCATTAAAATAATTTGTGAATGATCAAAAAATTGAAATAGTAAGTCAAATTCATATGGTGAATATTAAAATTAAAATATTTACAGTTCAGATTTACAGTTTGAATCTGAACTGATCGAAGTTTTTTTTAATCGATGTTGATGTTAATACATAAAGGAAAAAATTGAGATTTTTGATATAGTTAGTTTTTTTGGATAAAAACAAACTTAAATATTGAAAAAAAAACAACAAAACGAAGTGAGTTTATTTTTAGAAAAAAAAATATGTTTTTTATATATCAACATAAATCTCTATGAAAAGAGGACGAAAAATCGTGAACAACGGTATATTTGTTATTTTTTCGATAAAAAACATAGCCTAAAAAAATTTAAACGAAAAAAGAGGTGACTTTTTGGTATAATCCAATGTGTATGTGCATGCAATGTTTTCAAGTCAGATTAGTGTTATAATCAAATGTGAACCACAATCTCAAGAACACAAGATTTAGAGTGGAAAACCCCAATGAATGGGTAAAAACCATTATGAAAGAACACTATATTAATCTCTTGTAATTGAAGGGTTACAATGGCTAAACGATTGTGTATAAAACGAGAAAAATAGATAAGAAAAAATTGTGAGTTTTATTATTGGGCTCAAAAGCAAAAGAATATGTATTAGGTTTAGGGAATTAAAAAATAAACGATCAAATCTATTGTAGTTGTGATCTTCAAACGAGTAGGATAAATCAAATATTTGGTTGTAGTTGTAATCTTCAAACGAGTAAGATAAACTGACTTCACAAAAATCTCGAAGGGTGAAATATAGAAATAGAATTCAATAACTCTGAAGTGTATAAGCTGCCCACGAAAACTCTTTAGGGTTTAAGAATGACGGTCCATAGAGACGACATGCTTAGGACTTAAATCAATTTTTACCATATTCTAGCCTTTGATCGTTTTTTATTCCCTTAAAACAATCCCCATACATTCTTTTCTTTTGAGCCCGATAATAAAACCTATAATTTTTCGCTTATATATTTTTTCCATTTTATACACAATCATTTATCCACTGTAACCCTTAAATTACAAATTACAAAAGCTTAATATAGTGTTCTTTCATAGTGTTTTTTACCCATTCTTTGGGGTGTTCCGCTCTAAATCTTGTGTTCATGAGATTGTGGTTCACATTTGATTCTAACACTAATCTAACTTGCAAACATGGTTGTCAAATATCCCATGAGGCTCACCATCAAATGTCACACCAAAAATAACCGTAGCCAATGTCAAAGTCATTCCAAACCCTACCACATCCGTACCTCTTCAAACTGATGAAATAAATTTTACAAATGAGAAGAGGAATGCCTAGAAAAAAAATCAAAAATTTATATTAGAGTTTTTGATCTTATTGTCTTGGAAAAAACTCTATCGCGATTTTTGTTGTTCATTGTGAATGTTTAAAGTATGAATAGTTAGAAAAAGCTATTCCCGCAAACCCATGGGTTTATTTTCTCGAAGTATTTTGCAATACGAGTCCACCTTTTATGGTCGTTTGAGTAAATAATTTCTTTAAGTCAGCGTTTAATAGAAAAAATATCAATAAAATAAATGATATTATGATGCAGATGTTGGCGCTCTCAAAAATGATTTGAAATGCAAATATGATAAAAATAATACATTTTCAATAAATTGTTATTTCAAGGGACTAGAAATTTAGAATGTGCAATTAAACCTTTTGTGACCTAAAAGAAAGAAATAAGAAACTAAGATCATCTAACACTTAAGAAAGTATACTTAACAAAGTGTATAGTGCTGGAGTGTGAAGTCTTGATCAAATGTGCTATTGAAGAGCAAAATTGCTCTTGGTGAGCGAAAAAATGTTCTTGGTTAGAGAAAGAGAAGGTGCCTGATCAAAATATGTTAAGTCCCGAATCTATTGGAGAAATTGGAGAATTTGTTGGAGGCATCATAATGCGCTTCATCATGTGTCAGAATATGCTCCAACATGTGCTAGAAGTCGCTCCAACATTAGGATGCACTCCTATGCATGTGAATGCACTCCAATAGCAGAAGAATATGTTGTTGGGTCTTGATAACGTGCTCCTATTTGCATGGCAGGTGGCCATGCACATCATCCAAGGTTGAAGATTCTAGAAGCATTTGCATGGCGTCATGTGATTGGTTGATTCCATTTAGGGTCTAATTGCGGATGACCTCGATCCATCATAATTAGGATTTCCAATGCTTGTCTATAAATAGACAAGCATCCATATCACTATTCATGGCTAGTTTTATGTGAGCACATTCAAAAGAACAACCATTGTGAGATTGCTAGTATATCATTTGGAATGTTCGTAAACAAGAGATATTCTTTTGTTTTGAGAGCTCAAGTAAAGTGCAACCTTTGTGAATAATTTTAATTGTTTTTGAAAGTTAATAAAATCATCCCTCTATCATTTTCGCCTGTGGACATAGTTCATTTTAATCGAACCATGATAAATACTATATTCGTACTATAAAGTTTTTCAAAAATTTTATTCCAAGTGTTTTACTATCGTTTGTACGAAGTTAGTCAACTTGGTTTGTTAAATTCCCAATACACACTATTAAAGAGAATGATGCAAGTAGACTAGGAGCCGATTTGACACATAAAGTAAGAAAAGACTTCCTGATGATATGAGCATATTTCATCATAAAAAGAGGCATATTTTATGCTAAATTAGTGAAATGCACCTAACCAAATGGCAAATGCATATCATCTTTGTGAGAATATATAGGAATCCTACCGCATTATTAACAGGCACATCAAGAAAGGCTTATTACAAGTCAGAAAACAACTAAATTAGGAGGAGAACCAAGGTTACAAGTCTCATATATAATCCATACATAAAGATCACTTGGAGAAGACATGTTACCACACTAACATATCAAGAAAAAGCCTATAGAAAAACAGACATCAACTGAGCACTATAACATCAGGCTCATGTACAACTTCAAAGAAAATCTAGACCCCCCCACAGAGAAAAAAAAACTAAAAACCATAAGCTCTGGCCATACTTTAGGATTATTTACCATATTGCCATTATCGACCCCCTCTTTCTTCATGCAGAGAACAGAAAGGGACTTAATAGTAGAGAGAACCTGTAGAAACAAGAAACAAGATATTTATTTAATTGGGCCGAAATGTTGGCAATATTTTAGCGATTCTTGAGCACTGGAATTCCCAAAAACTTGTTACCTTGCCACCAATTTCCCCTTGAAGCGGTGTTATTGTTTGGATCCTCATCACCTCCATCTTTCTTGAACTAATTAATCAACCAAAATGGGTATGAAAATATTGTTAGTTTCAACATTTTTAGTGTTGGTATGTGACAAAAAGGTTAAGTGAAGATGCAGATGCTCACAGTATGGTGAGGGCGACAGGGTTGGCTATTTGGAGAATAAACTTCTTGGCCACCATAATATATGGATGAACTCAGATAGCTTGGTTCTGCTGTTTCATTTTGGTAAATGGGATTCCCATCCTTTTCACCAATGCATCTTTGTGTCTTGTGATCTATTACCAAAAATGGGAAAAAATGATGAGGTAATTAGAAATTATTCTGACTTACATCAGAGAATTAAATTCTCCATAGACAACTTTATACCAACCTGGTGTTGAATGTTTGCCAATTCCATATGGACCTCCAAACTCCTGCTTTTTGGATGCTCCTGTGTTCGTAGAATGAGAAGAGTCCTTGCCTAGACCCTGAAATAGAAATTATAAAGTTTAAGGCTAGTGAGTTCATTGATTCATATTGCTTTCTTTCCTTAATTGGACGAAACAATCTCCATATGTCCAATTGTTTAGGATTCATAATCACACATACAGCAAATCCATGGAATAACAGAACACTGAAGATTGAAAGAAAAGCTCTGACACTTTATTCAAAATGGATCCACTAAAATATAAAAATAAAGTGTGATTTATAAAGTAATCGATGAAACCAGAGCCAAAAGAGAGAGGAGGATACCGTGGAAGAGGGGCCAAAAACAGAGCTGAAAAGGCCAGAGGAGGTGGCGGCGGACGGATCCTTAGGGCCGAAGAGATTCTCAGTAAATGAAGAAGAAGACGAAGAAGAACCTCTGGATTGCTGCTTCCTTTGATCCATTTAACAAAGCCGAATCCAAACTCTTTGATCGATCCTTGATCACAAAAGGGAAAACTTGATCGAATGAATGATGAAGGAAGTCAAGTGCAGGGTGATATGGGGAAAGAACACGTCAAGTAATTGGTTGGTTTGATGGAGAAAACGAAAGGGGGATGGGTTATTTATAGGGGCCACGACATACATTGAAGACGACACTTGACCCATATGCAAAACATCTCCCCCTCGCTGACCCCCAACCCGTATCTTCCGAGGCTAGGTTCAAAGTCTTTTGACCCTATAAATATATAAAAATAGAAAATGTTAATGTGATAATCGTCAAATATTAGTTAAATAGGTAAAATATGGAGCTATTCACTAAAATAATGCCATGTATATGTTGTAGAAATTAGAGGTACTAAAATAGAATATTGGTAATCAAATATTAAAGGGAAAATAACATTTGAGAGTAATAAAGTGTTCCAATTTTTATTTATTTGGTTATTTATTTATTTATTAATTTATTTTTTTGTCTTTATTATCCATTGAACTTAATATTCCTGCTCACCAAACCCTCACGACCGGTTGTTGTAGGTTATTGCTTATGTGGAAATTACGTGGTATTATGTGGTATACACTAGGCTTATTATATTCAAGTCACACAATATTAAGCGACAACATGCGTCATTCTCATCAATTGTGCCCTAGATCAACATGGATGTTTCTTTTTCTTTTTCTTTTACCTCTTTCAAACGAAATGCTGAATTTCAACCTGAAAATCATTGTTACTGTGAGTTACCATCCCGCGTACGGACTTCACGGACTAAAGAAAATTCAGGAAAAAAATTCAGATTGTGCCCTAACTCCATGGTAAATAAAATGTTTTAATCTTTTTGGTTTAATCTTCTTTCTTTAACCAAATTGTTACTTTTTTCAAGAATGAATGACCAAAATGCAAGTTCTGGGAATGGTTGGAGCCCGTGACCCCTGAAAATGAAGTCAGTTCTGGGAAGGACCAAAAAGAACTGTGCACTTTAACCCTCAAAGTTTCTACATTGGAAAACGAGATCAGCATATGTAAGATGAAGATGAAACAAGAAATTTTGGTTGTTAGACAAGAGTTTGAAAAAAATCAAATGTAAGCTATTTACTCATAAAGTTCTGATGATTGTGATCGTGTTGTTTCTGTTGTTTGTGTTTAAGAAGTAGTTAGTGAAACTGTATTCAAAGATAATGTTGTACTTTATTTAATGTATTAAGACTAAATCTTTTTTTTTATTAATGATAGTTTGATGTTTTAAGTGGTTTCAAAGAGATATTAGTGTGTTTAACAGGTTAGTGAATTGGACATTATGCAGTGGTAAAATGGTCTAGATTAAGCATAACAACAATCAATTGTTAATGTCTTAATGTGATCTAAGGGTAAAATAGTCCAGATTAACCACAACAACAACATCAAACATTTCTTAATGTATTAATGATAGTTTGATGTTTTGAGTGGTTTCAAAGAAATATTAGTGTGTTTAACATGTTAGTGAATTATACATTATGCAGGGGTAAAATTGTCCAGATTAAGCATAACAACAATCAATTGTTAATGTCTTAATGAGATCCACTGGTAAAATAGTCCAGATTAGCCACAATAACAACATCAAACATTTCTTAATGTATTAATGATAGTTTGATGTTTTGAGTGGTTTCAAAGAAATATTAGTGTGTTTAACAGGTAAGTAAATTGGACATTATGCAGGGGTAAAATGGTCAAGATTAAGCATAACAACAATCAATTGTTAATGTCTTAATGTGATCCAATGGTAAAATAGTCCAGATTAACCACAACAACAACATCAAACATTTATTAATGTATTAAGACTAAATCTTTTTTATGAATGATAGTTTGATTTTTTGAGTGAATTAGACATGATGCAAGGGTAAAATGGTCCAGATTAAGACAAACACCAAAGCATATAATATAGACAAAAGACAAACTTGTAAGATTCCATTAGCATGTGCACCATTACAAAAGTTGTGCCCACATTTGTCCTAATATGTCAAAAGATGTGTCATGACTAAAAGTTTTCCTAATTACATAATTAAAAGACTAAAAGTTTGTCTTCGCAAAAATAATAAAACATAAATTCATTCCAACAATATTAAAACATAAATTAGTTCCAACACCATTAGGTGATGATCAATGCTTCCTTCTTTCCATAAAACATTCTTTCTCAACCCAATCTTGGTAATTCTTTCTGAGTATTTTTGTGTCCTCTTCCCAGTTACAGGGACATCATTAACAGGTTGAGTTGGGACATCATTAACTGGTTGATTAGGGACATCATTAACATGATCATCTACTTGAACATTAACATGTGGAGCAGGATCATCTACTTGAAAGTAAAAGGAAAACTTATTAAGGAAATTAATATGCATTCATTATTGCATTTAAATACTATGTGGAATTAATAAAATAGAAAAACCATTAAATGGCATGTGGATTAAAAATTAATTCAAAATAACAACAAAATTACATTTGACAAATGGAATGAGTGTGACAAGTGTAAAAAAACCTTAATTTATTAGAGTAGATTTAAATACTACGTGGAATTAATAAAATATAAAAACCATAAAATGACATGTGGAACAAAAATTAATTCAAAATAACAACAAAATGATATTTAACAAATTGAATAAGAGTGTGACAACTGTCAAAAAAACATTCATTTATCAGAGTAGATTAGTTAAATAGATAAAATATTGTCTAATTCCCTAAAATAATGATATTCAAATATGTCATGTATATCTTGATACAAATTAGAGGTGGTAAAATGGAATAGTTATAGTTAGATGTTGATATCATATGAATCTTATATAATCACGGACAAATATATATATATATATATATATATATATATATATATATATATATATATATATATATATTATTTATTTATTTTATTATTTAACATGAAATTTAATGAGACAACTGTTGGGATTTTGGTATACTACAACATCCTATGGTGCACATACAACCCTAAATACCTTGGATCTATGTTTTCACTAATTATACATGCAAATGGTTTCCAAGGTATTAATCTTACAACTAGCATGCATTTAACATAAAAATATAATATACTAGTTAGCATGACATACCTTTTGATGGAGCTTGAAGTCTTGGTGTATTTGGCCTTAAAGAACTTAGCCCCAATAGTGTGGAAGCCTCAAATGGAATCATAACACACCATGGATAAAGGATGAACTTGAGAGAGAATTCCATGCACACAAAAGACACCATGAAATCCAAAAAGATACAAGTGGCGATTTTGGGCAATGAAGTATCTATTATATGTGGGATTTCTAGGGTCATGGATCTAACCCAAATCCATACCCATGGGTTTTATGATCCATGGTTCATGTGGCCCAACTCTTTATGTTTCCATACATAAACTTGGTCCAACATGGATCATAAGACCAACACATATAAATATAACTAATTATCATAATTAGTCCCCATAGATTTAATTAGTCTCTTCTAACCACTAAATTAATTCCAAATTAATTCTTGATCAATACTAATTAAAACATATGATTTCATATTAATATATTATTACTTATAATATATTAATAAACCATAAATAACCTTCTCTCAAAAGTCCATCCTAACAAATTGTCCTGATGATATGCAACCCAAATAGACCATGCTACTCTCAGGTCGAATACATACCAATAATAGTTATGGGCTTAGACACCTAATCCAACAGTCTCCCACTTGGATAAGTCTAAAACTATTATTCAAGTATGACTCCAAGATTATGACTAGCAATCGTAGCTCTTAAAGCCGCTATCAAACTCTGAACAAATCAAATGACATGTCCATTAGATAAGGGATCATATATTCCTCCATTCTAGATATCACATGGACTGATACATGGATTATAATCATTCTCTGTCCAGGCCCGGCCGAGCACTTACGTTTGTCATCACCAAATCATCGAGGGGCCCATATATATCGCTTTTATCCCGAAGGTAAAAGGAATGAATAAACTTCGACTCATATGGCTTGTTCTACTACTTGTTGAATCATACACAAAGGCACGTTTTATAACATCGAGTTACCAATGCGTTTTTGCGCAATCAATGTACAACCAACTCATAGTAACAACTCACATCTCTAGGTTTGAAGAATATAAGATATTATCGTCTCATGATCACTCGTGATAAAATCCATGAAGTGATCCCAATGAGCACAGGTTGAATCCAATACTCAGAACTTATGAGCACTCATGAGTGTTATAGCCCTTTGTCCAACATCTTAGACCTCTACAAGCTAACCCATGTCAGTCTTGATTCATATCTACTTCCAACATATGACCAACTGTGGATGGTTTGAATAACTTAGTCATTCCGGAAGAATAACCTAGTTTATTCTGGAAGTCAAAACATGCAAAATGAAACACAAGAATAATTGAATCTAATATGGTATCAAAACCTATGAACATAAAAAAACACGTTTTATTTATCACCATATAATTACACATTATTCATTGTATACTGTTTCAGCTATCAACTTTATTCTTGAATTTAAAAAAATAGTTGTCCCATGCTCCAAGTATGTACACTATGTTTTCTAAATACTAGTCATGCCATACACCAAGTACGCATACTATGTTTGTCTATGATCTTTACTTTGTGAATTAGATCAATTGAACATAACTCCATTGATCCTCTTTTCACAGTCCCAAATCCTTACTGCAAATGCGAGAATTCCAAATTCATGCCATTTACTGAAATCTGTTAGATTTTAAACTTATATGCATAGATCCTCTTGTAATGATTATGCACAAAGTCGCAAAGACTTGACAATAAACATTACAGAGCATTCGAAAGGAGATCAGCTCATTGGAAACATCCTTCTTGCATTAAGTTTCCTAATCTTACACAGATTGAATAATTTCTAACTTTGAAACATTTCCATTTTCCATTTTGATTATCACTTCTGACCAAGAGTTGCCTCCTTACAACTTATGTCAATATGGTCCTTCCAAAATTATTACTATACTTCCAACTATCCTTGAGCAACCAATCTTTGGTAAACCTTAGATTATCCTCGACAATTGTTTAATCCTTTTAGTCATATCCAGTTCTAGACCTTTTCCCTTCTTAATACCCCAGGCATTTGGAAAATTTTAAAAAGGATGAATATAGCACATGTAATCGATTCTAAATCCGAATCATATCGGACATAATTCATGATGTCTCACATAAATACTAAACCAGTCTTTTGCTATAATATTTCCATTTCAATTTGCCAAGTTCTCATAATTCACATTATGAAAAGGGATGTCGTAATCATAATCGAATTTTAGAACGCAAATAATGGACCCATACATTAGAATTTTCTTATGTTGATCCATTCCAACATAACATTCATATATATATATATACATATATATATATATATATATATATATATATATATATACTTGACTAAATACGATTAAAACCTCAATCTAAGCTTTTAGATTTGAGATAAAGTACAATTTCCTCTCCCTTAATTAAAGCAAAACAACGTTTTCCCAATTGAAACCTTTTGTTTTCTATAATTAACTGTAACATCCCGAGTTCAGGAGTGCAAGTTCAGGGTTCGAAGTCGAAATTTGGAAAGGAAACTCGGCGAGTCTATGGGTGGACTCGGTGAGTAAGGTCGCGACTCAGGTCGCGTGTTAAGTGGCCAACTCGGCGAGTCCAAGGCTAGACTCGACGAGTAGGCACTGTGTGAAGAAAAACCTAAATTCGGGGGATGAGCCCTATATAAAGGACATTATATCCTCTCTCCAGCCTCCTTACCTTCCCTTGAAGTCCAGAAAACCCTAGAAGTGTGATTGTGAAGGATTTGAGTGCATTTGAGCCTTGGAGAAGAGATTTGGAGGAAGATCTTGGAGAGTTAGGAGGCTTGGAGCAAGGGGCTTTGCTTAGATTCGGATTTCCTTGCTGTTGGGGCTTCCTTTTGAGGTATTATCTTGTTTTTGGGCTGCTATTCATCTAGATTCTTCATTTTTGGGATGTGTGGGAAGTTTAGCTTGTGGTATTTAGAGTTTGAAGGTTAGATCTGAGGTTGCCACCTCAGATTTGGAATGGAGAAGGTCTAGGGTGCATTAAAGTCCCTGTTATTGAGTGTTTGGTGAAGCCATCTTGTCCCAAACCCTAGCCCTAGAGTGTAAAATGCCTAGATCTCTTTGGATTCACGTAAAGTTTGCCACTTTACGTGATGGAAGGGTTGTAGAAGGGTAGATCTACGTTTTGGATCGATTGCATGGCCTAGAAGGCTTCTGTATGTGTTAAGAGCTAGTGGTACTCGGCGAGTCATAAGGGTGTGCTCGACGAGTTGCTTGAAGGTGGGCAGGAACTCGACGAGTTGGAAGAACAACTCAGCAAGTTGGTTGAAGATAGCCTTGGACTCGACGAGTCTGTTCTTGGACTCGGCGAGTCTGGTTTTGAGGTCTTAGCCTTTCCTGGTTAAGCTAAGAATCGGTGAGTCAAGGGATGACTCAGTGAGTTGAAATAGGTCCTTTTCAGTGTTGGGGGGGACTCAGCGAGTCAGCGGGCTGACTCGGCGAGTAGAGTCAGCCAAAAGGTTGACTTTGACTTTGAATTTGACCAAGAGTTGACCAGTTGATTTCTAAGGGCATTTTGGTAATTATTGGCTTTTGTTTTGAGTTTAGTGTTGGTGCTAGCCAGTGGTGGAGATCGTGTCAATGGTCGGAGCATCTTGATCTTATCTTTCCAGTCAGCAGTAGCGAGGTGAGTTATCCTCACTATATCAACAGGGTCTAAGGCACCAAGGCCGACCCTTTATCGGATTGTAATCCGGGTATTGTTGTTATGTTGCTGTTTTACTATGTTTGCATCCTGGTAGATAGGATGGTATTCGTTAGAGACCTGGTTAAGGTCGGTATCTTGGTATATGGGGTGATGCTATGCTAGTGACCAGTTAGGTCGGTATCCTGCTTAGAGTATGTTGTGTTACGTGATCTACTAGAACGGTTTGATTGAATATGAATTGTTATATGATTGTATGTTTATGTGCACATGGTTGTTTGACTGGGGTTGGTTTGAGGCGGGACCTGCTTTGTGTTGTAGGCCAACATACCCAGGGTGGACCGGTTATTCCGAAGGCCCAGCGAGTGGTCCAGATAGGCTGTAGGCCCCACGATGGCGGACCAGATGTGACGAGGCTCGGAGAGTGGACCAGGCCGACTGAAGGCCCGATGCGGGCAGACCAGTCATACTGTAGACTCAGAGAGTGGACCAGGTGGGTTGGAGGCTCGGTGCGGACGGACCAACCACACTGCAGACTCGAGGGACTTGACTAGACTCGGAGGGTGGACCAGGTGGACTGAAGGCTCGTCACGGCGGACCAGTCACACAGTAGACCCGATATGCATGGCTGTTCTGCGATTTGTTATGATATAGCATGTTATGTGTATATGGTTGGTATTTTGGGGGTATCTCACTAGGCTTTCGGGCTTACAGTTGTGGTTTAATGTTTTTCAGGTTCTTCAGGAGACCGTGGCAAGGCAAAGGCGTGATCGTACCGCTCCTCGTGTTTGTGTTTTATGATATGGTTCTGGGAATACTCTGATAATAAATGTATTGAAAACCTTTTTGTAATAACATGATTAAAATGGGTTGCTTTTAAAAAGTTAAAATTTGTTGAAATTTTTGGTCGTTACATTAACATTGCTAACTTGCAACCTTTATCATAATCATCATGCTCCCGCTAACATGATGATTATTAGCATAACACTTATGCTCCCACTAGCTTTGACGTGTACTCAGAAATCAGCTGAACTTCTAGAAAAAATAATACTTTACTGACTTTCTTACCAAAGTTCAGATTTCTGATACTAGATTGCTTTGATAAAACTTTATCAATATCATACACCTTATCTTAGATAGCTCACAGGTGTGTCTAAACAATTTCAGAACTATGAAAAGGGATGTCGTAATCATAGTCTCAATTGTTTAGAGCTTTGCCACTTCTCACAAGTCCATGTTAGTGTGTCGGTTAACCACACAGCTCCACTAATGACTTTGAGAATGCAAATATCACAATTGCTATCTACTTAAAATATACTTGGTGGAAGTGTTTCCTCACCATCATTTTTCATGAATCGGAGAGAAACCTTATAACCCTTAGATTTAATGGTGTATGTGTTCTTATCCATGTGAATTGTCAAAACCATAGTCACAAGACAAGGATAATGACAAATCCAAACTCATATGGACTGAACTCAATCTTAATCTCTTGCCACCTGGCAGCTCAAGCGCCTGCCATTGCTTCCAAGTTGTTGTGAAACCAATTGAGAACGCTAAGAACTCATATGAAAAGCCAACTTTAACTGGAATGGGCACAGAATATGTCAACACGATAGGTTCTAAACCTCAAGTCGTGTGCTAGTGAAGAACTTCAATTTTATTCTTGATTAGTTCTTGAGACTTTAAAGACCTTTAAGACTCCCACTGTCATCTTGACATATAAGACTTTCTTGTCAGATATTCAAGAGATAGTGTGGATTCTAATCAAGACAAACACTTTACACAATTGGCCTTAGTTGGTCTTTGTTTTATCCAAAACATCACAAATTACCAACTTCAAATGTACAAGAGTAGAAAACTTTTACTCTTACGTTTGATAAGTATTTTAAACCTTCTTTAAGACATGTCACTCAAGTTACAATCTTGGAGTATGACTCTAAGACTTGTTCTTGGAACGAAGTATGAATCATCTTCTTGATTTAACCACTTCAACAATTCATAGCTCCTATTCTTAGCTATCAGAATGAACTTATAGGATGAATTGTGATAAGGTCTCTTAATCATTAAGATGATCATATAACATGATACTAAAGTACTCTCCCATCTTTTCAGATTTGAGAAACTTTTATCCTTATGCCTAATTTATTCGCTCTGCCATACATTGGAACCTTTTCCAATGTCTCAGAATTACTTAAGCTTGTAAGTATAACCATATTTACTGAGCTTTAGTAAATTATGATAAATAATCTTATTGATCTTTTGTGGTGGACTTGACCAATGCACAAGAATGTGTACTCGATCCCTTAGTCCTTCACTTGACTCACATATACATGTTAACAAGGAACTAGTCTTAATTTTTCCAAAGATGAAAAAATCTCATTCATCATGCTATACAACTTGCATGATTCCATGTTTCGGTCCAATTGAAACTTGGGTGATGATGATCTTTCCTTATTTGGTAAATTTAGACATTACCACAAATGAAAGAATCAAATTCACTTTCCAATATTACTATCAGTGGAATCTTATAAGCAACAATTTTCCACAAATGCCATTGTAAGGATACATAAAATAAGTAAAATCAAAAATTTCCTTTTATTTTAAAACTTTGCAGAAAAACCTATCCTTACAATCCATATGAAAACTTGTTGTTATCTATTCCTAAGCAATATCTCATAACTCCTAAGAAGTAGCTCAAGAATCCGATCTTCAAACTATGCGATAGAAATCCATCTACGTGATCAGATTCAACATATTTTTTCTTTAAGTTCCTTCACTTTTCTTTGATTCTTAAAACATCACCATCTGACCCAGTCACACCATGTATCAAGAATATCATAATAGAAACATAGCATAGTTAGATAGTGAACTTTACCTGAAGTAGAGTCAAACTTATTGACTTTAACATCCTTAGGTAAAATTGGCAGCTTCGCAACTAATGCCCCTTCCTTTGGAAATTTAACATATGTACGTTTTGGTAATGGAACATGGGACTATCACAGACTTAGCCTTTCTCTTTACCATTTGGTCAACCAAGTTGACTATGGCCAATCCCTTTCCATTGGCAAGAGAGATCTTTACTAGATATCCAATGTCATTATTGTCAATGTCCACAAGTTTTAGGAAGTTGATCTTAGCAAATAGATAAGATCATTAAGGGTCTTGTCATAGTCTATTTCATAGGTGTTCCAAAAGAACTCACTATGTGACTTAGAAAGTAGTTGAGCGACCAACTTTCTCAAGACTTTCACACCCAACTCTCCCGGCTTGTCAATATGTGACTACATCTCCAAGATGGGATCATACATAGACCTTTGCTTGCCAATAGGGCTTGAGTGACCTTAAACTTTTCAGGAACTTGTGGGTTAGGGAGAATAATTAGAGGAGGTGAAAGAAGTATGATTTCCATGGGACATCATCTTCATTTAGGAAAGCTTGTTTCAAGAGATTTGGGAAGATCATAAATGTCTAAATCAGACATCTTTTGGGAGATATTCAAGATAGTTGATTTAAAGTCCTTAATATAACACCTAATTTGAAATATTAAGGCTAGGACCCAACACAATACTTTTATAACTTGGAAGAGGAATGCCGTAATCCAAGCTGTAAAATATTTGAAGGTAGGCGAATGACGATTCACCAATTTCCACCATGAAAATGAAATATATATTATTATGTTTTAATTGGTTTTTAAAACTCCTAGATCTTTGAGATTCATTGAACTGTTCAATGGCATGTTTTAATCTCAAGTGTGCCCTTCAGGTTTTGTGACTGGGATGTCGAGGATCACAAAACAAGGTGTGAAGTAACCATGCAAATTACTTGGTACCCTTAAGTGTTTACCCCTCAATCGATGTGTTGGTAAACCACACACGCTCCATCGATACTATGATAAACATTAAGTTACCCTTTGCCTACCTTGTTAAATACGAGTTAGTGTGCCGGTTAACCACACACGCTCCATTAACCGAATTAAACAAAGTGCAAAGCGTAATTTCATGGATTAGCACCTTATTCACTTTTTCCTAAGTAACTAAGATTGGGTATTTATAAAAGGTTTAGTTACTCAGTATTTATCATTAATACTTTTAATGAAGGGAGAATTATAGTCCTTGTCCTACCCGTTCGGCTAACGACCCTCCACCGATCAAAGAAGCGGTGGGTGAGAGTGGATGCCCATTAAACTGTCATTTTATAGGCAGTAACGTTATACACCCCTTATAGACCGGCTTCGTGAATGAGGCCTACTAACAGTGAGATTGACTTTGTTCTTATACATATATATAAGTATTAACTATTAATATTATAATAATATAAGGGTGTATTTTAAACATTTAAAATACTTGGTGGTTTAATTTATTAATTAAACTATACTCTTAATTTAATTAAACTTAAATCATGTCTTTATGGAATTATTAACTCTTTTAATTAAACACTTTAATTAATTTAATGAAGTCCATAAAGTTTGAACTTTAACTTTTAAAATTCTAGAGTTTGGAATTAAAGTGTATATGGGAGGTGACTTTACAAATTCCAAAACTTGAGGAAAAGTTTTGAACAATTCAAAAACTTATGGTTTCCATAACTTATGAGTTTTAAAGTGGTTTAATGGAAAAATTCTTCAAGTTCCATAACTTGTAAACAAGTTATGGAAGAGTTTAAAAGCATTTAAAAAATGTGACTCTTCATTTTTTCATAACTTATGGAAATTTTATGAGTTATAAAATTCATAAATGTGACTTTTCAAGTAACTTGAGGACAAGTTACAAAAACACATATTATTACCAACTTCTAGATTAATTTGGAATGAAAACAGTATCTCATAATTTTTTCTATCAATCTAAACAAACTCATAAACATGAACATTTATAATCAATATTTTTCAAGCATCATATAAACATGTATAAAACTTGAAACTTTGATTATTATCATTTATTTGGATGAGAATAAACATTACCATAGTATCAAAAAATAAATTTTATGAACAAAAACATTTTGTGGTAACGATTCTAATCCAGAACATGCCAAAAAAACTCGAAGATATGCTGTGAGGGGGTCCAACTCGTCGAGTGCATGAACCAACTCGATGAGTTGGATGAATTTGCCCATGGACTCATCGAGTCCATCAATGGACTCGTCGAGTCTGCAATCCAGACAGCAAAAAAATCGGTTTTTTTCCAGCTATTTGCATCAAGTATACTTGAAAACAACCCATGGCTCAGATACCACTGTTGGGATTTTGGTATACTACAACATCCTATGGTGCATATACAACCCTAAATACCTTGGATCTATGTTTTCACTAATTATACATGCAAATGGTTTCCAAGGTATTAATCTTACAACTAGCATGCATTTAACATAAAAATATAATATACTAGTTAGCATGACATACCTTTTGATGGAGCTTGAAGTCTTGGTGTATTTGGCCTTAAAGAACTTAGCCCCAATAGTGTGGAAGCCTCAAATGGAATCACAATACACCATGGACAAAGGATGAACTTGAGAGAGAATTCCATGCTCACAAAAGACACCATGAACTCCAAAAAGATACAAGTGGCGATTTTGGGCAATGAAGTATCTATTTATATGTGGGATTTATAGGGTCATGGATCTAACCCAAATCCATACCCATGGGTTTTATGATCCATGGTTCATGTGGCCCAACTCTTTATGTATCCATACATAAACTTAGTCCAACATGGATCATAAGCCCAACACATATAAATATAACTAATTATCATAATTAGTCCCCATAGATTTAATTAGTCTCTTCCGACCACTAAATTAATTCCAAATTAATTCTTGATCAATATTAATTAAAACATATGATTTCATATTAATATATTATTACTTATAATATATTAATAAACCATAAATAACCTTCTCTCAAAAGTACATCCTAACAAATTGTCCTGATTATATGCAACCCAAATGGACCATGCTGCTCTAGGGTCGAATACATACCAATAATAGTTATGGGCATAAAAAACATACAGATGTTTATATATTGCATAACAATTATTAAAAAAAATTATGGTTATTGGTATTATTAAAATTTGTAGAAAATACATTGAAATCGATAAATATCTATAATCGTTGAAGGACCTTTTTATAGATAATATTTTTTGTTTTATTAGTTAACGACATTCTTCGTCACATATGAGTACCTTCAAAATTATAGATGATTACATTATTATAGTATATTAATAGACATGGTCACTAGTAATAATATATTTTGTAGGGGTGTGCGCGGTGCGGTTTGGTGCGGTTTCGAGTCAAAACCGCAAACCGCACCACATATGCGGTTTGAATATTTTAGAAACCACAAACCGCACCACAGATTTTCAAAACCGCATGATGCGATGCGGTTTGATGCGGGCGGTTTATGCGGTTTAGTTGTGGTTTGTGCGGTTTGATGAGTTGTTTAACATTAAATCTATCAAAAAACCAAAAACCTGACCGGGTTAAAAAAATGATTGATTTCATTTTATAAAACAAATACAATTTTCGAGTTAAATCGTTTTTAATAAATTGTGACTCATGTTACTATAGTTTTGTAAGTATCATTGTTATTGCTTTATATTGCCGTTATAATTGATATATTCTTGTAAACCATGAGATCTTGATCTAATAATGATTTAATGTTACGTTATAGGTATTTGGTTATTGTAAGAAATATATTTATATACATCATTTCTAAATCGTGATTTGAAGTTATAACAAAAAAAAGAAAAAAAAAGTATATATATATATATATATATATATATATATATATATATATATATATATATATATATATATATATATAACATGCGGTGCGGTGCGGTTTGAACCGCAGTTTTATAAATACAAACCGCAAACCACACCGCATGGTGTGGTTTGATAAAATGATGAACCGCAAACCGCACCGCAAAACTCTAAATCGCATTATGCTGTGCGGTTTGGTGCGGTGCGGGCGGTTTGTGCGGTTTCTTGCACAACCCTAATATTTTGTATGTTTTAAGATTTTGCCACAATACTTTTTAAAGTTTGACAATTTTAATCTATATTTTATATGTTTCAAGATTTTGCCACAATACTTTGTATATTTTGACGATTTAGTCCCTAACATGTTGTAATTAGAGATTGGCACATGTCTTATAATATTTGCCACTTTAAGTCCCATTATTTTGTATATTTCAAAATGTTGCCACAATATTTTCTATAGTTTGACAATTTTAATCTCTGGTATGTTGTAATTAGAGATTGGCCACATATCTATTAATATTTGTCATTTTAAGTCTCTTTGACCATTTTGGCCTTCTTTTTGTCCCTTTTTTCATCTTACCACTTATATTTCATTCTGAATTTGCAACAAGTGTTTTAATATTTCTCACGTTTAGTCCCTTTGACCATTTTTACCTTCAATTTGTCCCTTTTCCATCTATCGGTTTGTACTTTTGTTTTGGGCTTCGTTTTGTCATCTTTTTCTCATTGTCATCCTTTGTGAATGAAACAAAAGGCATCTCATTGCCACAAAGGTGACATGTGGTTCACCATGGGCTCACCCACTAGTTAGTGTAATTTGACGAAATATTGATGGGTAAACATTAGGGACAAGACTTTTAGTTTTTTTTTCTTGAAGAAGATGAATCATCACTTCACTTTGTTTTAGTGTTAATGTTGCTTATAAAAGTTAAATATAAATATATAGATATATTGGTAAGTTTTATTATTTAAAAGGGGAAAAGTAATAATTAGATTGGAACAACATTGAAATAAATGCTTAATTTAAACATATATTGTCAATTATTTAAAAATGTTACTTAATTATATTGTTATATAAACATAAACATTCTAATTAGATGTTCATTCCGTAATAAGGTTACTTAATTTAAACATATATTGACAACAAAAATACCATTTTTCACTTCATCAAATATTGACAACTATTTCATTTATTCAAATAAAGTCATACAATATAATTCATGGAATGTTAAATATTATATGGGTTTAATTTTAGTATATCATCAATGAAAATTCTTTTCTAAATCATGATTGGTTTATTTTAAATTGATTATGAATATAAGTGCTAGCTTTTATGTTTGTTCTTATTTATTTGGTGTTCCCAAGAATTTAGCATTAGATTTGACGCAACTTTGAATAATTTTGGTATATCATTAATGTAATTTGGTAAATATCTTTCAATTATATGAAATATCAAATAATGACATTTCATTACTATTGTGATAATTTAGTTTATATATATATTACATTTTTATTAATGTTAACGGTCTTATTTTTTCCTAATAACCGTAACGCTTTTACTAATTGTAGTTTTTTACAAACCTCCTAATATCCTATAATTTTTTTTAATCTTACTATATAATTTTTCATAACTATGCTATTTTCAAGATTGACTGTCTTAAATACGAAATTTTGCTCATTGATTATGACCAAAAAGGGTTTCCCATGACCGATATATGACATTTCAAAGACAGGGACATATTATGTTACATCCGTCTCTCGAGGTATTATTTAATTCAAGTAATTAATATTAGTTATTGGACTAACAATGGGACAAATGGACTTATGAAGTGGACCTTAGCAGAATGGGCCAAATAGTTGGGCTGCCCATAAGTCATACGTTTGGCGTAACCTGGCATACGCGAGGCGTAGAGGCGCCTAGGATTCGAGGGACGCATGCATGTACGCGCAACGTACTAAGGAATACGCGCAACGTATGTGAGCAGACTCAAAACCCTAATTTTTAGGGTTTTAGCCATATAAATACCCCATTATGGCTTAAAACCTAGCCTCCTTACCAGTCACTCACCCTCAGAAAACCCTAATATGCCCTCATACTCCATTGTTGTGTGTGTGTTTGACCTTTTGAGCTCATTTTTGGTGAAGAAAAGCTTGGAAGAAGAGAAGAGGAGTTGAAGAATAAGAACTTGAGTACCTTGAGCTCAAGGATCTGGAACCATTTCATCTTTTGGCACTCAAAGGAGGTATAAAGCTTCTATCTTTCCTCTTAGAAGCTTAGATCGTAAGACATACATACATACATACATACATACATACATACAGTTAATCAAAATTCACTGGGCTTTTCTCATGGACATTTTATCAAACATGTAGAGTGCAACATCAAATGCAAGGTTAAAAAGACAAAAGTAAAAGATTGAAAAACTAATACTAACATTTATAATCAATATTATTCATGCATCCGAAGATCACAATCAAATACAACACTAATGAAAATAAAAAAACGAATACAATTAATAAAAATTAAGAACATCATATTAAAGAAAGAACTGGGATGACGAACGTGATGCTGTAAAGAGTCTGAAGAAAACATAATATATGAACAACAACACATGATTTATACATAACTTTCAACAATGATTATGGAAATGATATCAAATTTTGAATTCTTTGATTCTTTGAAATTGAGCAATGATATCCCATAATCTTGTAGATACGTTTCATATAATAAATGTGAATTGAAAGAATATACGAAAAATGATAGTTAAGAACGTGATTTTAATCAGGAATGAACAAAATTTACTTTCAAAATTACGATAAAGTTTAAATGAGTTGAATACATTCTTTTTATAAGTGATGTTAAAATTAAATCAGTTAGTTAAAGCTTTTAAATTTAGTTAATATTAATTTAATTTTAGGATGACATCATCCAAATGTTGAAATTAATAAAAAAACACAATGAATGACAATGATTGTTAAAGGGTGGATCATCTAAAAATTTAGTTACTTGATACCACCTATTTCGGCCTTTGCATGATCTTCTTCTTAGGTGGATACACAACTTACACAAGAACAACATGCAATTAAACGGTCATTGCACATTCTATGCATCCAAGTTCACATATTTCAAAACTTGGCAAGTTTCGTAACATAACTTACATGATATTATCAAAATATTGATACATGGCCTTACAGAGAAACCTTCTATTAAGACCATTTTTAGAGCGTTTAAATAAATTGCAATATAAAAGTATATATATACAACACAATACGCTCAAACACAATAATTCATTTCACCACTATTGTATATTTTAAAACATTTAATAAACAGTAAAATTTAAAAACAGTTTTGTCATAAAATTATGTTTCGAAACTATAGTACATTCCTTATATTTTTGTCAGAAAAAAAAGTTTTGTAATAATTTTGTTAACAAAAACTGTTCCAAAATTCTTAACACATTTTGAAATACAAACAACTTTCGATTTTTTTTGGATATAATATAAATTTTAATTCAATATAAACTTGTCATGTCACTATAAAAAATAATATTAAAATGGTCAAATTATTGGTATACCCTATAAATAGCAATAAAATGTTGTTTTCATAAATATGGGAAAGAACTGAAGTGAGCACTGAGGTGGAGCAGCCAATGGAAGGAAATTTAGGCATCCAATCCAACCAGTGCGGATCACGTGTGGGTGGGCCCCACAAATTGGAGATTGGGAGATAAAATGTCGTTGTCGCACTCGCATACTATTACTCCCCCTGCCTGCCTGCGCAACTTGCTCGATTCGGATAACGCATGGCCGCCACCTAAACAGTTGACCCCCACGCTTCCAATTCCAGATTCTACTTAATATTTTATTATTATAAACTTTAAAATATTCGATCGGATCAATTATTCAAGTTAATCATCCACAATAAATATTATTTTTCAAAGAATTAAAAAAAATCTTAGTACATAAGACACATATAATATACAAAATAAGCAAATTATAATGCCATTAAGAGGTTGCTTGGAGTGTTTTAAAATCGATAATTATGATCTCTTCCAGTGTACTTATTTTCATAAAATTTGACAAATCCGCTTTAATTTTTAATTTTTTTTATTTTTTTTATTTTTTGAAATTTCAAACATGGAATATGCTAGTATATTACAAAACTTTATTCTGATAAAAGTCATACTTCATGTAAATTTAAACTCGCATAATGCAAAAATAAATTAGATTACATTCTTATGATAATCTAATATCATTATTATCGTTTTGAAAAAAGAAATTATCCAAACACTACGAATCAAATATTGACCTGAAAATTTATTCTTGAACTAAGAATAAACCAAGACTACAAGCAAACTCTAATATTAAACTATTATATATGGAGTATATTTTCCACGTGCAGTCTCATTAAAAGGAAGTTAAATACATAAAATAATATATGGTATCATTATTAGTATAACACAATACAACAATGAGTTAAACTAATGTGTTAAATATAGTTTTTATTTTCAGAAGTTTTTAATATTTTAGACAAATTTATGAAATAATCATAAATTATTATTATTATTAGAGAAAATTACAAATATAACCAAAATCGATAATTACTTTGTAGAAAATAGTAAAAAAAAAACCAATTACAAATATAGTCTGTAAAATCGTAGATTGACTAAATCTATCTGCGATTTGACAAAGCTATCTGCGAATTTACAAGTCGCTAAAGCACATCCATGCTTTAGCGATTTGCACGTTTGCAGATGGACTAGTCTATCTGCTATTTCACATTCCATCTGCGATTTCATCTTTTTTGCAGGTATAAAAACATAATTTTTTTTGTTTGTTTCATTTTTCACACTTTTCTTTAAAGAATCTCTCTCTCTCTCTCTCTCTCTCTCTCTCTCTCTCTCTCTCTCTCTCTCTCTCTCTCTCTCTCTCTCTCTCTCTCTCTCTCTCTCTCTCTCTCTCCGGAAGCACTATGGACAATTTGACAAAACAAATATTAATTCATTTTATTAAAAAGATTTTAAACAAAATTTTCAAAGAAATTACAACAAAAGTGATAATTTTTTTCAATAATTTATATATAATATGGTTGTTTCATAGTCAAATCCTATCAATATCGTAATAAAAAATTAAAAAAAAAACGAAATCGCAGATGAACTAAGAGGAAATCGCAAATGAACTTAGTTCATTTGCGATTTTAGTCGCTTGTACCCCCAATTTATACCATACAAAAATAAAAAATAAAAATAAAAAAATTATCTGCGAACGTACAAATCGCTAAAGCACGGATATGCTTTAGCGACTTGTACGTACGCAAATGGCTTGGTGAAATCGCAGATGTGCTTAATACATCTGCGATTTTGATGGCTATTTTTGTAATTTGGATTTTTTTTTTTGTTATTTTTACAAAGGAATTAACAATTTTGGTTATATTTGTAATTTTCTCTTATTAAAATTATTTATAAAAAGATCTTAAAAATTGGTAAAATATCGATCCAACGGCGGAAACATATGGAACCCGACTTATTTATGTTATCTTTACATCTGTACTCGGACTCTGAGTCTTACTCAGTTTAGTATTACTCTGGATAGGCAACTCTCATTTCTTGGAATTCTCCATGCTAAAAGGTTTTAACACTTTATCTAAATATGTAATTTGACTATGTCCAATTAGTCTCTTACTCCTATTTCTCAAAATCCTTATCCCTAAAATATAGGCAGTCTCTCGCAGATCCTTCATAACGAAATACTTTCTAAGCCAAGACTTAACTTCTTGCAAAGTTGGAATATCGTTTCTATAAGGAGTATGTCATCAACATACAATACCAGGAAAATTATTATACTCCCACTAGCTTTGACATAAACACAAGATTCATCTTAGCTTCTAGAGAAGCCAAACTCTTTAACTTTCTTGTCAAAACAAAGATTCCATCTACGAGAAGCTTGTTTCAACCCATAGATTGATTTCTCATGCTTACACACTCTATTGGGGTACTTAGCATCCACAAAACTCTCTAGTTGACTCATAAAAACATCCTTAGCCAACTTCTCATTAAGGAAAGCGGTTTTGACATCCATCTGCCATATTTCATCGTCATAAAATGCAGCTATACCTAGCATTACCCTAATAGATTTAATCTTAGCTACTGGTAAGAAGGTCTCATCATAGTTAACCACTAGGGTCTGAGGAAAGCCCTTCGCAACCAGTCGAGCCTTGAATGTGTGTACCTTTCCATCCATGTCGTCCTTCTTCTTGAATATCTATTTGCACCCAATCGTCTTACGACCTGATACATTGTCAACCAAGTTCCATACTTGGTTGTCATACATGGACTTGATGTAACATCAAGATTTTCAGGAATAATGTTTTGTGTTTCAATTTTGAGGATTAAGGAGAGATTCGACGAGTCAAAGGTCTGACTCCCTGAGTCATGTCGAGTTGGCCACATGGATATAATGAATGGACTCGACGAGTCAGAGGACTGACTCGCCGAGTAGGTCCTGGGCAGAGAAAACCCTAAGTTTCGGAGGTTTGGGCCTATGTAAGGAAAATTATAACCTAAGATACGCCTCACCAGCTGCCCATACCTCCTGTGAGAAACCATAAATCACCATTGGAGCCATGAGAGAGTTCTTGTGATGAAATCAAGTATTTTGGTGGGTCTTTTGGATGGAAAAGAGTTTGAGTCAAGAAAGAAACGATATGGGGGCTGTGGATCTAGCACTTCTTCACGTGGGGTTGTTGTAGATTGTATAAGCTTACATCCTTTTCATCTATTTTGATTAGATCTCATGATCTTGGGAGTTTTAGGGTTTTACTCCCCTTCTCTTGTACCTATGAGCTAATTGATACATGATCTAAGTTGGGAAACCTCAGATCTGAGCCTTGTGAGGTCCTTGAAGACTAGATGCCCCAGCTTTAGTTGTCTAAATGAGAGTTGATGAGCTAAATCCCTCATGAAGAGCATGTAATGGCGTTTTGAAGCAATAACATCATGCATGAACGTAAAGATCGAAACTTTACGTGATTATTGAGCCTTGATATGATAGATCTATGGTTTAGAGTGATAGATCTTTTTGAAATCGTCTAAATGAGAATGAGACTGGACAGACTCGCTGAGTCAATGAGCCGACTTGACGAGCCGGTAGGGTTTTCCTGATTGAGCTGAATTGCATACTAACTCGGCGGGTTGTGGGGTCAACTCGACGAGTTGAATTGAATCCTCGCGAAACTTCAGAGAAAGTGAGTGGACTCGACGAGTCACAAGGATGCACTCGCTGAGTCGGGTCAAATCTGGACTGTGGACTTGAGTTTGACTTTGGTTGACTCTAGGGTTGGGTCAACCATGTGTAATGGAGACCATAAAAGGGTAAAATGGTCTTTTATCCACTTCAAGAGTTAGATAGAGAAAGAGTATAGCCTTGGGTATGTTTGATAATGAATAAGTATTGCTAAGAAATGTTTAGCTTATGTGTTATGCGCAAGCTAGGTCGAGATTCCTAAGTGTGAGGTTATCGCCTGGTTGCTTTCAAGGTGAGTCTTCTCACTATACCTTACCTTGAGTGGTAATTATGTGTGTCCGAAAGGTCTTATGTGCTATGAGGAATATATGATATATGTTTCAGTGTGATATGTATGTGTTATGATATGTTATAAGTAGTATGGTATGGACCGGAAGGTCATCATGGTAATATGTATGTGTTACGATATGTTATGAGTAGTATGGTATGGATCGGAAGGTGAACAGTGTATGGACTGGAAGGTCAATAGGGTATGGACCGGAAGGTCAATATGGTACAGACCAGAAGGTCGGAAGAGTAGGACTGGAAGGTCATCATGAGTAGGAACAGAATGTCTACCAGGATTGTGGGACCGGAAGGCCCTTGAGATACATTGACCGGAAGGTCTCGTAGAGTTATAGCCATGAGTGGCTAATTGTATGTACGTGGTATTTTGGGGAACTCACTAAGCTTCGTGCTTACCGTGTTATGTGATGTGTTTCATGTTTCCTCAAGATCACGGGAAGGCACCGGCTTGATTGTACACAATAGAGATAGAGTTACGTTTCGAAGATCCTGGAATTTTAATTAAACAATTATGGAGTTGTGTTTTATAAATTAAATAAATGAGATTTTTGTGAAAATGTGTTCCGAGAATATTATGATTTTAAAATGAAAATTTGGTTCTAAAATTCAGGGTGTTACAATTTGGTATCAGAGCCTTGGTTTGAGGGATTCGGATACACCTCCGGGTATGTCTGGACTCAAACTGAGGAATTGAGAAAGATTTTCAAAAGAAACAATTTTCTACAAATGAGTAAGAAGTTTTAAGAGGAAGAGATAACGAGCAGTGTGTACAATCAACCAACGCCCAAACAGTGATTTCCCAAAATACCCTTACTTTATGTGTTATGAGATAATATGAGATATGTTATGCATGATAGAAGTAGGCTAGGTATTTCATGATTTAGGACTAGAGTGGCCTGATTTATGATGCCTTAGCCTAAAGATCTTGCTATCTGTGTTATGCTTTGAATAGAGAAGTAATCTAGGAGAGATACCTAGATGAGCATTCGAGAAGCCTTTTTAGAGAGTAGTAGATACCCACGAGGGGTAGAGTTTCTTAAGTTCGGTGATACCCTTTTTGAGGGTGTGTAGAGCAAGCATAGTTGTAACCTAGAGTGGTTTATTTGTGTTGTTGGAGGATATTCGACGCCCGAATGCTACTTGCTCTTGCTTTGTGGGACTCTTGATGATGGGAGTTCTTGAACAACTGATGACAGAGAAGTGTGAAGACCTAGGGAGAGCCTAGGGAACGACCTTTGCCAAATGAGCATGTTGATAGAAGATGAGTATTCGCAGGAGAGCGAACAAGTATGACGGGATTGGTGAATTGAAGATAATAAGTAGCTATTTAGGAATTATGGGATGATTCAGGTGGAAAGTATGGGTAGATGTGCAAGGTAGTATGGGCCCGTACTACTGAAAGTAGAGGACCCATACTCGATACCGGGAAAATTCCAGAGGTTCTAAGTAGCAGATGAAAGGTGATCGTATGGTTCGAGTACCATGAATCGTAGCAGATGAAAGGTGATCGCATGGTTTGAGTACCATGATCTGTAGCAAATTGAAGGGAGATAGCATGTTTCAAGTGCCATGCTGTGTGGCGGATAGTGCTTCCAGTTTTACCAGTTATTCAATTAAGATCGATCATACTAGGGATCACATGTGATAGAGTGTGGGGCCAGAGGGCCATGTGAATGAGTTCCAATGGAACAAACCTTAAGGAGGGTGGAAATCGAGTGGGTTCCGAGAAATTTTGTGAAGAGTCGTAAGACTTAGGGATGAATAAAAGTGATGCCTTATGGAGGATTGCGGTCTGAGTTGAGCAGTCGGTCGATAGCGGAGATGCCACTGTCGATGATCAGAGTTGTACTATTTTCGGTGAGAAGCAGATGAGAATAATAAGATTCCAGTTTCAGAGTTGAAGGTAGACCATGTAAGGGTAGCCAAGGGTTGTAATATTTTCACCAGAATGTGTGGGCGGTAAGTTGTGGCAGATACTCTTATCTCGGGAGTGATTCATTAGTGGGGCTATGATGGTTGGGGACGAGGAAGTGCTTTGTTGAGAGTGGTGTATTGTTATTGTCAGTTTCCGGTGGAGGAGGTCTATGCTTTTGTGATTATACCCGATTTAGGAAGCAGTCACATGGAGAGGATTCCAAGATTTTGTTAGGGACAGTATATATGGAAATTGGTGTTTTTGCTTTGGGAAGGCCGTAGTATGGTTGCGTAATACGTTCAAGAGTCAAGTGTGACATAAATGGTGAGACAATCTACTGAGTAGATTGTGGATGTGCCAATTGGTGATTATTCAAACCCTAAGTGGGGGAGAACTGGTTTTCTAGTAAGGGGATCAACGATTCATTCAAGTGCGGTTAGAGAAACGATTATCGAGACCTGGGGTTCGAATGCATGAGACCATGTTTATTGGTGGCCAAGGTAAAGTGCAAAGCAAGGTAATGCAGGATGTACGTGTTCAGGGAAGGACGAGTGTCCCCACGGCAGGTGGCTGTTGGATAGATACTATGTGGTGATTAGAAATTCTTCAAGGTTGTAATGGTAAAATTTGAGGCGATTGGGTCAAACGGATGGCTTCGGCGGTGAAGAACTTCGGCCTTAGCATACAGGTCGTTATGTGCATTTTGGGAAGGGTAAAAGTGGATTGGGTGACCAACTTCAGGGTCGGTATGTGTATACGTGCATGGGTTTAGAGCAATAGAGGAGGAAGTCTCGCATGTTCGTTAACGTGTTCTGAGTCGTTGACAATTCGTCCGTAAGAGCTAGAATATTCAAAAGTTGTGTGTCGTGGGGAAATGAAGATTCGATATGAGATTTTGAAGGACTGAATTGTTATACTTGTGTATGATGCCATAAATAGGATATCAGTGGTTGGGATAGGACATCGTGAGTTTCTGTGATGGTGTACCGAGGTGTCTGGGTATGATGTCCTTAATTCCAGATTATTCTGAGTTCTAATCTTTTTAATTTTGAGTTTACAGTTGAATTTTGATAATGCAACTAAAGAGTATCTCAAGAGTTATGTTGGAAAGAAAAAAGAGAACTTGAAGAATACTAAAGGTGGTGGTAAAGAGGAAGAGAAAAAGGAGCCTTCTGTGGAGGAATCCAAAAAAGAAGATGATAAGAGTGAAGGAAATAAAGAACTAATGAATATGCGACATTTGGCCTTATGAGTAATGAAGATAAGGAAGCAGATAGAGAAGCTAGTGAAAAGCATACAGGAATGATAGAAGAAAGGATAAGAATAAACCTTTACCACCCCCACAAGTTGCTTCTGATGTTCTTCCAAATTCAACCCCTGAACATTCAGATGTTGATACAATAAGAAACGGTAAATAACTAAGGGGATGTTTCTCTTTCCTTCCTCTGTACATGTTTGTTTCTTTTTGTACTTAATCTGGACAAAATGACTTAACCGGTTGACTATTTGACTTACATATGCAACAAAAGATAGAAATGATGAAGAAATCAGGAGCAAAAGCAGTGAGAGAGCTAAAACAAGTTCACCTGATAGAAGCAACTATAGAAGCAGAGAACGTGATAGAGACCTGAAATGTGAAAAGGAAAGGGAACTAGAAAGATATGAAAGGGAAAGAGAGGAAGATGGGGATAAAAGAGAGAGGGAAAAGGGAATACAAAATACATGAAGATGAACATAGATACAGAGCACGTTTGATAGAGTGGGAAAACAGGGAAAATAAGAAAGTGTAAGTCCCCAAAATGCTTGTGTATTGTGACATCCCCATTTTCACGGCCAGAAAAGACCGATTTTGTTTATGCTTTATAAAAATCAGAGTACTTAATTTTATAAAAAGGTTGCGGAATTTGTTCCCAGAAAAACACGATAAATACGTTATTAAAACATTTTCGAAGAAACGTATTTTTATTCATTTAAAACGTTTGGGATGTCATCGTTAATACAGAAACATAAGCATAAACAGAACTTACATGTATTTACACTAGTGATCTACATCTCTTTAAATCTCTCAGTGTAAAGTGACTTCGTATCAACACCTGTGATATAAATAAACTGAGTGGGTCAGGTTGGGAAACCTGGTGAGTACATAGGGTTTTCAACCCACAATAATATAATTATTATGTTCAATCAAAGAATCAACCCAATTACCCATCCCCGTTATCTTTTTTTTTTTTACTCTTTAAGGATTTATCCTAAGAGTCATCTATTCTTCATTCGTTTATTCCGAAGTCCCTTACTTCCAGGGTTCTAGGACTGACACTAAATCCATAGCTGCCAATGTTCATTCATAAAGCACTAATTCCATAGCTGCTATGGTCTATTCATCAGGTACTAAATCCATAGCTACCAGTCTTTATCTAATAGGTACTAAGTCCATAGCTACCAATGTTCAACAGGTACTAAGTCCATAGCTACCAATTCCCAACAGGTACTAAATCCATAGCTACCAACGTTTAACAGGTACTAAGTCCATAGCTACCGGTGTTTGTCCCATAGGCACTAAGTCTATAGCTGCTAATATATCATCTTCTATCTCTCATCATTCATCTACCCATCTCATACCCAACATATTCGTATATATAAAATACGTATATAGCTTAAATTCTTTAAAACATGTATAAAACGTTCATCCAACATAGACAGCAAGTATTCAGATAATATGCACACATAGCACGTAGTTTATATAAAATACTTCATATCTATGTGTAAGATGAAAGGGACTATGCACTCACAACACGTAAATTATATAATAAATACTTCATATCTATGTGTAAGATGAAAGGGACCATGCACTCACCTGAGAAGGTGGTGACTCGGTACTCGGACAGCGCTTCGTTTACTTTAAAATAATTTCTTTCGACGAAACCTAGTATTATCACCAATAGATTTTAGTCTATTATTCGCCGAGACTAATTAATAGTCTAGCTATTATTACTATTATATAAGCGTTAAAAAAATACTTATATAACCCATAATAATAGCCCAAGTATTTATTATATGTTCTTAATAACGTTAATATAATTAAATAAAAACTATATTAAAAATAGCGTAGGCGTAGCTCACTTACAACGGGTTTTATAGAAAACCAGGCTTTGCTTGGAGCAGCGTTTCCGAGCCGAAAAGCTCTTCTTCTCGGAGCCGTCGAGCACTCCGGGGCTTCCGCCTCGTGCTAGGGAGGTTCCCTAGGCTTTTCGGGGGATTTCGGGGCTAGAGAGAGGTTCTAGAGAGAGAGTAAAGAGAAGAAAGAATGGGAAAGGTGTGAAGAAAATGAGGGTGGGAGAGGTGGTATTTATAGGGTGAAAATGGCTGAACTTGGTGCCACATGTCACCATCTAGTGGCAAGACTTGGGGAGAAAGCAATGGCCAAGATTGTGCCACATCACCCATTTTCGCATAGCACACTTCCGACTTCTAAAATCCGTAACTTTCACATACGACCTCTGTTTTTGACGTTCTTTATATCCACGCGTAGGTAAAAATAATATCTACAACTTTCATTTTGACTCCGTCGGCTTATTCTCGACCGATCTTAAATTTAACAGTACGAGGCGTTTAGACTGTTAAATGACCGCGAAGAATTCGTAACTCCTTCATACCGACTCCGTTTTCGTCTGTATTTTTACCGTTGAGTTCCTATTAATGAGATCTTGAACTCTCATTTAGGTCACGTAAGCCAAAAACCGCTCGAACTAAAATTCGAGTTTCGGGTCGTGCACTGCTAAGCCGAATCTTAGAAAAATCATAACTTCCTCATACGAAGTCAGATTTGGGTGTTCTTTTTATCGACGCTCTTAGTTTAACATATTCTACGACTTTGGTTTAGATTGCTAAGGATAAATCTCGCTCTATCGTAAATTCACTATTTACGCTTCCCGGTGCCGTGCCGGTTTTGCCGTAAAACTTCGACGGGCCATAACTTCTTCGTTATAACTCGGATTTCGGCGTTCTTTATATGTACGGAAACCTTGTGACATATTCTACAATTTGGTTAAGATTATTTATTCTAAATAATCTTTTGTCGAAAAGTCATTTTCAACCCATATTGCCTCTAAATTGACTAGCCCGGATCTGCGGGCGTTACAATTATCTCCCCCTTAGGATGATTACGTCCCGGAATCATCAACGAAACAGGGCTCGTATATTGACTCCATACGTCATCTCTTCATCCTAGGTAATAATTATAACTTCTTTATTCATTCGAGTCTATCTTTTAGACTTATTGTCTGTAAGTAGTACTTAATTGTGCACCTGCTATCTTCTTCAGGTTAGACTCCAGATTACGACGTATCATCATGTGATGCTCGTTTAGACTTAGGTCTTTTAGAGTTAAATTCTGAAATAAACTATTCCTTCCTTCACGTTCTAATGTGATATAATCACACTTTAACATGTAGCATTTCTAGCTACCAACTTCTTTAGCGTCGAGCCGATACTTCTATTGGTCTCTTTGATTTTTAATCGTTTGGTTTAAGTCGGACGCTATATCAAACTTGGTTCTCTGAACCACGTAACCTACTCATCGTAGTCGGACTCAATGTGACATGACCACTAGGGTTGGGATAACAACAATCTTCTTAGTCATTACCGAAACAATGGTAACGGCATACTTGAATAAAACGAAATCAATTACTGGCTTCTTAGTAACCTTGTGACTTTCCCTGATCCAAGTGTGAGTCCTGTGCTTCCGGTAGTATAGGCCTCTACTACCATTCACACCTACTCATACTCGTCCCAAGTATTGTCCCGCAGTTTCCCAAGTCACCATGCAACAATTCATACAATCATTCAACACATCAGATAACAAAACGAAGGTTTTATATCATTTCTTGAAACGATTACATAGGTGTTCAAGTTCACCCTAGACTATGCCTCTACTAGGCTACATCATACGAAACTATGACTACTGCATAATCCGATCCTCGGGTAAGAAGTCCTCATTCTTGATTCCTCGCATGGTTCTCTGCTTCGTCGAGGATCATGTGAAATGCCCTTGGCCTTGGTGGCGTTTCTGGTCTTGCTGCTTTATTTTTCTTTGGGCAGTCTCTGGACATGTGCCCCTTGCCTCCACATCTATAGCATACTTTGTCATTATGCGTGCAGTCTTTGGAATAGTGACCAGTCCTCCCACACTTGTAACAAGTCACTTCTTCGTTGCACTTTCCACCATGCTTCTTCTTGCATCTATCACACCATCTTGCTTCACCTCCATTTGCTCCTCCAAACTTTGAGAATTTGCTTTCCTTGTTCGGCCTCGAAGATCCTTCAAACTTCCGCTTCTCTCCTACCTTATCTTTTTCTAGACCTTTTTCTCTTATCTGGGCCTCTACGTTCTTAGCTGCCCTAACAGCTGCTTTCAAAGTAGTTGCCATTTTGACCATTGGGCCAAAGTCAATGGGTAGTCCGTTAGCAAACCTATCAATCTTGGAGAGTTCAGTAGGCACCAAGTAGGGGAATAGCTTCATCCTTTCGGTGAATGCGGTGGCATACTCGTCAATACTCATCTTTCCTTTCTTCAGGTTCTGAAACTCGTTGTTTAGGTCTATCAGATCTATCTCCGAGCAGTATTGCATTTTCAACTGTTCCAAAAACTCTTCCCACGACATCCTTAAGGCTTCTCCTCGTGGCATCGTATCTGCCAATAGCTTCCACCAGCTCAAGACTCCAGTTTTCAGCTGTCTTACTGCGAAGACAGTCTTCTGTTTCTCATTACAGCTGCAGCTCTCAAACACCATCTCCATCTCAGAGATCCAATCCATAATCTCAACCGGATTCGGGCTTCCTGAGAGATTTGGGGGTTTCGCACCCAAGAAATTCTTGTATATCCGCCCATCCTTGTTGTTTCTCCCTTCAGGGTCATCCCTTTGCTCACCTTGAGTCCCTACTTGACTCACTTGGCGGCTGTAGTTCCCTTCCTTTGATTGCTCGGGAATTGGCTCAGTCGGTTCAACATGTACGGTAGGTTCGTCCCTATTTAACATTTGTCTCATTTCTTCCCTTTGTTCAGCCAACATAGCCCGAATCATGGCTTGAACTCCAGCCATGGTGACTGGATCAAGCGTAACTTCTTCTACAATAGGTATTTGCTGAACCACTGGGGGTTGGATCCTGTTCCCATTTGCGTTTACGTTTCCGCTACGGGTTCTTGCCATCTTGATCTATACACCGAATAAGGTGAATCTAGATCCTAATTTAGGATTGACGTCTTAAATCATCCTTATCACTCCGAAACGTTTATATGCTAGTTCTAATATCGTAGTCGTACATTTAGAATCCTAAACACATAAGGTTTCCAGATCCGGTCGGCAACAGACCATAGATCCGAACAACTAACAGCATATCAGGCACAAGTATTTAGCACATAAAAGCATTTTAGGCATAATTCCTAAAATAAGCTAGTGCTCACACCTCACAATCATCGCTTAGCATTCTAAGTTTAAGTCTAGAAATAGATTCATATTCCTAGTTCGCTTAAACTAATGCTCTGATACCAACTGTGACATCCCCATTTTCACGGCCAGAAAAGACCGATTTTGTTTATGCTTTATAAAAATCAGAGTACTTAATTTTATAAAAAGGTTGCGGAATTTGTTCCCAGAAAAACACGATAAATACGTTATTAAAACATTTTCGAAGAAACGTATTTTTATTCATTTAAAACGTTTGGGATGTCATCGTTAATACAGAAACATAAGCATAAACAGAACTTACATGTATTTACACTAGTGATCTACATCTCTTTAAATCTCTCAGTGTAAAGTGACTTCGTATCAACACCTGTGATATAAATAAACTGAGTGGGTCAGGTTGGGAAACCTGGTGAGTACATAGGGTTTTCAACCCACAATAATATAATTATTATGTTCAATCAAAGAATCAACCCAATTACCCATCCCCGTTATCTTTTTTTTTTTTACTCTTTAAGGATTTATCCTAAGAGTCATCTATTCTTCATTCGTTTATTCCGAAGTCCCTTACTTCCAGGGTTCTAGGACTGACACTAAATCCATAGCTGCCAATGTTCATTCATAAAGCACTAATTCCATAGCTGCTATGGTCTATTCATCAGGTACTAAATCCATAGCTACCAGTCTTTATCTAATAGGTACTAAGTCCATAGCTACCAATGTTCAACAGGTACTAAGTCCATAGCTACCAATTCCCAACAGGTACTAAATCCATAGCTACCAACGTTTAACAGGTACTAAGTCCATAGCTACCGGTGTTTGTCCCATAGGCACTAAGTCTATAGCTGCTAATATATCATCTTCTATCTCTCATCATTCATCTACCCATCTCATACCCAACATATTCGTATATATAAAATACGTATATAGCTTAAATTCTTTAAAACATGTATAAAACGTTCATCCAACATAGACAGCAAGTATTCAGATAATATGCACACATAGCACGTAGTTTATATAAAATACTTCATATCTATGTGTAAGATGAAAGGGACTATGCACTCACAACACGTAAATTATATAATAAATACTTCATATCTATGTGTAAGATGAAAGGGACCATGCACTCACCTGAGAAGGTGGTGACTCGGTACTCGGACAGCGCTTCGTTTACTTTAAAATAATTTCTTTCGACGAAACCTAGTATTATCACCAATAGATTTTAGTCTATTATTCGCCGAGACTAATTAATAGTCTAGCTATTATTACTATTATATAAGCGTTAAAAAAATACTTATATAACCCATAATAATAGCCCAAGTATTTATTATATGTTCTTAATAACGTTAATATAATTAAATAAAAACTATATTAAAAATAGCGTAGGCGTAGCTCACTTACAACGGGTTTTATAGAAAACCAGGCTTTGCTTGGAGCAGCGTTTCCGAGCCGAAAAGCTCTTCTTCTCGGAGCCGTCGAGCACTCCGGGGCTTCCGCCTCGTGCTAGGGAGGTTCCCTAGGCTTTTCGGGGGATTTCGGGGCTAGAGAGAGGTTCTAGAGAGAGAGTAAAGAGAAGAAAGAATGGGAAAGGTGTGAAGAAAATGAGGGTGGGAGAGGTGGTATTTATAGGGTGAAAATGGCTGAACTTGGTGCCACATGTCACCATCTAGTGGCAAGACTTGGGGAGAAAGCAATGGCCAAGATTGTGCCACATCACCCATTTTCGCATAGCACACTTCCGACTTCTAAAATCCGTAACTTTCACATACGACCTCTGTTTTTGACGTTCTTTATATCCACGCGTAGGTAAAAATAATATCTACAACTTTCATTTTGACTCCGTCGGCTTATTCTCGACCGATCTTAAATTTAACAGTACGAGGCGTTTAGACTGTTAAATGACCGCGAAGAATTCGTAACTCCTTCATACCGACTCCGTTTTCGTCTGTATTTTTACCGTTGAGTTCCTATTAATGAGATCTTGAACTCTCATTTAGGTCACGTAAGCCAAAAACCGCTCGAACTAAAATTCGAGTTTCGGGTCGTGCACTGCTAAGCCGAATCTTAGAAAAATCATAACTTCCTCATACGAAGTCAGATTTGGGTGTTCTTTTTATCGACGCTCTTAGTTTAACATATTCTACGACTTTGGTTTAGATTGCTAAGGATAAATCTCGCTCTATCGTAAATTCACTATTTACGCTTCCCGGTGCCGTGCCGGTTTTGCCGTAAAACTTCGACGGGCCATAACTTCTTCGTTATAACTCGGATTTCGGCGTTCTTTATATGTACGGAAACCTTGTGACATATTCTACAATTTGGTTAAGATTATTTATTCTAAATAATCTTTTGTCGAAAAGTCATTTTCAACCCATATTGCCTCTAAATTGACTAGCCCGGATCTGCGGGCGTTACATGTATCAATCAGATATGTTTGATGGTGTGGAATCCCAATCAAACGGATGATGTCAGATCAAACAGAAGAGAAGGAGAAGAATAATAATATGAATCTTGTATCTATTGATATGAATGAAGATCCGGATACAAGAGATTCACACATACTAACACACACTCTTCTCTCTAGACCGTGCACTCTCTTCTATTCATCAATCTCTACTCCTCACCCCTAACACCTATATATAGATACAAGGGGAACATGGGCCGGTGAACATGGGCCGTAAATAGGTTTACGGCTGTAAACACTAACCGTAAACACTAAGTTGTTTACGGTCCAAGACACAAAAATATAATTTTCCTAGAAAAGTAAAGTATAAACCATATTTTTGACCCAACAGAAAGAAAGGACACGCAAATAGGAGACAAAAAGGGAAAAAGATAGGGAACAAGATAAGGAATATGAGATTTTGGATCAAGAAAACGATGATGGGTATAACAAAAAGAGGAAATATAGTAGTAGTGGAGAGGATAGAGAAGAAAGAAAAAGGAGGTTAAGGGAGAAGGAAGAAAATGTGGATGATAGAATTAAAGAGGATAAAGAGATTGTTAAGGCTAAAAGGAAAGTCGAAGAGGAAAGGGAACTGCAAAAAGAACAACAAAAACATGCTTTAGAGCTTTTATCTCATAACACCAATAATGGGACTGAAAATGCTATGTTGATTGATGGAAGCTTGTTGGGAATCAGAAGTAAGACTGTCGTTGACCAAGCTAATGTTGCTGACATGGTACATGGAAATGAGATTGGTAAGTTGACTAAGGCTCGTTTCTTTTTTACTTGAATACATTTAGCATCATGTAGCTAATAGTAGCACTATTGTTTTGTGAATGCAATGGTAAAATGGTCATTTACTCACATTCAGACACTTCATTTACTTTCTTTAGCAATGTCATAATGGGTGTCACTCACCCTATGCATTAAGATGTTGCATTTTCCTATTCTACCAATGTTTCTATTAGATTTAGTAGTTTTGCAGATGCAAGGGTAAAATAGCCATTCACTTTCTTTAGTGCGTTGTATTGGGTAAGTGAGGAGAGTGTCACTTTATAATATCAAGCATTGTATTTTCCTGTTAAAGTAGTAGCATAATGATTTTGTGAATAGAAGGGTAAGACTAGGAGGTACACTTTGACTTTGGGAACATAATATGTCTAAAATTGAAAAGTTGAATAGGTTTATTTATTGTTCCTAAAAGCACCTGGTACTTTAATCACTAAAAAATTTGAAAGGTTACTTATCATTCACAACTATAAAATTTATCCCTGATTTTTAAGGCTGTACATACCAGCATTGTTTTGAAACGTAACGCGACAATGTTAGACATTGTTAGCACTCACATGCTAGGTCAATTTGGATTCCTTACTAAGGTAAAAATCACTTTATAATTTTTCTATATAAAATCTTATAAAATTTTATTTTTTAAAAATTTTTCTATATAAATGGCCAAATGGGATCTTACTTAACTTACCAATGTTTTATATTTATGATAGATTGGTCCTTTAACATGTTGGTGAGGTGGGTTATGCCTTTTAAGATCTATTGGAGATAGAGATGCTGGGGAGTTCATTATTCCAGTTCCTCATGTCAAACAAGTGAAGGTTAGTTTTGTAGTTAAACTCATTTTATTTCTCTTTTTATTAACAACTTTTATTTACTCATGATCTTCAACTATCTTCTGCTGGTGGGCGGCTTGTAATTTCAAGTGATGGAGTCTGAGATGCTCTTTTTTTGCTGAATCGGCTCTGGAATGCAATCGTGGATTGGCTCCAGAATCAACAGCAGCACAAATTGTCATAGTACGGAAACAAAAAAAATGTTCACTTTGTAATAAAATATTAAAATTAATAATATTAATATTTAGTTTTTGTTTTCCTCCACATTTATACATTTTATGTTTCTAAGTTATATATATATATATATATATATATATATATATATATATATATATATATATATATATATATAATTTCAATAGATAAACTTTATATCCATTTTGTTTTTAGAGAACTGCATGGTTGGGAATATTCTATATGTGCATACCTACTGGAGTTAGTGACATGCATGATGTTTCAGCTAATGTTCAAGTCACTACTTGCCATCTACGCTTGGTGGACAACAGCCCAATACACCAGGTCATGACAAACTAACGATATGGAGGATTTTTTTACATGATATCTGAAACAAGATTGTGCCCCTTTATAGCAATGTAGTATTAGGTTATATAGTTACGAAAAACCCCCTTAATAACAATGTCCGATTAGATCCCTTTAATATCAATGTATTACAATTTTTTGACATGATGTTATTGGATGAAATTTATTGTTTTAGTATATATTTTTTTTCTCTATTTTTGTATTATGCGTAAAAGAGTACCGTAAAGGCACATTGTACATGTATATTGTAAACAGTTGCTGAAGTTTATGACACATAAATGTGTGTCATCTTGATTTATGACATGGGTTATAATGATACACAATGTGTGTCCTAAATGCGTGTCGTAAGGTTATGCCATGCAAATGTGTGTCATCTTCCTTTATGACAGGGCCTTTCTTGCTACGCATTGCATGTCGTAAATGAGCGATGTAAGTATGTGTCGTAACTACGTGTCATCTCTCGTTATGATAGGGCCTTCCTTGACACGTATTTGCGCGTTGTAAAAGGCTATTTTCTAGTAGTGGGGTTTTGCATTGAGATCTTCAGGGTGCCTTATCAGATTCATTGGATCCATATCACCATGGGGGTTGTATGCGTGATAGTGGGTATGGACTGGGTGAACAGGTTTGGTGCCATGATTGATTTCGAGGGCCAGCGAGTAGTTGTTCAAACTCCAAGTAGGGGAGAATTGGTTATCTATGGAGAGGGAACCAGGGTTTGTTTAGGGTTTTTCTCGACAGTATATTCAACATGGATGTGCGGGTTATCTAGCTTATTTGGTTGATATTAGGGTTAAGGAGCAGACATCAGTTTCAGAGGTACCAGTTGTTAGGGAGTTTGCTAATGTTTTCTCGGAGGAGTTACTCGGTGTCCCTCCTGAGAGGCAGGTTGAGTTCAGGATTGATCGTGTTCTATGTGCGAACCCGATTGCCAAGGTGTCGTATCGCCTGAGATGCATGAGTTGTCATCTCATCTTCAGGAGCTACTAGGCATGCTGGTCACCAAACCAAGCAATTTTCCTTAGGGAGCGCCAATATTGTTCGTTAAGAAGAAGGATGGTTCACACTGGATGTGAATTAATTTCCGGGAGTTGAACAAGTTAACGGTAAAGAACGATTATCCCCTTCCGTAGATTAATGACCTCTTTACTCCTTTGGAAGGTGCATCTTGGTTCTCCAAGACTGATTTGAGGTATGGGTATCATCAAGTGAGAGTGAGAGAGGATGACATGGATAACACCGTGTTCCAAACACGTTATGGGCATTATGAGTTCGTGGTGATGCCATTTAGGCTCTCCAATGCACCTGATGTATTAATGGATTTGACTAATCAGGTATGTAGGCTGATGCTTGACTGATCTATCATTGTGTTTATTGATGATATCTTAGTGTATTCCAAGACCAGAGAACAACATGAGGATCAACTTTGCAAGCTTCTAAGGGTTTTGAGGCGGGAACCGCTTTATGCCAAGTTCTCTAAGTGTGAGTTTTGGTTAAGACAAGTCCAGTTCCTTAGGCACCTCATTAACCATGATGGGATTTTGGTTGATCCAGACAAGATCAAGGTTTTGATGCAATGGGAGGTTCTGAAATCTCCCTTATAGATCACGATTTTCTTGGGTTTGGTAGGGTACTATTGGAGATTTATACAGGACTTGTCCAAGATTGTGATACCCCTTCACTCGTCTTATGAGGAAGGGTGTGGATTTACAATGGGGCCCTGAGCAGCAGTTGACAAGTGAGACTCTTCGATAGAGGCTATGTGAGGTCCCAGAATTGACCCTCCCGGAGGGAGTCGAGGATTTTATGGTATTCTGTGATGCATCCATCACCGGTTTAGGAGAATTCCTTATGCAGAGAGGATGAGTGATCGATTATGCTTCACGGAAGCTGAAGTTGCATGAGACGTGATATCGCACGCATGACCTGGAGTTGGGGGTAGTAGTGTTTGCCCTCAAGATTTTGAGGCATTATCTTTATGGGGCTCATTGTACTGTCTATACAGATCACAAGAGTTTTAGACATATTATAGATTAGTTGAACCTTAACATGAGGCAACACAGGTGGCTGGACGTGGTCAAGGATTATGACTGTGAGATCCTTTACCATCTGGGTAAAGCGAATGTGGTAGCGGATGATTTAAGCTGCAAGTCGGCTGAGTCTTTGGTTGGGGAGATGTGTATGAGGATATCCATTGATTCTTCACTTTTGGGATTGATCAGAGAGGCTCAGGTAGAGGGAGTTCGGAAAGAAAACTGGAAATAAGAAAGGATTAGGGGTGAGATTGACAGGTTTGTCACGTATAGTCAGGGTTATTAACCTGGTGTGGTTGGGTTTGGGTTCCAGTTACAGGCGGGATTAGGCAGACAGTATTGGTGGTGGCTCATAAGTCTTACTTTTATATACACTCGAGAGCTACCAAGAGGTATTGGGATTTGATATTGAGCTACTGGTGGCCATGTATGAAGAGGAAGATATCCTAGTATGTCGAGAGGTGCTTGACCTGCAGGATGGCCAAGGTCGAGCATTAGAGGTCACATGGCAAGCTGCAGCCTCTAGAGGTTCCCATGTGGAAGTGTGAACAAATCACCATGGATTTTATCACCAGTTTTCCAAAGACGATCAAGGGTTTTGATGTTATATGGGTCATATTGGATTGATTGATCAAGAGTTCCCACTTTTTGGCCATCCGACGGAGCTCTTCGGCTGAAATGTTGGTCGATTTGTATGTCCGGGAGATTGTTGTTTGTCATGGGGTTCCAGTCTCTATTGTTTATGACCAAGATGTTCAGTTCACTTCCCATTTTTGGCAGAAGCTCCACAAGGAACTGTGCACGAGGTTACATTTCAACACTACATATCATTCGTAGACTGACAGCCAGAATGAGCGGACTATTCAGACCTTTGAGGATACGTAGTGGGGCTGTGTTATTGATTTTGGTGGTAATTAAGATTCCTACCTACCTCTTGTGGAGTTCTCTTACAACAACGGTTATTACACCAGCATTGGTGCTCCGCCATTTGAGCTCTTGTATAGTCGGAGATGTCGTAGCCCAGTTTGTTGGGGAGAGGTTGGCATAGGGTCAGGAGAAAGACCGAAGTAGTCCTTCAGACCATGGAGCTTATCCAGCAGATCAGGAAGAGACTGGAGACTGCTTAGAGTCAGCATAATAGCTATGCCGACCAGCGCCGATCAGAGTTGGAGTTTGAGGTCCGCGATATGGTGCTCCTGATGGTCTTGCCCTGAATTGGTGTGATATGCTTCAGGAAGAGGGGGAATTTGGGACCCCAGTTTATTGTAATTTTTCGGGTGATTGCCAAGGTTTTTAAGGTAGTTTACAGGTTGGATTGTGGAGCAAGTTCAGTCATATCCACAACACTTTCCATGTGTCTTACTTGCGGAAGTTTGTGTTGGACAGCAAGGTAATGGTTATGTTGGATGATATTCAGGTCGATGAGCATCTGAACTAAGTCGAGAGGCTGATAGCTATTTCGAAAAAGAAAGACGAATGTCATGCGAACAAAGAGATACATTTGGTAAAGGTACAATGGCAACATCGGAGAGGCTCTGAGTGGATCTGGGAACCGGAGGTTGAGTGTGCCCAACGTCATCCATGTCTCAAATCTCAAGAAGTGTCTCTCTGATGATACACTTATCATTTCTCTTGAGGAGATTCAAGTCAATGCCAAGCTAAACTTTGTCGAGGAACCAATAAAGATTATGGACTGAGAAGTGAAAAGGTTTAAGCAAAGTTGCATCCCCATAGTAAAGGTGCGATGGAACTCTAAGTGAGGACCATAGTACACGTGGGAACGAGAAGGCCAAATGGAAAACAAGTACATTCATTTTTTTGAATAAATCCCGACTACAAGCTGAATTTCGGGACAAAATTCCATAAATGGGAGGAGAATGTAACAACTGGGAAACCTTCTTCACTGACCACCATTAGAAATTAGCTTAGATAAATAAAGGTAATAGAGTATCAGTGTGATATTTCATTTTTATAAATAAATATGAATAAGTATACTCTTACATTTAATGATAAATTATGACATCCCCAAAATCTCGGCCAGACTAGACCGATTTTTCATTTATGCTTTTAAAATAAATTCAGAGTAAATCCTTTTGATTTGAAAGAGTTGCCGAATTTGTTCCCAAAAACAAAACATGATAAAACAATGTTTACCAAAGCATTTCATAAAAGAAATGTATTTTTCATTATATAATCAAAACTCGGGGTGTCATGTTCCGATATAGACCAATAAGCATAAACGATAATATTACAAGTCATTCAACAAATATATACATATACAGACTTGTAAACAAAACAACTTGATGGTTCATCCATCTTACGCCCTTGCGCCACTTCCTATAATACAAATAAAACTGAGTGGGTTAGGCTTGGGAGCCTGGTGAGCATATAGGGTTTTCAACCCACAATAAATAATTAAATTTATTATTATCAACCAACAATAACCCAGTTACCCATTCCCGTTATTCTCACTTTACGTCCCTAAAATAACTAACACAAGGGACCTAATATAAGAATATTTTCATCGGGGTGACAACACATGCTGCGGGGCTTCCTCAGCAATATAAGTCAAGTAAGGCAACCATGAGGGGGATGAAATACAGCGAATGAACACCCAAGTTCATTAACACCTACAGGTTATGAGCCTGCTAGCGTTCCACTGGACTGTCTAGAAAAGTCCGTGGTCGTCATCTAAATTCCGCTAAATGACTGGATCAAAACAACAACGAGGCTTCTCATCTGTTTATTACACACCAACTATCTACCCATGTTCTACCCAACATATTAGTAGATAAAAACATACATTTTTATACATATTTTCAAAACCTGTATAGCATGCTTGATCAATACATTTTCCATATAACAGATGAGGCACACACACATAACACGTATTTCATATAGAAATAATCATATCTGTAAGATAGAAGAAAGTGAATATACATTCACACACATAACAACAAAATATACACGTAACACGTATTTCATATAAAATACTTTATAGTTATACGTTAGGAGAAAGTAACAACGCATTCGCACGTATAAACGACGATAAACTTAATACACTCAAACCATAGTTGTATTATTATTGTGTTTATGAAAGGTAGTATACACTCACTTGATCAGAAGATGATCGGACAACACTACGACTTGCAGAAGTAGTAATCCTCAGCAGATCTGGAAGATCTCTACGAAAATCGAACTTCTCGCGGGCAGAGCTTCGGCTCGGAAACCGCACTTCTCGGGATCTTCGGGATCTCGGGACTCGCTTCGGGACTCGGGAATATTACCGGGGCTTCGGGGGTAAAAACGCAGAGATTCGGCACAAAAACGAGAGGAAATTAGCAATTAAACCCGGACCCCTCACATCCTATTTATAGGACGCTGGAACCCCCTCGTACGCGGGGCGTACAACAGTACGCAGCGCGTACTACTTCCGAAATGCGTCATCGCATGCGTAATCCGAAGTGTCAACACTTTGGTTGTACGTGGGGCGTACTCGAGTACGCAGCGCGTACCTCGGATCAGATCTGTGACTCCCCCTTCGGATAATGCCGGATTTTTGATTTAAAAATAAATACAAATTATTTATCAAACTTCGGAAATTCATATCTTTTTCATACGAACTCCGTTTTCGACGTTCTTTATATCCACGGAAAGGTGAGACTACGCTCTACAACTTTCGTTTAGAATCCGTTGGCTAATTTTGAATTTATTTTTATTATTTATTTTTAATAGGCCGGGACAGAAAATTTCGTTATAAATTCATAACTTCTTCGTTTGACGTCTGTTCTCGCCTAACTTTTTATCTCTTTGATACTAACAACGAGATCTTCAATTCTCGTTTAGATCACTAAGGCTAAATATCGCTTTAACGTAAATTTCACTTTTTACGTTATTCAGCGTTGCCGGTTCTGTCGTGAAACTTCGACAAGTCATAACTTCCTCGTTATAACTCGGATTTCAGCATTCTTTATATCTTCGGAAACCTTGTTTCAACTACTACAACATTATCTAAAGATATCAAGTTTATTTTACACTTAAATTTTGACGCTTATTTTTATTCTTAATTAATCAAACCACATAATTAAGCAATTAAGCACAAAACACATAATACTCAAATAATACAATCTTATTATTTCAAAACGGGTTACAAAGGTTAACCTAGACCATTACATTGCTAAAAATGGCAAGCCCGGAAACACAGGCGTTACATAAATCGACTCATAGGCTAAAAAATGAGTATCCAAAAAGTCATACAGTCTTCTAAGTTGGTTAACATATTAGAAAACTACATGACGATATGATTCCAATGATATAAGCTTCGTAAAAATCTAACATCGATTGAAGGAGTTATGATTTTTATAAAAAGTAAAATCAACCATGTAATTAAAGTTGTTAACATCGAAATATGATTAAGAGATCGGTCGAGTTTTGGCTAGTGTCACCAAAAGGGAAATCATAGTATTTCTCAAAGTGTGAACAATAAGACTAAGTACGCTGAAATGGAGTCTGTATAAGAAGACATGATTTTTATAAAATCATTAAAATCATAACCTCGTTAGGCCAAAAGGTGAATCTTAAAACTAGCCAAAACAATCTAAAGGAAAGTTATAATACTAGTTGAGACTATCACATAGATATAAAGAGGGTTAAGATTGGAGCACATACGCAGGAGATATGATTTTTACAAAATCAATTTTGTGCGCGCAAGGTGCACGTATTTCCAGGCGTGCATTCTAACCCCAGATTCGTGAAGATTACGAGTGGTGTGGCCCAATAAGAGGGTGACACATCGAGACTCCCAGATAGAGCCACGAAACTCACGCACGATGCATACGGATAATTGCATTGGGTTCACCTCAAAAGTATATTAAAGGAAAAAGTAAAGAAAGAAGAACAAAGATAAATAATCACACTTAAAAGGTTAAACAAAGTAAGTGTTAAATGAGACGTATTTTTCATCCTTAGCTGACTGATATTCAGCTACCCTGGACCTATAATCGTTAATCTTAAGTGAGCGTTAAAGGTGTGTATAGATCTATATGAGATTAACACTCACACATGCAGTTGCTAGATATAACCCTGGTAGGCATAACTTTATAGTCTTTTCCACGATGCCTGATGAAGCGTCATGGCGGAGAAATTTCAAGTCATATATCTCGGTTATAGGGATTCATTGTAACATTACCCATAAACCTTTTTAACTAAAAATACCCAGAGGAAAATGCCTAGGGAGTAGGAGTGCAAACGAGCTAAGCTATTCATGAGCTACTCAGGATCAGCTCATTAAAAGCTCGATTTGAAACCGATTTTAAACGAGTCCGAGCCGAGTTCGAACTTAATATTAAGATCATTTATTAAACGAGCTTGAGCTCGACCCTATGTAACTAAGATCGATTAGACTCGCAAGCCAAAACGTGTATTTATAATATATATATATATATATATATATATATATATATATATATATATATATATATATATATATATATATTAAAATAAACATATATTTATGGGGAATTTGGGATTTAGAGTATTAGTGAATGAGCTTGAACCGAGCTTAAACTCATTTAGGCATGTTATATAAAAAACGATCCGATCTTGTATAATTCTTTACGAGCTCGAGTCGAGCTCATTAAAAGAAAGGTCGAATTGAGACGAGCTCAAGCTTGAGCCTCGTATAACTTAAACAAGCTCAAGCCGAGTTTGATTAGTCTCGGGCTTGGCTCAGCTCGTTTGCACCCCTACTAGGGAGTAAATAAAGTATGAAAAGATAAGAAAATTGAAATATAACTGTATAAAAGAGAAAACTATATGATAAATATTAAAAGAGTAGTTTATCCTACGAAAAATAAAATATAAAGAATAAAAACCCTTTTTAAATAGTTATAAGACTATTCTAAAAAGTATAAAACTATAAATAAATAAAAAATATGAATTCTAAATAAATGAATAGTAGAGAAAGTAGAGTGTTGAATGAAGTTGTCACCTGATCGAAGGAAGTTTTATTTTGTTTGTTTGTTCCTTAGCTTATGTTTAGTTAGTGTTGGAATCGAACAATGTAAATATTTTCAATGATGAATAAAAAAGTATTTATGTTATATTTCCATATACTTTTTAATATACTTATTTCAGATCCAATATCCCAAAACGTCGCATAGCTAGGCGTTTTCACCGCCGACAAAGGGTTTGACAAGCCAAGTCATCTGGTATAAGCTATCTTTAGAAAGCCTACAAGAAACTCACAAATACAAGTGCACCATAATGTTATCGAAAATAATATCATTCATTTGTTTAGTGTCAACATTGTGAACGTCATTTATGAAATCTCATTAACATTCTAAAATATACAAAAATAACCGTATTAACTGGAAAACAAAATCAAATTATATGTTAATATACATATTTGTTTTGAAACATATGATCTTAATAACCTATATTAACATACACATGCACGCACACAAACACACACACACAGAGAGAGAGAGATGTTTGATGATTGTTAAGTTGTTTACAGGTTTTGATTAATAAAAAGGAAGTATGTCACTAAAAATCCAATACTTTATAGGAAAACGATATATTTCATGTCAAATAAATTGAAAAGATTATATTAATAAATGAACGGAGGAGGTACCATGGTAGTAGCTTATGTAGTGAAGTAAGATTTTACCATGAAATTTGCAAATCCACTCATTTTGAAGGCCCCTACACACAAAAAGAGTGGTCCTTTACACAAGCATATTTGAACTGTTATTATCGATTGAGGATATTTTTAGTAAACATGATAACATGTTTCGATGTTCTTTTGGCAACAATAACCCCGAAAATGCCATATGAATTGACAAATGGTATACCCAAGACCACAAGACTATATTCTTTGTCTAGATAATATCTCAATAGCATTCTACAACGATTAGACAGGTGTGGAAGATGTCCCACGAAGAATCTTAATACACAATCCTCCGATTTTATACTTTTTGGTAGACCAAATCTTTCTATTCCATATAATTTAGCGATAACCTTAAAAGGGAGTGATGATAGCCATTGTTTCGAAAACTAGACCGGACCGGCCAATTCAATCGGAACCGATGGGGTTACTAATCTATTAAGGCCAAAACACATTTGTTTTTGAACCAATAAAAAGCGGTCAGTTTTCATAAAACCATAATTCGACCAGACTAGTTCACCAATCTAAAAAACTATTTTTGGAATAAAAGTTGAAGTTATTTAAACCAATACCAAACCTTATGGGAATTAACGCACCTAAGATATTACCTGGTTAGGCATCGTAGCCCAAAGCTCATAATACTTTTTAGGGATTTCTTAAAAAAAAAAACCCTCGATTCTTAATAAAAAAAGTCCACTTGTTACTTCACCATCAACCATCTAATCATAGTAACATATTTTATGTGTTCTTATTTTTTATAAATTTAATATAAGTTATATATAAGTTATTTTTATTTATAAATCAATTATCTTATATTATCTAAAGTCATATTATTTATTTATTTAGTTTTTATCTAATTTAAAAATCTTGTAACTTTTTTAATACTCCTATATTTTAATGTTATTTTTTATTTGCTTTTCGCTAACATTTTATTCGTTTATTTTTTCTTAAAACTTTTTTAACGTTTTGTTTATTATATTTTGACATTTTTTTTTGTTTATATTAAACCCACTTTTTAAAAAGTAGATCATCCGAATCGGTAACCTTCTGTAACTTAGATATGTTTTTTAATAAAGCATTTACATAACTTACATATGTTTATAACTTTTTGATGTTTTGTTCTTTTATATGAATCCAAATCCTAAACTATTTTTTACTCCATAGAAATATATTTTTCGCAGAGCCGGTCCAAATGTATATGGGGTTTGGGATGAAAAGAAAAAAAAAAACCCCTTAAAGATAAATATAATAAAGATTCAAAAAAAAATATCATATATTATTGACTATAAACACATTCAATTAACAATAAGAAGCAAACCAAATTGTTTATCTTTTGAGCTACTTTGAGTTTGAACAAACTTTAGGCTTTAAAAATCATTTTGGTAATAATATATATATATATATATATATATTCCATAAATTTTGGGGCCCTAGGAGTCGTGGGCCCTGAGCGGTCGTCCGGGTTACCTACCGTCTAGAGATTTTTCGACTTAGAAATATTTTATGTAGGCTACTTGGACGAAATGTTAAGAAACTAAATTATCGGAATGCGTAAATGGTTATTTCATATCCAAATCCCATGTAAAATTCTGGAAAAAAAAATTCGGTTCGTATTTAATCGAACTCCAACAGCCTAAAACCCGATTTTATATTACGTATATAAACTTATGATAAAGAAGGTTAAAAACATAATAAAATAAATTCATTTTTTTTGTGTTAAATCTAAAATATATAATAAAATGGTTATATTGATTTTTTTAATAAAATAAAGACTAAATGAACATACCATTTAATATTGAGATTTGTTTGGATACCTTATTTTATGCTATTTTTTGACCTTTTGTTCACTTTCTAATTCAAAATAATCTAATCAAAATTTGAAAATCATTATGTCGTAAAAAGATATTCGGATTTAATCATAATCCAATAGTTCAAAAACTGACTTTTATATATATATATATATATATATATATATATATATATATATATATATATATATATATATATATATATATATATATATATATATATATATATATATACACACCAAATTAGGGGGTATGACATTTTTTCCGAGTTTACCGTTAAATCATAAACGAAATATGAATAAAAAATAAAATCTAGAAGAGTAGACTTACAAGGTTAGGAGAAGCAACTAACGTTTTATGTGCAGTAGCATTTTTTTTGATAAAACCAAAATTTTATTATGGATATTCGATACATTTTACAATTATCTGCAACCCTTTATATAGGAAAATGGTAGAGTAAGATTTACAATTACAAAATATTTGATCGAAAAATGGTACAAATCATATAAAGTAAAAAATGACTACACATCTTATGATTACATATTTGAAAGAAAATGATTGCACATTTATAAAAGTATGAAATGATAATTCTATAAGACAACTATAATTTCATGAATGATCCACAAATATGTTCCTACTTGTCTCTTTATATCATCTGCTGAAAAATCATCACTTGCTAAAAATTTCGATGAGTACTGTCAATAGAAACTGGTGATCTTGGATCTGTATCAATCTATTATTCACTGTTGATGATATCTTCTAGTCTCAATAATGTATTTAGTATTATATATATATATATATATATATATATATATATATATATATATATATATATATATATATATATATATATATATATATCAAGAAGGCTAAAAACGATTCTCAAACAAACACTTTTTCTAATTTATAAAATAAAAATACAAATCATTATAAATTATCTATTAAATTAAAAAAAATTGAAAACCAAGAAAAAAGTTTGTAAAAAATTTAAAAAGCTTAACGTTTTTTAATATGATCCTAAGGGCGTGTTTGGCAAAAGTAACTGTTAGCTGAAAGCGGGTAGCAGTTAGCTGGTAGCGTGTAACAGGTAGCTGGTAACGGGAAACTGTAGCTTTTATTTGTTATATGAATGTTTGGCAAAAGTAGCTGCAAATTTTTGAAATATATAAAATTACATAAAAAGACAATTGATTAAAAATAAATAAATATATAAATATATTTTTAAGGGTAATTATGAAAATTGATTTCAAAAGCTCATGAGCATTTTGTTAAACTCTATATGAAGTAGCTTTTAGAATCGGAACGTTTTGTTAAAACTAAAAGCTAAACAGTCGTACAAACGAACATTTTTGTTTAAACTAGAACGTTTTATCAAAAACTAAAAGCAAGAAGCTCCCAAACACTTCAAAATGCTCCGTACCAAACACACCCTTAAATGAAAGTAAAAAATATTATTTATAAATGATATAAATTTTTTAAAAATAAAACAAATATTTGATTTAAAATATATTTGATTTTTAATTGAAAACCCAAACTGATATGAATATTTAATTATATTTAAATATTTACGGAAAACTAGATAATTAAAACCCATGGAGCGTTTCTAATAAGCGTTCCACCTTGCATTTTATAAGCATAACTCTCGCTATTTTTTCATGTTTCATATCGATGTGGGATTAAATAAAGTTATAAACCAAAATATATTATTTGTAATGGTAGTGCATCCGGAAAAATAAAATCTTATAAACCTTGCATAAAATATGATGTGCCATATGATATAACTGTTATGTACTTGTGGTGTTATGATATGTTTAATAATTAATAGGCTAATATGGGACTAGCCTACTTGGTAGAAACTTTGCTTCTTACATTGGATATCCCGAGTTCGAATATGGACATTAGCAAATCTTAATAACTTTGTCATTCTAACTTCTCATTAAATCCACAAACTCACATAAATACGAAGGTAAACTTTCGTTTAAAAAAAGAAAGTCTCAAAAGACTAAATATCATTTTTATTTATGATCTTATATAAAATTTTCACCATTTATGTTAATTTTCTTTTAAAATGACTAATTCATACACATTCATCTGATTATACTTCTAAATCTATTGTTTTTGTCTACCATGAAATTTGAACCTAAACATACTCCTACATCTTTATATTAATAATTAGAAAATTTAAGGAGAAATGTCAATCTAACCCTACAATTTTTTTGTGTTTATTTTAAAATGTCTATTATTATTATTATTATTATTATTATTATTATTATTATTATTATTATTTTTTTTTTTTTGTAATCTAGGCATTTAAACTCAATTTTTGTGGGTTAACATCATCCTTATTGCAAAAGTGAAGGGTAACTCAGATACCCCTTGAATAGAAACAAAAAAAAACCCATAAATTTATTGTTCTTTCTGTTTTCACACTCAATCCACATCGGCTAAAAATTCATAACCCCTCCTTTTCTCACAATCAATCGAAAACCCACCAAAACTTGCAGCTTATCTTATTCTGATCTCAAAATCGATCACACCCCACCAATAATCGCATGTATATCTCTTTCTTTTTCCCTCTCTATTTCGATTACATCCCCTTCTTCTACCTTATTATTATTATTATTATTATTATTATTATTATTATTATTATGATTATTATTATTATTATTATTTTGGATTTGCAAGAATGAAGTTGCTACTAAAGTCATTGATGGTTTGTAAATGGGTTGGTGATGAACATGGGAAGGAGACAAGTGGTGGAATGGTGGTGTACTGTGGTATTGGATAGTATTTGAAGGTGTTTTTAGGCTAAGAGAAATTTAAGGGTTGATGGTCTTTTTGTCTAGGTTAAAATGATAGGGAATGATTATCTAGTTGGTGAGATTGGGGATTGATTGAAGTTAGTCTAGCTATGGTGGTTTTTACGGTGGTTGTTAAGGGTGTTTGGTAGTGGTGGAATGGAGGTATAAGGATGATGGTTTAAGGTGAACATGGTAAGGGGTGAATGAAGGTTGATCACGTTGTGATGGAGAGATAACAATGGAGGGTTAAGGTGAGATAACAATAGAGGGTTAAGGTGGTAAAGGGTTGATGGGTGATGGCTAGGGTTTCAAAGAAAGATTAAATCAACCATAGAACGTAAAGTGTTACAGCCTTTGAAGACTTTGATTCTCATTGGAGATAGAAGTTGATGAAGTGATGTATGTAGCTCTAAATGAGAAGATCTCTACAAGTATCCACCAAACAAGAGTAAACTAACAAAACATTCTAATATTCACTTCTATTAATTTGTTCTTAAGCCTTAGAAGTTTATACCAAATAAACTTTCAAAGGAGAAGCAACTTAATCATCCAGGAACATGCACTAAATTGCAAGAGATGGTGAGGGTATGAACACCTAATGTTCTCAGTTTTGGGAGGAGGAAAAAAGGAAGAAAACTAGTGAAAAAACTTGTCAGTTTTTGATCCAAGACCTTCTTTATATACTAACCCAAATGCACAAATTCAAACAAGTCATTTAATGAAAGTATGGAACCATATTACAAGCATGGCATGGAAGAAAACAAGACAACACCTAAACTCTTTCCCTCTCATCAAGCCTACTACTTTGAGGTAAAGAAGTCAAGGGTTTGAGTATCTTCCACACAATGCATAACTAGCTAGTTACTTTCAAACTAAATGGTTACTCTAGGTGGCCAAAAAACTGTACACAAAATTTATATTCATAACTTATGAATATGTGACATCCCCAATTTTACGGCCCGAAAAAAACACATTTTCTTTATGTTTATTTAAAATGGAGTATTCTTATATTAGTGCGGAATTTTGTCCATAACATTAATAATGTGAGATAATATCAATATAAAATAATTTCCAAAGAAAAGTTTTTCAATAATATTTAACAACTTGTGTAACATTCGGATTTTAAGGTATGAATCTTAAACTAAATTATGAGTTTTTGGATGGCCAATGCATGGTGGACGAATCACCACGATGTGGAAAGACTACATGAAACGCACATCTCTTTTAGCCACCAGTACATGGTAATATATGTGCCATAATGTGGGGACTAATTATGGGGAAACCCTAAATTTGCAGGCTTAATGCATTTTTAAAGGAAGTGATTGCCAAGGTTTCATCTATCATCAACCTCCATCACCCCAAAAGTTTGGAAGCAAACTTTATACCCCTTTCCTCAATTCTTGAGCTTATTTTGGAGTTTTACTGCATTTGGAAGGAAGACAAAGAAGGCTCTAGTGCAAGAATCAAGCAAGCAACTCCTCCCCACATTTGATTCAATAAAGTTTGCAACTTTATTGATCCTTGTTGTCCAAATAGGGTTAGATGATATAGGTCTGGAGATTTATGTAACTTTGAGCTCATGCATGGATATTAACCCCATTTATTCCATTTTTTTGACCTAGTTGAGCGAATGATATGCATTGGACATACATGTCATCAAAGAAAGGATTTTTATGGACCATTAAGATCCTAATAAGCCTCCTGGAAAGTATGAGTCTAGGGCTTAATGGGTTGAAATCTTAATCCATTAAGATGTTATTTGTGTAGTTACCGCGACATGGTAGCATACTTGCCACAACTGTTTTGTCAAGAAGGTGCCACAACATGGCCAAAGGATAACCATGACATCGAGGTCAACTGACGTTAACTATTACCGTTGACTTTTGGCTAGGTTGACTTTAGTCAAGTTAAGAGTTTTAGAAGCTAACTAAGGGTTACCTTATATGATTCTAGAGGAGGTGTGTAGCACCCACTTTTCAACTGTGTGTGCTTGTTAGTTGTTGTATGCGATTTTGAGGGGAGTCTTCTCACTATGCTATGTAAGGAGCTAGTTGTCTTTGTGAATATTGTGTGAAAGACTAGGGTTTGACCCCTGAAATTTGTATGAAAGACCAGGTTTTGGCCCCTAGAACTTGTTTGAAATACAAGGATTTGGCCCTTGGAAGTTGTATGGAAGACCAAAAGTTGACCCTTAACACTTGTACAAGTAAAGTCCATGATTTGACTCATGGCAAAAATTGGTAGTAAGACTATGATTCGGCCCATAACATTCACCTGGGGTTGAGAAAAACTCGTAATGTCATGTGACATCCTTATTTTCACGGCCATTTAAAAACTTTGTTTAAGCTTATTTAAAACTTTTTTTTTATTGTGGAATTAGTCCCAAAATATTCTTGACATGATATAATAACAAAATCAAGGAATTTCGGAAGATTTTTTATTTTAAAAGCATGGGATGTCATAAGTGATACAAGAAACATAAGCATAAATGGAGACTTACAACATCTCAATATACTAATGGACTACACCTCCTTAAATCTCGTAGCAGACACATACATCATTATCCAAGTATCTTTATTTAAATACATGTGATACAAATAAATTGAGTGAGCCATCTTGGGAAAACTGGTGTATGAAAGACCAGGGTTTGTGTAACAGCCCGAAATTTCAGGTATTGTTTTAAAACTATTTTTGGGGACATTTTAGGAAGGGACTCGGCGAGTTGGTGCCTGACTCGCCGAGTAGGACCCCAGGCGTGGTCGCGGATGCGCGACTGGACTCGACGAGTCCAAATATGGACTCGGCGAGTCGACGCTGTTCAGCAGAAACCCTAGCCGTTTAGTTTGGAACGTATATAATGCCTCTTAGGCCGTCACTGTACGTTTTTTTTGGCCGATTGTGAAGCATCTAGCATCTGTGGACGACTAGAGGAGAAGGGAAGGCTATTGGGGACCTTGAGGAGATTGTTAGGCAAGAAGAGGCAAGGTGTTGGTCAAAGGAAGATCAAGAGGATTGAGTTCTGAAGGTTGGGGACACAGAGATCACGTTTTTCAGGTAATACTCGGTCCATTTCTGTTGTTTTGGTGGTGAGCACGAATCTAGGGTTATGAAACCCATTTAGTGATTAGATAGATTATAATGTTGTTACCAAGCGTTTAAATCCCAGTAATAGCATGTTTAGAGGTCCAGGAAGTCCCATGTTTATATATATTTCGGAACCATGCGGATTACAGGAGGCAGTTGATCGACTGCATGGCATGGACTCGCCGAGTCCAATGATCAGACTCGGCGAGTAGCTTGAAGATTCACTAGGACTCGCCGAGTTGTTCTTCAGACTCGGCGAGTAGCATGAAGGTTCACTGGGACTCGCCGAGTTGTTCTTTAGACTCGGCGAGTGGAGTCGGGGTGGCCCCGCGATTCTTCCACGAGGATCTCGTCGAGTCAGGAGGGGTACTCGACGGGTAGAAAGGGGAACAACAGGGAAGTTGGGGAGGACGTCTAGACTCGCCGAGTCGCCGTTGCACTCGACGAGTCCGGTCAAGCTGACCGTTGACCAGAGTCGACCTACATGTATTTTTGTAGGGTCAGTTGTCTTGTGTGATAAGGTTATTAATAAGGGTATATGGTATTATAGGGAGTCTGCAGATTGGCGGATCGAGTGCGAGTAGTTTCAAGAGTTTATAGCCTACATACTACGAGGTGAGTTTTCTCACTATACTTCACTCGGAAGGGTTTGACTGCGAGACCGGAAGGTCGTATATGATATGTGTTATTTATGTTATAAATTGAAAGATAGATGCTATGCATGATATGTATGTTTATACGGGCTGGAAGGCGATATATTATGTGATAGGAAGGTCAGGTATGATGTATGATGTATGTGCTACGTGTGATATGTTATATGTATTATGTGTTGTGAATGCTATGGGCCGGAAGGCAATATGATACGGGCCGGAAGGCGATATGTTATGGGCCGGAAGGCGTTTATGTTACGGGTCGGAAGACAATGTATTGTGGACCGAAAGGTCAGGGCCTGGAAAGGCATATGGGTGTAAGTTGTATACTGGGGAACTCACTAAGCATTTATGCTTACAAGTTGTATGTATGTGTTTCAGGTACTAGCGAGGACCGTGGGAAGGCGCCGGCGTGACGCGTACACACTGCCATTGTTGGAGATCTTGGGGATTCTTTTAATTGTATTTTGAAATGAAACTTGGAATAGATATTATTGTTGAATGAAATCGTTTTATTTTAAATGAAAAATTTATCTGAAAATTTGCGTTGTTACAATTGGTATCAGAGCCTTGGTTTGAGGGATTCGGGTGTACCTTCGGGTGTAACTGAACTCAAACCGAGGATTTGAGGAAAAATCTTTTAAAAATAATAAAGACATAAAATTTTATAAATGGTAAAGCGGTAAACAAGAACGGAGCAGTGTGTACGATCAGCCAGCGCCCGAACGGTAAAGATCCCCAGAATACCTTACAATGTTATGTTATGCACTGAATTATGAATTGTTATGAATGCTAGAAGACTAGGTATACATGATAGGACTAGAACGGCCTGTTTTGTGATGCCTTAGTCTAGGGAGATTGCTTATATGAGATATTTGGTAGCGTGCAAGTAGATAGTGCATACTAGAGGTAGAGTACTCATTATTCGGGGTTTGGGGAGGAAGATTTGGGACGGATATTGATACGGTGTGGTCGGTAGTATTGGGCCCGTACTACCGAAGACACCGGGTCGGTGGAAGACCCAAGTAAGAATCCCTGGATATCGGAGACTGAGTAGGGTTGCGTTATCGAGTACAAATGTACTTGATGGAGTCTCTGATAATTTTATGTTGTATTTCAGAGACATCATGGTTACGACACGCCACGGAGCAAGTTCGAGCAGTATGAGTGACGAGGAGATTCGTCAGATGATTCAGGAGGAGGTAGCTGCGGCGGTTCGGGCTGAGATCCCGGAGATGTTTGGGTCCATTAAGACCACCCTGATGGAGGAGTTTGAGGAGCGGTACGCCGCACTGACTGAAGCTGCAGTCGCTGCCGCTACCGCAGCGGTGGCCGCTGCTAGACCGCAAGGGGGTGATTCGTTGCTATTCCGGGAATTCAGCAACACGAAACCCCCTGAGTTCGATGGGACGCAGGATCCGATTGCTGCGATGAGGTGGATCGCCGATATAGAGGGGTGCTTCTACACTTGTTCATGCCCGGAGCACCTGAGGGTACGGTTCGCCTTGAACCAGCTCCGTCTGGGAGCGAAGGATTGGTGGAAGTTCGTGACGGCAAACTTCACTCAGGCGGAGATTTCAGCGGTGACATGGGAGAGGTTTACTGAGATGTTCAGGGACGAGTACGTTCCCCCAGTGGAGAGGGAACGATTGATCCAAGAGTTCTTGACCCTTAAGCAGGGTACTGATTCTGTTGCGGTGGTTACGCGGAAGTTTCATGAGAGGGCGATGTTCTGCCCTGAGCTGGTATCTACAGAGCAGTCGCGGATGAGTCGGTATTTGGGCGTTCTGAGGAGGGATATCCGGGAGTTTGTGTCAAACTCCACCTATCGTACTTTCACTGAGCTTCAGGCGAACGCCAGGAAGCGCGAGGTCGAGTTGGAGACTCAGGCGAGGGAGGAGGCCGAGTCTCGGCAGGTGGATCGGCGACCGGCTCAGTCTCAGCCGACAGCCAAGCAGATCAAGTCCGCTGATTCGAGGATGGGAGGTCCGAAGGGCCGCACTTGCGCGAAGTGCGGCAAGGGTCATGAGGGGGCGTGCCGAGCTGGTGGTTGCTACAAGTGTAGCAAGGAGGGACACATTGCCAGGGATTGCCCTAAGGGGTTTATGGTTTGCTTTCACTGCAACCAGACAGGCCATCGGAAGGCCGAGTGCCCGCAGCTTCGTCAGGGAGCTACACCTACTACTAGGACTACTGAGACCCGACCGGCGAAGGTCGAGGCCCCGAGGGCTCGCGGGAGAGCCTTCCAGCTGACTGCGGAGGAGGTCCGCGCTGCGCCCGATGTCATGGCAGGTATGCTATCATTCACGTATTACATTAAAATCGAAATGTTATGCTTATGTTAATGTATCTGTAGGTACTTTTCTTGTGAACTCTATGCCTGCTCTAGTGTTATTTGATTCGGGTGCGAGTAGATCTTTTGTATCGTTAGCTTTTAGTCAGCATATCGGCATTAGTCGTGAGCCGTTAAGTCGGCCTTTGAGCGTTTCTGTTGCGGCCGAGAGGGTGGTTTGTGCTACGGAGGTTCTTCGGGGATGCGTGCTAGAGATTTTCGGGGTTGCGTTCCCGATTGACCTAATTCCTATTGCGATGGGGGATGTCTGTGTCATTGTAGGCATGGACTGGTTGAGCCGATTCAGCGCCGTCATTGACTGCGAGCGTCAGCTGGTGACTATACGAGACCCTAGTGGGGGAGTTCTTACGGTATACGGCGAGGGTACCCGTTCGGGATCAGCTTTTTGTTCGGCCGCTAGGGCGAGGCAATGCCTACAGCAGGGATGTAAAGGTTTTGTGGCGTATGTGATGGATACGCGGGAGACTTCCGAGAGACCGAAGACAGTGGAGGAGGTTCCAGTGGTGCGCGAGTTTCCAGATGTTTTTCCTGAGGATTTGCCGGGGGTACCTCCTGCGAGACAAGTAGAGTTTGGTATTGATCTGGTTCCGGGGGCTGCGCCTATTGCGAAGGTGCCTTATCGTCTTGCACCTCCAGAGATGCAAGAGTTGTCCTCGCAACTCCAGGAGTTGCTGGGAAAGGGATTTATTTGACCGAGTAGCTCGCTGTGGGGAGCACCGATTCTGTTCGTCAAGAAGAAGGATGGTTCACACCGGATGTGCATCGATTACCAGGAGTTGAACAAGGTGACGGTCAAGAACCGCTATCCGTTACCGAGGATCGATGATTTATTCGATCAGTTGCAAGGGGCATCTTGGTTTTCCAAGATCGATTTGAGATCAGGGTACCATCAGGTAAGAGTGCGGGATGAGGACGTCCAGAAGACAACATTTAGAACGCGGTATGGGCATTACGAGTTCGTGGTGATGCCTTTTGGGCTCACCAATGCCCCGACGGTGTTCATGGACCTCATGAACAGGGTATGCAGGCCGATGCTGGATCGGTCCGTGATTGTATTTATCGACGACATCCTGGTGTATTCGCGGTCTAGAGAGCAACATGAGGGTCATTTGAGGGAGGTCCTTGAGATACTGAGGTCGGAGAAGCTATATGCAAAATTCTCCAAATGTGACTTCTGGTTGCGGGAGGTCCAATTTCTGGGACATGTTGTTAATCAGGCAGGGATATTGGTTGATCCGGCCAAGGTGGAAGCAGTGATGAGTTGGGAGGCACCGAAGTCACCTTCCGAGATCAGGAGTTTCCTTGGGTTAGCGGGGTACTATCGGAGGTTTATTAGGGACTTCTCCAAGATCGCGGTACCGCTCACCAGATTGACCCGGAAGGGTGTTACATTCTCATGGGGACCCGAGCAGCAGACTTCCTTCGAGACACTTCGTCAGAGACTGTGCGAAACCCCGGTATTAGCTCTCCCGGAAGGGATGGAAGACTTTGTCGTATATTGCGACGCATCGATTTCGGGACTGGGTGCAATGTTGATGCAGAGGGGCCATGTGATAGCTTATGCATCGAGGCAGCTGAAGCCTCACGAGGCGAGGTATCCCACGCATGACTTAGAGTTGGGGGCAGTAGTGTTCGCTCTCAAAATCTGGCGTCACTACCTGTACGGGGTTCGTTGTACTATATACACGGACCATAAGAGTTTGAAGTACCTGATGGATCAACCCAACCTAAATATGCGTCAGAGGAGATGGTTGGACGTGGTTAAGGATTATGACTGTGAGATCCTATACCACCCAGGCAAGGCTAATGTGGTAGCCGATGCATTGAGTCGTAGGGCGGAGAGCACTCCATTGCGGGACGTATGTCTGAGGTTGACGGTGATGACTCCGGTATTAGATGCTATTCGTGGGGCACAGGCTGAGGTTGTGAGATCCAAGATGCAGAAGAAGGAGCGGGTCGTCGGGTTAATTTCAGAGTTCGTTAAGGATGGACGAGGACTTCTGACGTTTCAGGGTCGGATTTGGGTACCATTCGTGGGCGGTACGCGTGCTACTTTGATGGAGGAGGCTCATAGATCGAAATTCTCGATCCATCCCGGTGCTACGAAGATGTATTTAGATTTGAGAAAGGAATATTGGTGGCCTTGCATGAAGAGAGACGTCGCTTGGTTCGTTGAGAGGTGTTTGACCTGCCGTAGGGTTAAGGCCGAGCACCAGAGACCGCATGGTAAGTTGCAGCCCTTGGAGATTCCTGAGTGGAAGTGGGAACAGATTACGATGGATTTCATCACCAAATTGCCGAGAACTGCCAGAGGAGTCGATGCAATTTGGGTGATTGTGGATAGGTTGACAAAGAGTGCACACTTCCTTGCCATTAGCGAAAGTTCATCAGCAGAGAAGTTGGCGGAGTTATACGTGAGAGAGATAGTATCTCGGCATGGAGTGCCGATCTCGATTGTTTCGGACCGCGATGTACGATTCACTTCCAGGTTCTTGAAGAAATTCCATGAGGAGCTGGGTACTAAACTGCATTTTAGTACCGCATACCATCCCCAGACAGACGGTCAGAGCGAGCGGACGATTCAGACATTGGAAGATATGCTTAGAGCGTGTGTGTTAGACTTCGGGGGTAGCTGGGATGCGCATTTGCCTTTGGCTGAGTTTTCCTACAACAACAGCCATCATTCGAGCATTGGTATGCCACCTTTTGAGTTGTTGTATGGTAGGAGATGTCGGACTCCCATTTGCTGGGGAGAGGTGGGACAGAGAGTGATGGGCAGTACAGAGATCGTACTTCAGACGACCGAGCAGATTCAGCAGGTTAGGCAGAGGTTATTGACCGCCCAGAGTCGACAGAAGAGTTATGCGGACAGACGCCGGTCCGAGATGGAATTCCAGGTTGGTGATTTCGTTCTTCTGAAGGTTTCTCCCTGGAAGGGAGTGATCCGGTTCAGAAAGAGGGGCAAATTAGGGCCCCGGTTCATAGGTCCATTTCGGGTAATTGCAAGAGTAGGTTGGGTAGCTTATCGGTTAGAGTTGCCAGCGGATTTGGGGCAGATTCATAATACCTTTCACGTTTCACAGCTGAGGAAGTGTATAGCCGATGAAACGGCAGTGGTTCCGTTAGAGGATATTCAGGTGGATGCGAGCCTGAATTACACCGAGAGACCAGTAGCTATCAGGGATCGGAAGATCAAGGTTCTGCGGAACAAGGAGATACCTCTGGTGTTGGTTCAGTGACAACATCGGAAGGGATCAGAGATGACTTGGGAGCCGGAGCGTGAAATGCGGGAGCAACATCCGGAGTTATTCGCAGAGTGAGACTTCGAGGGCGAAGTCTAGTTCTAGTGGGGGAGAGTTGTAACAGCCCGGAATTTCAGGTATTGTTTTAAAACTATTTTTGGGGACATTTTAGGAAGGGACTCAGCGAGTTGGTGCTTGACTCGCCGAGTAGGACCCCAGGCGTGGTCGCGGATGCGCGACTGGACTCGACGAGTCCAGATATGGACTCGGCGAGTCGACGCTGTTCAGCAGAAACCCTAGCCGTTTAGTTTGGAACGTATATAATGCCTCTTAGGCCGTCACTGTACGTTTTTTTGGCCGATTGTGAAGCATCTAGCATCTGTGGACGACTAGAGGAGAAGGGAAGGCTATTGGGGACCTTGAGGAGATTGTTAGGCAAGAAGAGGCAAGGTGTTGGTCAAAGGAAGATCAAGAGGATTGAGTTCTGAAGGTTGGGGACACAGAGATCACGTTTTTCAGGTAATACTCGGTCCATTTCTGTTGTTTTGGTGGTGAGCACGAATCTAGGGTTATGAAACCCATTTAGTGATTAGATAGATTATAATGTTGTTACCAAGCGTTTAAATCCCAGTAATAGCATGTTTAGAGGTCCAGGAAGTCCCATGTTTATATATATTTCGGAACCATGCGGATTACAGGAGGCAGTTGATCGACTGCATGGCATGGACTCGCCGAGTCCAATGATCAGACTCGGCGAGTAGCTTGAAGATTCACTAGGACTCGCCGAGTTGTTCTTCAGACTCGGCGAGTAGCATGAAGGTTCACTGGGACTCGCCGAGTTGTTCTTTAGACTCGGCGAGTGGAGTCGGGGTGGCCCCGCGATTCTTCCACGAGGATCTCGTCGAGTCAGGAGGGGTACTCGACGGGTAGAAAGGGGAACAACAGGGAAGTTGGGGAGGACGTCTAGACTCGCCGAGTCGCCGTTGCACTCGACGAGTCCGGTCAAGCTGACCGTTGACCAGAGTCGACCTACATGTATTTTCGTAGGGTCAGTTGTCTTGTGTGATAAGGTTATTAATAAGGGTATATGGTATTATAGGGAGTCTGCAGATTGGCGGATCGAGTGCGAGTAGTTTCAAGAGTTTATAGCCTACATACTACGAGGTGAGTTTTCTCACTATACTTCACCCGGAAGGGTTTGACTGCGAGACCGGAAGGTCGTATATGATATGTGTTATTTATGTTATAAATTGAAAGATAGATGCTATGCATGATATGTATGTTTATACGGGCTGGAAGGCGATATATTATGTGATAGGAAGGTCAGGTATGATGTATGATGTATGTGCTACGTGTGATATGTTATATGTATTATGTGTTGTGAATGCTATGGGCCGGAAGGCAATATGATACGGGCCGGAAGGCGATATGTTATGGGCCGGAAGGCGTTTATGTTACGGGCCAGAAGGCAATGTATTGTGGACCGAAAGGTCAGGGCCTGGAAAGGCATATGGGTGTAAGTTGTATACTGGGGAACTCACTAAGCATTTATGCTTACAAGTTGTATGTATGTGTTTCAGGTACTAGCGAGGACCGTGGGAAGGCGCCGGCGTGACGCGTACACACTGCCATTGTTGGAGATCTTGGGGATTCTTTTAATTGTATTTTGAAATGAAACTTGGAATAGATATTATTGTTGAATGAAATCGTTTTATTTTAAATGAAAAATTTATCTGAAAATTTGCGTTGTTACAGTTTGGCCCTTGGCAGTTGTATGGAAGACCAGGATTTGACCCCTGACACTTGTACAAGTAAAGACCATGATTTCGCCCATGGAAAAAAGTGATATAAAGACTATGATTCGGCTGCTAACATTTACTTGGGGTTGAGATAAACTCGTAATGTGATGTGACATCCTTATTTTCATGGCCATTTTAAAATTTTTGTTTAAGCTTATTTAAAACTTTTGTTATTGTGGAAGTAGTCCCAAAATATTCTTGATATGATATAATATCAAAATCAAAGCATTTCGGAAGATTTTATATTGTAAAAGCTTGGGATATCATAAGTGATACAAGAAACATGAGCATAAACATAGCAGACACATACATCATTATCCAAGTATCTTTATTTAATACATGTGATACAAATAAATTAAGTGAGTCAGGTTGGGAAACCTGGTATATGAAAGATCAGGGTTTGGCTCCTAGTAGTTGTATGGAAGAACAGGATTTGACCCTTGACACTTGTACAAGAAAAGACCATGATTTGGCCCATGGAGAAAAGTGATATTAAGACTATGATTCGGCCCATAACATTCACCTAGGGTTGAGATGAACCCGTAATGTCATGTGACATCCATATATTCACGACCATTTTAATACTTTTTTTATGCTTATTTACAACTTTTTTTTTATTGTGGAATTAGTCCCAAAATATCCTTGACATGATACAATATCAAAAATTCAAAATCAAGGCATTTCCAAAGATTTTATATTTTAAAAGCCTAGGATGTCATAAATGATACAAAAACATAAGCATAAACAGACACTTATAACATCTCAATATACTAATGGTCTACACCTCCTTAAATCTCTTAGCAGACACATACATCATTATCCAAGTATCTTTATTTAAATACATGTGATACAAATAAACTGAGTGAACCAGGTTAGGAAACCTAGTGAGTACGTAAGTTTTTCAACCCACAATAATTATACATTTTTCAGCAAACAATTAACCCATTTACTCATTCCCGTTATCCTTACTTCCTAATCTTTAAATAATGATCTCAAGGGATCTTTCCTAAAGGATCTTTATTAGCAAAAATTGTCATCTACCCTTCCATAAACATCTAGGCGCAATAGTACAATAGTAATTTGGGCACAACGGTATGATAGTACATTGGTCATAGCACAACATGTCACAACTCATTATTTTGCACAGTCTTTTACAAACACCTAGGTGACTATGCACAATAGTAAAATAGAACTTTAGTTATAGCACGACGAGCCACAACTTGGTATTTCACACAATCCTTACCTCAAGCTCTCATTTATTGTTTTACTTAGCCCATTACTAACCTATCACAACCTTTCATTGTTTATTTCACACAGCCCTTCACTACCCAATCATATTTTATGTATAATAATTTATATATTATTTAATCAAGTAATAAATATATCATATTATACAGATATATTAAACACATCTAAATAGCACACATAGCAATTAAGCATTTAGAATACTTGTATTTATGTGTAAGAAGAAAGTAACTACGTACTAACATGTTAAAGTGGATGACTAAAAAGTCGGGCAACACTTCACTTCAGTACATGGATTTTTCTTTTGATGCGACCTATGTTCACATTACCAAGTCTTAGTCTTATATTCCTAGCAACTAATGATAAATAGATTTCACATTAATCTCAATGTCTACATCAATATCTATTAAGTAAGGAACAATCATGTAGGATCATATCGGAGGTAGAGTTCGTTTGGTATATAGAGTATATTGTTTGGAAATCCCACTTTAAACACCCCACTAAATCCAACATAGACATCATCCCCATAAGTAGATCAACTGGTATAATGACTTGGAATCATTGATAAGTATTAATTATATGTTCATAATAACGATTATGACTATAATTAAAATTTACACTTGAAAAAAATTAAGGGTAGCTTAACTATAGAGCTTTCTGATGAAAACAGGGAATTATGCGGGAAATTTTTTGATATGGGAGCTTCTATTCACTGGCTATTTGACACCGCAAGGCTATGCTAAAGTGGCTGGAAACTCGGGAGTATTGGGACTAAAGGGTGGAAATAGCTCGAGAGAATTCAGGTGGAGATGGGATGAGGAAATGGCTGGAAGTCAAATGTTTATATAGGCTGAAATGCGGTGCGTGCCTCGCCCAAGATAAGGGAGCATTGAGATTTCTATAGGACAAGCGTGTAAATCCCTAATCTGCCTGTGTATCAGTCAAATCCGTTTGATGGTGCGGAATCCCAATCAAACGGATGATATCGGATAAAATAAAAGAGAATGAGAAGAAGAAAAAGATGAATCTCGTTTTTGTATTAATGATATGAATTAAAGCTCCAGATACAAACGATTCACACACATACGCTCCTTATTTTCTCTGGCCGTAAACTCCTTACTGTTCATCAATCTCTACTCCTCACCCTAACACCTCTATTTATACTAGGGAACATGTTGGATATGGGCCGGACACACATGGGCCGTAAATGAGTTTACGGTCGTAAGGTGTTTACGGCCGTAAACTCAGCCATAAACTAGACCATAAATTCATAAAATATTACACAAAAATATAATTGCCCAGAAAAGTAAAGTATAAACCATATTTTGACCCAACAATCTCCCCCTTGGTTTATAGCTTTCTTTTCTTAATGACCCAACAAGCTCCCCCTAAAAAGTAGCTGGCTTTCTTGATAATCTTCATTAGGAACTTGGCTTCAGCTTTAACCTTTGATTTCTTCACAGCATCATGATGAACATATGAATCTTCAATGAATGACTTCATCTTGAGCGATTGGGCATTTCTTCAGAGTTTGGCATTGAACGCACGTCGGGTGAGGAGGCTTTACGTACTGATTCTTAAAAGATAGTGCTTTCAGCTTGAGAATCTTCAGAGAGAACATCAGAGAGAACTAAACTTCTATATCACTTCAGCAGGTACAAAGATAGCAGCAGACTGATTGAGGAAGCTTCAATGCAATCCGTCACATAATCTTCAATTGCAGCTTCACCTTGCTTCTGGGGTTGAAGGATTGAATTGTAAGACTTTAGAGAATATGAATACTTGGTGATGTGCACAAAAGTACCCACTAATTTTAATATTTATAACCTAACAAACTAAGATTAATTATGCACTTATAGGCAGTGTACCTAGTCAGATTATAATATAGCTTAGGTAAGTCGGGTGTCGATCACAGGGAACGGTGTTACTAATTAACCTAATTACTATTAAATTAACCTAATTTATTAATAAATTTAATAAGGGGGTTTTATCTGATTTTGCAAGATCAGATGAACTTAATCAAATTAATATAAAAACACTCTTGCTTAGTTGAATCCACTTCTTCCTTATGGCTAGCTAATGATTATGGGTTATTAAGTTGGGTTTTAGTTATATTAGTAATTTAGTTCTATCTTACCAATAAGTAACTAATTCATGTTAAACCATGTATGTTCACACATAATTAAACACAGAACTAATTATGAATGTAGATATGCTATGTAAGATTTGTTGTATAAACGTAATTATGATCACAATTCACGTTCTCTAGCACAGCTAAGATTTATTTAGCCTAATTACTAACTAAGATTGGTCAATCCTAGCTCTAACAATTCAATGTTCACTAAATTATTAGGTAAACAAGTTCATGTAGTTTCATGGTCACTAAGCTACACAGAACATGCAATCTAGCAATTAGATAAGCAAATAATAACATGCTAGGTTATACAAATCAAACACAAGCAACTCTTACCAACTTAAATTAATCCATAAACATATAACTATTCATAAGTTCAAAGCTTCATCTAGCTAAGCAAAAGTAGCTAGATTTAGCTGCTCATCATAGTAATTAAACTAACACAGCTAAAACTAATGAAAAACATGTTTATAATCAACTAAATATAAAACTTTACTTCTTTTGGTGTTGAAATCCCTCTTCCAGGACCTTCTTTCCTCTCTGAAATGTCTCCTGGAACTTCTTTTCTTCTGCCAAAAGTTCTCTTATTCGTAATAATAGAAGAACTTATATAATCCTTAAAAACCTGCGCCACGTCGTGGGCTTTAAGTAATACGTATCCTTCAAGGAAATCCTCCGCGTCACGATGTTTATCTTCGGGAACACCCATGCCACGTCGTGGGCTTCACCGCCACGTTGTGAATTAAGCTGAAATTACGAAATTATTATTTTCTTGTCTTCCAAGCCTCCCGTGTTCCCCAATTTCTCACCTCTGGTCCCTCTCTTCGAAAATCCTTTGTATTGACTGAAAATATCAATTAAAACTCATAAGTATCACTATTCTGCTCATATTATCAATTTATTAATAAAAATGCACTCAAATACTGCCTAAAAATAAGTATAAATATGGCAATATCAAAATACCCCACACTTAGGCTTTGCTTGCCCTCAAGCAAATTTACACTTAATTCTTAATTACTAACACTACACAGAACAATCCGACTCTAGTTCAGCCATTATGCCAAGACCTCAACGCATGCATTTGTGTCTAAAATTTTCCTAAAGTACCCCCCCATACTTTAAATACTCACAATCTTCATAAACACTTGCCCACTTTTTCCGAACAATGCTCATTTTATGCAACCCTCCGAATCCATCCTCAGAAAACCTCCTAACCTCAAGGTATTTTTAGTTGAGCAACCTAAGCATACATAATCTAGAATTACAATTTATGATACCACTATGGAGCTTTCTTTGAATTCTTCATTTCTCTGACAATTTGATCTTCGGTTTCTTTGAATTCAACACCTTATTTGAATTGATTTCTGGTATCTTCAACTTTTTGGATTTCTTCAGAATTTTGATCTTTTGATCTTCACTTTATTTGCTCCAAAATTCTTCAAACTTTGTCGTAATTCTCTTTTTTTTTACATGTACCTCTTTTTTTTTTCGCTCAAAACCTACATGCTTAAGCAGAGGCGCTCAACCTCAACCTTTATTGGTTAATGATAATAATTTTCCTGGATACATTTCAGGTTTAGGCTGCTAAACATATTGCATCCTTCAAAACGAGCGGGGTTATGTTTTTGTTCCATGATTTCACTAAAATAAGGGAAGCCACAAATGCACTATAACGTATATTGGCTCAACTAAACATTTGAACTTTCATTGGATCATCCTACATAATACTAGCAATTATAGCTCAAATTATTATTACTAGATTCAATTAATAAAAATTTTAAATTTTCAAAATTTAATTTCCTATCAATTCACTTTTTCTACCCCTACCCCACACTTATTTCATACAATGCCCTCATTGTATGTATAAAAACAAATCAAAATTAAAGAAAAGGGAGAAAAAGGAACAGACTCCCCTGGAATAGCGGCATGAGCATCTTGAAAAGTGTGGATAACGCGGAATTGGACTCCCAAAAATAGTAACTCGGTGTAGAACAAGACTCGAACTTCAATTCGTCAAAGTGGGTATCGAGAATGAAAAAAAATATGGCAATGATATACTAAATCACGTCGTGGCATAAGGAATTCACGTCGTGATTCGGGTGTAGACTACGAACACCATAATGCTGAACTATTACAAACTGTAAGCGTGCCACGACGTGGCACAAGAAGTTCACGTCGTGGAACTAAGCAGCAGTAGAAAATGACTTTTTGGCGTTATTTACTCTAGCAGCGTTGACCAATGGCTAACTGGTGTCCGACACTTCTATGCAAATATATGTTCCAACTAGAACCGCTCTCCTAAAATACCCCATACTTATTCTGAATTGTGGGCTCGGACTCACAACTCTAAGCTTCCTTGACTAGACAAACATGACTCGAAAGATAACCGGCTATGCTCCTTAGAATTCCAACGCTAATCTGAAAAGGTAGAACAACCCAAAAGAAACAAAAAGTAACATCATAGTTTTAATAAGGTTTTACATCACACACCAAAGTAAAAAAAACTACTAAATAAAATAAAATCAATCATCATCTTGATCTTGTGCTCCACTTGGTCCTGCCCCATCATTTTGCGGACGCCATAACTCCTCCCATGTCGGAAAATAAGGATACTGCGGTGGCATAGCAGGTGGTCGGGTCACACCCAAATGTGAATAAATACCCTCGGTAAGCTGGGTATGGTAAATGGCATGACCGCGTAGATTATCCAAATATGTTCCAACCCGACTCTGAAAAGGGTCGGTGGGCACTCCCTGCACATACTGCGAAGCAGCACGCTCTCGCTCGACCTCGCCTCTAGCCCGCACATTTCGACGCCTCGGCCTAACGGGTGGTTGCTGTCCCGGCTGCCCCTCCTCTTCCTCGTCATCTATTGGTGGTATCATAAAACGACCCCCGATATTCACAACTGCTCGCATCACACCCAAGACTTGAATGGTCAAGTCGGTATCCGGGAATCGAGTAAGATTCCTGACAAAGTCATGGGTCAAAATATGATACGACCTAGCCAGGCGAGTAACCAAATGCCCCCCCAGTAATCGGGCTCCCAGGCCTAGAATTGGCCGCTTTCTTCCCCATAAACCGTGCCAACATATAAGGCAAATCACAGCAAACCCCCGGGGTAATAAGAGTCCATAAATAAAATAGATTCTGGATGGGGACCTTGTCACCATGATGCTTGTGATTGATTGAAAACGTGATGAGGCGGTGCAAAAATCGGAAAACAGGATTCCGAATTTGTGACTCACTCGAATCACGAGTGTTGTATTCATGGTTAGAAATGCCCCTCCAAAACTGCACATCCAAGGTACCCGGAGCAAAATTCCGCACACATCCAAGCAAGAAAGGGATAAAAAAACGGAGATTGCGTCTCCACTTCCGTATAGAGCCCCATGCGCCAAGCAAATTCCCGAAGGCTACAGTCACGATATACACCACCCAAACGAAAAACAAGTGCTCTATTGTAGGTGGCATCAAGGGTGCGTTCTTCGAAACATACGGTAGAGAAAAATTCTACCGATAATTCCCGGTACACGGGTTCTTGAATGGTGAATAAATTCCTCCACCCGTGACAAGTAAACGAAAATTGATCTCCAACATAAGTCTTTGACCAATAGCGTCCCAGCTCCGCTACCATGCCCACTCCACCTAGCCATCCCCAATCAATAATCGGGGCTATTGCAAACTCCCTGTTGTATAACCATCCAAGCCGATTCTCGTAGGTTGTTAGCAACGGTCGGGGAATGTTTTGAGGAAACTGGTATAAAGGATGTATGCTTGCGACATCTATCGAGTCTTCTTCCTGCGGAACAGCTCTTCTTGGTCCCATTTCTGCAATTAAAACAAACCAAAACAGCAAACAACCAACACATTAAACAGTTTTAATATTGTGACAGAAGTCACGACGTGGCCTGGCTGTGCCACGTCGTGGGTCGCGTTGTTCACAGCTGGTGGGTCGATCGACTTGCATGCGATTTCTACTAAAATCAATGGTTGGGGTTTGTTCCTATGACCATTAAAGGTATATTTAATTTAAAATTAACCATTAGTTTCAACCAATTTCGTGAATCATACAAGCCCTAACCATGAAAACTTGAAATTAGAAGAATTGCTACAAAATAATAAGGGAAACACGTACCAAATAGATTAATAGGCAAGATCTTGCAAGGAAATTAATCAGTAGAATACGAAATTAGCTGTGGGGTTACAATGTTTCTGTTCGTGCGGCAGCCTCTCAAGTGGGAATGAGCATTATCAGTCAAAGGGATTTAAACAACTGGCCCCCCTTGATTTTTAATGGCCACGACGTGGCGGGTGATGCCCACGTCGTGGAACTCAAATTGTGTCTTTCTCAGTCGCGCATTCCCTTTTTCCCACGACGTGGCTGGGCTATGCCCACATCGTGGAGACTGCCAGAAGCAAAAGTCTCCATAGTGTTTATCATATTAATTAATTAATTTGCCTATCAATCATTATTTAAAGTTCCCTACAGCTAATTTTCTACTTGTTACCGTTTTTTTTATAGACGATGAATCGATGTCTTTCCTACTTTAAAAGAAAAGAAAGAAAATTTTTTAAAAAGAAAATGCAAACCAAACTCGGGTTGCCTCCCGAGAAGCGCTTCTTTTTCTTGGAGTCTTGAGCTGGACTCCGTGCCTTCTACGTTGAATCTTCGGAAGAGTCCTCCACCAAGATCTTTTGTTCCTTGAACCGCCTTTTGTAAGCTTGAACTCTCCTTTTATATGCCTTCTTTGAATTCTCCTTTTTAGCTTTTCCCTTTTCCTCAAGCTTGCGTTTTGTGCCCTTGGTTTCCTCCTCGTACTTTATATCATTCTCTTCTGTTTTCACCACCGGCCTTGTTACTCTTGAAGTGACCTCCTCTTCATCACTTGTTATTTCCTCATCCTCTTTGCTTACCCAAGAAGGCGGATTCTTGTAAGCTATGACTTCAATCCAATGTGGAACAGATGCCTTTGGTTTTGTCATTTTGACTTGATGAACTACTTTTATCTCTTCTTCCATAAGCTTTTCCAATTCTTCTAGCTCATTCTCTTCATTAATTGTGAATACCTCTTCTTTATTTTCTTGAAAGTCATCCTTTTTTCCAAAGACTTCTTGTTCATCTCCAACCCTCAAAGTGAGCTTCGACTCGCGGATATCAACAAGGGCACCAGCAGTGTTGAGCAATGGCCGACCTAGGATTATCAGAACATCTGGATCTTCTTTCATGTCCAATACTACAAAGTCTATTGGAAAAATAAATCTTCCAATTCTCACCAAAATATCCTCCACTATGCCTCGGGGTTGTGTCACCGAACGGTTCGCCATGTGAATCTTCATTTTTGTAGCCTTCATCTTCTGAATCTCCAATTTTTGATAAAATGAAAAAGGCATTAGATTAATGCTAGCCCCAGAATCGGCTAAAGCATTAACCTTCATTTTATTCCCAAACTCGCATGGAAGAGTGAGGCGTCCAGGATCCCCCATCTTTTCTGGTGTCTCTCCCAACACAACTTTTGAAGTTTGTTCACTTAAAATTACTGTAGACTGCTTCTTTAATTGCTTTCGAGTGTCCATTAAGTCTTGCAGTAATTTCTGGTTCTCGGGTGCTTTGGATAAGGACTCGACTAAAGGGGTATTAATCGGGATCTCTTTCACATGCTTGAAAAACTCTCTATGCTCTCTCTCCAGTGGAATAAGGGTGGCTTGGGAAGGAAAAGGCAAAGTCGGCTCATAAACCGAACTGTCTGCAGAATTTTTCTGTTCATTACGGGCCCACATCGTGGACATATAGGGTTCACGTCGTGAGTTCTGGAACTCAGCAGCTTCATGATTTTCGATCTTGATCTTCTTCTTCTTTTGATCGGGCGCTCGTGGTTCTTCGTCCAATGCTTCCAGGAACTTCGAGATAGCTTCTTCTTCGGTGTCTATGGCCATTACATGAGATTGGTTCTGTACTTCGGGACTCTTCGGGGACAATTTTTCATGAACTAGGGTTGCTAGTTGACCAAATTGTACTTCAAGGTTATGGATGGAGGCTTGCTGATTCTTTATCAATGTTTGTTGTTCCAGAATAGCAGAATCCGTGGCCTCGTGTCGCTTTTCCGATGCTTCCATAAATTTCATTAAAATGGTCTCTAGGTCGGGTTTCTTCTCGGCTGGTTGCTGCTCCTTTTGATAGAGGCCTCGACCTGTCTGCCTATACTTCTCTTCTTTTTGCTTCTTATATTCTTCATATGGCAGCCACTCCTTCTTCGGTTTCCTCCAGTCCTCTTCAAACTTATCCCCATTAGAGTAGCACACTTGAGCTTTTCTGTTCCCAAATTCATCCACGTTGCAGTTCTTGGTCAAGTGTGGGCCATTGCATCGCTCGCACCCCACTCTTATGGCGTGTATCGACTAGTCCATTTGTGTTATCCTGCGATCCATGTTATTTAGCATGGCCATGACAGCTGCAATTTCTTCAGTTTGGGCCCCTCCACCGCCTTTGCTTCCATCCTGCCTCGGGTTATGGTATTCGCGGGAGTGTTTCGCGAATTCTTCAATTAGCTCCTTGACCTCCCTTGGATTTTTCCTTGTCAACGGTCCTTGAGAATCAAGGAGTTGTCTTGTCATCACATTAACCCCATCATAAAAAATTGACATCTCTTGCTGCACATTTAGGTCATGTTGCGGGCAGTTTCTGAGTAAGCCCTTGAGTTTGGCTATCTTGGATGGTGGGCAAAACTGATCTACGAATTGCTCACGCATTTGAGCCCAAGTGGTGATTGTACCCGGTGGGAGTGCTTTTAACCACTCCTTAGCAGCTCCCTTGAAGGTGACGGGTAGCATCCTAAGCAAGACTGTGTTCCTGTTGACATTTGGGACATTGAAGTAGTCTGCAATGTCATTGACTTCATCTAGATGCTTAAAAGCATCCTCATGGTCTTTCCCGAAAAATGGGATGTCCTTCAGCGCAGTCAATATGTGTCCCTTCAGCTCGAATGTGGCATTGGCAGGTATTGCGGGTTGGACTAATCCGGGACCCACATCTTCTCGGATCCGTTTTTTGTAAGCTCCCATGGACATTTCTTCAATATCTGCCATCTCGTTCCTTGGCTCGTTCTCGGGTTCACTCGTGTGTTCTTCAAATTCTGGCTCGGTGTCGCTTTTGTATTCGGTTTGCACGGTTGTATGATCCGAATGCTCAAGATTGCTCTCGTGCTTCGTTGATGAACTTGACTCTTCTGTCTTCTTTCCTATCTTCCTAGAGAAGGCTGACTTCAATTCTTGCAAGGGCGTTTTTTTTTCTTGTGAATTGCAGACTCGGGATCTTCTAGTGGTGGCACCAATGGTGTGTTTGAACCTCTGGTCATTAACTCCTGCAACTTGCTAACTAAAACGTAAAACTGGACTAAAATAAGAAAAAAAACTAAAAAATGAAATCTCAGATTCCACGTCGTGAGTATACTAAATCTCACGTCGTGAACTCTGTGACAAACAGAACAAAAATTAAACTAAGATAAGCTAGTAAAATAATTAAACAATTAAGCTTTCTGCAAATTTTATTTCTAAAAAAAAAACGATTAATCTAATGTAACTAAATACTAATAATCTGCACCGTTCCCCGGCAACGGCGCCAAAAACTTGATGTGCACAAAAGTACCCACTAATTTTAATATTTATAACCTAACAAACTAAGATTAATTATGCACTTATAGGCAGTGTACCTAGTCAGATTATAATATAGCTTAGGTAAGTCGGGTGTCGATCACAGGGAACGGTGTTACTAATTAACCTAATTACTATTAAATTAACCTAATTTATTAATAAATTTAATAAGGGGGTTTTATCTGATTTTTCAAGATCAGATGAACTTAATCAAATTAATATAAAAACACTCTTGCTTAGTTGAATCCACTTCTTCCTTATGGCTAGCTAATGATTATGGGTTATTAAGTTGGGTTTTAGTTATATTAGTAATTTAGTTCTATCTTACCAATAAGTAACTAATTCATGTTAAACCATGTATGTTCACACATAATTAAACACAGAACTAATTATGAATGTAGATATGCTATGTAAGATTTGTTGTATAAACGCAATTATGATCACAATTCACGTTCTCTAGCACAGCTAAGATTTATTTAGCCTAATTACTAACTAAGATTGGTCAATCCTAGCTCTAACAATTCAATGTTCACTAAATTATTAGGTAAAAAAGTTCATGTAGTTTCATGGTCACTAAGCTACACAGAACATGCAATCTAGCAATTAGATAAGCAAATAATAACATGCTAGGTTATACAAATCAAACACAAGCAACTCTTACCAACTTAAATTAATCCATAAACATATAACTATTCATAAGTTCAAAGCTTCATCTAGCTAAGCAAAAGTAGCTAGATTTAGCTGCTCATCATAGTAATTAAACTAACACAGCTAAAACTAATGAAAAACATGTTTATAATCAACTAAATATAAAACTTTACTTCTTTTGGTGTTGAAATCCCTCTTCCAGGACCTTCTTTCCTCTCTGAAACGTCTCCTGGAACTTCTTTTCTTCTGCCAAAAGTTCTCTTATTCGTAATAATAGAAGAACTTATATAATCCTTAAAAACCTGCGCCACGTCATGGGCTTTAAGTAATACGTATCCTTCAAGGAAATCCTCCGCGTCACGATGTTTATCTTCGGGAACACCCATGCCATGTCGTGGGCTTCACCACCACGTCGTGAATTAAGCTGAAATTACAAAATTATTATTTTCTTGTCTTCCAAGCCTCCCATGTTCCCCAATTTGTCACCTCTGGTCCCTCTCTTCGAAAATCCTTTGTATTGACTGAAAATATCAATTAAAACTCATAAGTATCACTATTCTGCTCATATTATCAATTTATTAATAAAAATGCACTCAAATACTGCCTAAAAATAAGTATAAATATGGCAATATCACTTGGTTTTCTTTAGTGAAATCGGCTAGCCCTTCTTAGTGTACCCACACTAGTGCCCATTTCACCAACCAAGGACATCTTTATATAATATGGAGACTAGGGTTAAACTCATGACCTTTCATTTCATATGATCCATGGGTTAAATACTCTATGGACTATCCATGAAAGCTTAGCCCAACCTAAATGAACTTGGCTCATTCCATATATATAAGAGTCCATATTTAATTAGTTCATTTTGATCACTTAATTAATTCTAAATTAAGTCTTGATCAATACTAATTAAATAATATGGTTCCTTATTAATATATTAGAACTTATAATATATTAATATAAATCATAAATATACTATTCTCAAAAGACTATCCATATAAATTATGTCGATGAAGTGCAACCCAAATGGACCATGCCGGGTCGGGTCAAGTACATACCAAATATATTTATGGACTTAGACATTAATCCAACAGTCTCCCACTTGGATAATTCTAAAACTATTATTGAGTATGACTTCAAAACCTAACTGGAAATCGTAGCTCTTAAAGCCGCTGTCGAACTCTGATCTTGTTAACGAACTTATACATTAGATAAGGGATCATATATTCCTCCATTCTAGATATCATATGGACTGAGACATGGATTATAATCATTCTCTCTGTCCATTTGTTGTTTCCCGATTTTCGATTCATGACGACTGACTAATTGAACAAATCAAATCAGTCATGGCCCGACCGAGCACTTCCATTTGTCATCATTAAATCATCGAGAGGCCCACAAATATCGTTTTTATCCCGAAGGTAAAAGGAATGGATAAACTTCGACTCATATGGCTTGTTCTACTACTTGTTGAATCATACACAAAGGCACGTTTTATAACACCGAGTTACCAAATGCGTTTTCGTGCAATCAATGTACAACCAACTCATAGTAACAACTCATATCTCTAGGTTTGAAGAATATAAGATATTATCATCTCATGATCACTCGTGATAAAATCCATGAAGTGATTCCAATGAGCGCAGATTGAATCCAATACTCAGAACTTATGAGCACTCATGAGTGTTGTAGCCCTTTGTCCAACACCTTAGACCTCTACAAGCTAACCCATGACAGTCTTAATTCATATCTACTTCCAACATATGACCGACTTTGGATGGTTTGAATAACTTAGTTATTCCGGAAGAATAACCTAGTTTATTCTGGAAGTCAAAACATGCAAAATGAAACACAAAAATAATTGAATTCAATATGGTTTCAGAACTTATGAATATAAATAAAACACCTTTATTTATCACCATATGATTACACATTATTCATTGTATACTGTTTCAGCTATCAACTTTATTCTTGAATTTAAAACAATAGTTGTCCCATGCTCCAAGCATGTACACTATGTTTTCTAAACACTAGTCATGCCACACACCAAGTATGCATACTATGTTTGTCTATGATCTTTACTTTGTCAAATAGATCAATTGAACATAACTCCAATGATCATCTTTCACAGTCCCAAATCCTTACTGTAAATGCAAGAATTCCAAATTCATGCCATTTACTGAAATCTGTTAGATTATAAACTTATATGCATTGACCCTCTTGTAATGATTATGCACAAATTCACAAAGACTTGGCACCAATCATTACAGATTATTCCAAAGGAGATCAGCTCCTTGGAAACATCCTTCTTGCATTAAGTTTCCTAATCTCACACAGATTGAATAATTTTTAACTTTGAAACATTTCCAGATTCATTTTGACTATCACTTCTGAACAAGAGTTGTCTCCTTACAGATTATGTTAATATGGTCCTTCCATAATTATCACTATCCTTCCAACTGTCCTTGAGCACCCAATCTTTGGTAAACCTTAGATCATCCTCGACAATTGTTTAATCCTTTTAGTCATATCCAATTCTAGACCGTTTCCCTTCTTAATGCCCCAGACATTTGGAAAATTTTAGAACGGATGCATATAGCACATGTAATCGATCCTATATCCGAAGCATATGGGACACGATTCATGATGTCTCACATAAAGACTAAACCAATCTTTTACTATACTATTACCATTTCAATTTGCCAAGTTCTCATAATTTAGATTATGAAAAGGGATGCCGTAATCATAATCGAATTTTAGAACGCAAATAATGGACCCATATACAGAATTTCCTTATGTTCAGCCATTCCAACATGAAATTCATATATGTTTCCTTGACTAAATAGCATTAAAACCTCAATCTAAGCTTTTAGATTTGAGATGAAGTATAAATTCCTCTCCCTTAATTATAGAAAAACAACTCTTTCCCAATTGAACCTTTTTGTTTTCTATAATTAACATTGCTAACTTGCAATATTTATCATAATTATCATGCTCCCACTAACATGATGATTATTAGCATAACACTTATGCTCCCAATTGACATGTACTCAGAAACTAGTTGGACTTCTAGAAATCAATACTTTATTGACTTTCTTACCAAAATTCAGATTTCTGATACTAGATTGCTTTGATAAAACTTTATCAAAATCATACACCTTGCCTTAGATAACACACTTGTGTGTCTAAAAGATTTTAAGAGCTATGAAAAGGGATGTCGTAATCATAGTCTCGATTGTTTAGACCTTTGCCACTTCTCACAAGTCCAGGTTAGTGTGTCGGTAAACCACACCCGCTCCACTAACGACTTTGAGAATGCAAATATTACAATTGCTATCTAGCTAAAATCTACTTAGTGAAAGTGTTTCCTCACCATCATTTTCATGAATCGGAGAGAAACCTTATGACACTTAGATTTAGTCGTGTATGTGTTCTTATCCTTGTGAATTGTCAAAACCATAGTCACAAGACAGAGATAATGACAAATCCAAACTCATATGGACTGAACTCAATCTTAATTTCTTGCTGCCTGGAAGCTCAAGGGCCTGCCATTACTTCCAAGTTGTTGTGCAACCAATTGAGAACTCTAAAAACTCATATACAAAGCCAACTTTAACTGGAATGGGCATAGAATAAGTAAACACGATGGTTATAAACCTCAAGTCATGTGCTAGTGAAGAACTTCAGGTTCGATTCTTGATTAGTTCTTGAGACTTTCAAAACCTTTAAGACTCCCACTGTCCTCTTGACCTATAAGACTCCCTTGTCAAATATCCAAGAGATAGTGTGGATTCTAATCAAGACAAACATTTCACACAATTGGCCTTAGTTGGTCTTTGTTTTATTCAAAACATCACAACTTACCAATGTCAAATGTACAAGAGTAGGAACTTTTACTCTTACATTTGATAAGTATTTTTAAACCTTCTTTAAGACATGTCACTCAAATTACAATCTTGGAGTATGACTCTAAGACTTGTATTGGAACGAAGTATGACTCATCTTCTTGATTTAACCATTTCAACAATTCAAGATTCCTCTTCTTAGTCATAAGAATGCACTAAGATTTCCTTAGAGAACTAATTGTGCTATGGTTTCTTAATCATTAAGATGATCACAAAACTGATACTAAAGTACTCTCCCATCTTTTCAGATTTGAGAAAATTTTATTCTTTTACCTAAGTTGATTCTTCTTATTCGCTATGCCTTACATTAGAACCTTTTCCAATGTCTCAGAATTACACTTAAGCTTGTAAGTATAACCATATTTACTGAGCTTTAGTAAAGTATGACGAATAATCTTATCGATCTTTTGTGGTGGACTTGACCGGTGCACAAGAATGTGTACTCGATCCCTTAGTCAGTTACTTGACTCACACATCCATGTGAACAAGTAGTTAGTCTTAATTTTCCAATACTTGAAAGTTCTCATTCATCATGCTATAAAACGTGCATGATTCCAAGTTCCGGTCCAATTGAAACTTGGGTGATGATAACCTTTCCTTATTTGGTAAAGTTAGACATTACCACACATGAAAGAATCAATTTCATATTTCCATTCTTGCTCTTAATGGAATCTTTATAAGCAACAATTTTTCCTCAAATGTCATTGTAAGGATATTTTAAAATAAATAAAATCAAATTTTTCCTTTTATTTTTAAAAACCTTTGCGGAAGAACTTGTCCTTACAATCCATATGAAAACTTGTTGTTATCTATTCCTAAGCAATATCTCATAACTCCTAAGAAGTAGCTCAAGAATCCGATCTTCAAACTACGCGATAGAAATCCATCTACATGATCAGATTCAGCATATTCTTTCATTAAGTTTCTTCACCTTTCTTTGATTCTTAAAACATCACCATGTGACCCAATCACATCATATATCAAGAATCTCAGAATAGAAACTTAGCAGAGTTAGATAGTGGACTTTACCTGAAGTAGAGTCAAACTAATTGACTTTAACACCCTTAGGTAAATTGGCAACTTCGCAACCAATGCCCCTTCCTTTGGCAATATAAACATATGGACCATTTGGTAATGGTACACGGGACTATCACAGACTTAGTTTTTCTTTTTACCATTTGGTCAACCGAGTTGGCTATGGTCGATCCCTTTCCATTGGGTAGAGAGAGCATTACTGGATATCCAATGTCATCATTGTCAATGTCCATAAAGTTTTAGGAAGTTGATCTTAACAAATGGATAAGATCATTAAGGGTCTGGTCTTAGTCTATTTCATAGGAGTCCTAAAGGAACTCACTGTGAGACTTAGAAAGTAGTTGAGCCACCAACTTTCTCAAAACTTTGACACTCAACTCTCCTGGCTTGTCAATATGTGACTACATCTCCAAGATGTGACCACACCTAGACCTTGCCTTGCCAATAGGGCTTGAGTGACCTTAAACTTGTAGGTTAGGGAGAATAATTGGAGGAGGTGAAAGAAGTATGATTTCCAAAGGACATCATCTTCATTTAAGAAAGCTTGTTTCAAGAGATTTGGGAAGATCATAAATGTCTAAACCAGACATCTTTTGGGAGATATTCAAGATAGTTGATCTTAAGTCCTTAATATGACACCCAATATGAAATATTAAGGCTAGGACCTAACAAAATATTTTATAACTTAGAAGAGGGATGCCGTAATCCAAGCTATAAAATATTTGAAGGTAGGTGAATGACGATTCACCAATTTCCACCAAGATAAACGAAATGAATCATTAGGTTTTAATTGGATTTGAAATTCCTAGATCTTTAAGATTCATTGAACTATTCAATGGCATGTTTCAATCTTGAGTGTGCCCTTGAAGTTTTGTGACTGGGATGCCGAGGATCACAAAACAAGGTGTGAAGTAACCATGCAAATTACTTGGTACCCTTAAGTGTTTACCCCTCAATCGATGTGCCGGTTAACCACACACGCTCCATCGATACTATGATAAACATTAAGTTATCCTTTGCCTACCTTGTTAAATACGAGTTAGTGTGCCGGTTAACCACACACGCTCCACTAACCGACTTAAACACAGTGCAAAGTGTAATTTCATGGATTAACACCTTTTTCACATTTTCCTAAGTAACTAAGATTGGGTATTTATAAAAAGGTTTAGTTACTTAGTATCTATCATTAATACTTTTAATGAAGGGAGAATTTTAGTCATTGTCCTACCCGTTCGGCTAACGACCCTCCACCGGTCAAGGAAGCGGTGGGTGAGAGTGGACACCCATTAAACTGCCATTTTATAGGCAGTAACCTTATACCCCTCTTATAGACTGGCTTCGTGAATGAGGCCTACTAACGGTAAGACTGACTTTACTCTTATATATATATATATATATATATATATATATATATATATATATATATATATATATATATATATATATATTATTAACTTATAATATTATAAAGTATAAGGGTTGAATTTTAACTTTTAAAATTCTAAGGGCTAACTTGGAATATTCTATATTTCTAAAGGAATAATATATTATTTAAAGGTTAATGCCGTAGAAATCATAATTTTTTTTTTTATCATTTGCCATTAGAGAAAAAGGAAAGTTTTAAATGGAAAGAGGAGAGAAAGAAATGGACAAAACTTCAAAAATAGTCTCTTTGTTTTTGAAAATCTGAAGTTTAGTCCCTAATTTATAAAAACCTCATATATGTTCCTTGTGGTTTCAAAATTTTTAACAAATGGTCATTTTCACTAACTTTGTTAGCTTTTGGTCGTTAAGTGAAGGGAATTTCTATCATTTTACTACCATAGGGACGATTTATGAAGTTTTTCCTTATTTAAAAAAATATGGATATTTAATATTAAAGGGTACCACCTCTCTCTCTCTCTCTCTCTCTCTCTCTCTCTACTTCAGTTTTCATTCTGTCTTCGAGCTTCATCAATCGAATGAAATGGCCCCTCGCCCTTGTCGGCTCCCTTCCTTCGCAAGCACTTGGAGAACAATATCCCTGAGAACGCAACACTTCGATCTGTAAATTGAGGTTATTCCTGGAGATTGAAGATAAAAAAATATGGTGATAACTACTGCTTTGCCAATGAACGGAAGCAGGTCGTTGAAGATACCCGGATGGATTTTGGGGATTTTCTTGTTTTTTGGCTCCTTGGTCGCTTCATCTTCAAGCTCTTAATTTTCTCATCTTCTTCCAATAACAATCTCTACACCTGTGAAATTATTATCGGAAACGTCGAGGAAAATCAAACTACAAAGTGAAAGCATATTACTTAATAAGTTACCCAAAAGCAAATTGTTCCCGAGTGATAATCTCTGTAAGTTGTTTAATCTTGTGAGTTGTAATGGTAGTTCTCCAGAGAATGTATTGGAGCTCAGATCAAGGACAGTTAAGGTGGTGATGTTGGAAAATTGTGTGGGGATTGGAGATGAAAGGTTGTTACCATAAATTATGGTAAAAGGTTAAAGATTTGACCATGTATTTGACGCCATTTTTGTCATTCCCTTAACAATCTAGAAGAACCCCAGAAAAATTATTGAACTATAGAGCAAGAATTATGAGGGAATTTAGTTTTGTAATTGGGACAGGGATTGAACCGGTTACAGAATTGAAAGTCAAATTGACCTTATAAAGCTCAGAACAATTAGCAAGACTTTCTGGGATTACACCCACCAAAGAATTATTACTCAAATCAATAGTTTGAAGCAATGCACATGAACCCAATACGGGAGGAATCGAACCAGTGAACATGTCGTTAAACAATTGAAGTCCTATGAGATTCGGAAGGAACCCTAATTCCATTGGAATCAAACTTCAATGGTGTTATCATGGAGGCTAAGATTTCTGAGAGCTTGAAACTGACCTATTTTCGATGTGATTCAACCACTTAATCCTTGCCATGAAAGTTATATCACGATAACTTGACCTTGAGCACATTTGATTCCTTGCCAACTTCAAGAACAAGCTTTATATCCGCTATCGTTCTAGCTTTTCAAGAACCCATTTGGGTCAATGAGTTCTTGTTTGAATGATTGGAGGTCTTGAAAATCAGATTCTGTAATAAAGATGGGTAGGTGGGTTTACTCAGAGAGAGAGAGAGAGAGAGAGAGAGAGAGAGAGAGAGAGGGGAGAGATGGGACCCTTTAATATAAAATATTCATATTTTTTTAAATAAGGAAAAACTTCATAAATGATCTATGTGGTAGTGAAATGACAGAAATACTAATCACTATACAGCCAAAAGCTAACGGAGTTAGCGAAAATGACCATTTGTTATAAGTTTTGAAACTACATGGATCATTTGTGAGGTTTTTATATATTAGGGACTAATCTTCAGATTTTTGAAAACCAGAGTGATCATTTTTGAAGTTTTGTTGAAAGAAATGGAAGAAAATTGAGGTGGAAATCTTTCTTTCTATTCCCTCAAAGTGAATAACTCATCCGCCTAAATTTGGTTTAAACCATTTTCTATTTTATCCTTCGTTGGCAAAAAAAAAAAATCCTTTTCTACGATTCCTTGATCTTCCATCTCCACATGCATCAACTTCGTAGGTATCAACATCTATTCTTCAGTGTGTCGTCTTCTCGGATCATTTCAGGTACTAGTCGTTTGTTTTTGGAAAATCCATTTTTGTATTCTTCTAATCTCGATCTCGATCACGTTGCATATCGAAGCAATAAATTTTAATTCCTCTTTCCAGGGTTCTAATTTCCCAAAAAAAAAAAAAAAAAAAAAAAAAAAAACCTAATTTTCATTCTGGTATCTATGACATCTTCGTATCTCTGGACCTATGCGTTTATTTGATTTTTATCATGTGAAGCCCATAAATCGGTAGTAAATTGTCTTGGGTAATTTGGTTTTATTCTTTCTATTCATGTAGGTTTTGTAATTTTGTTCATCCAACCGGAGTGAAGTGTTGTAAATTTGCAAGCTTCAGCAATTTATCTATGAATAGTTTTTGATTCGCCAAGTTTGTAGACGAATCATCCTGCATAACTAAATAGGGGTGCTAGAATTTGGCAATTCCTTGTCCCTATTAAATTCAACCCATTATTACTACAACTTCTTTACTACATTACTAAGACATCAAACAAAAGCCATACCCTTAATCATGATATAGATGATAACCCATAGTAGAAAGTCAAAGATGGCATAGAGCAAAAAATAACGTTGCTGACTTTTTCAGTAAGTTTAAATCATCACAAAAAAATTCTTAATGCATATTCCTTTCATTGGAAAAAAAAAAAAATACAATCTTGATCCTTCAATACAATATCAGGATTTTTGATACATCAAATGTAAAAAAAAAAAAAAAAAAAAAAAATGATACCAGGTGACCAAATGTCAATAGGAGGTAATTATTTGAGCAAAACAAATGAATGAAATAAAGTGCCTTTTAGGAGGAAAGAAACGCAACAATGGGGCTCGTAACCTTGTGAACTCCATCACTCCAAACCAAGGAACCCGAAAGCATCTTTGACCCAATTGTGGCGCCAACTGTGACCACAAAAGATTGCGTCTCCCCCACTGATTTGAACGATATACTGATCGGGTCAACCTTGACCGAAAGCCCTGATGGTGCAACCATACTAGCCTGGTACGTCGATTCTGCTGCACCCACGTTAGTAACCGTCCTGTTAAAGGTCCGGACGATGCTGCCTGATTGTGGAGCCGAGAGAGCGAAAGAAGGGTAGTTCAGGTCCCACACGGTTGCGTTACTGGCCGCCAAGCAAGCACTAGCATCGCCGGTGACAATTTTCAATGTTGTGGCGTTGTAACCCTGCCCACATAAAAATGAAACGAAATCTGATTCTCCGGCGTCATACACCAAACCTGGGTCGGTTGCCTTTAATGGATCGATATGTCCAGAACCATATGCAAATTCAGCGTCTAGGTTTTTGATTGGACTCATCGTTGCAGCTGCCACAAAAATCAAAATCTTTCATCTTCGTTAAATGTCATAAACTTTTTAGGGTTTTAGGTTTTATAATCATACCTGTAGTCATAAGGGCCGACTTTATCGCAGCAGGAGACCAAGTCGGGTGGAAGGATTTAACATAAGCTGCAGCACCAGAGGCGTGAGGGCAAGACATGGAAGTTCCGGAGATGATACTGTAAGGGACAACACGGGTGTCACCTTCTTCTCCGGTCACAGTTGTACCCATCGACCATGCAGCTAAAATGTCCACTCCAGGCGCGGTTAAATCCGGCTACAAAAAGGTTAATTATAAAATGTCTGTCTGGGGGAAATCATATATTTATTTCTTTTTGAATCATATATATGCTACGTACCTTGAGAAGGTCTAGAGTGATTTGGTTGGGGCCTCTTGATGAGAAGGAAACCACAGTTGGAGCTGCTTTGTCCACAGGTTCATAGGACTTGAGGATACTTGCACTTGGTGTCCTTCAAAACACAATAACAAAAAAAAAAAAAAAAAAAAGGTTCAAAATGCATCCCACGCTTGTGATTATTTAATATGTGCATTGACAAATGTAAGCAATATATATATATATATATATATATATATATATATATATATATATATATATATATATATATATATATATATATATATATATATATATATATATATATATATATATATATATATATAATGTTAATTAGCTAGCTAGACTTACGTGGTGGAGTTTAAGTAACCTAGAACTGAATTGCCATCTTTGCCGCTCAAATATGTGGTTGGTAAAACGAAAGAGAAGGCTAGATCTTCGTAGCCGAAATCACCTTCAATCACCACACCACTTGCACCTGATAACAACGCATTCTCTGGTCCATCAAAATCTTCACAAACCACAATCTTGTCTTTCACCAAAGTTGGGTCCAAGGAATCTTCTTCGCAGTATCTGCATTTCGTACATTGTTCATCAATATTAATCTAGATTGTATATATATCTTCACTTCGATTGTAACTGATCGAAAATTAGATTTTCTTGTTACCTAGAATCGTCTGATGTAAATCCCTTTTTGGTATTCGGCACTGATCCGCCATAAACTATTGGATGAATTGCACCATCGAATGTGTTTACCGTTGGCCCCTACACAACATTTACTTTAGAATCATATGGATCAACAATATAAAAGTGAAAAAAAAAAAAAACAAAAAAGTTGAATTGTCACCTCATAAGTTGCATTGTTACCCAACACAATCTGAGTTAAGAACTTCCGATCAATGCTGCTAGCGGCAACAGACAACGACCATGGTGAAAGATTAGTAATTGATCCAGCTCCCGGACCATCGTTTCCAGCGGAATTGGAAGTAAGAATTCCGTTCTTCATGGAATGAAAAGCTCCAATGGCGATGGGATCCTCAAAATATTGTAAAGGGAAAGAGCCTCCAACGGAAAGAGAAATGATATCGACTCCATCAGCAATCGCATCATCAAAAGCCGCCAAGATATCGGCATCTGAACAACCACCCGTCCAACAGATCTTGTACACTGCTATACGTGCGGATGGAACACCGCCTCTAGCCGTCCCTGTGCCAAGACCTAACATGCTCGCGTTGGTCACTGCACGTCCGGCTGCAGTGGATGCAGTATGTGTGCCATGGCCCTCGGTGTCTCTTGCTGACAGCTCCTCATCTCCAGCACTCCCGTCGGTGTTGTAGTATTTTGCTCCGATGAGTTTGCTGACATTAATTAATGTTAATTAATAACGCCACAATCATAAGAATAAGCATGTAAATATAAAGTGAAATTATTAATTACTTGTTGCAGGTGAAATTTTTTGAAGCGCATGAGCCCTTCCATTTGGCTGGGGGAGCACCAAATCCGTCGTCCTTGAAACTGTCTGACTCCGGCCAGGCGCCGGTGTCTAGCATACCTACGATGACGTCGCTTTCAAGAGGTGCCCTTTTGACATCTTGAGGGAAGCCCATGAAGTCCCATGATCTGGTCGTGTGAAGTTTCTTGTTTTGGCTTCGGAACACAGACACCACTCCCTCCATTTCTGCATGCAAAAGAATGTACGGCTATTATAAATAATCATATATACTTTTTATGTAATTTGGGAGATGCCATGTACATGTATTAATCTAATAATTTAATTGGTCAAAAAAGTCCACTCACGAGCTAATTGGTTTTTTTCATCTTCGGTTAGCTTGGCAACGAAGCCATTAAAGCTCCTTTTGTAGCTATGGAGTAACGATTTTGATGCCCGGCTGCATGAAAACCATCAAGACGTAAGTAACAATTAAACCAAATTAATTAATTATACAAGAAATTAAGAAAATCTTTAAAGCTCAATGTCGCCATAGAAGGAGCTTTAAAACCATCACATATACTAAAAATTAAAATAATCAACCTGCCAATAACTTGTTGTAGCATGTTTGAATGGACTGCTGCCACAGAGAAATCAGTCTTAGTCTTAGGAAGGTCACCCATGTACACAATGTAGGTCTGCAACAACATATAAAACAATTATTTATGCTGAAAATTTTCGAAATATGCATGCTTAAAATGATATAAACTTATATAAAACTAGATAATGAATTGATTGTTTAAACTGTGTTTTTAAACAAAAGAAATGCCTTGAGATCATTGGAATCAGCTGCTTGAGTGTAGCTAAAGATGAGAGAATATGTGACAGTTAGTAAGAAGAGCAGCCATAATGGAGACGCCATTGACATTGACTTGATTGATTTCAAGATGATTAAGCAGATAATAACTAATTAGAGTTGTTTGTATGTATATATAGCGAACTCGACCTCATTGGTTTCTCAAAAATAATTCAATGTTGTTAAAATCGACGGACGTTGTACAAATGCCGGCTTCTGGCGAGGTAGACAATGTTAAATTTAGAATATGCACGTTATCATCCGTTTGTCTTTGGATTTAAATTGTTTTATATAATATAAGAATTTTTGTTTTTTTTTTTGTTTTTTTTTAAATTAAGATGAAATACATCTTCACCTTCCAACCAAAACTCTAAAACAATCATGACCATCACCATCCTTGCAAATATTTTTACTGAATTTTTCTAAAATCATTAATTTATCCAACTTAAATATTAGAGCTGGGTATCTGCAAATTAAACCAGGCTATACTACAGAAAATACTCACACCAACTAAAAATTAATCAAAAACATAATTAATTATATTTATTTTATCTATCATTCAATTCGCAATAACAAATCTTCAAAAAAGAAAATCGCTTATATCCTACCTTGCTTTTTCCAATTAAGTTATCCCAGTAGTGAGATATATATCATCGATGGATTAAATATTGGAATTCGAAAATATTCCCGTTAATCCAAAGTTTGGGAAACTCATTGAACCCTACTCCCATAGCTATTTGGTTCCTAAGTGCATCCTTAAACTCAATAGAGTTCAATTGACACATCAGTGACACATCAATATTTCACTTTTTATTCAACTATACTCTTTAACATCCACACTTCTACTAAATTTTACAAAGTTTAATCGATTTCAATATTTCACTATTTCACTTTTTATTCAACTATACTCTTTAACATCACACTTCTTTCATGCACTTTTGAAATTTCATACTCTTCAAAATCTCATCAAGCCTCGTGTTCCATGCTTGAGGTGCTTGTCTTAGACCATATTGTGATTTTGTAATGTGATACACTTATACTCGGTGTCTTTCTTTATATAGCCTTCTGGTTGTGATACGTAAACGGTTTCCTTCAATTCTCCATGTAATAATATTGTTTTAACATTTATATGGTGAAGCTCTCACCCATGAGTAGCAGCTCTGGCTATAAGAAACCAGATAGTTTCGATTTAAGCTACCGGAGCAAATACTTCTTGGAAATCAAGTCTAGGACTTTCTCCAAGGAAGTGACGATATGGATGAAGGCAAATAGGTACTCCAATTTGTATCTTCACTTAGTCTAGGACTAGTTGAGTGAATCTTGCTTGTCGGGCAAGCAAACAAGCAAACAAGAAAGTCATTCCTGACAAGGAATGACTTTCTTGTTTGCTTAACCGATTGTCTTCAAGTCTAGGACTTTCTCCAAGGAAGCGACGATATGGATGAAATTTCTTGGTACTGGTTTTAGAAATTTCTTAGCTATCTTGGGTTCTTCAATCGATTCACCAAGGGATACCACTTTAGATGTGATTCCATCTAGTTTCCTTGCTAAAGAGTCGATCGATTCCGAGTCAAACATCCTTAATCGGTTGAATTCTGCCATCAAGGTTTGTAACCTTGCCTCTTGTACATGATCTGCACCCTCATGTCTCGTTTTGATAGCTTCCTAGAGTTTTTTTGCAGTCTCGACATCTTTTATTTTGCATAATTAAGTTTTCTGGTATTGCCTAATAAAGTAGCCCCACTACAAGGTAATCCTTCACTTCGTGCTTCTCCGTTCCTAGGTCAATTACACTTTATGCCTTATGAATTCTTAAGACAACCTTCATACGCAGGGACCAAACTATGTAATTTGTGGAATTGAGCATGGGACATTGAATAAAGGTCGATCCAATTTCCTTCACACTCACCGGTGCAACTCCTTCATCTCCCCTACATTCGACATGGTGACCTAACTCGTCAACAGGTAAGTAATTCGATCTCAAAGCTTCTTTTCTCAAGCTATGATACCAATTCAACATCAAATTATATAAATTGAAACATTGTTAATCAAACAAACTCTTTGATTAAAAGGAAAATAACTCAAAGCCTTTGTGTTACCATTGTAAATTCTTAATCCTGAAACTCAATTAAGACATGTATATATAAATCTAATTACTCACTTGTATTAGAATATAATTAGGAAATTATAACCCGATCTGTCTTTGTTTCCATATTTTTGATTGCTTGGATCCCAAGACTTAGGATTCCAATAATGGTTCCCCCACACGAGTCTCTCTCTCTCTCTCTCTCTCTCTCTCTCTCTCTCCCCAATGGCTAGAAAAAATTAACTTTTATCTTTGTTTTATTTTTGAAAGTAACAATAAAAAAAATTATGTGTGTGTGTGTGTATATATATATATGTATATATATATATATATATATATATATAGAGAGAGAGAGAGAGAAAGAGAGATAGGTTCAACTATTCTAACTAGTTATTGTGTGGATGTAAGAATGATTGTGGACCAATCAAAATTTAAAAAAAAATTAACTAAATCAATAAGGGTTATATAGTAATTTGGTAAATGAATTCCATAAATAATCCCTATAATATTTATAGCATTGACTATTAACCTAATTAAATAAATCACATTTTCCTCCTTAATAATTCCACTCTTCCACCCGATAAAGCCATCCCTTTTCCAATTTGTCTATCATACTAATGCTAGCCCACCACTTCTAAACGAATTTTGTGATTGATCTTCACCGAATGGTTTGATTTTGATTTCTCTGGAGCAATTACAAGGGAGCTATGAGCTTCACTTACTCACTTGTCCGCAACTGATGAACATAGCATTGTCGCAGTCGACCATAGCACCACCGCCGCAGATCCAATCCTTTGTGCCTTGTTTGCACATCTCTACTCTCCATCTGTCTTACGGGTCATCAACACTACCATTGACTCTACCAAGTATCCCTTAGTTTTCTCCAATAACGAACCCTAATTTCCAGAACTATGGGGATTAAGGTCATGCCCAGGTTCAAGGTAAATTTATAATATCTTAAAGAAAACAATCTAATTTTGTAATCAACTTCTAATAAATTTTCATTTTTTCAGATTCTTTAGCCCTATTTTGTATGGTTCTAATGATTGCATTGGTTGGTTTTGGTGTATTTGACGAAGGATTTCCTGTGGTATGCTTACTTTACTAGTATTAGATTGAATTTTGGAGGTTATATAGACACGTTTTCATCTTTGAAATTCATATAAATCATTCATTTTTTTAGTAAAATTTGATAACCCAATAGGTATAGAAAAAGAAAATTAATTGAAAACATTAATCAATAAATTTTTATAAACTGTTGCTTATTTCTTGTTTGCTTTTTTATATCATGAAGATTTGGTTATGGAGTGCACAATTATGCTAGCAGAATGGAATGCTACAAATGCGAAACACCAAAGGGATGATTAAGGTAATTAAGTAACATTTCATTTCTCTTAAATGTGCATGGTTGTTTTGTTAGTTATTTTCATTGTTGATCAATATATAAAGATTTGGTTGTGTTTTTTTTTCAAAAAGAAAATGAATCAAGGAAGAGAAACTTTTCCTTCAACAACCATCTATTTGAAGCTATGTATTGTACTACCAACCATTGTTTTGCAATCAATGGGACGTAAGTTTCTTAATGCTGACGGCATCTAGTTGACTTGACCTGTTTTGACATTTCACTATTTCCTATTTACTTTGTGTCATTGAATTTCGAAACTTTCTTTCTTTAATATTTTTCTTCTATTATAAAGTTTGGATTTTTATCAATTTTTTTTTTTGGAATTCGTAGGCAAGCAAAAGAAGAAATCAAATTTCCTTCAGTAGCTATGCATAAAAATGAAGCACTATGTGTTGGTATGCATTCTGTCAGAATGAGGAAAGCCAATAAATATTCTTTAAGAATAAGGAAGGACGATATTCTATTGGTTCTCATAAAAAGGTCTTCGCTTATGACCATGTGGTATTTTATCATAGGATTTAATAATATGTATTTTTTCACTCAATGATACCACAACATCCTTGTCCGACATGCACTTTTACAACTATGAAACATGGAAAGTGCTGTGAATTTGAATGAGCTCCTCCAGGAGACCCAGTCAATAGGCCGCCTTGCCAACCTTGGCAAAACCCAAAATGGCCCGAGATATCGGGAACCCAATTTCCCTTCTTCCTAAAGCGGATCACACCCTAAAAACCTGAAATTCTCACTAGAACAAAATCATGGATCATACGCGACTGCTAATAATTCTTTATTAGAAAAGAGATTATATATTCTTTCAAGAAAAATTTCATTCAGTGACCGACTTTCCAAGGATAAAATGAACAACGAGAGGCAAACTGGGTGATGAATCTTCTTGTATTGATAGGATAAGGCTTCCTTTAGCTCCCGAACCAATGTACATAAAATAACCAACTAACAAACACAAACACTCATACCTAGCCCAATCAGCCTTGAGCTGGAATACCAGGAATGCCTACAACAGGTCCAGTCATCCCTAGGATGGAATACCCTTGTATCCTGCACATGTTTGGCCTGATCAACCCTTGGGTTGGAATACCAAACACGTCAGGTCCAATCAATCATAGGGTCCGGTTATCCTCATTATCGAATACACTAGATTGGAATACAACCATATACAAAACTCGGGTCTAAACCTATAACTTGAGATCCAAGGGCATATCCTTGCATCTCATCCAATTCGTCGCAACCGATTACGACTCGCCGAACCTCAATAATACAACCATTCCGAAAGCGCTTGAAAATGAGAAATGAACCATTACAATCTCTAAGCCCATAACTTATGACTAGAATACTCCTATGTGGTCCTCAGCATAGTTCTGGATTACCAATGAGCCCATGGCATGAGTCTGGTATGCCCTCCCCTGCCCTCAAACCATGACTGGAATGCTCCCTATAACTATCAGTAATGTCGCTAATCCATCAGTCGCCCTGCATTTCGGGCCTGCAGGTACTCACCATCCTCCATTCCCCAAAAAGGCCTAATCAATGTCCTTCACAACATTAAACAAGCACCACTATACTGAAACCCTACCCTACAAGATTGCCTTATAGAATGAGTTGCTACCCAAGAGTTTCCAGGCTCTCCTACCTGATCACCGATAATCCCTAAGGGCACCGAACCTAGATCTAACATAATACATATAGAGTCTTCAGTGTGACTGGACTGCCTCACCGGGCCTTCAACCTATCTGGACCAGTCTCAGAACCTTCAACATGTTTAGACTGCCTCTCCAGGCCTTCAGCATGTATGGACCGTTTTCGGGCCTTCAGCCTGATTGGTATGCCCTGTTAGGACTTTAGTCTATCCGGGCCACCCTAGGTCTGTTGATCCAACACCCTAGACCCATCCTGGTTCTTTTTCCATAAATAACCAGCTCTCCCCTACTTGGGGTTCGAACTCTTGATCCAATTTGCATACTATAATCTCGACCTAACCATACATGTAAGTCGAACGAAACCCCAATGCTACCTTGAACACCTGCAGATACACTCGAAATGTCGCCTACATGCACGTACTTGGGGAAACCCTTGACCTCATGTATGATCGACCAACCACTCTAGAAGCCATCATCCGAACAGCAATAGACAAGACCTTCGATGGCTGACGCTCGATCTGAGAATTCTCAATTCTCCCCCACTTAGAGTTCTAACTACCATTAATTGGATTGAAACAAATTCGTAACTCAAACTGGCTCAACCAGGTATGATCATTATTTACCCTTGAATGAATAATCATATGTAGAATGATCCTCGTAATACAGACCAATAAAATCTCAAAAGAAACCTGAATTTCAGATAAAGGTGTTCGACATGTAGAATGGCATATAACGACCCTAAAAACCCAAAATAGCAGAAAGTCAACCTTCGATATAAGTTACCAAATCCAACAAAATTCCAACTTAATACAATTCCGATACCTCCCCAGAGAATACAGGAAATGACACCCCTCAAAGCATTCAAAGAATCCTGACCTCCTCCTCCTGAGTTACCCTAACCAACCTGAGAGTACGCCAAAAGACTTACCTTCGATTCCAAGTGACATGAACTAATCAACAGGATTCCCTTCCCTGCTTGCAATCCCAATGACAATCTGAAGCCAAAATTTCCTGTCTCCTGAGATTATGGCACTTACTTGCCTCACAAGATACTCATACCATATTAATCCACCAACGCTCATCAGTGCTGAAATACTACCACCAACTACGACGATCAACAGACCCTAAACTGGAGATACAACCTGACCCTAGGGTCACAAGCCCGATCACTTCTTCGAACTTGGAAAACTAAAAGGGTGCAACCCTTTACATAAATGATTAAATTCCAATCAATCAATCAACCATTCTACTTCCAGCTGCAAAACTCATCTGATAAGTGTCAAAAATGACTTTTTTATAGATGATTAGTTATAATAAATAATCTTAACTAAGTTTTAGTATATGTCACAAGGTTTCCGTACATATAAAGAATGCTGAAATCCAAGTTATAACAAAGAAGTAATGACATGTCGAAGTTTTGCAACAAAACTGAAACGACACCGAGAATCATAAAAAGTGAGTCTATGATAAAGTACTTTTTAGCCTTAGGGATCTAAATTAAAGTTGTAGAGTACGTTTCCACCTATGTGTGGATACAAAGAACGTCAAAATGGAGTTTCTATGAAAAAGTTATAACCTTCCGAAGATGCAGTTTTCTGAGAGCATGACACGTGTCAGAAACCCTAATCTTACTGGACTCATGATGTGAGCATTAATTCTCACGACATGAGTAGTCAAACAAACATAAATCGAGCCTATCAAACACCTGAGAGGTCTATGGGATGACTCTTGCAAGCTCACAACGTGAGCATATCATTTACATGACGTGAGAAGTCATCCGGATACCTTTCGACCCTTGAGTATAGTGAGGAAAACTCAACTCACAGTAGGGCTGCAGTGATCATATCCAACTCCCGACTCACAGCTACGAACTCAACCGCCTGTAACCACCATATGACTAATTCCATTAAAATCCCAAATTACCAAAACACCCTCAGAAGTCAAACATTATAAACCCTTCGTCAAAGTCAAAGTCAACGGTCAATGTCAACAGTCCATGTTGACCCAAATCGTCGAGTGCAACTTACAAACTCGTCGAGTTCCTTCAGAACTCAAAAAAACCGCAAAAACTCGATTCAACTCGCCGAGTTGCCAAACAATTCGTTGAGTCCATGCACTGTCCAAAAGATCGGGAAAACCTTAATCAACTTGTCGATTTATCTCACCAACTTATCGAGTTCACTCGGAATCCAAAAAAGCGGGAAAACCCTTATCGAACTCATCGAGTTGGCTAACCAACTCATCGAGTTCCTTCAACCCTTTTCTCATTCAGATGCTTTTAAGCGAAAACAATGCTCCAAACTATAGATCCAGCCCCTAGGGTGTAGTTACTATGTAAAATTTCCAACTTTACATGCATGTGAGGCTTCAAGAGACTAGAATACTAAAACCAAACTTGATAATAGGTTTATGGCATGGAGAAGGGCTAAAGCTTGATAAAGTCGATAACTTTATGACTACGGGGGCCTAGAGGAGTCCAAATCTGAAGTTACAACTTCAATTCATGCCCAACTTCCAAAAATGGATCCAAAGTGGGCTAAAAAGACCCTAAACTCTTGAATGGAGAGATCTAACAAGAGAATGATCAAGGTAACACCTTTTTACCTTCAAATGGTTGCTATATCTGAGTAGATGCTGGATCTATAAGCTTTTTCTCGTTCCAAGCTCTTTAATCTTCGAGTTCTTCAAGAAGTGCACCAAAGACACACTATTTAGCCTTACACACACTCAATATGGAAGGTTAGCTCGATTAGGGTTTCCTTCTGGATGATAAGGTGGTAAAGGAAGCTGGAGAGAAGACTTAAGGATCTTTAAATAGGGTGCAAACCCTAAAAATTTAGGGTTTTCATAATCAGCTCCAACTCGTCGAGTGGGGTCCTCCAACTCGTCGAGTAGGTTCTCCAGAATACACAACTCTTCTTGGTTTCTACACGATGAGTTGGGGTCTCCAACTCGTAGAGTAGACTTTCTAAAGTGCACAAATCCCTAAATTTCATTCTTGGAAATCGGGATGTTACATCTATGTTGATACATTTTTTTGATGTTTTATAACGAATTTTAGGATAATAAAGGCACTTGGATATTCTGAGAATTATAATTTCACTATCAAATCAAATCATTGAGTGGTACTCCCTAATCTTTGATTGGATAAGACTCATAAGAGAAAAGAACAGAGAATGAGATATATGAATTTTGTAAGGACCAGAGAAACAGACCAAAATTGGTTAAATACCTCATTTGTCCAAAAACTGTCAAAACTATCATAAAACAGTTTGACAATAGTTAAAAATATTGTCATAAATCCAGGTTTTCTATAAAGATTAATACCAAGCCAAAACACGGGTCAAATATTCCAAATTTGGATTTCTTATGCATTTTTTAAATTTGCAGCTCGATCCCAACCAGGGGCTGCCACCCCTTGGACCCCGCTCCTAGGAGCGCTGCCCCCAGACCCCCGTTCGTTCAGGGGCTTAGCCCCTAAATGATAGTCTACTTTTAACCTTGAATAAACTTAAACAAGTGTGCACTCCACACCTTCCTTACTTGGTTAATGTTTATCAAGATCACTTTTGGTCAACAAAGTAATCCCATTACACTTAAATCACATTAGTGAAACAAATCACCAACAAACCTCCCCCATTTAAGTGTAATCTTGATTAATTTAAAACAAAAACCATAACAACAAACTGATTCATAAATGAAATATCGTGACAATTGAATTTCACATTAGTATATTACTCATTCCAAATATTCGAATATCAGGGTGTCACTAAGGATTGAACCCTTTCTATTCTAAGTGGATACATGAAGATAATATACACAACAATTTACATTCTTAAAGTTCTAACTTGACACTATATTTTACTAGTTTGTGTCCTATCCTTCTATAAGCATATTAAAGTCACGTCCCAACTTCTTGATGCAGCTAAACTTCATGCTTGTATAGGTATTTCCTTTGTTCTTGCACCTGCAAATGCAATTTTTCAAAGAACTATAAAGAAATAAAATTCCAACCTCCTTAACTTGCAGTACTGAACACATACCTTGGGATGATGATAAAATGTGTTCCAATCTTCAAATATCAAGCTTTCCACATTGAATTCAACATCTAATATTGCATTAGATGGGAATTAGGTATCTCAATATAAAAGATTTTAAGTGGACTTTAAACCCATCCTTATAGCCACCTTGTGCACAGGATTTCTTGCTAACCCTTTGGTTAGATGATCGGCCAAATTCAATTGAGTTCTTACAAACTCCACAGATATCACACCAGTCAAGATGAGCTCACGAATCATGCTATGTCTAACACCTAAATGTCCAGACTTCCCATTGTACACTTGACTATAAGCCTTAGCCAAGGTTGCATCACTATCACACCTGATAGAAATTGTAGATATCAGTTTTGGCCAGAGTGGAATTTCATAAATCAAATTCCTTAGCCACTCAGCTTCTTTACCAGCAGCAGACAATGCAACAAACTCAGATTCCATGGTTGAGTTTGTAATACAAGTCTGTTTCTTAGATGCCTAAGAAATGGCACCTCCTCCAAGAAGAAACACCCAACCACTAGTGGATGAGTGATCCTATAAGTTTTTAATCCAGTTGGCATCTGAATAACCTTCCAAAACCGAAGGATATCCATTATAAGTTAAACCATAATTTATAGTCCCTTTCAAGTACTTGAATACTCTACTCACAGCTTGCCAATGATGTTAACTAGGATTGCTACTATATCTACTAAGCATTCCCACAACATATGTTATATCAGGCCTAGTACTAATCATGGCATACATTAGATAACCAATAGCACTTGAGTATTCAAGTTGAGACACTAGAGATCCTTTATTAGGTAGAAGCTTAAGACTAGGATCTATAGGAGTGCTAACAGGAGAACAATTCTCAAAGTTAAACTTTTTCAATATCTTCTCAATATAATGAGATTGAGAAATTGAAATCCCATTGTTTCCTTTTCTAATTCTTATACCAAGAATTACCTCAACATACCCCATGTCTTTCGTATCAAAACTGGATGATAAGAATTTCTTGGTTTTATCAACTTCTTCTAAATCAATACCCAAAATCAACATATCATCTACATATAAACAAATCATGACTCCTTTACCAGAAGTATCAAATTTGCTATATACACACTTGTCATCTTGGTTTAATGCAAAACCATTAGACAAAAAAACATTATCAAACTTTTGATGCCATTGTTTTGGTGCTTGTTTCAAACCATATAATGATTTCTTCAACTTGCACACTTTGTGCACATTTCCATGCATAACAAACCCTTCGGTTGGTTTCATGTAAATTTCCTCATTTATGTCACCATTCAAGAATGCAGTTTTCACATCTATTTGGTGAATCACAAGATTATTTATAGCTGCAAGAGCTAACAATAATCGAATAGTGGAAATTCTAGCAACAAGAGCATAAGTATGAAAGAAGTCAATGCCTTATTTTTGCCTAAAGCCTTGAATAACCAATATGGATTTATACTTATAAATTGTGCCATCCACCTTCATTTTCCTTTTGAGGATCCACTTACTTCCCACGGCCTTGCAACCAGGAGGTAAATCTGACAATACCCAAGTATTATTATGTATGATAGAATCAATCTCATCCTGAATTGCTTCTTTCCAGAAATAAACATCCCTAGATGTCATAGCTTCACTAAAAGTCTTTGGATCCTCCTCAATATTAAAACAATATTGATGTTGAGATATAGTCTTATTCTTGTTACTTCAACTAGATAAAGTTGAAAATCAGATCCAAAAAAATTAGCTTTTATAACTCTTGTGTTTTTCCTAGGTTCAGGTACAGAACTTGCTCCACCAGAAACATCTTTAGCTTGATTAGTACTCTTTCTAGAAGATTGATGAATCATGTCCCTTGGTCTAGGTATAGATGTAAATCTTTCTTTATCAAAAATAGCATTTCTTGACTATATCATAGTGTTTACAGATGCATAGTCATTAGATTCTATACCATAGAATCTATATGCTTTGGAATACTTAGCATATCCAATAAAGATACAATCTACACCTCTCTCACACAATGTTTTCCTTTTTGGTTTAGTGAGCCTTACAACTGCTCTACAACCCCAAACTTTGAGATAACTCAAATTTGGTACCTTTTTACATCAAAGTTCAAAAGGAGTATTCTTACTCCTTTTATTTGGAGTTCTATTGAAAATGTAACATGTAGTTAACATTGCCTCACCCCAAAACCCTTCACTTAATCCAGAATAGGACAACATGGAATTAAACATTTCTTTCAAAGTTTTATTTTTCCTTTCAGCTACACCATTTTGTTGTGGTATATAAGGAGCTGTGGTTTGATGCATTAGTTCAGTTGATTCAAAATAAATTGGATCATAATACTCACCACCTGTATCAGTACGCAAGACTTTTATTAATTCATTTTTATGAAGCTCAACTTGTTGTTTATAAATTTTAAATTTATCAAATGCTTCATTCTTAGAATGTAGCAACTAGACATAACAATATCTAGATGCATCATCAATAAAAGTAACAACATACTTTTTGTTTCCAAGAGAAGGTGTTGCATGGAAACCACATAAATCACTATTGGTTGACATTCCTTGAATCCCGGTACATATAACCACAATTATTTAAAACAATTTCAAATACAAGATTCTTTCAAATCCTCGGTACATATAAAACATTGTTTAGACATAAACACTTTCCAAAAGTAAAGTAAAGTGAAACATATCCTAAACCCTTGATTTGTTCAGTTGCAACATTTCCTATTTTCACCACAAATTCATCTTCAATTGGTTGACATTCCTTGAACCAACGAAGATCCTTACATATATGGCTTGTTGCTCCAGAATCAACCCATCATGCAAAATCATCATCCTGCACATAAAATGCTTTAGAAATCACAGAAATATAATTATAAACATATTTTGAATTCTACATGGAAATAGAAATCTGACCTTGTTGCTGTTCTGGATCCTTGGATCCACTTGGTCCAACACCATCCTTGTTCACTTTGCGAAGACGACAATCTTTCTTGAAGTGACCCGGTTTGTTACAGTTCCAACAAACCAACTTAGCCTTATTGTTTTAAGATTTGTCATCCTTTCCTTTAAACTTCCTTTTTCCATTAGACTTTTTGGGATTAATTGAACTTTCTCCTTCCACCATGTTCACAGAAGAGGAACTAACTTAGTTCTTGCCTTTAGGATTGTTATCAAGTTCTCGAGTCCTTATGGACTCTTCAATCCTTAAATGGCTTCCAAGTTGAGTCAAAGTCAATTCCTCTTTGTTATGTTTCAGATTGTGTTTAAAATCCTTCCAGGAAGGGGGCAGTTTGTCAATGATCACAACTACAGAATTGGCTTCATCCATTTTCAGATTGTGTTGAGAAAACTGTCCCAAAATCCTTAACATTTCATGGAATTGTTCCATAACAAGTCTGAAGTCAACCATCTTGTAACCCATAAAATTACTGACAAGAAACTTCTTGTTAGAAGCATCTTCAGCCAAGTACTTAGATTCAAGAGAATTCCACAGTTCTTTTGTAGATTCGAAATTTTGATAGATATAAAAAAAGAGTCAATCATACCATTAAGAATATGACCACTACATATGTAATCATCATTTTCCCACTTTGATCTCCTTCTTATTGCCTCCAAAGGTTCATCTTCAACAGATTCTAGCAAAACTGACATGGGTGTACTCAAAACATACCCTACTTTCAGAGTGGTAAGGAGAAAGTGCATCTTCTTCTGCCATCTACGAAATTCTTTTCCTTCAAACTTGTTCAATTTGTCAAACTTTCTTGTCATATCCTTCACAGAATCGTCACTTACCATGATCACATAATACTTTGATTTTTTTTTTTTAGATTTTAGGGTAATGAAGGCACTCGGATATTCTGATAATTGTGATTTCACTATCAAATCAAAGTATTGGGTGGTACTCCCTAATCTTTGATTGGATAAGACTCGGAAGAGAAAAGAACGGAGAATGATATATATGAATTTCGTAAGTACCAGAAAAACTGACCAAAATTGGTTTAATACCTCCTTTGTCTGAAAATTGTCAAAACTGTCATAAAACAGTTTAGCAACAGTCAAAAAACCTATCATAAATCCGGGTTTTCTATAAGGATTAATACAGAGCCAAAAAACGAGTCAAATATTCTAAATTTAGATTTCTAATGCATTTTCTAAATTTACAGCTAGATCCCAGCCAGGGGCTCTGCCCCCTTGGATCCCGCTCCTAGGGGCGCTGCCCCCGAACCCCCGTTCGTTCAAGGGCTTCGCCCTAAAAGACAGTCTACTTTTAGTTTTAAATAAAATCAAACAAGTGTCCAGTCCACACCTTCCTTACTCGTTTAATATTTATCAATATCACTTTTGGTCAACGAAGTAATTTCATTACACTTAAATCACATTAGTGAAACAAATCACAAACAATTTAGTCTATGAAAATTAAAGTTTTCGTACTACACTTTTATATTTTTCTCATTAGTCGCGAATTAAATAATATTATTTAATTTTAGTAAAAATTTAAAATATTATTTATACATAAAATTACCAATATACATCAATTATTATATATAAATATTTGTGTATGATCATATTATTAAATAAATTATTTTTTTATTACATAAATTATTTACTATCATCCGTATGATATGGCCGTAAGAAAATACAACAGGGCCGGGTCCATTATCTATATAAAGATTATCCACTAAATACAATAACTAATAAAAGCCATTAATTCTTGAAGGCAACAATCGGACTCCTGACATTATGAACTCCATCACTCCAAACCAAGGAACCTGAAATCATCATTGACCCAATTGTCGCTTCAACAGTCACCACAAAATATTGCTTCTCCCCCACTGCTTTGAACGCAAGACTGCTCGGGCTAACCTTCACCACAAATCCTGATGGCGCTACCACATTAGCCTGGTATGTAGACTCCGGTGCACCCACATTAGTAACAGTCCTATTAAAGGTCCTGACAATGGTGCCTGAATGATTAGCCGATAGTGCAAACGAAGGATAGTTTAGGTCCCAAACAGTCGCGTTATTCCCCGCCGAGCAAGCACTTGTATCCCCGGTGACGATTTTCAAAATTGTGGCGTTATAACCCTGCCCGCATAAAAATGACACGAAATCTGCTTCTCCGGCGTCATACACCAAACCTGGATCGATGGCTTTTAAGGGGTCGATATGGCCTGAACCATACGCAAATTCATGGTCCACGTTTTTAGTTGGACTCATTGGTGCAGCTGCCATATATGAAAATAAAAACACCCATTGTTATTTCAAATATGGAATTATTTCTCGTGCTAGGGTTTTATAATAGTGCTACCGGTGGTCATAAGGGCGGACTTAATTGTGGCAGGAGACCATGTAGGGTGGAAGGATTTTACATAAGCTGCTGCGGCGGAGGCGTGAGGGCATGACATGGAAGTTCCGGAGATGATATTGTATGGTACAACACGAGTGTCTCCTTCTACTCCGGTGACAGTCGTATCCAGCGACCATGCTGCTATGATATCCACTCCAGGTGCAGTTAAATCGGGCTACAATTAACAATATATATATATATATATATATATATATATATATATATATATATATATATATATATATATATATATATATATATATATATATATATATATATTATCATTCATAAATAAGATATACATGCGTATATTGTATAAATACTAAGACCCGTTATACAGAAATTTACTTTAAGGATGTCGGATGTTATTGGGTTTGGGCCCCTTGATGAGAAGGAGGCAACAGTTGGAGCAGCTTTGTCTACAAGTTCAATACTCTTAAGGATGCTAGCACTTGGAGTTCTATATATATATATATATATATATATATATATATATATATATATATATATATATATATATATATATATATATATATATATATATATATATATATATATATATATATATATATCAAGCAAAATCGCATGAAAAATAATCAGAAAACTGGTCATTAGGGGGGAAGAAATCACAAGTAAGCAATCGACTTACGTGGTTGAGTTTATGTAGCTTTGAATTGCACTGCCATCTTTGTCGTTCAAGTATGTCGTTGGTAGAGGCCAAGAGAATGCCGTATCTTCAAACCCGAAATCACCTTCGATCACTGCACCACTTGCACCGGATTCCAACGCAGTTGGGGGACCCACTGTACTATCGCAAACGACAATTTTGTTTTTAACCAATGTTGGGTCCAAGGAACCTGGTTCGCAGATTCTGCGTTTCGTGATCATTGATGATTAGTATTTTTCTTTAAATCTTTGAATCGGTTCTTCATGTTGATCGTAAATTAGATTGATTGATAATTACCTTGAATCATCTGATGTAAATCCTGTATTCGTCACAGAATCACCATAAACTATAGGATGAATCGCAGCATCGAATGTGTTTATTGCCGGCCCCTAGCACACAAGATACAATTACAAAACCATCCATGATCTTGTTGCGATGTCTGAAAGTGAAAGAGAATTTCTCACCACGAAGGTCATATTGTTGCCCAACACAATCGGAGTTACAAACTTCCGATCAATGGTGCTAGCAGCAACCGTTAACGACCATGGAGAATAATTAGCAACTGTTCCGGCTACAGGTCCGCTGTTTCCGGCGGAATTGGATGTGAGAATCCCATTCTTCATGGAATGAAAAGCTCCAATGGCGATAGAATCCTCAAAGTAATCGGAAGGAAAAGGACTTCCGACGGAAAGAGATATCATGTCGACCCCATCAGCAATTGCATCATCAAAAGCTGCCATGATATCGGCTTCTGTACAACCACCCTCCCAACAGACTTTGTACACAGCTATGCGAGCCGATGGAACACCACCCCGAGCCGTCCCGTTAGCTAGACCAAACAAGCTTGCATTGTTCACTGCACGTCCGGCCACCGTGGAAGCAGTGTGAGACCCATGGCCCTCGGTGTCTCTTGCTGAAAGGTTGGCGGCTCTCGGGTCACTCAGGTAGTATTTTGCTCCGATGAGTTTGCTGAAATATTTCGTAATGTTAATTAATCTCTCCTTATCAATATTATAATCAAGAAACTAATATGTTCGATCGAGGTGGATTTATCTACTTGTTGCAGGTGAAATTGGTGGAATCGCATGAGCCCTTCCATTTGGATGGTGGGGGGCCAAATCCATCGTCCTTGAAGCTATCGGATTCCGGCCAGGCGCCGGTGTCCAGCATTCCGACGATGATGTCGCTTTCAAGGGGTGCTCTTTTGACATCTTGAGGAAAGCCCATAAAGTCCCAGGACCTTGTTGTATGCAGTTCCATGATTTTGCTTGGAAACACTGACACGACTCCCTCCATACCTACGTACATGCAAGCGTATATACATACCTAATCATAAGTAAATAAGTATTTTAATTTAGTTTGATTTCTAAAAAAAATCTCACGAGCTATTTTGTTTTTTTCGTCATCTACTAGCTTCGCGGCAAACCCATTAAAGCTTCTTTTGTAGCTTCGGAGCAACGCAGTTGATGCCCGGCTGCTTGAAATGAAATCCATTTAAGATTAATTAGTGATGATCAACTGATCACTAATTGCATCGAACTATACATACAAGAGATAATATCGATATTTTCGACTGTAGATGTAGTTTAATGTCGCGAATTGTTACCTCCCACAAACTTCCTGTAGCAAGTTATGGTGGAGTGACGACACTGATGAATTACCCTTTGGAAGGTCACCCATATACACAATGTACGTCTGCAAAACAAACAACAATTGTATCTCAAAACACAATCTTATAGTTATACAAAAATGTTGATATATTTATCTTGGTGTGATCAAAACTCGAAAACGAGAAATATTGAATGCCTTGAGATCATTGGAGTCGGCAGCAAAAGTGTCACCAAAAATAAGAGAACATGTGACAGTAACCAAGAAGAACCATAACTGAGACGCCATTAATTTGAAAAACACAATGGAACTTGTTTATATATATATAGCAAACGTAATTCATTGGTTACTCCGAAGTTAGCCGATGTTGGTGATATCGCAGCAGTGGCGGATCCCTTAAGGGGCTGCGGGCCCAGCTTTTTAGCCAATGGCCATATCCAGTAGCACACGCATATCGTATGATTCTGGAATAAATTGTGCTTGGAAAACTCTATGTTTTTTAAGAGGAAAAGTGAGTAGGAGTTTGTTGAATTAAAATCCAAATAAACACTAACAAAGTTTGGCGTATCTAATTTTTTTCATTAAATATGTATTTAATGTAAAGAAAGAGAATAAACAATGTCTCCAGTAAGTTACATATTACAACCTACAAGCTGTCAAAAGATAAGAGGCGATAAAAGAGGAGTACGAGTAAATTTAAGACTAGTTGCCTAACCGTGCAAATGCAGGGGAGACAAATTCTTTATTGTAAGAAGTTAAAACGTTATGGTATTAAAAGTTGAGACATTTGTTTATTCAATTTGAAAAAATATTCCTAAACATTCGGTTTTAGATATCTGGGTAAATGACTGTAGAAACCACACTGTGGATAGACTCCAAATTATGTAGAATAGCAACATATTTTTCCAATTCCATAAGAACATCATGCTCCACAAGCTGCTTCAGATCAGTCTATCTGTTAATGTCCATATAAAGAAAAATAGGCAAAAATATGCAGCCGTACGGACAGAGTCACATGTTCAAAACAAGCTGAGGGTTAAAAGGATAAATTCTTACCATTTTGACCACCTTATCTTTATCAATAACTAATACGTTGAATACATTGTAGAAGCTATTATTACAATAATAATTCAAACTTTGGTAAAGCAATGTATAGTGTTTTATATATTAAGAGTACATTTTCAACAACTTTTATATATTATGGGAAAAAGAAAGGAGACTAATGTGAAGTGTGGTGTTTGGTGGAGATCCTTCGTTGGTTCTTGAGGGGGCTGATAAACTTAAATATGAATTTGAGAAAATGATTTGAAGTGAAAAGATAGTAAAATATCTAAATTTGAAGTAGAGATTAACTGAATATATACTAAAATAACTAATGCGTTAAAATATCTAACTTACTCTCAAGTACTGATTAAGGATACTAACTTTGCTAAATGCAACGACATACAAATTTTGTAACAACCTAAAACTCGTGATAAAATATTTCATTTAAAAATCAATAGTTTCAATCACCAAATAGATCCAAGTCAACAACAGTGTACAATATCCAAAACATCCGACTAATAGTATAAAAAAAATGTGGAAATCATGAGGAAATGATGTTGTGTCATCACGTCGGACTCTTCCCTTTTGTATCGGAAGTAATTGAAATCATAAACATAAACTGTAAGCATAAAACTTAGCGAGTTTCCTCAAAACACCACATACAAAAAATATAAACTAGGTCTAGCCCTGGTATAATGCCTCAAATTTCAACCCAATTTTTTTTATTAAAACTTTAAGTGTTTAATTAAATCACAACTACAAGATCTTAAAATATTATGTAACACCCAAAATCAGAAAGTCCAAGAAAGGAAAGAAAAACCCTAAAGTAGAAGGGTCGACTTGTCGAGTCCAGGGAGGAACTCGACGAGTCAGAGCGAGATCTGGGTGTAGAAAAAGTGACTGACTCGGCGAATCGACGAGTGGACTCAGCGAGTCTGGTCTGAACGAGAAAACCCTAATCCGGGGGTTTGCACCCTATTTAAGGAACATTACACCCATTCCCCAGCCTCTTTACTCCTCTTTGAGATCCAGAAGCCCTAGAATCGTGAGTGAGAGCCATTGGAAGCAAATTGGGGCATTGTAAAGTGTTTGTGAAGAAATCTTGAAGATCAAGAAGCTTGGACCAAGGAGGTTCGTGGAGATTCGGAATCCTTTTCAGTAGGAGGATGTTTTGGAGGTAATGAATCGTTATCCTTGGCTTTCCCCTTGCTAGATCCATCTTTCATGGAGTTTTAGGGTTTCTTTGAGGGTATGTGATGTGAAATAGGTGCACAAGTTAGATCTGGAGTTGAAACTCTAGATCTGAGCTCTATTTGGATCATAGTTGCATAAAGCCCTGTTAGTTGCTATGCAAAAGCCATTCCACATGAGTTAAGTTCCTTTCTAGCTTGATTTTTGGCATTAGGGGTCAAGAAGCACGTAAAGGTAGCAACTTTATGTTGCTAATGGACTCTAGAAACGTAGATCTTTGATTTGGAGCAAAGGAGTAGCTCTGTAACTCAAGATTATGGGAAAGCACGTATGGACTCGGCGAGTCTGGGACATGACTCGACGAGTCGGGCTAGATATCAGTCTTAGAGTCGCGTTGGAACTCGGCGAGTCACATGGGTGGACTCGGCGAGTTGGATGAAGTTAGGCAGCAACTCGGCGAGTTTGTTGAAGATTGTCTTGGACTCGACGAGTCAATTCGCGAAACCCCAAACCCTTCTAGTTAAGACTCGGATCAGTGAGTTGGGTGAAGACTCAGTGAGTTGGACAGGTCAGAACTCGGAAATCAGTAGACTCGGAGATTCATGGTCTGATTCAGCGAGTCGAGTCGCGAATGAAAGGGGTTTCAAAGCTTATGAACTCGGCGAGTAGGGTTAACCTGGAAGGTTGACTGTGACCAGGACTTTGACTTTGACCAGAGTTGACTTAGTTGACTTTTGAAGGACTGTCAGAATAAGTATCATTTTGATATTGGTAGCTCAGAGAGCTGGAGGAGCAGCGACTCAGAAGGTTGTTGGTTAGCAGCCAGAGGGTTAACAGCAGAGCTCAGCAGTTCAGGTGAGTTTCCTTCCAGTAGGAACGGGTCTAAGGCCACAATGTTGGCCCGTTTAGCTAGCAGTAGTTTTCGGACTTCGGTCTGATGCAGTAGTTAGTATGTTTGATGCCTTCGTGGCTCAGACAGGATTTATGTGTTATGCATTCTGGGCTATGGCCCGATGCAGTATGTACTATATGTGCATTCATGCTAGTTGATATGTTTATGTTATGTTATGTTCAGTTAGTTCCGGACTTCGGTCTGATGCAGTTAGTCCGGACTTTGGTCCGATGCAGAGGACAAGGTCCCAGTCAGTTTTCGGACTTCGGTCCGTTGTAGGGGCGAGGCCCCAGTCAGTCCGGACTTCGGTCTGATGCAAGGGACAAGGTCTCAGTCAGTTTTCGGACCTCGTTCCGATGCAGTGGGCAAGGCCCAGTATGTGCTTTATATGTTATTGTATGGTATTTGGTAGTTTGGGGGAGCTCACTAGACTTCGTGCTTACGGTTTCAGTCTTTGGTTTTAGGTACTCGGTTTTCAAGGGAGGAGCTCGGAGAGATTGCAGTACACACACCATAGTCAGCTAGCTTGGGAACGTTCACTCTGATAATAAGATTATGTTTTGGATTAATACTCGGAATTTATGTTATAACTTATGATGCAGTTTTTATAAATATGGTTTTAGTAATGTTTTAAAAGAAATTTTTAGTCGTGATTTTTGGGTCGTTACAAGTTGGTATCAGAGCCTTGGTTTGAGGGATTCGGACCTACTTGAGAGTGTGTCTGGACTCAAACTAAGGAAACGGTAAAAAGGGTTTTCAAAAGAAAGACATTTTCAAAAAGAATTTTGAGAAAAGAAAAGAGTTGTAGAAAAAGTGAGAGAATTTTAGAAAGAAAAGAACTTTGAAAAGAGAAAAAGGGTGTTGTGCATGCAATCAGCCGAGCTCAAGTAAGTACTCCCAAATTACCCATACAAGTTTATGATTATCAGTTTCAGTTTCAGTTTTAGTTCCAATTTCAGTTTCAGTGTCAGTAGAACAGCATGCTAGTATAGGACTAAGGATCTAGGAGGGTGCCTTATGTGCCTGCTTATGTGTTTTAGCCAGTTCAGTGTTTCAGCCAGTTCAGTGCTTCAGCCAGTTCCGTGTTTCAGCCAGTTCGGTGTTTCAGCTAGTTCAGTGCTTCATCCAGTTCAGTGTTTCGAGTAGTTTCAGTGTTATGGACTGTATTAGTATGTGTGTTGGAATGCAAGTGCTGACGGTATAGTTGGTTGATTTGGAAATGGCAAGTCCCTCTCAGCAGGATCATTTGAGTCTTCTGCCAAGTATAAGTAATCTGCAAGGATAATTAGGCAGGTAGCCTTTCTTTCAGGATGGAAGCTCGAGTTAGTGGAAGTTGAGTAGTTAGATGGGAGATAAGCAGGTTGGTTCCATCAGCATCGATTCAGTATGAGCGGCAGAGTGGATAAAACAGTTATAGATATTTGAAGTATCTTCAGTAGTCGTTGGAAACGACTAAGAGGTTGCGATGGGTTGTAGTGACTGGGGGGAGTCCGGTAACCTAGATATCGGCAGATTAGTTGGACTAGGGTGGTCTCAGTGCATCCGGTAGGCGGATGAGGGGCAACAAAATTTTCAGTCAGAGGTAGTAACGATAAGGGAAGTATGGTATGAGGCAGCAAGTTGGCAGAAGGTGTTACGCCTCTCACAGCAGGGTTGGATAATCTCTGAGGGGAGGGCTTGGCCTTGTTGTGCAACTCTCGTATGAGTCTTAACCGTTGCAGGGATGAACCTTTCACTGGAAGGATTATCTGATCCATTCGTTGGGACGGGTGCTTAGCACTAAGTATTGGAAATATGAAGCATTCAGTAAGTACCAGCAGTAGTGACCAGCGCTGAGAGTGGCTGGAGTGATGGACACCGTGAAGGGTATGATCTTCACAGTGACAAAGGAGGTGAATAGCTATAGAAGGCAGCCTCGAAAAGGCCAGAGAACGCATGAGGAAAATAGAGTATACCCCTAGGGTGTTTAGCATAAGTACTCGAGGAGTATCAGAAGGTTTGTCAGTCGAGTAAGTGGTGTTCCTAGAATGTTCAGGGTCAGGGTTGACCCGAGATTATTATCCTCAAGGATTAATGTTAGTCAGAATGGCCAGGAAAAAGGCCAGCAAAGGTGGCTAGCAGATGATAGGCCAACCAAGCAGAGTGTTGACAGCAGTTTGCAGGGCGATTGGCCGTAGAGAAACTTCGAGGATGAAGTTTAGTTTAAGTGGGGAGAGTTGTAACACCCAAAATCAGAAATTCCAAGAAAGGAAAGAAAAACCCTAAAGTAGAAGGGTCGAATCGTCGAGTCCAGGGAGGAACTCGATGAGTCAGAGCGGGATCCGAGTGTAGAATAAGTGCTCGACTCGGCAAGTCGGCGAGTCTGGTCTGAACGAAAAAAAACCCTAATCAGGGGGTTTGCACCCTATTTAAGGAACATTACACCTATTCCCCAGCCTCTTTACTCCTCTTTGAGATCCAAAAGCCCTAGAATCGTGAGTGAGAGCCATTGGAAGCAAATTAGGGAATTGTTAAGTGTTTTGTGAAGAAATCTTGAAGATCAAGAAGCTTGGACCAAGGAGGTTCGTGGAGATTCGGATTCCTTTTCAGTAGGAGGATGTTTTGGAGGTAATGAATCGTTATCCTTCGCTTTCCCCTTGCTAGATCCATCTTTCATGGAGTTTTAGGGTTTCTTTGAGGGTATGTGATGTGAAATTGGTGCACAAGTTAGATCTGGAGTTGAAACTCTAGATCTGAGATCTATTTGGATCATAGTTGCAGAAAGCCCTATTAGTTGCTATGAAAAAGCCATTCCCCATGAGTTAAGTTCCTTTCTAGCTTGGTTTTTGGCATTAGGGGTCAAGAAGCACGTAAAGGTAGCAACTTTATGTTGCTAATGGACTCTAGAAACCTGGATCTTTGGTTTGGAGCAAAGGAGTAGCTCTGTAACTCAAGATTATGGGAAAGCATGTATGGACTCGGCGAGTCTGGGAGATGACTCGACGAGTCAGGCTAGATATCAGTCTTAGAGTCACGTTGGAACTCGGCGAGTCACATGGGTGGACTCGGCAAGTTGGATGAAGTTAGGCAGCAACTCGACGAGTTGGAAGAACAACTCGGCGAGTCTATTGAAGATTGTCTTGGACTCCGCGAGTCTGTTCTTGGACTCGACGAGTCAATTCGTGAAACCCCAAACCCTTCTAGTTAAGACTCGGATTAGTGAGTTGGGAGAAGACTCAATGAGTTGGACAGGTCAGAACTCGGAAATCAATAGACTCGGCAAGTCGAGTCGCGAATGAAAGGGGCTTCAGAGCTTATGAACTCGGCGAGTCAGTAGGCTGACTTGGCGAGTAGGGTCAACCTGGAAGGTTGACTGTGACCAAGACTTTGACTTTGATCAGAGTTGAATTAGTTGACTTTTGAAGGACTATCAGACTAAGTATCATTTTGATATTGGTAGCTCGGAGAGCTGGAGGAGTAGCGACTCAGAAGGTTGTCGGTTCATAGCCAGAGGGTTATCAGTAGAGCTTAGCAGTTCAGATGAGTTTCCTTCTAGTAGGAACGGGTCTAAGGCCACAATGTCGGCCCGTTTAGCTAGCAGTAGTTTCTAGACTTCAGTCTGATGCAGTAGTTAGTATGTTTGACGCCTTTGTGGCTCTGACAGGATTTATGTGTTATGTGTTCTGGGGCTACGGCCCGATGCAGTATGCAGTAGATGTACGTTCATGCTAGTTGATATGTTTATGTTATGCTATGTTCAGTTAGTTCTGGACTTCGGTCTGATGCAGTTAGTCTGGACTTTGGTCCGATGCAGGGGATAACATCCCAGTCAGTTTCCGGACTTCGGTCCAATGCAGGGGGCAAGGCCCCAGTCAGTCCGGACTTCGGTCCGATGCAGGGCACAAGGTCCCAGTCAGTTTCCAGACCTCGATCTGATGCAGTGGGCAAGGCCCAATATGTGCTTTGTATGTTATTGTATGGTATGTGGTAGTTTGGGGATCTCACTAAGCTTCGTGCTTATGGTTTTAGTCTTTGGTTTCAGGTACTCGGTTTTCAAGGGAGAAGCTCGGAGAGATTGCAGTACACACCACAGTCAACTAGCCTGGGAATGTTTACTCTGATAATAAGATTATGTTTTGGATTAGTACTCGAAATTTATGTTATGACTTATGATGGGTTTTTATAAATATGGTTTTAGTAATGTTTTAAAAGAAATTTTTAGTTGTGATTTTTGGGTCGTTACAAATTATCAGAGCATCATTACAATTTGTCATGTATACAAGTCCCCTATTGATGTCATGTAATCGAGTAGTGACCCTCCTTTATTATAACAAAAAATGAAAACATTTAAATCACAAATCATAAGCACAAAGCTTAGTAAGTTCCCCAAAATACCACATATATCACAACACAAATAAATAGCTATGAATTATCAACAACCCTGGAGATTACCCGAAGTCTCAATGAGCAAACAGCATTCCATGTGGGTTATCAGCAACCCTTGTGTAACATTCGGATTCAGGTATGTTCCCTTTTGGTCATTAGAATGGAATTTTATTGCAAAAAGGGTCCTTTCATATGCTGAGCGTACGTCCATGTACGCTTAGCATACATGCGCATGGGAAGTCGGGCCAAGGGGTCCACGTACACTGGGCGTACGCATCGTATGTGGGACGAATGTAGCCTTCCACTGAACCCCTAATTTTAAGGCTTGAACCATATTTAATCTCACTTATGACCTTCGACTCTCTTTCTTACTAGCTTTCACTACCTTTGAATGTTCCTAAAACCCTAGTTACCATTGAGTGTGATCTTGGAGCTTAAAAGTGACATCAGTGGTCTTTCTTGGTGTGTTTTCAAGAAGAAGAAGTTGGTGAGCAAGCCTTGGATGTGGTTAAGCTTCAAGATCCTGAGTCTACATCATCTTGGGTAGCTTTTGGAGGTAAAAAGATTCTACCTTGTTGATCCTTTGGATTATTAGAGCTAGGGTTTGCTATACATTCATTTTTGGGTCCATGGAACCCCTTTTGTGAGTTTGGGCAACTCTAGAGGCTAGAAATGCTAGATCTTAGTCCGTTTGCCATGTTAGAAACATAATAATGTAATATTTTTATAGGTTTGAATCCATGCATGAGTTTAGGACCTTTAAGTAAGCTTTGATGGACTCAAATGGATATTGTGCTCCTATAAGTCATGTTAAAGCATAAAGTGCCAACATTTTAACCTAAGACCCTTATTCTAATCGAGATATGGTATTGGTATTGATTGTCTCCATGGGTTAAGAGACAAATGGTTGTTTAGGTTATGTTGGGCAGTACATCGAGTGTACAAAGGAGTACGCAGCGCGTATTGCATGGTGGGCTTATATGCTGTGCGTTATTGGGTTACACCTCATGTATACTCCAAATGAGATTTTGGGCTTGCATTGGGCTTCTAAGTCATTTGGGTCATATTTAACTTTTAGGCCTTGATGTGTTAGAGTGGATTGGGCCTTTGAACTTGCTATTGGACCTTAGGTGGCATTGTTAGGCCTTTTGGACCTTGTGGCCCGTTATCGCTTTTAGACCAGGGATAGTTAGGCCCATTAAAAGAGAAAGGCTTTTGGGCCTTATATAAGTAGTTTGGACTTAGGGTTTTTGGGCCCGTGATTTGGGTTTCTGTCATAATTCTAATGAGGGTAATTTATGTTATATTTAGTGTGAGATTGTCGGATCTGTAGTCGAGCAGTTAGTATTTATCAACAGACCGAAGTGAGTCTCTCAATATACCAATGGGCCGACGGCACCAATGCCGACCCATTACTTGACATGTGGAATTGATAGTTGTCTATGTGATTATTTGTCTAAAGACCCTGGGCGTAGCTTGTGGAACTTATATGGAAGACCATGGCGGTAACCCATGGCATAGAAGACCATGGGGGTAGTCCACATCAATTAGATATCATACCATAGGGTATCCATGGAAATCATATGTATGTTGTGTGGTATTTTGTGATTGTATGTTATTAGGTATTTTGGGGACTCACTAATATTTTACGTACAATTGTATCAGTGTTCCAGGTACTTCCGGTACTAAAGGGAAGGGTCCGGCTTGATGGCGCAACATTCACTCTCCACCATTTTTCCGCACTCATTAATGTTGCTACTCTGATAAATTGATATGGTTACTATGCAATGAGTTTTAGAACACAAATTATGACTATAATATCTATATTTAAAATGAAAAATTTTATCCAATTTTTAGGTTGTTACAAGTTAGTATCAGAGTCTTGGTTTTAGGATTCGGGCACATCCTATGGTGTGTCAGAACTCAAACTGAGGAAATGATAATCTTTTTAAAAGGAAAAGAATCAAATTTTTCCGAAAAAGGTTTTCTTAAGTAAAAGGGAGAGTTCAATGTGTGCGATCGGCCGAGCTCAAGTAAGTGTTTCCCAAAAATAAACCATGCATGCTTATGTATTGCAACTAGTATGTTGATATGTGAAGTGCATGCTAGAGTAGGGCTAAGGATACCTTCAGGGATTATGTGGTCATATAGTCTGATTTTTGTGATGCCTTATAGCCTAGGAAAATTCAATGTTATATATTTCTTGGAATCAATGTTGAATCTGTTATTTGCTAAGTGTATTCTTTCAAAGTTATATATGCTTAGGACTGCACATCCCTAGAATGATGGATTCTGCCTCATTTCTTGTTCCTTTTTTGGTTGTGGACTTGGGTGTGGAAATGGAAAGAGATGTCCATGGATTTTATTATCAAATTGCCAAAGACGGCTAGACAACATGATAGCATTTGGATAATTATGATCGACTAACTAAAAGTGCACATTTTCTTGCCATGCGGGAAACGGCTCCAATGGAGAAATACGCACAAGTATACTTAGATTAAATCGTCGTGAGACATGGTGTGTCACTAAAGATCATTTCCGATCGTGATACTCGTTTCACTTCTCACTTTTGGGCGAGTATGCAACGTGAATTGGGATCTCAAGTTACTCTCAGCACAGCTTATCATCCCCAGACAGATGGTCAGACGGAGAGAACAATTCAAATTGTAGAAGATATGCTTCGTGCATGTGTCTTGGAGTTTGGTGGTAATTGGGATAAGTATTGACCGCTTGTCGAATTCTCGTATAATAACAGTTATCACACTTCAATCAGAATGCTACTATATGAAGCATTATATGGTCGCAAGCGTCGTACTCCATTATGTTGGCGTGAAGTAGGACAAAAAATCCTTGGAGGCCCTGAAATGATTCAAGATACCACCGACAAAATTCAAATCGTACGTGAAAGAATGAAAGCGACCTAGGATCAACAAAGGTCCTATACAGAAAAGATGAGACGGCCCATAGAATTTTAGGTGGGTGATTTCGTAATGCTGAAGGTATCCCCATGGAAAGGTCTTATGCAATTTGGAAAGAAAGGAAAACAAAGTCCCAGATTTGTTGGTCCTTTCAAAATCATTCAAAGAATTGGTAAGAAAGCATACCACTTGGAATTACCTGAAGATTTGACAGGTATTCATGATGTCTTTCATGTGAGTTATCTGCGCAAATGCTTGAACATCTATGACAAAACGGTTCCATTATCCAAGGTGAAATTGGATAATAAGTTAAGATATATAGAAGAGCCTGAAGAGATCGTGAATGAAAGAACAACTATTCTACATAATAAAGAAGTAGAGTTGGTGCTTGTCAAGTGGAAACACCATCGAGGACCAAATTATACTTGGGAAAATAAGAGTAAGATAAAAGCAAAATATCCCCATTTTTTTTTAATCGCTGTAATTTCGGGGACGAAATCCTCAAAAGAAGGAGGTATTTGTAACATACACGTTCAGTTATCGTGTATTGTAAATTATAAAAGTGAATAATATTATGAAATATTATGTGAATTTGACTCTTGAGTTCTAACAGATGGTTCTTATTGGATAAGGTGTCTAAGTCCATAACTATTTCTGGTATGTACTTGACCCGATCCGGCATGGTCCATTTGAGTTATATGGTACCATGCAATTGGATAGACTAAATGAGAGAAATAACACTTGTGGTTTATTAATATATTATAAGTTCTAATATATTAATAGTATTCTTTAATTACTTTGATCAAGAATTAATTTAGAATTAATTAAATGATCAAAAGATAACTAATTAAATATATGGGTTGATTATGTAAATCATCCATAACTTGTATAATAGGCTAAGAGGCTCCATGGATTATCAAGTTGGGTTAAACCCATAGGATGCTCCATGGGAGTTACAAACCCATGGGTCATGGAAATGAAGATCCATGACACATTAGAGTTTACATGGTGTAACCCTAGATGTGTCACACTATATAAAGACCATCTCCTCCACCAAAATTGGCTACACTAAGAAACAAGAGGGCTAGAGACCATTTTGCAAGTGTAAGATTCTCTCAAAGTTTACTCCAAAAGCATTTGGTGTTGTGTGAAGCATTTGAGGCATCACACTTGGGGTGCTAAGCTCACAAGGTTTCAAGGATCATAATCAACAACAAGGTAAGTTATTCTATCTTTCATTCAAGTTAAAAATGTTCCCCATGTATGCTAGATAGGAATATAACCTTGGAATTCAACTTTGCATGATAATTAGACAAACATAGATCCAAGGTTATTAGGGTTGCATGTACACTTAGGAAGTGTTAGAATGCTCAAAACCCATCAGTGGTATCAGAGTCTAGGCTTGTTTGTTGATTTTTTGTGCAAACTGCTTGAAAAAATTGTTTTTCTGTTTTCTGCTCATATGAACTCGCCGATTTCATGAACAAATGCAAGCTACTCGTCGAGTATGTTCTTGCACTCGACGAGTAGAGGCGCCAGTTTTCAGAATTTCGACATTTGTTGCTGGAAATGAACTAGAAACATTACCCTAAACTGTTTTGGTGTTTTAAAAACTTGTTTTAGATGGTGTAATGTTTATGCTAATCCATTTACAACGGCAATTATCAAAATTACAAGTTTTTAAGTGTAATTTTTTATTCTTGAAAGTGTTCATATTCATGTTCTTGAACTTATGAAGATTAGATGATCATAGGAATTACTTGTAACCTTCATGGTAGTTTAATTCATGATCATAATGTGTTTTAATGGAGTCCATAACTTGTTCTCAAGTTATGGAAAACCAAAAGTCACACTTTTATTAAAGCCATTACAAGAACACACGTATTATAAAAATGAAGAGTCTTCATTTTATTACTCAATTAATTCATAAGTTATAAGAAATGAAAAGTTTTGAAAGTTTACAAAACTTGCCCTCAAGTTTTGCAACAAGTAAAGTCTTGATTAAAACTTTAGTTCCAACCCTTAGAATTTTAAAAGTTAAAATTCAACCCTTATACTTTATAGTATTATAAGTTAATAATATATATGTATAAGATCAAGTCGTCTTACCGCTAGTACGCCTCATTCACGAAGCCGGTCTATAAGGGGGTATAAGGTTGTTGCCTATAAAATGGCAACTTAATGGGTGTCCACTCTCAGCCACCGTTTCCTTGATCGGTGGAGGTTCGTTAGCCGAACGGGTAGGACAAGGACTTATAAACTCTCATTAAAAGTATGATGAATCTTATAAAGTAACTAAATGCTTTTATTAAATTCCTAATCTTAATTACTTTAGGAAAATGTGAATAAGGTGCTAACCCATAAAATTACACTTTACACTTTGTTTAAGTCGTTGGTGGAGCATGTGTGGTTAACCTGCACACTAACTTGGACTTAACAAGGTAGGTAAAGGGTGACTTAAGGTTTATCATAGTATCGGTGGTGCGTGTGTGGTTTACCGGCACATTGATTAAGTGATAAACTTTAAGGGTACCAAGTGATTTGCATGGTTACTTCACACCTCGTTTTGTGATCTTCGGTATCCCAGTCACAAAACTTGGAGGGCACACTCGAGATTGAAACATGCCTTTGAAAAGTTCATTGAATCTCAAAAGAATCTAGGAATTTCTAAGAACCAATTAAAAACCTAATAATTATATTTTGTTTTTCATGGTGGAAATTGGTGAATCGTCATTCACCTACCTTTCAAATATGTTATAGCTTGGATTACGGCATACCTCTTCTAAGTTATAATATATTTTGATTGGATCCTAGCCTTAATATTACATTTGAGTGTTTTATTAAGGACTCTCTTAATATATAAACTAATCTTGTTCTCTTCTTTCAGATGTCTTCAAACAATGCTACTTCTGGCTCTAATCCTAATGGCTCCTTTAACCTTATGAACTTGTGTGGGAAAGTCACTTTTGATGGATCCAACTTCAATGAATGGATCAGGAACATCAGGATGATTACCCACTATGAGGACAAAGAATATGTCTCAATAAGGAGCTTAAGGAGATTAATGGGACCACTGCAACTCCCCAGAAGATCGCTGACTTCCGGGAACATGAAAGGGATGCTACCAAAGTAGCATGCATCATGTCGGCCACCATGACAACAAAATTCCAAAAGTCCTATGAGGACTTCTACCCTTTTGAAATGCACCAAGATCTGATGGAAAAATACCATCAAAGTGCACCACAAGAGAGGTATGAAATCATCTGATCCATCATAACAACCATGATGAAGGACGGGGAATCTGTCACGAGCCACATGCAGAAAATGAAAATGTATGTGGATCGGTTGCTGAAGCTTAATGTGAACTTCCCTGAGGAACTTGCAATAGATATCATTTTGCACTCCTTACCATCATGATATGATCAATTTCGCTTTACATATCACATGAATAAGGAAGAGGTCACACTCAGCAAACTTCAGGGACTCCTCAAGACCGCAGAAACATGTCTTAAAGGTAAGTCAGTTGTTAACACTCTTACTCCAAACTCCGCCCCTGTCTTGGCAATCGGGAAAGGTAGAGGGAAGAAGAGAAAGAGCTCTTGAAAGGGTACCAAGGCAAGGACCCTTGATGGCTCTTCTTCAAGTGGAACCAAGAAAAGTTTCATCACTCCTTCTTCTGACCCAAAAGAGGTTAAATGCTTCTATTGTCATGAAAAGTCTCATTGGAAGCGGAACTGCCCAAAGTACCAGCAAGATATGAAGGATGGGAAAGTTAAACCCAACCATGCAGGTATTTACATTATCTTATCTAATAACTCACCCCATTCTAACTCTTGGGTCCTTGATACCGGTTGTGGTATTCATATATGTTCTGATTTGTAGGGACTAAGAAGAAGTGAGAATGTGGAGTATGGAAGAATAAACTTAATCATGGGGAATAGGAAAGATTTACCTGTCACCAAGATTGGAGTTTATACTTTATCACTAAGTAGTGGGTTTATTTTAGATTTGAATAAATGTTGTTATTCTCCAGAAATGGCAAGATATATTATTTCCTTTCATGCATTGTATAAACAAGGTTTTACCTTCTCATTTGATAATGAATTTGGTTCTATTAATGCTTTCTTTAATTATGTTCTTTATTTTAAAGCATTACCTTGTGATGGTGTGTATGAAACTATATATGTGGTTGATAACTTAGGAAATAATGTATTGTGTATTGATTCTGTTAAAAATAATAACCTGGATAAAGAGTCATTATGGTATTGTCGTCTTGGACATATAAGCAAGAAACGCATAGGCTAACTCCAAAAGGATGGAGTCTTGGAGTCATTTGACCTAAGGTCTGATGATAGTTGTGAATCATGCTTACTTGGAAAAATAACAAAGACACCCTTCACAGGTTCTTGTGAGAGGGGTGAAGGTGTGTTGGATCTTTTACACACGGATGTGTGTGGACCCTTCAAACATGCCACAAGGGATGCCAATCGATATTATTTGACTTTTAGTAATGATTACATTAGATATCGATATGTCTACTTAATCAAGCATAAGTCAGAGACTTTTGAAAGGTTTAAAGAGTTTAAACACGAAGTCAAGAATCAATTGGGCAGTAACATTAAGATTCTTCGATCCGATCGAGGTGGTGAAGATCTTAGTTCATAGTTCCTCGACTATCTTAGGGAATGTGGGATTGTCTCAGAATTGACACCTCCCAGGACACCGCAGTTGAATGGTGTGGCTGAGAGGCGTAATCGAAACTTGTTAGATATGATTCGTTCCATGATGAGTCGAGCTTCGCTACCAATCTCATTTTGGGGGTATGCCTTAGAGACTGCTGCCCATATCCTTAATCTGGTCCCTACAAAGAAAGTTGCCAAAGCTCCTCATGAGATGTGGACTGGTAAAGTACCCAAACTAGACCACATCAGGATTTGGGGTTGCGAGGCTTTCGTGATACGCGAGACTCATGATAAGCTCGAACCTCGAAGCGAGAGGTGTATTTCATCGGCTACCCACAACAATCCTTTGGTTACCTCTTCTACAGACCTAGTGAAATTGTGGTCTTTGTAGCAAGGAGGGTTGTCTTGAGAGAGAGAGAGAGAGAGAGAGAGAGAGAGAGAGAGAGAGAGAGAAAGAGAGAGAGAGAGAGAGAGAGAGAGAGAGAGAGAAAAAAAAGAGAGAGAGAGAGAGATAGAGAGAGAGAGAGAGAGAGAGTTCATAAGCCAAGGAAACAGTGGGAAGCAAGTTGACCTTGAAGAAATTCAAGAGTCAAGTGGTGAAGGAACTTCAAATCCTAGCACTCAACTTGAGGATGAAACTCCTGTTGAGCCAATTGACAAGTCTGTACCTCTGAGGCGTTCCACAAGGGTTAAGAATGCACCTGAGCATTACTATGGATTCCATATTACTGCAGAAGGTGATACACTTATCAGTGATGAGACACTAATAGGTGTGGATGAACCTAACAGTTACGCGGAAGCCATGGCAGGCACTAGGTCAACCAATTAGAAAGAGGCAATGGACAAGGAGATACAGTCCATGTATGACAATCAAGTTTGGAACTTGGTTGAGAATGTACTAGGTCATAAGATTGTAGGGTACAAATGGATCTTCAAGAAGAAAACCGACATGGATGGTAATGTGCACACTTATAAGGCACGACTGGTTGCAAAGGGTTTCTCAAAAACTTCGGGAATTGATTATGATGAGACTTTTTCTCCAGTGGCCAAGATTAAGTATATTAGGGTTCTGTTAGCCATAGCTGCATTTCATGACTATGAAATATGGAAAATGGATTTCAAAACTGCTTTCCTTAATGGAAAGTTGGCTGAGGATGTTTACATGAGTCAGCCAGAGGGTTTTGTCAATATAGAGTACCCTAATAGAGTGTGTAAGCATGAGAAATCCATTTATGGATTAAAGCAAGCACCTTGCAGATAGAATCTTTGCTTTGATGAGAAAGTCAAAGAGTTTGACTTTTCTAGGAGTGAAGATGAATCTTGTGTGTATGTCAAAGCTAGTGGGAGTATAGTTAGCTTTTTGGTATTATATGTGGATGACATACTACTCATAGGAAATGACATCCCAACTCTGTAGGAAGTTAAGTCCTGGCTTGGGAAGTGTTTCTCTATGAAGGACCTAGGAGAAGCTGCCTATATTCTAGGGATAATGATCTTGAGAGACCGGAGTAAAAGACTAATTGGACTTAGTCAGAGTACCTACTTGGATAAGGTGCTGAAGAGATTCGACATGCAGGAATCCAAGAAAGGAGAGTTACCCATTAAGAGTAACGCTAGATTGAGTAAGACACAAATCCCTAGTACTGAGGCTGAGATAGCATAAATGAGTCGAATACCTTATGCGTCGGCTGTAGGATCGATCATGTATGTTATGACGTGTACTCAACCTGATGTAGCCTTTGCCTTGAGCATGGTTAGTAGGTATCAGGGGAACCCTGAAAAGGTACACTAGACTGAGGTAAAGAATATCCTTAAGTACCTACGGAGGACTAAGGATTGGGTCCTTACCCTCGGTGGGAGTGATGAATTGAGAGTTATAGGGTATAGTGATGCTAGCTTTTAAACTGATATGGACAATTTGCGCTCTCAGTCAGGATAGGTCTTTACCTTAAACGGAGGAGCAATTTCTTGGAAGAGTTCCAAGCAAGAGACAGTGGCTGATTCAACTTACGAATCATAGTATATAGCAGCTAACGAGGCAGCAAAGGAGGCGATATGGCTGAAGAAATGTATTGGAGACTTTGGAGTTGTACCAGCTATTATGGAGCCAATGGAAATTTTATGTGATAGTGAAAGAGCAGTTGCCTTAACCAAGGAACCAAAGGATCACGGGAGATCTATACACATCGACAGAAACTACCATTTCATCAGACATCAAATAGAAGAAGGACTCCTCGTGGCAAAGAGGGTATCATCGGATGAGAATCCAGCAAATCCCCTCACGAAGGGATTGACTCGGGTTAAGCATCTCCAACATGCTCAGAGCATAGGGCTGAATAATGATATTAGTGATGGGTCTTATACAAACAATCCTATGTGTGCATGCAACCCTAGTATTGGATCTATGTTTTCACTATTAGTTATACAACTTTATGAACACAAAAAGAAACCTGGCATCCTACTATAATTTTCGAAATTCATATATAAAGCTAGAATACATACCTTTTGTTGTTATATAGCAATAACAACTAGTTCCTTGAATTTCCTTAGCTCTTGAAAGCAAGTACCACAAGTGTAGTACCTCTAATGGAGTCACAAACACCATATGCAACTTGGATGAAGAGGAGAAGAAAAAGAGGCACCAAAAACGGTTGGAAACCCTAATGGAAGTGTTGTTCACGTTTTTGGGGCTTAAGGGTCCCTTTTATACATGTAGGCTATTAGCGTTTACAACTAGGAAACCCTAATCTGACTGCTTAGGCCCTAAGCAGCCCATGGACTCCTTAAACATATCCCTTGGACGATTTCTAATGGGCTTCCCATAGAATTCGTTCAACCTATATATTATTAGGTGATCCATAGCCCAATTATAATTATATTATAATTACAACTTCAGTCCCCTAAGTTTAATTAATCTCTTTTAACCACAAAATTAATTCTTAATTAATTCTTGACCAATATTAATTAAACAATATGATTTCTCCTTTAATATATTATTCTCATAATATATTAACAAATCATATTTAAACCTTTCTCTCCTTAAATCATCCTACATATTGCTATGGTGAAGGCAACCCAAAAGGACCATGCTCATAATCGAGTCAAGTACATACCAAAACAGTTATGGACTTAGACACTAATCCAACAGTCTCCCACTTGGATAAGTCTAATAACTATTTTCCGTATGACTTCAGAACCTGATCAGCAATCGTAGCTTTCAAAAGCCGCTATCAACTCTGATCTTATCAGATAGCGTGTCCTCTAGATAAGGGATTATATATTCCTCCATTCTCAAGATATCATATAGACAAAAGACATGAATTTCAATCATTCTCTCTATACTATTTCCCGACTTCCGATTCATGACGACTGATAACAGACTACAATTGAACACATCAACTTAGTCCCGGCTTGGCCAAGCGCTTAGGTGTCATCACTAAATCATCGAGAGGCCCACATATATCGCTTTTATCCCACTTTGGGTAAAAGGAATGGATAAACTTCGACTCAAATGCTCGCTTGCATTTACTGATCGAATCACACACAACAATAAGTTTTATAACACCAAGTTACTGGTGCGTTTGCTTATTATCAATGTGTAACTGACCAACAAATAACAACTCACACGTCTCGGTTTCAAGAATATACAATATTATCGTCTCACTAATCACTCGTGATAAAACCGTGAAGTGATCCAAGTGAGCGTGGGTTTAATCCAATACTTTAATCTTATCAAAGCACTCACGAACTCTGCAGCAAACTTGTGCCATGTCTAAACACTTCAGACAATCTACAGACAGATTCATGACAGTCTTTATTCATACCTACTCCCAACGTATGACCAACTGTGCATGTTTGAATAACCTAGTTATTCTGGAAGTCAAAACATGCAAATTGAAACATAACAACAATACTTAATCCTATATGGCCCCAAACTTGTGAGAGTAAATAAAACCCTTCTATTTATCCACCATATTGATTACTCATTATTTATCATTTAATGTTTCGGATAATCAACTCATTACTTGAATTATACCAACAATTGTCCCATGCTCTAAACATGCACACTTTGTTTCCTATGGTTCATGCTTTGTGAAATAGATCACCTGAAAACTTTTCCAATGATGCTCATTTCACAATTCCTTAATCCTAATTATTAGTGTAAGAACACAAGGTTCTTGCCACTACTAGAATATGCTAGATTCTAACGTTTTATGCAACGATCCCTTTGCAAAATCATAGCACAAAAGTCACCAAGACGTAGCTAATGAAATTACAAAGTACTTTCTTAGAAATTGTTACAAGACAATTCCATAGATGTGAAGTTTCACATTCAAAGTACATTCCTTTGAACATCCTTCTTGCATAAAAGTTTCTAATCTAGGCATAGACTCTCAATATCCAACTCCCAATATGGAAACATTTCCACATTTGCCATATGACAACTCATTCTTAATAGAATCTTAGCTATTCATAATAATGTCGATATGGTCCATCCAATACCATACTTCCAACTACTTACAAGCGATCAATCCTCAGCGAACTTTGGATCGTCCTTTGATAGTTGTTAAATTCTTTCAGTCAAAACCAATTCTATTCCTTTTTCCCTCTTAATGCGCTAGACATTTGGAAAATTTTAGAATGGTAAAATACTATAGCATTTACAATCGATCCTATACCCGAAGCATATGGGACACGATGCATAATGTCTTACATAAAGATATGATACTTTACCAATCTTTTGCCATAATATTTTATGTGTCATGTTCTCACAATTCGAACTATGAAGAGGGATGCCGTAATCATAATTGAATTTTAAGAACACACAATGTATCCTTTGACTGAAAATATTAAAATTTCTTAATCTAAGCTTTAGATTTTTTGAAACGGAGTATAATATTCTCTCCCTTAATTATAGCAAAACAACTTTTCAACCCATGCAACTTTGCAAATGGAATCTTTGTTTTTCTATAGTTAATATTGTTAACTTGCAATACTCGCCATAACAATCATACAAACATAACACTTATGCTCCCACTATCATGATGATTATCATATAAGCATAACATTTATGCTCCCACTAGCTTTGACATGTATTCAGAAAACAAATGAACTTCCAGAAAACAATGCCTATTGAATTTCTGAAATTCATATTTCTAATACCAGATGCTTCGATAAGCCTTTATCTAAGCTTCTTAACCTTATACACCTTTGCCTTAGATAGCTCATATGTGTGTTTAAACAATTCATAACTTATGTTACTAAGTTCCAAATGTTGAAACTAATTGCCAAATCTCACAATTCGAACTATGGAAAGGGATGCCGTAACCATAATCGAATTTGAGAATACAATTTTCACAATTGCTATCTTCTTAAAATCTCTCTTAGTGAAAGCATTTCCTCACAGTCATTTTCATGAAGGAGGGAATCTTATGACACTTAGATTTTATGGTGTATGAGTTCCTATCCATGTGAATTTGCCAAAACCAAGGTTTGCGACAAATCCAAACTCATATGGACTGAACTTTCTTAATCTTGATTTCTTGCCTTATGGTAGCACGAGTGCCCACCATGCCTTCCAAGTAGTTAAGCAGCTCACCCTTTCTTATCAATGTACTTTCATTGATCAAGGTCCTTGCTTTTTATGCATTCAAATGAGAATTCATAGAACTCACATGCATAATTAACTCGATTGGATTGGCACAGAATCAAAATAATGTCAACACGATAGGTTGTAAACCTCAACTCGTGCGCTAGTGATGATCGATAAGGTTTATTTGATTTGTTCTTGAAACTTTTTCAAAACATTAAAACTCCCACTGACCTCTTGACATATATGATTCTCTTTGTCTAGAAACATTTCTTGACAATCAAATATTCAAGAGTCAGTGCAGTTATTATCAAGACAAGAACACTTCACAAGTTGGTCCTAGTTGGTCTTTGTCTTATCCAAGACATCACAACTTACTAATCTCAAATGTACAAGAATGAGAAAACTTTTCCAAGTTCCATATTTGATGAGTGTTATAAACCTACTTAAAACTTTTCACTCAATGTCACAATCTTGACTTTAAGACTTGATATTGGAACGAAGTATGATTGACTTCTATATTTAACCATTTCTACAATACTTGATTCCTCTTCTTAGACATGCAATTGCACTAAGACTCACTTAGAGGATCTATTGAGACATGGTTCTTAATCTTTAAGACTTATCATAAAACACAATAAAAGGTACTCTCCCTTCTTTCTAGAAGAGAGAAACTTTTATCTTTCTGCCTACTTGATTCTTCTTTATTCGTTCTACTATTCATTGAAACTCTTTCAATCAATCTCAAAATTACACTTAATCTTATAAGTATAATCACATTTACTAAACTTTAGTAAATCATGACGAATATCTTTGTCACTCTTGTGGTGGACTTGATCAACGCACAACCTAGTATACTTGATCTCCTAGTCTTTCAACTGACACTTTGCCAAAGAATTAGTCTAAGTTTCCCAAATGTGAAAGTTTTCCATTCATCATACAATACACATTGCATGATTCCAAGTTTCTGTCCAATTGAAACTTGGGCGATGAGAAAGTCTCCCTATTTGGTACACTTCTGACATTTCCATAATTAAGAATCAAATCCATTTTGCTAATAATAGAAGTACATGAACATCAATTTTTCATATATTTCATTGTAAGGATAAATAAATAAGACAAAATCAAAATTTATTTTATTGCGGAAAAAACTTGTCCTTACAATGCAATTCAACTGAAAAACTATGTTAACAATCTATTCTAACTCCAAGTTGTAGCTCAAGAATCCATTCTTCAAGTAATGCGATCGAAATCCATTTCTTCATGACCAGATTCAGCTCACTTCTTTTCTCAAGCTTCCTCTCTTTTCTTCGATCCTACAAAACATCAAAATGTAATATTATCACATCATGTATTAAGAATCTAGAATAGGAACTTAAAAGAGTCAGTTAATGGATTTTACCTGAAGCAGAGCCATACGTCTTGACTCTCCCATCTCTTAGATCTCTCAGGTAATTAGGGCAGCTTCGTCTCCAATGCCCCTTCTCTTGGCAATAAAAGCAAATAGACTCCTTTAGCACAACACATCGGACAATCACAGACTTAGTTCTTTCTGGACTTCCAATGTTGCCAGTGTCCATTGAAGTTTGGGAGTTTGATTCACTAGACAAATTTGCTTGACCAGCACGCCAAATCATTGCTGATTCAGCAGCTATAAGCAAATAGGTGAGTTCAATTAGGGTCACGTCGTGGTCCATCATATAGTACTCTCTAACGAACTCACTATATGATTCAGGAAGTGACTGAAGAACCCATTCAACAGCCAACTCACTTGAAATCTCGACACCCAACATGTTTAACCTATCAATGTATGACTTCATCTCTAAGACGTGCGCACACACAGGTTTCCCATCTTCGTGTTTACTTGCCAAAAGGGCTTGAGTGAGCTTGAACTTTTCAAGCCTTTGAACTTGTGGGTCAGGGAGAATAATTGGAGGAGGTGGAGGAAGTGAAGCATGACTCTCATTTCCTTGATCGTATCTCGGAACGTCATCTTCATTTGGAAAGCTTGTTCCAAAGGATTTGGGAAGACCATTGTAAGATTCAGACATCTACAAAACGGGAGAAAATTCAAGTTAAGTTGATTAGAATTCTTGATGCAACACCCAAATGAAACATCAAGCTAGGATCCAACACAATACTCTACAACCTAGAAGAGGGATGCCGTAATCTAGTTGCAGAATATTTGAAGGTAGGTAAATGACGATTTACCAATTTCCACCATGAAAAACGAAAAAGAAGTTTAAGTTTTAAATGAATTGAAACTCCTAGATCTTTTGAGACTCATTGAACTCTTCAATGGCATGTTTAATCTCGATTATGCCCTACTATTCGTGACTGGGATGCCGAGGATCACAAACAAGGTGTAAATAACCATACGAATCACGTGGTGCACCCAATGCTACTATCACCTAATCAATGTGCCGGTCAGCCACACACGCTCCATTGATCTATGATAAGCATCGAGCCACCCTTTGCCACCAATGTCATCCCCAAATTAGTGTGCCGGTTAACCACACATGCTCCACTAACGTTTGACAAGGGTACGAAGTGTAATTCCATGGGTTAGCATACAATTTCACATTTTGCCTAAAGTAACTATGATTTGGGAATTTGAAAAAGCATTTAGTTACTTTGTACTTCATTATACTTATAATGGAAGGTTTCTGTCCTATTCGACCCGTTCGGCTAACGACCCTCCACTAGTCAAGAGTGCGGTGGGTAAGAGTGGATACCCATTCAATCGCCATTTTATAGGCAATTTCCTTAAACACCCCTTATAGACTAGTTTCGTGAATGAGGCCTACTAACGGTAAGACTGAATTTTTAGTTATACATATATAATATTAAACTTTTAATGTTATATATAGTATAAGGGTGTATTTTACACTTTTAAAATACTAGGTGGTTTAAATTATACTTTTAATTAACCAAAATCATTATGGATTTATTAAATCTCTTTTAATTATACACTTAATTAATTTAATAAAACCATAAGGGTTTAATTTGAACTTTTCAAAATCAGGGTTTTGGAATTTAGACTTTCAAAATTAACTTTTAATCAACAATTTAAATTCCAAAACTTGAGGGCAAGTTTTGAAACTCTTCAAAACAATTAGGTTTTAATCTCACTTAAAATTTTCGAATTTAAGACATTTAAATTAAAATTTTAAATATTAAAACTCTTGATTTAATAATTACCATAAATTAAACAATTAATTTAAATTATTAAATCACAAGGGATTATCTAGATCATGAGGATAATTACCAATTATACATCTAAGATATCCTAATCCCTTGATCCCTCTCTAAATCTCGAAAATAAGGGATGGGATAATTCAAGATCTTTAATTACCATATTTAACAATTAAAAGATAATTACAAGATATGGGATTATCCAAATCCCTAAAATTTAGGATCTAACCTTGGGGAAGGAGGTAATTTCGAAATCCAAGGGTTGGATAACCCTAGATTTCAAAATCTTGGAGGCTAAGGAAAGGATTTGGGAAACCCTAACAAAAATCGCCATCTAGGGTTTTGCAACCCTAATTGCGAAAATTACCTAGCCTTTAGGGTTTATTAGCCATAAACCCTAATATGTCAAGTTCACAAATTTGAATAAAAGCTAATTGAAAACAAAAACCAATGGCTCTGATACCACTGATGGGTCTTATACAAACAATCCTATGTGTGCATGCAACCCTAGTATTGGATCTATGTTTTCACTATTAATTATACAACTTTATGAACACAAAAAGAAACCTGGCATGCTACTATAATTTTCGAAATTCATATATAAAGCTAGAATACATACCTTTTGTTGTTATATAGCAATAACAACTAGTTCCTTGAATTTCCTTAGCTCTTGAAAGCAAGTACCACTAGTGTAGTACCTCTAATGGAGTCACAAACACCATATGCAACTTGGATGAAGAGGAGAAGAAAAAGAGGCACCAAAAACGGTTGGAAACCCTAATGGAAGTGTTGTTCACGTTTTTGGGGCTTAAGGGTCCCTTTTATACATGTAGGCTATTAGGGTTTACAACTAGGAAACCCTAATCTGACTGCTTAGGCCCTAAGCAACCCATGGACTCCTTAAACATATCCCTTGGACGATTTCTAATGTGCTTCCCATAGAATTCGTTCAACCTATATATTATTAGGTGATCCATAGCCCAATTATAATTATCTTATAATTACAACTTCAGTCCCCTAAGTTTAATTAATCTCTTTTAACCACAAAATTAATTCTTAATTAATTCTTGACCAATATTAATTAAACAATATGATTTCTCCTTTAATATATTATTCTCATAATATATTAACAAATCATATTTAAACCTTTCTCTCCTTAAATCATCCTACATATTGCTATGGTGAAGGCAACCCAAAAGGACCATGCTCATAATCGGGTCAAGTACATACCAAAACAATTATGGACTTAGACACTAATCCAACAATTAGATTTAGTAGTTAGATAACCTCGAAATTTGTAAAGTGTAATTGACATTAGATGATGAATAAAAGGTGTTTTATTTATGAGTAAAGTGTTTCTATCTCTTGTTGATCGTTTACTATATTTCTTTTGCATGTTTTGACTTCCAGAATAATTATGTTTGGTATATCATATTATTCGAACCTCCACAGTCGGTCATATGGCGGAAGTAGGTATGAATCAAGACTGTCATGATTGGTTACAGAGGTCTAAGTTGTTGGACATGGCTACAACAATCATGAGTGCTCATAAGTTCTGAGCATTGGACTCAACCCACGCTCGCTGGAATCAATTCATGGAATTTATCTCGAGTGATCGTGAGACGGTAATATCATGTAAGTCTTCAAACCTAGAGATATGATTTGTTACTTATGAGTTGATTATGCATTGATTGTACGAAAACGCATTGGTAACTCGATGTTATAAAACATGTTCTTGTGTATAATTCAATGAGTAGTAGAACAAACATACGAGTCAAAGTTTATTTGTTCCTTCTTGGATTAGAAGCTGATATCTGGGCCCCTCGACGATTTTGTTTTGACCTATGTACTGGGCCCGGTCAGAACTAAGTTGATGCGTTCAATTAAGTTCTTTGTCAAACAAATCGGAAATCGGGAAACAAATTGTTGGACTTATGCAGTTATATTTATTAGACTTATGCAAGTGGGAGAATGCTGGATAAGGTTTCTAAGTCCATAACTATTTATGATATGTACTTGACCCGAACCAACATGGTCCATTTGGGTTGTATGGCACCATGCAATTGGATAGACTAAATGAGAGAAATAACACTTGTGGTTTATTAATATATTATAAGTTCTAATATATTAATAGTATTATTTAATTAGTTTGATCAAGAATTAATTTAGAATTAATTAAGTGATCAAAAGATAACTAATTAAATATATAGGTTGATTATGTAAATCATCCATAACTTGTATAGTGGGCTAAGAGTCTCCATGGATTATCAAGTTGGGTTAAACCCATAGGATGCTCCATGGGAGTTATAAACCCATGTGTCATGGAAATGAAGAGCCATGACACATTAGGGTTTACATGGTGTAACCCTAGATGTGTCACACTATATAAAGACCATCTCCTCCACCAAAATCGGCTACACTAATAAACAAGAGGGCTAGAACCGATTTTGCAAGTGTAAGATTCTCTCAAAGTTTACTCCAAAAGCATTTGGTGTTATGTGAAGCATTTGAGTCATTACACTTGGGGTGCTAGACTCACAAGGTTTCAAGGATCATAATCAACAACAAGGTAAGTTATTCTATCTTTCATTCAAGTTAAAAATGTTCCCCATGTATGCTAGATATGAATATAACCTTGGAATTCAACTTTGCGTGATAATTATACAAACATAGATCCAATGTTATTAGGGTTGCATGTACACTTAGGAAGTGTTAGAACGCTCAAAACCCATCAGTTTTTACTAGAAATAAAGTAAAACTATGCTTAGAATCATTCAGAAAGTATTAGACGTCTTACGAGATTACAATCAAATGTCATATAGTTAAATTTAGCAAAAATATAAAAGTTTTGAAACCATAGGGACAATCTGTGAGATTTTTTGATTTTTGAAGTTCTGTCTATATTTTAATAGAAATATGTATTTTTTTTATAGATAAAGTGTTTTGATATATAATTTTTTTGTTTGAATTGTAATTATTAGTCATACGGCTTTTATCTTACCTATCTAGACAAACTACGTCGTTGATCTAGTATATTATATGGCAAATTTCTTGATTGCATACCGATTATAATTTTTTGTTTGAATTGCAACTTGTTATGTTAATAATACCAATGATATTTTTCAAACAAAATTTAAACTTTAATAGTCGTATACACATGTATACAAAGTCTATAGTTTACTAATAATACGTATACAAAGAAAAGTCCAATGGTTTTTTTTTTTTTTTCAATTGGATACTTTGTTACCCGTACAAATTATTTTCTCTTAAACAAAGAGGAACAATGGCTTTTGAGGGAGAAGATTTGTTTTTGGCATCTGTATCTTTGTTTGTTTAGTTACATGGTTCTTTTTGGGAAAATATAATTATCTTGCAGGTCTTTTCTGTATTTCAAACATAAACTAGAGGGTGTTAGTGAATATTTTTAATTCAATACAATTTCGTGATTGTTCCCCCCGTTTAAAATTCCTGTTCATTGGGTTCCTCTGTTTTGGGATCCTCCTTCTCCACCCTTTCTCTCTCTCTCTTTCTCTCAATCGTCTGGAAATCTAATCTTTTTTTACTGTTTTTCTTCATCGCACGTTCCTGCATGGTAAGCTTCTTGAATTTTCTTATCATTTTTCTTTACAAAAACTGTGGGTTCCAAGGAAGAAAAGACCGATCCCACTATTCTTGCTTTTGCATATGGGTTTCTTTTGTTGATTAACTTTTTCTATTTCCCCAAATTTCTAGGTTTGTGACGAGTACAAACAGAGAAGGAATGGCGTATAAGGTGGATCACGAGTATGATTACTTATTCAAGATTGTCTTAATCGGGGATTCGGGTGTCGGAAAATCAAACATACTGTCTAGATTCACCCGGAATGAGTTTTGTTTGGAATCTAAATCCACCATTGGTGTTGAATTCGCTACCAGGACTCTTCAGGTTTGTTGCTTCCTCCCAAGTTTGTTCAAATTCTTTCATGGAATCCTACATCGACATTAATTTCTCTTTTATATCACGCTTACACCAGAATAGATTGTTTGCAATGTTGCATTTCATTGCACGAACATCTTTTACCATAAGATTGGTCTTAATAAACACCCCAAAAAAGTAAAATCGATGTATATTTTTATAGTGCCCGAAAGATGTTTGTTGAAATGACCCAAAGAGATTGCTAATACGATGCAGGTCGAGGGGAAGACAGTGAAGGCACAAATATGGGACACAGCAGGTCAAGAGAGGTATCGAGCAATCACAAGTGCTTATTACAGAGGAGCAGTAGGTGCTCTTTTGGTTTACGACATTACAAAAAAACAATCATTCGACAACGTTCTAAGGTGGCTTCGTGAGCTTAGGGAACATGCAGATTCCAACATCGTCCTCATGTTAGCTGGAAACAAATCCGATTTAAACCATCTTAGAGCTGTTTCAGAAACCGATGCTCAGCAGTTAGCAGAAAAAGAAGAGCTCGCATTTCTAGAAACTTCTGCACTTGATGCAAATAATGTGGAGAAGGCTTTCCAAACAATTTTACTTGATATTTATCATATAGTAAGCAAGAAAGCCTTAGCTGCTCAGGAAGCAGCTGCTTCTATTCCTACGAAAGGTACTACCATTAAGGTTGAGAATAGCGCGAAAGATTCAAAGGGGAATTGTTGTTCTAATTAAGTCATGTGTATGTTTTTGTTTAACACGTTAATTTGAGTACTCGAAAAGACACTCAACGTGATGGCTTGAACGTTCAAGCTTTTCCCATTGATGGGACGCAAGAAAATGAAAGAGGGAAAGTAAAGGAGATGAAGAATCGTCTAGAGGATTTCGTGTTCTTGTATGAGACAAAAATAGGTTGAGAGAACAGAGAAGACCTGTGTATGTATTTTTTTGTTGTTTAGATTGTGGTTAATTATCAGTTATTCAGTTATATGTCAACTGTTGGAAAAAATTGGTTTACACCCAAGACGGAATTTTAAAAAACCCAAATGCAATCAAATATTTGGAGTATGAACTCAAATGGATGCTATACTCCATTCTTTAATAAATTGTGTGTTAATTTCTCAAGTACATTTTTTTTGTGTGTTAATTCCAAATACAAATACGAATACAAATACAAATACAATAACCCAATATCAGTAATAGAAAAAGGAAGAAAACACTTTGAAGTTTATTGAAAGATAAATAAAATAAAACACTTATTTGTCCTGTCATCTTCCTCGTGTGTGTGTATGTGTATTCCCCAAAATGACCCCACAAAAACTTGGGTTCCTTGGTCAAGCCTCCGTTAATAACTCAATCCTCGAGGGACAATTTAGTAAACCTCCAAATACAGGAGTGAACTGAATCTTGAAGAATATCACAGGGGAAAGCTTCTGGTTAGCCAAATGTGATCAAGCGTACGACGGAGGCCATATTTATTCACGGCGGCATTAGCAGCCCTAAATCCTTCTCCGTATGCCGGCGAAGCATCATGTGTAATCTGATGCATAAAAAATTCACCCAATTTATTTTCAACCCTTGATTTCCCACCTTTCTTTGAAACCGAAGAAGATGACGACGGAGCTGATGAAGTCGATCCGGGCATAATCTCCGATTCAAGCCACATATACGAAAGCATCTGACAGATACCTTCTTCTACATCCGGATTAAGGTTCCTATACCCTGCCAATTTCAAATAAACTCATAAACCCTAAGTATTTTTCAATAAACAAATGTTTTCTGATTACCTTTAAGACGTAACCAGCCGTGCATCAACTCGTGAGCGAGAATCGCACCGGTAAGTAATCTGCAATTTGATTTCGTGACATCAGTTTCAAAATCTAGTCGATCGTTCATAGAAAAGAGAAAAAAAAATCATGAAACGTTACCTCGGGAGACCATAAAGAACAAGAATCGCTGTTACTTCACATTTTCGAGTCAATTTCTGATGTTGAGTTTTCATTCCTATCACCGCGTGACCCCCAATTTTCGGTCTTTTCTGTATCTGAAATCAAACCACAAAACTCAGACGATATAAAACCACGTGAAGACGATAGATCAAGTACATGACTAAACTTACACTTGCAACAGTCTGCTCCTCGGAAAGACAAAGACCTCTTGTTTCAGGCATATGATGGAAGCCCTGAAAAAAAAAAAAAAAAAAACCATTTTTATGTCAGAAGATTTGAGATGAAAAAAAGAACTCGAAACTGGAAAAAGGAAAAAAGAATGATCTTTTTACATGTTTTTCCCCAACAATAGCTTCATTAAGAGCTTGTCTTTCAACAAGTAACATGGGAATTTGTTGATCAAGTCTCATGTTCATTCCTTCATAGTAATCCCTAATTGTGTGGTAAAGTGGTTGGCAGTCACCGGTGTCCATTATTGCAGATTCCATGCACTCCAAACATAAACTCCGGCCATCTCCCAAAGATATGTATCTCACATTCACAGACTATATACAAAATTCACAAATATTAAAAATAAATAAAAATGTGAAAAGATTGCTGAAATTAACTATATATATATACCTCCAATCGTTCACAACTACAGCATCTTGCTGTGTTATCATGTTCATGTACAGGACAGTATTTCTGGGACCAGAATGGGTGGCATCGATACTCAATCAACCCAGCTCCATTTGTGGGAATCTTTATAATTGAAAAAGTTAGATTCACAATAATTAGCATTTGATTCGAAATCTCAAAAAATTAGTTAAGTGGACAAATTAAAGAAAGGGAGGGTTTTATGTATAATTCATTACAAATTGAAAGCAGACTTCACATTTGGGATGCGTAAGCTCTTTGAAACAAGACTTGTGGTATGCATCCTTCCCTGATAAAGAGAACTTGAATCAAAAGAAAAAGAAACTAATTAATAAGAAAACATTCAACACCATCATCATCATATTTGACTTGTGAAAACCAAATCATGCATTTGACCAAATGGGAAAACTAATGTTAATCACCTCATGTTCTGTGATTGGGTAACGACAAGCACGACAACAAAAGCATTCAGGGTGGAAAAATGTTCCCATGTATCCCAAGTAATTTCCATAACCAATGTCACCGTTGCAACCACCACATATTCTGCAATATAAACATATATATGAAAAGATTTTAAAGAAATCACGATTGATATGATTTGATGAAAAGGAATCATAGTTAATTAAGTATACCTATATCCCATTGGCTGATATTCTCTATGAACATATGGAGGATGTGATGAATGAAGGTCATCTTGAACTGATTTTGCAAGATCATCATCATCATTTTTAGCTCGCCATCCATATCCTGTACAAATGGAGGAAATTTATAATTACATGTGATCAATTAATTAACAACATTGATGATTTGAAGGAGAAGATTAATTAAGATACCATTTGGTTTCTTTAAACCTTCGGCTAAAGAAAGTGAAATAGCTCGATCTAATTCTTCCTTCTCTTTATCGGTCCTTGAGCGATTGTCCTAATAGAATTTGAGGCATTTAGAAACGTATGACGTAATTTCAGGGAATTAAATAAAAAAAGAGCATATATGCTTCTATGCACTATGATACAAAAACAAACTTTTCTACTTTATGCTACCAGATGACATTATTAGAGTTCACGCAAAGTTTTATTTTTGTTGTCTTTTTTGCATCAATATATAAAATGAAATATATAAACAAGATTGTATATATGTTTACCAAGGATCTAACAGGAGCACGTAAAACCATGTTTTCGTCTCCTATAAAGTGTGGGGGAGGATGTGTAGTAGCAGCCTGCCTGCGATTATTAGAACCACCTTTGAAAAGCTTACTCAGCCATCTCATAAACCAGGATTTCCTCTCTGCATGTGAAGAAACAAAGTCACCTGCGTTAAGTAAACCCCCAAATTGGAAAATAACAAGACCCAGAAGGTAATCATGCAAATGCTAATTCGGGAAGTATTACATTTTAAGATTCATATAGGCATATCATCAAACAATTTAATTTCCTGATGTTATTTATAAAACGCAAAAAGCAAATGGATTTATCCATGATCGAAAAATGAAAAACTCTTGTTTTCTCCATACCGTAAATACAGCGCTGAGAAAGGTGGTTGACGTTCCCTGAAGAAGACATAAATGGTGGGGTTCGGGGAGGTATGTATAGATTTTCCACCGGAGTTCCAAGAAGGCAAAAAAGCGAAGGCGTAAATGAAAAGGACTAAGAGAGAGATAGACAGAGAGAGAGAGAGAGACAGAGAAAGCGTCCTCTGAGAAAGAAAAAAGAACGGTAGCAGAGAGGTAGATAGATAGATAGGCAGAAGAACAAAGGCATCATTGCTGATAAAGCTTGTGTTTTTGAGAAAGTAAAGAAGTTGGGAATCTCTGATAGGGAAAGGAAAGCGATAGTTTTCATTGAGGGAGAATGGAGAGAGATTCTTCGCTTGGGAAAGCAAAGAACGGAAAGTGGAAGAGATCGGAGCAAGAAAGATAGCTAGAGAATCTTCATAACAAGAAAGTTAACGGTTATTGGAGACCCCATAAAAAGAAATCGATCAATCAAGCTCTCCGACGTTCTATACGAGAGAGAGAGAGAGAGAGAGAGAGAGAGAGAGAGAGAGAGAGAGAGAGAGAGAGAGAGAGAGAGAGAGAGAGAGAGATCGTGATCTTGAAGCTTAGCATCTTCAAGAAAATGCTTGCTGTGTTTTCTGTGTATTAAACTAGTTTTTTTGAAAGACAGTTTTGCCGGTAAAAAGAAACCACTAAAATCATAAAGGTCCTTGATGATTTACATATATATATATTTTACCCCTGCTTTAACTTTTTCATACTCTTCATGTCAACGGCTCATCAAGTCTCATGCTAAAAACGTTAAAAATGACGAATCTTTTCCCTTTTGAGATGTGAGAATATGGTTTTTGAGCATTAAAAAAAGATGGTGTTTGAGGTCATAAATTCGAAATTTTAGTGCTAGGCGCATTACAATAAACTAGGTTTGAATTACAAATTGTAAAACAACTAATCATTGTAGGAAAAGTATAAACCGAATATAATGACGTTTGACAATTGTTTAAGTTTTGAAAAAAAACACAATTATTATACATTTTTTTTAAATAAATCCTAGTTTGATCTTGAATTAGAGTGGGGTTTAGCTCAAATATGATAGTGAGAGAATGGGATAAATGATCCACTTGAATATTATTGATCATTGAATGATAATACATGATACAACATGATAGAAGATATACAGGGAAAAATAAAGAATTATGGAAAACAAATAAACTAATTATATATGAGATTTATCTCCAATACCCCTCCCCCCTCCCCCTCCCCCCCCCCCCCCCCCCCCCCCGGCGCCACAACCGAAGCATACAGGTGGTGGGCGTACTCGCAATTGATCATGAAACTTTTCAAATAATGGTCTAGACAACGGTTTGGTGAATGTATCGACCACTTGAAGCTTAGTAGGAATAAACTTTGTATGCAACTTGTCGGATAAGACAAGTTCACGAATGAAGTGATAATCAATGTCTATATGTTTAGCTCTTTTATGGGCTACGAGATTTTAGCTTAGAAAAATAGCACTCAAGTTATCACAAACTAAAGTAGGTCTATCAGGTGGCAATACATTTAGATAACAAATTAGATGAATAATCCAAACGAGCTCTGCAGCGGTATTCGTCATGACACGATACTCGGAGTCACAACTTGATCGAGAGACGGTAGGCTGTTTTTTAGCACTCCAAGATACGAGATTTCCACCAAAGAAAATGGAGTAACCATAAATGGAACGCCCCATTTTAATACAACAAGCCTAATTTGCATCGAAATAACCAAAAAGCATGGACTTCGTAGGAACGAAGAAATGAAGACCATGAGTAAGCGTGCCTTTGACATATCATAAGATCCTTTTAACAAATGTAAAATGTTGAGTAGTGGGAGCATGGAGAAATTGAATTGCTTGATTCACAACATAGGAAAGATCTGGTGTGGTAATTGTCAAGTATTGAAGTGCTCCAACAAAGGATCAATATTGAGTAGAGTCATGGAAAGGAGCACCAATAGTAGTAAAAACATCATTTGTAGCAAGTGGTGTAACGACTGATTTTGAATCAAGAAGTCCTGCCCGACTCAAAATGTCATGAGCATATTTACTCTGACTAAGAAACAAACCATCAGAAGAATAAGTGACCTCTAGCCCAAGAAAGTAACTCAATTTGCCTAAATCCTGGATAGCAAATTCAGCTTTCAACCAAGTCATGAAGTGATCAGTTGATGGTGAATGATTTCCGGTTAAGCTGATATCATCAATACAGACCAAGAGATACAAAAGACACGAGCCTTAATGAAAAATAAAAAGAGATGTATCGGCTTAACTACATTAGAAACCTTGGGAAATCAAGAAGGAACTAAGACGTTGAAACAAGGTGCATGGTGCTTGACAAAAACCATATAAAGCCTTATTGAGACGAACACATGATTTGGATGTTGAGAATCAACATAACCTGGGGGTTGCTCCATATAAACCGTTTCGTGGAGATGACCATTTAAAAATGCATCCTTAACATCAAGTTGATGAACAACCCATCGATTTATAACAGCTAAAGATAAAACAATGTGAACAGTTGTTGCTTTAACTACCGGGCTGAAGGTGTGGGAAAAATAAAAACCCGGAATTTGAGTAAAGCCTTGTTCTACAAGACGAGCTTTATGCCGATCAATAGACCCATCGGCATGGTATTTGGTACAGAATACCCACTTAGATCCAACAATGTTTACATTTGACAGTCGAGGTATGAGAGTCCAGGTATTATTATCATGGAGAGCTTGAATTTCTTCAGTCATGGCATGGCACCAATGATCGAGTTTGGAAGCGGATGTAAAACCCTTAGGTTCTTTGGCAGCAAACATGGCAACGTGCAAATGGTTTGGAGAGATAGCGAGAAGATCAAAAATATGGGAAGGTTTAATATTATTGACTTTGCCTCTAGTAATCATGGAATGTCCTGACGGTTAATTAGGAATGGGTGGATGTGGTGGCAACGGCTGAGGTAGGGATGGCGGTGGTGGCAAAGGCGGAGGTGAAGGAGTTGGAGATGGTGAAGGTGACATAGTCTGAGAGGATGGTGGCAAAGGTGAAGCAATATTGGAAAACAAATCGTCATGTAAGCATGGAATACATGGTTGCGAAGACAAGCTGGAAGTTGATGATGAAGGTATTGGTTGGGTGGCAGTGTTGTTGATGGCAACAATGTTGGATTAATGTCTAAGTCCATATCTATTTTGGTATGTACTTGACCCGATTGTGAGCATGGTCCTTTTGGGTTGCCTTCACCAAAGCAACTTGATAGGATGATCTGTAGACAAAGAGATTAATTATGATTTAGTAATGTATGGCTAACATACACAAGTGTTATAAGGTTGGTGGAAGTTTCATGGATGAGTGGTCTGGGGTCAGTCATCCTGTTTTGAGGTATATAGCCTTCCTCTAGGGTGTGAGGAATGAGTATATGAACATGTAAGAGAGTATTGTTAGGGTGTTGTGATGATCCTCTAAGAAAAATACAGGTAGGTGTGGAAGGTAGTATGGGCACGTACTACTGAAAGCATAGGACACATACGCATAGCAAGGAAGCCACAACCCTTAGGGATATGTTGGGAGTTGGTTCCCCGTTTTGATATGTGTGTTATCTGATATCCTCCTGGTTTATTTTCAGTATGGTGACTACACGTCGAGTTGAGGTAGGATTCGGTTCAGTATCAGGAGCTGACCGCCAGGATGAGTCAGCTGCATTGTATGACAGGATCATGGAGATCCCACAGGAGGAGGTTGTTGCTTTTTTTCGAGCTCTGGTGTCGGTGATGTTTGGGTCTATCAAGACCGCCATGGTTGAGTACTTTGATGAGCACTATGCTGCTTTGTCTGAGACTGTTGCTTCTGTAGCCTTAACGGCTGCAAGGGTTGGATCAGGTCGTGCTTTTCAATATTGGGACTTCAATAATATGAAGCCCATGGCTTTCGATGGGGCGCAGGACCTGATCATCGCCATGAGGTGGTTATCCGATGTGAAGGGGTGTTTCTTCACTTGTTTGTGTCCAACTGACCAGAAGGTCAGGTGCGCTCTGAACCTTTTGAGGACCGGAGCGAAGGATTGGTGGAGGCTTGCTACTAGTTCTTATTCTACTGAGCAAAGAGCTGATGTGACTTGGGAGCAGTTATCTAAAATGTTCCACTCCTGATATGTGCCGCTGGTGTAGCGTGAGAGGTTGGACCAAGAGTACCTGGATTTTAGGCAGGGTACTGAGATGGTGATAGAGATCACCAAGATGTTTATAGAGAGAGCTATGTTTTTCCCTGAGTTTGCTGCATCTGAGCAGGCTCAGATGACCCGTTAATTGAGCATGATCAAGACGGAGATCAGACAATTTGTTTCTACTCAGCGTTATAGTACATTGTGGGAGATGCAGGAGGCCACCAGGCAGTGTGAGATTGAGATTGATCTACAGACTCGGGAGCAGAGGCCAACCTCGGTGCAGTCGCAGCCTGCGCCAAAGTAGTGGAAAACTACTGATGTCAGATATGGGGACCGGAAGGTCCACACTTGTGGGAAGTGCGGCAAGGCGCATGATGGTGTTTGTTGATCGTCTTCTAGGCGCCACAATTGTGGCCGGCAGGGCCACATGGCGAGCGATTGCCACCAACAGGACCTAAGACTCGGTTCCAGGATTTGTTATCATTGCGACCAAGTTGGTCATGTGAACGCCAACTGCCCATCTATTGTTGCTAGGCCGGCGTAGGTTCTGGTGCCGGCTACTTTGAGGATCATGGATGGGAGTCATGGTAGGGTGGAGCCCCCGAGGGCTCGAGGTCGTGCTTTCCACCTTACTACCGAGGAGGCCAGAGTAGCTAGAAATGCTGTGACTGGTATGTTTCTATCCCTTAGCCTATTGATTTTGTTTTGTATAATGCTTATGTTTGTACCTCTGTTAGGTACATTCCTAGTGAACTCTTTGTCTGCTCTAGTGTTGTTTGACTCGAGTGCGAGTCGGTCTTTTATGTCTTGATCATTCATTTGGGAGTTTCATATGCCCATTGGGGAGTTAGAGTATCCGTTGCGAATCTCTATCGCCAATGAAAATGGGGTTTCTGCATCATCAATATATCAAGGTTGTATTCTGGAGATCTTTGGGGTGCCTTATTCGATCAATTTGATCCTTATCCCCATAGGGGTTGTCTACGTGATTATGGGTAGGTATTAGTTGAGTCAGTTCGGTGCTATGATTGATTGTGAGGGCCAGTACATGGTAGTTTGAACCCCAAGTGGGGAAGAAATGGTTATCTATAGAGAGGGCACCAGGATGGGTTCAGGGTTTTGTCTTGTAGCCAGGGCTCGATGGTATATTCAACATGGGTATGCAGGTTATTTGGCTTATGTGGTGGATATGCATGTTGGGGAACAAATTTCAGTTTTAGAGGTCCTGATTTTCACGGAGTTTCCCGATGTATTTCCGGAGGAGTTTTTTGGTGTGCCTCCTGAGAGACAGGTCGAGTTCAGGATTGACCTCGTGGCAGGTGCGGCCCTAATTACCAAGGCGCCATACTGCTTGGCACTGCCTGCGATATAGGAGTTGTCATCTCATCTGAAGGAGCTACTATGCAAGCAGTTCATCAGACCGAGTAGTTCTGTATGGGGAGCATCGATTTTGTTTGTCACGAAGAAGGAGGGTTCACACTGGATGTGAATTGATTACTGGGAGTTAAACAAGCTAATGGTGAAGAAACGTTATCCCCTTCCACAGATTGATGATATCTTTGATCAGTTGCAGGGTGCATCTTGGTTTTCCAAGATATATCTGAGGTCCGAGTACCATCAGGTCAGGGTGAGAGAGGATGATGTGGAGAGGATCGCGTTTCGGACTCCTTATGGGTATGATGAGTTTGTGTGATGCCATTTGGTCTCACCAATGCGCTTACGGTATTTATAGATTTGATGAATCGAGTATGCAGGCCGATGCTCGATTGTTTAGTTATCGTATTTATTAATGATATCTTGGTATATTCCAAGACCAGAAAGCAGCATGAGGAGCATCTTCATAAGCTTCTGGGGATTTTGAGGCGAGAACAACTTTATGCTAAGTTCTCGAAGTGTAATTTTTGGTTACGAGAGGTTCAGTTCCTTGGACACCTCATTAACCAGGATGCGATAATGGTCGATCCAGCCAAGATCGAGGCGGTGATGTAGTGGGAGATTCCGAAATCTCCCTTGGATATCAGGAGTTTCTTGGGGTTGGCAGTGTACTACCGGAGATTTATTCAGGATTTCTCTAAGATTGGAATACCCCTCACTCATCTGACGAGGAAGCGGGTGGATTTCTAGTGTGGCCCTGAGTAGTAGTCAACATTTGAGACCCTTCGGCGAAGATTATGTAAGGACCTAGTTTGACCCTCCTAGAGGGTATTGAGGACTTCGTGGTATTATGTGATGCTTCCATCACTGATTTAGGGGTGATCATCATGTAAAGAGGATGAGTGATAGCATATACTTTGCTGCAACTGAAGCTACACAATACGAGGTATCCCACGCATGATCTGGAGTTAGGGGAAGTGGTTTTTGCCCTCAATATTTGGAGGCATTAAATTTATGGGGTCCGTTGTACTCTCTACACATATTACAAGAGTTTGAGGCACATTATGAATCATTCGAACCTAAACATGAGGCAACGTATATGGTTAGACGTAGTCAAGGATTATTACTGTGAGATCCTTTACTATCTGGGTAAAGCGAATGTGGTTGCGGATGCTTTGAGCTGCAAGTCAGTTGGATCTTCAGATAGGGTATCGTGTATGAAGATATCAATGGATTCCTCGCTTTTGGGATTGATTAGGGAGGCTCGGGTTGAGGGTGTTTGGGAAGTGAACTGGAAGATTGAAAGGATCAGGGGTGAGATCACCATATTTGTTCTGGATAGTCATGGATTGTTGGCCCTTTGTGGTCGGGTATGGGTTCTTATGTTTGGTGGGTTCGGACAGATTGTGTTGGAGGAGGCTCACAAATCTCGCTTTTCTATCCATCTGGGGGCCACCAAGATGTATCGGGATCTGGGATTTTGATATTGGTGGTCGTGTATGAAGAGGGAGATCACCTGGTACGTGGAGAGGTGTAAAGTGAGGAAACTCACTTCACATGGTATATATATAATAGATCACTACAATACAACAACATCCTATACATAAGAATACATAGTAAAATCTAGTGGGTTGCCATTGGTACCTTCGACCTATGTGTAAACTGAGGAAACTCACTTCAACCTTGAAGATAAGATAAACCACCCAATCGAGCCAACAATATCAAGCCTCCCCCTACCAAACAAATCCACAATAGAACCCTAATTAACAATTAAGGAAATGACTGACCCATGAAAGGTTTAGGCTCACAGTTAAACCTCCTTTGGGAAAAACACCATTTTTCCCTTCACATACTAAGTCCCAACATTATTGGTCAAAATTCAACAATCGACACTCAGTTAACTTCTGCCCTTCATAACTAATATACACCCTGTGTAGAGCCCTGGTCCAAAAAACTTATATTAAGCTCTTAATACACCAAGCCAAACTCTCAAACTTCTAGATCTGAAAGTGCTTAACCAACTTACCAAATATAAATATACATGTAATACGTACAAGTGTATTTGTGTTTACTTATCCAATACGTTACAAAATTACACTTGTAAACATTTTTATCGTTCAATTCTTAAGTTCTTTTACCAACTTATATAAATATACTTGTCTCACCGTACAAGTATTTGTTATTTCAGTTAAGTTACATACAAACTTAAGTTAAGTTACATACCAACTTAACTTATTTCTTTTAGAGTGTAATATAGGATTTTTCTATGATTCTATAATCGAGCTAACATGATGCACAAGCCTCCTCTGACACTATAAGGAGAGTGCTAAAAAATTAAGATCGACGCTTTATTATCGTCGAGAATACACAAAAATAATAGTTATCTCCTGAGATGACCATCGAAGAAAGGGTTGTAGCTAGCAATCATAGGAGGGACTATCTATGAAATCCCTAATTTCACAGGATGTACTTGACCCAATTATAGCATGGTCCTTTTGGGTTGCCTTCACCAGTGCAATTTGATAGGATGAACTTTTGAGGATAAGGTTATTTATGATTTATTAATATATTATAAGTATAATATATTAATATGAAATCATATTATTATTTAATTATTATTGATCAATAATTAATTTGGAATTAATTTTGTGGTCAAAAGATACGAATTAGATATATGGGGACTAATTATGTAAATCAATGATTCTTAAAGTGTGGCTTAATGATCCATGATTATGTAGATGGGCTAAACCAATGAAATAATTCATGGATAGTCCATGGAGGTTAAACACATGGAGCATAATAATGTGAAAAGTCATGGAGCATTAGGGTTTACAAAGTGTAACCCTAGCATTTGCAACACTATAAATAGAACCCCCATGAAGCCAAAATCGGTTGCACCTTCTTTGTAAGCTAAGCAACATATTCTCTTAAGACACCTTTTTCATATTGGTGTTTGTGAACCATTAGAGGCATCACACTTGAGGTGCTCAAGCTTCAAAAGCCAAGAACTACAAGTCCTTCATAAAGGTATGTCACCAAACTAGTTGTATCATTCAATTGTTTAAATATATGCTAGTTAGGACAATGCTTTGGAAAAAATTGAAAATGCATGTATAATTAGAGAAAACATAGATCCAAAGTATTTAGGGTTGCATGTGCACCATAGGAGTGTTATAGTGCTCAAAACCCAACAGTGGTATCAAAGCCTAGGATTGTTTTCTATTATATTTGATGCTCACTAATTTTTCAAAGCTGAAAAATTCGAATTTATGGCCTCTGACTGATGAACTCACCGAGTCCATGAACTGAATCGACGGGTGCACTTAGTAACAAAGCAACTCGCCGTGTCTAGTTCATGCACTCTACGAATTGATGGCTCTGTTTGCAGATTTTCGAGTTTCTTAGCCTGGATTGGATTGGGAACACTACCACAAACTATTTTGGTTCATTAAAAATGTTTTTTTTTTCTAATATGGTAGTGCTAGTACTCATCCAACCACAAGATAATTGTCAAAAGTTTTGAGAAAATTGTTGTTTCATATGATAAACAAAATTGCTTGTAAATTGTTGACATAGAATTATCTTGTTTATGACTTTAGTTTGATCATGAATTATGTGATGATTTTAGTTGTTAGAAAATGATCTAAATGAATTTTAATGACCTCCATAACTTTTCCTCAAGTTATGGAAAATGAAAGGTCTCTTCATTAAAATTCAGTTAAACTCATAAGTTATGCATATGAAGAGTTTTGATTTCAAAACTTGCCCTCACGTTTTGGTATTTGTAAAGTCTCATCAATGAAACTTTAATTCCAAACCATAGAGTTTTAAAAGTTAGAAGTCAACCCTTATACTTTATAATATTATAAGTTTAATAATATATATATATATATATATATGTGTGTGTGTGTGTGAGAGAGAGACAAGTCAGTCTTACCGTTAGTAAGCCTCATTCACGAAACCGATCTATAAGGGGGTATAAGGTTATTGCATATAAAATGGTGGTTTAATGGGTGTCCACTCTCACCCACCGCTTCCTTGACTGGTGGAGGGTCATTAGCCGAACGATTAGGATAGGACACTAATTCTCTCTCATTAAAAGTATAATGATAAAAAATAAAGTAACTAAAATTTTATTAAATTCCCAATGTTAGTTACTTTAGGAAAAATGTGAAAATGGTGTTAATCCATTCAATTACACTTTTCACATTGTTAGGTCGTTACTGGAGCATGTGTAGTTAACTGGCATAGTAATCTAGGACTAACAATGTGTGGAAAAGGGTAGCTTAGTGTTAATCATAGAGTAATGGAGAGTGTGTGGTTAACCGGCACATTGATTAGGTGATTTGTAACATTAGGTGTACCAAGTTAATTTGCATGGTTATTCACACCTTGTTTGTGATCCTCGGCATCCCAATCATAAACTTGAAGGGCACAATCGAGATTTAAACATGCCATTGAATAGTTTAATGAATCTCAAAGGATCTAGGAATTTCAAATCGAATTAAAAGTTAATAATCTATTTCGTTTTTCATGGTGGAAATTGGTAAATCATAATTTACCTACCTTCAAATATTTACAGTTGGATTACAGCATCCCTCTTCACAATTGTAGAATATGGTGTTGGGTCCTAGCCTTAGTATTTCATATTAGGTGTAATATTAAGGATTATCATTTAACCTAAAACTTGTTCTTTTCTTTTTTAGATGTCTATCCCAAACAATTCTTCCACACTGTTTCCTTCATACTCTTTATCCCTCATTAACCTATGTGGGAGGGTCATTTTTGATGGTTCGAACTTCAATGATTGGATTCGAAATATAGCATCCATAAAAATTCAAACCAATTTAAAACCTTTTAAAACATTTAAAATGATTAAGTTATTACAGTTTGTTTTCAAAATAGTTTAATCATCAGTGTATCCCCAGAATCAAATCATAAAATCACAAAATATGAAGAGTTGTACGATCACGCCTTCGCCTTCCTGCGATCATCGGAAGTACCTAAAACAATAATCGATAAATGTAAGCTTGAAGGCTTAGTGAGTTACCCCCAAAATACCAATGTCATACATATATAACCATATCATATAAACATATAAACAAACAACATGCATAATGAGCCATCTGTCTGATTGGACCGACTACAGGTCCTTAGCCTATCTGGATCGCTCTCCGAGCCCTTGAAACATCTAGACCGCCCTCCTTTGTTCCTTCAGCCTATCTGAACCACTCACTGGGCCTTCGTCCTAACTAGATTTGACTAGATTTGTCCGGCCGGGACTGCAGTCTACCCGGTCCGCCCAGTGTGTCTTGGCCTACTGTATACAGTAGGACCTACCTCAACCCTTTCCCAAATCAACAAACATGTGCACATACATATAAACAAATAAACATGTAGATTTAACCGATCACTAATCATGGAAGCCATCCTACAACCAGGATACCGATCTCACCGATCACTAACATAGCAACCATCCTATAACCAGGATACTGATCTAACCGATATCTAACATAGCAACCATCCTAACTACCAGGATGTAAATCAATAAACATATCATGAAATAAACCCAGATGCAAATCTGATAAGGGTCGGCATTGGACCCTGTTAGTATAGTGAGGACAACTCACCTGGCACTGTTGAAGTCCCGCAGATAAAACTCCAGTTGCTGGATGACAGATTCCTGAACTTTCAACATCAAACAATACCCAATTAATAATTGGGTTCCAAGCCCAAGGTCCAATTCACACTCCAAATGCCCAATAGTCAAGTAATGGGCCAAAACCCAACATATGGCCAAATTTTCCAAATTGGGCCCAAACCTCTACATGGTATTCCTTTAAGGCCCATCCAATTATTCTAGTCCAAAATCTTGGTATTCCCATGGCCTAATATCACAAAATCATCAAGGCCCGGTTATAGCCCAATTTTCCAAATTGGGCCCAAGTCCTTCACATGGGCCTTATCCTAAAGCCCATCTAATTATTTTGGTCCATTTACTTGCTCTTGGATAGCCCATCAATAGTCCAATCACCCAAGTCCAATAGAAAGGCCCAACTCAAGGACCAAGTGAAATTAGGGTTTTCACATAAAATGACGATTAGGGTTAAGTGTTCCTACTTAATCCATTAAGTCAAATATTCATTTCGGTTAATTGAAAATGATTATTAATTAATATTTTTTTAGTTTAATAAATAATTCCCGTGCGTGTCCCAATCAATCCCCAAAATTAGGGTTTCATGGCATTAGTGTTTTCCAAAACCTAATTAGGGTTTCCAACCCAATACTAGCCCATTAATCAAATGGTTAGGCTTTTAGGTCAATTTGCGCTTCATTGGGTCCATTAGGGTTTTATTGGACCCACTAGGGTTTCATTGGGCCCACTTTGTCCAAACATCTCCAAACGAGTCAAATGCAAACGAGTCACACCGCCACCCAACACGACGACTTGTGGCGGTAGCCACCACCTCACGGTGGTGGTTATAAGTTTTCTATTATTATTCCGGCCGATTACAATAAAATTTACAACAAAATCTAAAGGCACACCCATATAAACTAACACACACTCACACACGTAGCCGCCCTGTGGCGGCAAGCGATCGTCGGAGGTGGTGGTGGTGGCTCACTTTTGATTCCAAATTACACAAACCACACATAACACGCCCTAACAATGGAGACACACCCAAGAACACTTATGTTTGTGATGTAAACCCAGCCACCTACATGGTGGTGCATGACGATGGCAGTGGGATAGGAATACGGGCAGCAACGACGGCTATTGGCGGCACAGTCGCATGGTGGCGATGGAAATGAGCGGAACAGTCGACAAAAGCATCAGTTGTTGGGGGTAGCAATGGAAATGCAACACTGGTAGAAGGTGGAGAAAGAGAATGGGTCAAAAAGCAACTATAGCCATCACTATGTTTGGTGATAGCCTCGCCTTCAACGGAAGTGGGCAACGGCGGCAGCAGCTCCGGTCTCCGACTTTAGTCTCCCGAAAGGCGTGACTTCAGTCTTGGTGCTCACTTCATTGTCCGAGCAAAGTGGTGTGGTTCACGGCGGTAGAGAGGTGCGGCGTTGGATTCATCGGTGGAGGATACAACAGCAAACGACAGCAAATACGACCCAAGGTCGGCCTCTTCCACTCGTCAACTGCCACGGGCCCACGACTCCCAAAGGAAGCCTTCATCTTAAGAGGCGGTGGCGTAGCGGTAGGGATTTGGTGGCGTAAGGTGACACCAAAGGAACTGGAAGTGGCGGTCGGATGGAGGGGCTATAAGGGTGGTGAAGTTGGCGGCTGGAAATAATGCATCTAGGTTTAGGGTTTATCGGGGAGGTGGACGTTATATGCCCGCTCCCTTCAACCTCTAACCATAACGACAGGAATAGTCCCTCCTCCTCTATTTTCTTTCGAAACAAATCCCTTAATTTACCTTTAAACCCTTTCTCCCATAATTCTTTTTCATAATAAGTACAACAGTTACAAAACAACCCATAATCTAGGTTTAGCGTTTATCGGGGAGGTGGACGTTATATGCCCGCTCCCTTCAACTTCAGGCAGCCCCTGTTTTCAATAATCCTTTCATAACAAGTTTAATATTTTACTAAACGCCCCCTGACTTCTGAAAACCTTCACAACATGAATCCCGAAATTACACTTTAACCCTTGGAAATCAAAATTATATCATTTGGCTCCCCAAAACCAACACCCCACTAGTTATAATTTGATTTTGGACTATAATAATATAAAATAATAATAAAATTTACTTCTCAGGGATTCGGGTTAATATATAATAATTCTATTTTAATCAGGATGTTACACGAAACATTTGAATGACTATTCGTTATGAGGACAAAGAATATGTCCTAGACAAAGAGCTAAAGGAGATTGATGTAACCATTGCTACTCCTAAACAAATCACAGAACATACTACTCTTGAGAGGGATGCGACAAAGGTGTTGTGTCTAATGATTTCTACCATGACTATTGAGTTGCAGAAGTTATTTGAGGACTACTATCCTTTTGACATGTATCAAGATTTGATGGACAGATACCATCAAAGTGCTCGGCAGGAGAGGCATGAGATCATTTCCTCTATGAGCACAACCAAGATGAAGGATGAAGAGTCCATCACGACCCACTTGCAAAAGATGCAAAGATATGTGGACCGCTTGCTAAAATTGAATGTCAATTTGATGAAGAGTTGGTCATAGACATAATTCTACACTCTTTACCTTCTTGTTATGATCAGTTTCGTATGACTTATCATATGAACAAGGAGGAGATCACTCTTAGCAAGCTTTAAGGCCTTCTAAGAACTGTAAAAAGCAACTTGAAAGGCAAGCCGTTTGTGTCTACTCCTACTACTACTACAACTGATCCTGTTCTAGCAATCGGACATAGGAAGGGAAATAAGAGGAAGACTCCCTCCAAGAGCCAAAAGGGAAAGTCTCTTGATGGATCCTCTTCTAGTGGAACCAAATTTAGTTCTGCTAATCCCTTTTCTAACCCGAAGGATGCTGATTGCTTCCATTGCCATGAAAAGGGAATTAGAAACGAAGCTGTCCCAAGTACTTGCAGGACATAAAGGATGGGAAGATCAATCCCTCCTTTATAGGTATTTTCACTATTCAATCTAATAAGTCATTACATGCTAATTCTTGGGGTCCTTGATACAAGTTGTGGATTTCACATTTGTTCTGATTTGCAGGGATTAAAAAGAAGTAGGGATGTGGAGCACGAGAAGATAAACTTAATCATGGGAAATAGGAAAGTGTCGCATGTGAACAAGATTGGAGTTTATTCTTTATTTCTTAGTAATGGTTTAAATTTAGATTTGAATAATTATTGTTACTCATCCGATATAGCAAGAAATATTGTTTCCTTTCACATTTTGTATAGAAAAGGTATTACCTTTTCTTTTAATAATGAAGTTGGTACTATTAATGCTTATTGCAATGGTGTATTTTACTTTGAAGCATTACGTTGCAATGGTATACATGAAACTGTGATTGTTGTAGATAACTTAGGAAACAATGTGTTGAACGTTGATTCGTCCAATGTTTTGGACAAAGCATGCTTATGGCATTGTCGTCTTAGACATGTCAACAAGAAGCACATAGACCAACTCCAAAAGTATAGAGTCTTGGAGTCATTCGACTTAAAGTCGGATGACACTTGCGAATCTTGTTTACCTGGAAAGATGACAAAGTCACCCTTCACTGGTACTTGTGAAAGGAGTGAAGGTCTATTGGATCTCATACACACTGATGTGTGTTGACCATTCAGAACCGCCACAAGGGATGCTAATCGGTTTTATGTGACTTTTACTGATGATTATAGTAGGTATGGCTATATCTACTTAATCAAGCATAAGTCAGAAACCTTTGAAAAGTTCAAAGAGTTTAAGCAATAGTTGTTTTCGAAGACTGTGTTGGCTTTTGGAGCAGACTCCTGCCTTGTCGAAGTTGTTGGAATAGGGGGAAGCTGCTAGAGGAGGGGTGGGGCATCTGGTGGTGTCTGGTAGTGGTGCACGACGGCATTAAGCGGCGGAGACCGGTGGTCGGTTCTAGCGTCGGTAACCAAAGTTTACACCTAAGAGAGAGAGAGAGAGAGAGAGAGAGAGAAGAGAGAAGAGAGATGAGGGATTACTGATTTTGAGAGATTTGTAAAAATATATAGACATGTGGTGATGACATCATCATGATGATGTCATGCACATGTGTTGCCTCGATTTCCGTGCCGCGAATCCGACTTTTTAAATTTTTCCGAACACACCTGTCGATTGTCCTGAGTGTTGTGATTCCAAACATGCAATCTGAATTTTAAACCAATATACGAAACTAATTAAAAAATGCGTTCAAAGTTTCATTTTTATATAATCAGAGTCCGACAGTTTTTTGCGAATTTGCGGTAACTTTAGGTTAAAAATATTGCAAAAATGAATTTAAATATTAGGTCTTAGTTTGGGTTCAAAACCATTATTAGAATTTCCTGACGAGATGTGTAGGTACCTCAATGAATTGTTTTGGTTTTCTTTTTAAGAAAAATTAGTTATATTATTCTATTTTCTTAAAACAGAGAGATCTTTTGCGTACGATCATTGTTTTCGACATATTTTATATCCACGAAGCCGTGCGCACGTGATATATCAATATAGGGTATTTTTCCATATAATTATAATTAATCTATAATTTTCATTTTTAATGAATCAAATCGTGCTTATTTTTATGTATCGTTTTTCGTTCATTAGCGATTGACAGAAAATGGATGTAAGAAAGGTATCCTACATGCAATTCTAAGTGTAATAACTTTATCTGCATTAAAAAAATATGGAATAACACACAATATGTCATATTACAAGGGGGTTTGCAGTGGTTTGACCGATGAAATTTGACCTATTTTTACCATTTGTTACAATTGGTCTCTTAGACGAATAGAAAGATCATTCCTTCGATAAAGCTCTTCATGAGTTTGCTCCTACCCCTACATTCCAAAACCGTATGAATAACTATCAAACATATTTTTGAAGTGAAATGGAATTCCGTTTACTTAGAAGTTGATTATTGTTATCATGATTAATTAGCTGATATATACATATAATTTGTTTATTCTGATTTTGATATGAACAACTTGGAAATGTCCATAAAGGAATTGCATGGAATGTTGAGGCCCTTTGGGACAAACATGGCTATTCATAGAATCTCCAACATTAAAATAATACTCTTACATTTACTATCATGAACAAAAATTTCAAAATGGAAGAAATCATGATGCCCATATGTGAAAAGGCGATAAGCGTCGATCCACCTAATCTAGCTACAAACGCCAAAGATCAATAGGAAGACTTCTTCTGAGAAATGTTATGATAGTCTATTCGTTTCCAAAATAACATAAATGACTTAAAAAACACTAATGCGCAGTATATATGTAAGCAACAACATTGAAAAGAGAGTTTGATCAGGATATTGTGTTACTATCCTTAGGATCAAAACGGATCTTATTTCTAGATGTTTAATCTACAATTATATATATATATATATATATATATATATATATATATATATATATATATATGCAAATCCATAATACCATTAGAACATTACTTCCATGTTGTGACATCCCTATTTTCACGACTAGAAAAGACCGATTTTGTTTATGCTTTTAAAAATCAGAGTACCTCTTTTAATAAAAAAAATGATGCATAATTTGTTCCCAGTAAAACATGACAAATACGTTATCAAGGATCTACCCTAAGAATTAGCTATTTCTCGTTCATTCATTCCTAAGGATTATTCTAAGGAATAGGTACGAAGTCCATCATTGTCAATGACACAGCTGTCAAGCACAGCTGATAATTTTATCACTTAGGCACAACTGCCAGAATTGTGACACTCTTTATGAGGTGCATCTGCCAGTATTGTCCTTTAGGCGCGACTTCTAGGGTTACTCGTTTATTGATGGTATCGTTTTCGAGAGTCCACTTCCAATACAGGTCAATGAGTATTTAAAGTACACCGGTGAACACATCGTTCACAACACCTACAGGTTGCGAGGCTCCTAGTATTCCAATCGACTGTCTAGAATAGTCTGTGGTTGCCATCCATACTCTGCTAGATGACGGGGCTAACATTTGGGAAAAGACTTCTCACATCGTCCACCTCTTACCCTTACCTTATGGTCTATATCACCTCTCAACTCATCATCCAACTCATATTTCATCTACCCATGTTTTACCCAACATATTAATTATGTGTGTGTGTGTGTGTATATATATATATATATATACATATACAGTTTAAATCATATAAAACTTGTATAAAATCGTTCATCCAGCTTAGATAGCAAGTACACATATAATATGAACACATAGCACGTAGTTTATATAAAATACTTCATATCTATGTGTACGATGATGGGGACCATGTAATCACTTAAAAAAGTGGTGACTCGGCACTCGAACAACATTTTGTTACTCTTAACACAATTTTCCTTTGACAAAATATAGTATCATTACCACTAGAGTTTAGTCTATTATTCAACGAGACTAATTAATAGTCTAGCTATTATTACTATTATATAAGAATTAAACAATAATTATATAACCCATAATAATATCCCAAGTATTTATTATAAGGTCCTAATAACATTACTATATTGAATCATAAGCTATACTAAAGATAGGTTTGGCGTAGCTCATTTACAACGGGTTTTTCTCAAAACCGGTCGTCGATGGAGCAGTGTTCCCGAGCCGAAAGGCTCTTCTTCTCAGAGCCGTCAGACACTCCGGGGCTTCAGCCTCGTGCTAGGGAGGTTCCCTAGGCTTTTCGGGGGGGGGGGGGGGGGTTCGGGGCTAGAGAGAGAGAAGTGATGGGAGGTGTGAGGAATGAAGAGGATTCACCTATTATTTATAGGAGGATGGAGGAAGGTTCACGTCATGAATTTCTTGATGTTCACGTTGTGGGTGACCTTGGGCTCCAAGTCCGAGCCAGGTGCTGACACTTGGCATCGCACACAGGGTGGAAATCAGCCAATTTTCAAAAATTCATAACTTTCGCATACGAGTTCCTTTTTCGAAGTTCTTTATATCCACGTATAGGTAAAAATAAGATCTACAACTTTCATTTTGAATCTGCCGGCTAATTCTTGACTGATCTTAAATTTAACAGGACAAGGAGATTATACTGTTAAATGTCCGCGTAAAATTCATAACTTCTACATACGGACTCTGTATCCGTCTGACTTTTTACCGTTAAGTTCCTATTAATGAGATATTCAACTCTCATTTAGGTTTCATAGGCCAAAAACCACTCGAACTAAAATTCGAGTTTCGTGTTGTGCACTTTTATACCAAATCTTAGAAAATTCATAACTTCCTCATACGAAGTTAGATTTGGGCGTTCTTTTTTTGTATGTTCTCAGTTTAATGTATACTACAACTTTTGTTTATATTTATAAGGCTAAAAAGTCCTCCATATTAAATTCACTATTTACGTCTCCCGGTGTCGTACCGGTTTTGCTGTAAAATTTCGATGGGTCATAACTTATTCGTTATAACTCGGATTTCAGCGTTCTTTATATGTACGAAATCCTTGAGACATATTCTACTACTTGGTTAAGATTATTTATTCTAAATAATCATTTTTTTTTTCAAAAAGTTATTTTCAACCCCAATTATCTCTAAATTATCTAGAGCGGATCTACGGGCATTACATTCCAATCCTTGAGGATTTATTCAGGATAATTTACTGACATTCACAAGAGTGTGTGGTGACTGAAAGAAGTAAGCAGACTAAAACATGGGGAAGAAACTATGATCATGAATATTAGGCTCTTGCTACAATTTATAGGATCAAAGGACAATCATTCTCCTAAATGTTTGAGTATATGGTTTATGATTTAAACTTTTTATATAAATTTCATAAGATTGTTTTGAACTGATTAAAAGTAGAACATTTTATATGTTTCCTATTTAAAAGGAAAGACGTTAAATTTATGATTGTGGTATAGGAATAATAACCAAATTTGAATATTTGAATGTGGTGTACTAACATGCAATCATCTTCTTGGAAATAAGAATTGCATTACCAAAGATCTAGTTGGATGGGATTTTGGAATTCATTTGACTACAGGTATTATGATAAATACAAGCCCTATTTGTTAAGATAGATAAATATATGACAGAAATGGTCTAACAAATTGTCCGTTTATATTTGACAACAAAAGATACGGAATCAAATATATCGAAAAGTTTAGATGGAATGTACTTGTGGAATCATAGTCTAGTTGATATGAATAATAATGGCATTATCAAATATCAAGTTGTATATGATTATAGAAATCATTTGATTTCAAGGCTTATGATCAATGTGAATCTTGTTTATCAAGATATATGAGATTTACATCACCGAGTGATGTGAATGTCTGTTGGAATTAGTTTACACTAATGAACCATTTAGATTAAACACAATATATGGTCAAATTTTTTTTACCTTCAGTAGAGTATGAACATGAGTCTGGAACGTTTTAGGCATTTAGAGCTCTCCTAAAATAAAGTTAAGAATCAACGGAAAAGGATGACATACTCAGATCCTATATGGATTTGTAGCATCTTATTCAAATATATGTAAACCATCTAAGTAATTATTAAAACGTTTAATAAGTTGTCTCCTACCAAAACATTGTCGCAGGGAGTGTAGTTGGAAATAAAAACAGATTGTTGGTCGATTTGGCACTTGACGAGTCGTACTATGCTTACAAACAGTTCATTTATTGTACCATGAACAGTGTTATAAGATTCCTTGGGCTTACAACAACTAAAGGTTATGAAACATTCTTTGTGATGTGGAGTAAGGATTAGTCCATCACTAGCACTTTTGGAAGTCTATAAGTATAAGGCTTACGTTCTTCGTGAAATGCTCAATAATCTAGGACATAAAATAGATATATGTTGTCTCGTTGGACATCCAAATAAAACTTTCTACATAATTGTTTTACAAACCTTTTGAGAACATTTTTTTTACTTAAAGGGTAGTCCTTCTTTAGATGGATCTAATATCCAAAAGAGTTAGTGGGGGTCATTATTAATCTTGATAAGGTTCAAAAGTCAACCAATGAATAAACTAAGGTTGGCCCTAGCTTTTAATTTGATATTCAAAATGGATATTGATGATATTGACATCCCTCCAGTTCTTCCTAATATACTTGATAAAGGAAGGCATAGACCTTCTTATATAGAATTTATATTTCTAAGGTAAATGAGTCACTGATAGATGACAATCAGAGTGTGCCAACTATTGAAAGTCATGGAATTCCCTAAAAGGTACAAGAAAGAAGGATGACACAGAGAATTAGAATTAGTCCATGTAAGTTTGAATCTTGGATGATAAAACAATTGACCTTAAAACCGTAAGTATTTATGTATATTCAAGAAGATAACAAGTATCAATGGGTGTAAACACATTGTCAAAGCTTATGAAGTTCATTTATGAACTAAAACAAGTATTTCTCAAAACGGAAGCCTTGTTTAATGACAAAATTCAAGGATTTTTGAATTCCAAGAAACAAAGGTGGACCATAAGTATGCCAAATCTAGTGGGACTAATTGGAACTCTTATTTCATTTAGAAAATTCAAGGAGTTTTGAATTTCGAGAAATGAAGAATAGCCTTAAATACGCCAATACTTGTGGGAGTATCATTGTCACCCTAGTAATGTATGATACAAAATTCATAGGAAACGATGTTCCAACTTAGAAAGTGAAATAGCTTCACTTAGCTTGAGAATTTATTCACCTTGAATAACATGGGAGAAATAGTACAAGAGTATCTATCTGAGTAATTCATTGGATTAAGCCAAAAGCATGGAATCTCAAGGAAACTCGAGATTTAGAACTTCATGAAAGGTCATACTTATATAGTATGGTATGACATTTGAGCAATGATAATGTCCTAGTTCTATTATTGAGCTAGAAGAAATTATTTGTATCCCACCTGATTCTGCTTATGGGATTGATCATGACTTGATGACTTATATGCTCTGACCATGATAGGTCTGATCAAATCAATTCGGAAAGAATCAATGAATCAAAATAGAGTATATTCCTTAGTTTCCGAAGAGGAAAACGGAAATGGTCTTAATATAGAAGTTATCAATGTAAAGGTTAAAGTTATACATGTAAAGGTTACATTAATTATAAGTTTCACACTAGTAAAGACAACTTTGTTAGTAATCAAAAATTCATTCTTTTTCTAAATTGTGAAGTATTAGCTTGGGTGAATACCAAGTAATACACCATAGTGGATTGTAAGTAAACCAAGAGTATATATTGAATCTATATGGAATTCAATGATAGCAATGCGACGAAAGGAAATTCATTAGTGACGTCATTGTTAAAATTCAATCATTAATGGTCCTCATCAAGGTTCTTGTAACTATGAAGGTGAGCTTACCTCAAGCATAATCCCAAGTCATATAATCTCACATGACATATACTCAAGAAGTATCATTACATTTGATTGTTGTATGAATGTGAAGAAATCATAATCACTAACATCATGTCAGATGATAATCTTGTCGATCCATTCCCTAAGCCAATGTCACCGACCAAGTATGTAAATCAAACAAAGTCTAGAGGCATTTTATTTGAAAATGATTTGGATTGAGGACATGTGGTTTGATTTAATCTTGAACCATACAATAATATGAATTGTAACCACTTTGAGGTTTATTTAGTAGAGACTTAAAAAAGAGCATTTGTTGCTATCAAAGTTGTGTTGTTCATTATAGTGTTTCACTTTTGCATGTTTTGAAACCACTTCCAAAATATTTAATTATGTTTACAACTCCACATTCGGTTAAAATCTTAGTAGGGAGTATTGGAGTTTAAGATTGTCATGAGTGTTGGTTGATTGGACAATATGAGATTGGACAATGCATAAGAGATTGCAGTAACATTGCATGAGTACTTGAAATGAGGATTTTAAGTATTAGAACAAATTGAAATTAAAGATTACTTCATGGATTAAGTCACGAGTAATTATAAGAAGTTAATATCTTTTATTCTTGAAATCGACATGCATATGGGGTTTTTCTTACAAAACGTTTTGACCATCGGTCTGCTCCAACGCTATCTGTAATTGGTAGTCATAAAGGGTATGTCCATGTATCATATGCATAGTAGAAAAAAAATATATAGATACAGTTTATATGTTCCTTGTACCTTAATGAGAGAAGCAATATCCATGGAGCCCCTGATCATTTGGTGCTGACATTTAATGTGCTTGGCTAAGTCCTGACTAAATTGATTTGTTCGGTTTAGAAGTCAGGTGTGATCGTTAGAAATATTTATTGAGAAAAAATTGAACTTTGATATTGGCCCATTATCTATGTCTCAAGTTCATACATATATCTAGAACAAAGGAATATATGATCACTCATCTAATGGATAAACCTGATTAAGATCAAGTGTTTGGCAGTTGCATTGGATAACTAACTCTTATCAATTATTTGAGAAGAATTAAGACCTTAAAAAGTTAATGACTTGTCCAAGTGGGAAAGTATTGGAAATAGTGTCCAATGTCATTAAATAGTTGGTAATTTTTTTAAATAATAACAAGGTCCTTTTGGGTTGGCCTCATAACACAAATAAGAATAAAGAAATATGGGAAAATAAGTTATTAATTTATTAAGCAATTAATAAGCTGACTGGAAATTATTTTGCTAATTAATTAAATAGGTTGAATATTAAGTAAATCATTGGAATTAACTAGAATTTTCTAAAACCCTCCAGAAAGAGGAGGTGCATGAGTTTTGTTTATCCTGATAAGGATAAGGTAGATTTTGTATAAGGTAAGGATTATCCTTTAGGAATTTGAATTGCTTAATGATTAATTAGTTACCTATAAATAGGATGTTGTGGATCAAACCCTAGTTATTTATTCCCTCAAAAATTTGTTCACCCCTTTCCTATATCTCCATGGGATCGAAACTTAAATCCCCACTCTTATGATATTGAAATTTCGACTCGTCCCTTCTAGGTTTTCCTTGTTTTGATTTTTGGACTCTTAGTTCTGACTACATTAGAGGGATTCTCCTTTGTGTCCTTCATCCATATCAAAGGTTGTCAATTGTAAGGTCTCAATCAAGAGATCAAGAGGCATGTAATTTATCACTCATTAGTTGATTTTGAAATTACATTGCTAAAACTAGCAAAACCTATATCTTAGGGTGCATGTATACTTAGGTAATTTTGTTTGTTTCCATTACCATTATTAAGTGTTTTAAAGCTATAAACCCCAATAAAGTGAACTAACAGAACACCTTGGGCATATTGAGGACTTGGAGTGGCGTGTACCTAGGCTTGTTGATAGGTCGATGGTTGATGGTGGACCGTATGTAGGCAAAGGGAACCATGTACATTGTCATGGATTGGACATCGAATGAAGAAGCATCCTTCCAAAATAATATTTACCATTACCAAATATACGTGCAAGTTGTTGTGATTGATCAAAACTACCATGTCTTCCCCCGCACACATGCATACACCTTTTAAAGCTTTGGTTACCTTGGCTATTATTATTCCATTTTTCTTGTTTATACCAGATTTGTTATAAGAGAAAAACAAAGTTGAATTTTGAGAAAGGGTAGGATCAAGAATTGCTTCAGTGGAAACTTAATGGGATTCATGGAAAATAAGCTTGTTTTGGCTTCAAGAAAAGAGGGAAAATGCTTTGTGTTGATGATGAAATCTATAATATTATGGTAAGTTAGAGGTAGTTATTTGAGAATTTGCATGACTGGTTCTATTTCAATAATAGGAGAGTCGACATCTTTGAGATCATCAACAAGGTTTTTAAGAGTGTGACAACACTCAACAATAGAACTTGAACCTTTTTTGTATTAGAAACTTAATCTTGAAACTATAAAATATGAGCCATTTATCATGCGAAAAAAAATTTCTAGTTTGTCCCAAATATGTTTCACAGTATACTCATCAAAAGTAGTACAAAGCCATGAACTTTTACAAGTATGTATGGAGTTTCATTCATCATCGTCATCTCTAGATGGTTTTAATTTTTTATGATGTGTTTGTAACTTTGAGTACTCAAACACATTTTAGAGAAGATTTGGCATCATAGATTGTAGTAAGAGTTGTCTACATTTGGTTTGGAACTAAATTGATTGTAGACATTGGAAAGGGAACATATCCGACTTAGAGTTGTGGGACGGTGGTAGAAGAAGAAGTAGAAACATTCATGGCAACCAAGTTCAAGAAAACATATTAGTACTAGATCAATTGAAGGAGCAAGTGAGTGTGAGCGAAATTATAGCAGTCCAATAGTGTAAATTATGGTGGCATGTTGGAGATTGAATGCCACAGGAACATCCTTGCTTTTGTTAATTGTAACATCCATAAAATTTATTAAAATTTTAAACTTTTAAAACAACCCAGAAATCATCAATGTTTACAAAAATAGTTTTCAAAACATGTCTAATAGCAGAGTTTGCCTAAAATCACAAAACCAAACACAAGGAGGTGCAAGATCATGCCTTTTCCTTTCCGTGATCCTCTGAGGTACCTGAAACATAATCCAAAACTATAATCCCAAAGCTTAGTGAGTTCCCCCAAAATACCAATACACAAACAAATAGAACATATACAATAACATCATGTAATGGATCCACAGCTAACATACTGGATTACTCCTGAGCCCACAACATAAGTCTGGCTTGCCCTCGGCCCATGACTTATGTCTTGCTTGCTCCCCGATCAGATAAGCCCTCGAACTGAATACCACTAAGCCCTCAATACGAGTCTGGCATGCCCTTCCTAGCTTCGACTCGTATCTAGAATGCTCATGAGCCCTTAGTATGAGTCCGACATGCCCTCCCCTACCCTCAGCTCATATCAGGCTTGCTCTAGGGTTTGTTGGCTACCGCACGAAGCAGTACAACCTCAACTCAACCCATACAATATTTCGACATATAACATATAATATCACACACAGATAAACAGACAGTATCACAGGTAATCCAACCGTTCTACTAGAATAGCATAACAAAAATAGCATGAATATTTATTCCTTAGTCAACATGTCAATGCCTATCGGGTTATCAAACCAATGTGCCGGCCTTGGTACCTTTAAGTCGTAAGTACAGTGAGGAAAACTCACCTCACACTGCTGAATCACACTGAAAGTCTCCGACTGCTGGCTCACAAAAATCTCTACGTTATCAAAACAAAATGATCATCCAATTAATAATTGGATTAGAACCAAGGTTAATAGTCCATTTTTAGGGTAAAATGCCACTTTATATTTCCCTAGCTGGGCTAAGACCCAGGCCCAAAACTAAGTAATTACAAAAGGCCCATAATTGGCCTAATTTTCCAATTAGGCCCAAGCTCCTACTTGGGCCTTACCTAAAGGTACATCTATTCCAATAATTACCCAAGCATCTAAGCCCAAAAAGGTGGCCCAAACTTGAAGCCCAAACTCTTAAACCCAACAGACTGAGTACGCAAGGGCATACCTAGTTGTATGCTTAGCGTACTCAACCTTGACCAATAACGCACGCTTGACCACCTATGACCAGCGTACACCTTGGTACACCCATCGTATGTGGTGGCCATGCAAAACTTCGAATATGAGCGTATTTCATTCAGTCCAAACATCCAATAACCATATCTAAGTCCACAAAGGTGCTCTTAACCATAAAGTTACCAACTTTATGGTTATGCATGCATCATTAAGACCCAAAACCAACCTCCTAGTTGGTCTTAACCACTAAGGACCTCTACGCTTTGCATGCAAGAACTAAATGAGTCAAGAATGCATTTTTATGACTTAACACAACTCAAATCTTCTGAAAAAGTAGCTCCTTTTGGTCTTGGAGTTGCATTTAGTTACTAAGTCCAAGAAAAGGGGATAGACTCATAAAACTCCATATGGCTAGATCTCTAAGAAATACAAGTAAAGTTCAAGACTTTATACCTTCTAGAGCTTCCCAAAGAGATCGGGATCTCAGATCTACAAGCTTGAATTCCACACCAAAGCTTCTCAAAGAATACTTTCTTCTTTCTTCAACACTAAGAACACACACACACACACACACTCAAGCTAGATACACACAAGGGTTAGGGCTTGCAAAATCGACTCAAAGAGGGTGGAGGCTGAATGGGTGAGGGAAATGAGGTTATAAGGGGGATTATATAGGGGTCAACCCTAGAAATTACATTTTTCAATGTCTGATGAGTACGCCCCGTGTACTAGGGCGCGCCCTAGTACGCTAAGCGTATACACGTATGCATGGTGTACTCCTACTCCTTCCAAATTACGGTTTTGTCATTAGGGCTTCTCATGGCTACTTCCTTCTATTACAATGACCAAAATGACATAAATTAAAACCATAAGGATGAATTTGAAAGTGCATGCATACCAATGTGTTACATTAATTAGTATATAGAATAGTGGCAGTAAAAGATGAGGCCTAAGTAGATGGATGGTAAAAGTAAGATCTGGGAAAAGAAAATTGATCGGCCGTAGGTAGGGAGATGTACGAGAAACTCTAACCGAATACTATGTTGAAATGTGAAAAATTTTGTAGAGATACAAAATAGTATATATAATACAAAATGCATAACAACATATTTATACTTATGTTTATTGTTTCTTAACTTGTGTATATGAAATGAGATTTAACCTTTTACAACATATTTATAAAATTGTTTCTTGAAATTGCAATTCATAAAAAAAAAAAAAAAAAACATTGATACTAAGATCAACAACCACTTGTATTACGGTCGAAAGGTCTCGAGTTCGAGTGTTATTCTCACCAATATTTCTATTTTTTCTATAAGATGTTGACTTGGCATGTCACGTCAACAAAATGTTCAATCATCACGAACCGGAAAAATATACGAATTATGTACAGTTAACAAGTTGCATAAATATTGTAGGGTTGGAAAAAAAAAACATAAGTTGAGTTAAACCGTAAAAAAGATTAAAAATGTATAAAAGATAACACTAGAAAGTTACATAAAATTATGAGGTAAAACCCAAAGAATAAACAAAATAAGTAAAACGGCAAAAAAAGAAAAAAAAAATTATTAGAAGCATAAATGGGGGGTCATCCGTGGGAAATGATTGACTACGAATCAACCTTGTAGCTCAAAAGAAAATTGACGTTTGGAAATAGGACCAACTTAGGTTGGCTGCATCTAAAGGAGCCAAATACGCGTTTTGGAAAGTTGGTCACGACCATGGTAAAGTACAAGCATCTAGATGTCAAAATATTGTGCGTTATTCTTTATGCATATATATATATGATAATTCAATTCCAAATACCGTTTACAACTTTGGATAGTGAAATGATGCAAGCCGACATTAAATCCCATGATCCCAAATGTGTGTTGAAAAGGACTTCCATAAGCCTATGACAATCCTTGTAGTTAACAAAAGTATACATAAACATGCGGAATTTGACGTCTCACAAACAAAATACGGTTTTAATGCCTTTATATGAATCATAAAGAACAACTAGAATCCAATAATAGTGACTACATATAACTCACCCAGCAAATAAGTTTTAGAATCCAATAATAGTGACTACATATAAGTTATACCAACTAGAATCCAAAATAAAGAACAACTAGAAAAATATCGTTTGTACCTAGCAAATAAGGCAAGCATCGTCATCATCTATAAATTAAAATTATGAAGCTATTATAAGTTTTAGATCGTAACCTATTGCTAACTTTCTACTTAATCTTTAAGTGGATTTGATGGTTATCCATCAACTTGTTGCATTAGGCTTATACCGCTATAATTGGTATTGACGTTAGGTTTGTTTGAGTTTTCATATAAGTCTAATACAGCTTTATGAATTTAAGCGGTTTTTAAAACTGATTTTGACTCTATTTTATTTACATTATTGTTTGGGTTTGGAGTGTTAGTTGATAAAAATACCATTTTATAGTTGTAACAAATTTAAGGAAAATTGATTTCGTTTATTAAAAAATTTAAGAAAACAAGATAAAGACTTCTGATGAAAGTGGATCGATGGATCAAAAACATGTCAAAGATCAAATACCCTTACGTAATTACGTTTGTGGCTCACTTTTTTGTTCGAAGGATCAATGAGGGATTTTATGCTCACAAAAAGCTACTCCTTTTTGTTCTCGAGGAACTAATTTCATTAAAAGTCTACTCATCTTTGGCTGTCATTTCCCATTTTCTATGTATCCACGTTTGCTTGATCCAAGGTATAAAACTTTAATTACTTTTGTGAATTTATGTTTAAAAAAGTTTTTTTTTTTTTTTTCTTGTATCGAATCATAAAATAGTGAGTCAACATTTTATGTCAATAGACCGTCACATTTGCAATGTGTTTTTCCTTGATTGTTTTCTTGGTTTATCAAGATTCTTAAATTTTTAAGTTTGAAACCAAATAAGCTGTTTTAATAAACAATAAGCCAGTGTTGTTTTTTAGATTCATTAAGTAAAAACAAGGTTCTAAAAAACGTAAGGCGTAATTTGGTGGCAATGTCAAATCTCAGACTTTTCCGAGCCTTGATGAGCCACGTCGTTTGTAAGGCGTGACTTAAAGCGATAATTTTGTATATAATTTATATTTTTATATGTATTTTCAACTATTAGTTATTTTTATAAACATATATAAGTAAAGGCGGCGTATTGGTAAAACTTTACGGCACATACAAGCTTTAGAATCATGACGTGCCATGGTGGAACCATGATGAACTTTATAGAACCTTGAGTAAAAGTAATATGTTTTGATTTTAAAGAATTATAAAAAGCAAAACACTTTATTTTTAAGTGAATTGTTTAATGCTTGATAGACTAACTCAAAACTTGGCTAATAGTTGACAAACTAACTTTTATATATATATATATATATATATATATATATATATATATATATATATATATATATATATATATATATATATATATATATATATATATATCAGTATGTATATATATAAAACTAGCATTTTTTTTTAATCTTAGGAAATTAAAACCCTATTTTTTAACTTCTTCAAACCACATTCATTTGAAACTCTCTTTTTTAACTAATGCAACTCAAAAAAAAATTTAATTATGATTTAACACTCAAAAGTTTTATAACTTATATTAAGTTTAATTAGCATTTAATGAAAAGTTTAATATAAAAATGTCAGTATTTTGGGAAGACATGCATACAAATCATATATTAATTTCAGAAAGAAAACAAACTTAAATGTTTTTGTGTTGGGTTGAGGTTTTATGAACACTTTTGGAGATATGTTGTCACAACACATGCATCATAGTAATTAAAGTAACAAACAACTATCCTCCTTAATAAATGAAAGTTTTTTTTTGCCACATGTCAATCTCTCATGAGTATTGACACTTGTCATTTTGTGGTAATTTTAAAATAAATATTATCCACTTGTCAATTTTTGGTTTGTTTTAATTTTTAATTAAAATTTATACTTATATATGTAAAGTATTAAATATCATATATATGATATTAAATTGTAATAAATACGTTTCTTTCTTTCTTATTTTAAAGTTGTACATTAAAAAATATTTTCTTTTTATATTTTAAGTTAATCATTTTTTAAATCAACCCGCATAATATACGGGTCTCACACTTAGTTGTATTAATATTTAAAGTGTTTACAAAGTATGTGATTCACAAAAGATTAAATTCAAAAGTAAATAACAAAACAAGACATGAAGCTACTATACTCCATCTTCTGAATCCCAGAGCGCGTACATGTCTACTACTTTCCTGAGAATACAAGTTATTTTGAAAAAGTAGAGCATCATTTAAGCTGATGAGTTCATAAGTATTTAAGTGATGTAAAGTACGTTGTAAGTCTTTTAGAAAAGTTTGTCTGTTCCTCCAGAAAATCCTATATTTTCTGATATGATGAATGAAAGTAAAAATGAACTAAATGGATACAAGTTATATACACTTTAGAGTAAACAGACAATTGATTGTATGAATCTGCCCCAAGCCAACAACCAAACAAGGAACAGGGAATGAGGCTGAAGTCACACATCCCATTGTTTGTTAGATCTTCACTGTATATAACCCTGGCGTATTCATTTGGTGCTTATCGAGTTAACTGTAACTGTTCTTTATATTTGATGAAAACATTCTTTAAGAAAATGCTATATTTCCTTTAGTAAAATACTAACCACAATAGTTCCTTCTATAATTACTTAGTTTATACAAGCTATATATAATCTAATATCAAACGGACAGTTAAACGGGTGAATTTGCCCTAAATCCACAACCAAACAAGGAACAGAAAGTAAGGCGGAAATCACACATCTAACTATCTATCGAATATTAATTATATAACCCTGATGTATAAACTAAGGTATTATAGAGTTAACCACTAAAGGTCCTTTAAGTTATATTGGTTTAATAAAATGGATTAAACCCTTTTGTTGATAAGTTTCTAATTTAGCCTACTAAATGTTCTATCTGAAAAGTATGTTTTTGTACTAGAAAATGGTATACTGAATTTGTATGTTATGACCTGACCTATACCTGGTACTCCTTATGATTACTTGGTGTATACGGAATATATATATATATATATATATATATATATATATATGGCTAAGATCAAATAGATAGTAGACTGGGTGAATCTGCTTTAAGCCCACAACCAAACAAGGAGCGGGAAATGAAGCGGAAAGCATACATTCTACTGTTTGCCAGACCCGATTAATATATATCCCTGACATATCTACCGAGGAATCGTAAAGTTGGCATTATAGGCCCCCTTTTTACTGAATGTACTAAGACTCGACTGTTTTGTTTGTCTTTTGTAAGTTTTCCCAAGTTTAAGACTATCTTTTATAGAAGATAGTTTGCATTACCTTTTATGTGAGAAGATCACTATATGAATGTAATGGAAAAAATTAAAGTGTACAGTAGTGTTGTATAAAGTAACTACTGGCCACTAACTACCTTAAAACCAGGTTGTTAATTAAGTTTAAGATGTGATGTGGTTCTAACCATACTGATATGACCCGTGATTAACATGACGACCAACTGGCGCCAAAATGATGTGATATTTGTCACCCGTGGACTTGTAAGTCCCATCGTAGCTAGCAGCAAGGTATAAGGTGTCAATCTCGTATAGATCTATACAAAAACTCAAGCTCTCCCTCTAGGAGACATTGGTTAGAAAACACGACCTAACAAGTATATTGCTAAGCCGTGAAGTAGTGTCACATAAATGTTATCTTGTTCTTGTTATCGTATGTTCCTTTTTTGTTCTTGTTATTGTATGTTCTGAACACTTAAACTATACCTATTATAGTTTACTAGTATGTTTGTTTTTAACTGTCTCTGATTTGTTAGAAAAGACTCGATTATCTACTAAGTTATGCTCGTACTTTTTTTAAAAACAGAGTTTTATAAACAATAAAGTAACATAACTTAAAAGAGTTTTTGAAATGATTTTGATTACGTACAAAAGCATAAGAAATCCTTTAACATGATGGCTATCACAAATAAACATTTACACAATTATTATTGTGTTCAACTTGTATTCCCCCCCCCCCCCCCTTAAAAGCATTTAAAAGCATTTAAAAGATTGATTATAGGGGTATGAACTCACCTTATGTAGGTGATTCAATTGCAGATTCGTGTAAGGCTAAAAAATTCCACGACTGAATTCCCGAGATACAAACAAGTCCTAAATGACATATAATGGCATATATAGGCATGCAATTAGTGTTTTAAACAACTATCAAGCAAGGAAACACTCTTATGAGCTAGGAAACACTTGCAAGGAAGTGTTACAATCACATGTAATTGACTAAAGGGAGTTTACGGCTAAAGGAAGGTGTGTTCATCGCCACACATGAGTTTACGGCCAAGGGAAGGTGAGTTTACGGCCAAAGCCTCTATGTATTTACAACCATGCAAGGGTTTACGACCACCCTAAGTGTTTACGGCCGTAAACAATCCAAAATGATGCATTTTGGATCTTGATTCTTGCTTGTGGGGTGTTGGTCTTATGAGGATACAAGATTTTCTAATGAATAACAAGATGATAGAAGAAATAATTACGCTTTGGGATCCTTTGGGAGTTCACGACCACCAAGAACAAGTAGGTGTTCTTGGTGTTCTTAGCGAAAAGATGAAGACTTAAAGATTCTTGAAGGAAAAGTGATGAATCAATATGGAATCAAAGAGCTTTCAAGTGTACACATGTAAAGTATGAGATACTTACGATTTTGAGTTGAAAAGAGAGCCTTTGTTGGATGATACTTGAGAGAGAATAGAAGTTCTTGACTTGAATAAGTGAGAAATGAAGAACAAATGAAAGATATATATATATATACATATATATATATATATATATCATGGGAGTTCATGGCTAGGAGGGTGTTTACGTCCATGAATAGAGTTTATGGTCGTAAACCCCATGTGCTTGGTTTTGTGGTTCGGGTGCAGCCTTCTGATCTCGAGCTAATCCTTCATAACACTTAATCTTTAAGTGTACTAGGCTTAAAACTCATTAGAATGACCCTTAACAATGCTAGAAGGCAATGGAATTACGTCTGACTTTTGGTTGATTGGTTGGACTTACAAGATAAAAAAATTCGGGTTGTCACATCATCCCCCCGTTAGATGGAATTTTGTCCCGAAATTATCTTTCCTAGTTGTACTCCAGGGTTTTGCTCCTCTGAATGTCAGAATACTCACTCGTAGACCTGTGCAACTTTTCCCTAATGCTCATGATAGGATTCATACCTGCTCCATCTATCATTGCCTTGTATATACAAGTCGTATATAATTAAGATTAGTAAGATGGTCGGATGTGCGAATCTACCCCAGGTCCACAACCAAACAAGGAACAGGAGATAGGGCATAAACACACATACTAAATCTGCATAATCATAATTATATACCACCCTCACGTACACACTTAATAGTGATAGGTGGGTTGTATTCGTCCTTAGCCTCTGTGCTTGAACTTGATCTGTTGGACGAGTGGTAGTCTGGGAAGGTCTGTGGAGTATAGGGTGGCAAGGTTTCAGAGGACAAGGTACTCTTCGAATGATTACTTCGGGGTTTAGAATACGAGGTAGACGATTCGGAGGTCTGGGTCGGGCTTTCTTTACGGATGACGAGGGTTTCGTGAATTTGACAGTCGAGGCGATGGAAACCTATGAACTTAGTATGATAAGGACCGTGCCAATCCATGATGAATGATGACAACGAACTCTTTACATAAACGAAAGTTAGGCCGATTTGAAAGAAGTGTTTGTTATACGATGGTGTATCCTGAGTGTGCTCGACAATGTACTCTGTGTAGACTTTCTAGTGCTTTCAGTTTTCTCCTTGATATTACCACTACCACAAACCGTATCGCGATGAGCGATTACTTACAGTGAGAGTGCTTTGATAACTAGCATCGATACTCTATATTATGATCCTCCTCGGTACCTCTATGATCACCTGACATATACAAATTATGTATAATTAAGATGAAAAATACATTCGACTGAGTGGCTCTGCCCCAAATCCACAACCAAACAAGGAACAGGAAGTTAGGCGGAATCACTCACTCTAAGTCTGCAAAATCTTAGCTATGCACAACGCTGATGTACATACTAAGCTATCATAGCTCACCTGTACGAATCTTTAGTTATCTTATGAATATTGATGCTTGCTCAGATGAGCGAGTTATTATAATTACTTTTAAATGTCTCCCCAAGTTTTGATCTTATATAAATATAAATTAAATTTTAAAGCAATTTTTATTTCGAAGACGTACCGCTGGGGACTTCGGGATAGTTTCTCCTACGGTGATCATCAGAATCCGTCCATCCACGCCCAACTTCTTCGTTATTGGGCAGTCCCTCTTGTAATTGTTGGATTAGTGTCTAAGTCCATAACTATAATTGGTATGTACTTGACCCGATTAACATGGTCCATTTAGGTTGCATGGCATTGGAACAATTTGGATAGACTTTTGTGAGAAAAAGGATACTAGTGATTTATATTAATATATTATAAGTTCTAATATATTAATATGAAATCATATTATTTAATTAGAATTGATGAAGAATTAATTTGGAATTAATATTGTGATCAAAAGGAGACTAATTAAATATATGGGGATTGATTGTGTAAATCATTCATTCTTATACATGTGGGCTTATGATCCATAGTTCTTCATGTTGGGCTAAACTCATGGATACTCCATGGAGGTTTTAACCCATGGAGCATGAAGAATATGGAAAGATATGAGTTACATGGTGTAGCCCTAATAGCCACCATATATAAGGACCTCATGGCTCAAGAAATTGGCACTAGTGTGTGTACACATGAGGGTTAGCCAATTTGAGCATAGGAACCTTTTTTCTCAAGTTATTTCAAGATGTTGGTGATGTTATGTGAACCATTTGAGGTGTCACCCTTGAGGCACTAGGCTTTTAAGCTCCATGGAATCAAGCTACATGTAAAAGGTATGTCTTCCAACTTCTTTAAATTACCCAAGTATCAATGATTGTATGCTAATTAGGATAATACCTTGGAAAGTTCAGGTTTTCATGTAGAATAGAGAAAACATAGATCCAAGGTATTTAGGGTTGCATGTACACCATAGGAGTGTTAGAATGCTCACAACCCTTCAGTAGTATCAGAGCCTAGGCTGGTTTTCAATTATACTTTAAGCAAATTGCTGAAAAAGCTTAAAAAAATCAATTTTCGAGTTGTCTGGCCACTGGACTCGCCGAGTCCACTAATGGACTTGCCGAGTCCATGAGGAAACTCATCCTACTCGTCAAGTAGGTTCATACACTCGACGAGTAGGACCCCCTGTCATCATATTTTCGACTTTTAAGGCTGGAATTGGACTAGAATCATTACCCTAAGCTGTTTTTGAACATATAAACCTGTTTTTAATGTGGTAATAGTCATTCTAATCCAATTTCAAAGATAATCGTCAATAGATTCATGTTTTGTATTAGTTTAATGGTTAGGCTAATTACATGAAAAAGTTTGATATGAATTATGTTGTTCTTGTGAGTTTGCTTAGATTAATAGAAAAGTTATGTGATAATGTGTTTTCAATCCAAATCTATCTAAAAGTTGTTCATAAAATGTGTTTTTGTAACTTTTCCTCAAGTTATATGAAAAGTCACATTTATGATTTTTAAAACTCATAAGATTTCCTTAAGTTATGAAAAATGGAGAGTCTCATTTTTAAATGTTTTAAAGTCTTCCATAACTTGTCCTCAAGTTATGAAACTTGAAGAGTTTTTCATTAAAACTACTTTAAACACATAAGTTATGGAATTGAAAAGGTTTTGAATAGTTCAAAACTTGCCCTCAAGTTTTGGAATTTGTAAAGTTTCCCCTCATGAATACTTTAATTCCAAGTTAAGCCCTTAGAATTTTAAAAGTTAAAATTCCACCATTATACTTTATAGTATTATAAGTTTATATATATATATATATATATATATATATATATATATATATATATATATATATATATATATATGTATAAGAGCAAGTCAGTATTACCGTTAGTAGGCCTCATCCACGAAGCCGGTCTATAAGTGGGTTATAATGTTACTACCTATAAAATGACAGTTTAATGGGTGTCCACTCTCACCCACCACTTCCTTGACTGGTGGAGGGTCGTTAGCCGAATGGGTAGGACAGCGACTATAATTCTCCCTTCATTAAAAATATTAATGATAAATATTAAGTAACTAAACTCTTATTAATACCCAATCTTAGTTACTTAGGAAAATGTGAATTTGGTGCTAACCTATGAAATTACACTTTGCACTTTGCTTAAGTTGGTTAGTGGAGAGCATGTGGTTAACCGGCAAACTAGCTTGATTTAACAAAGTAGGCAAATGGTAACTTAATGTTTTTCATAGTATAGGTGCAACGCGTGTGTTTAACCGGCACGTCGATTGAGGGGTAAATATTAAGGGTACCAAGTATATTTTCATGGTTATTCACACCTTTTTTTGTGATCCTCGACATCCCAGTCACAGAATTTGAGAGAGCACAATCGAGATTGAAAACATGCCATTGAAAAGTTCAATGAATCTCAAAAGATCTAGGAGTTTCAAATCCAATTAAAACCTAATAAATTATTTCATTTTTCATGGTGGAAATTGGTGAATCGTCATTCTCGTACCTTCAAATATTCTATAGCTTGGATTACGGCATCCCTCTTCCAAGTTATAAAATATTGTGTTGGGTCCTAGCCTTAATATTTCATATTGGGTGTTATATTAAGGACTTTAAATCAACTAACTTGAATATCTCCCACATTATGATCATCCCAAATCCCTTGGAACAAGCTTTCCTAATGAAGATGATGTTCCATGGTTGGATTATGGAAATCATACTTCTCTTCCTCCTCCAATTATTCTTCCTAACCTACAAGTTCTTGAATAGTTCAAGGTCACTCAAGCCCTATTTCAAGAAAGGTCTATGTGTGATCATATCTTGGAGATGAAGTCACATATTGTCAAGATGGGAGATTTTGGTGTCAAAGTCTTGAGAAAGTTGGATGTTCAATAACTTTCTATGTCACATAATGAGTTCCTTTGGGACTACTATGGAACAGACTATAACATGACCCTTAATGATCTTATCTATTTACTTGGTGCTTCTGAATCAGCAATGATTTGGAGGACTAGTAAAGCAAATTTAATTAGAATATCAACTTCCCAAACTTCCATGGACATTGATAATGGTAACATTGGAAATCCAGAAAAAATTTCTCTTCCCAATGGAAAGGGATTGGCCATTATCAACTCGGTTGACCAAATGGTAAAGAGAAATGCTAAGTCTAAGATTATCCCATGTACCATTACCAAAGAGTCCATATGTTTCTATTGCCAAAAGGAAGGGGCATTGGTTGCAAAGCTGCCCTTACAACCTAAAAGATCTGAGAGAAGGTCAAGTCAAAAAGTTTGACTCTGCTTCAGGTAAGTCCACTATCTAACTCTCTTAAGCTCTTATTTGAAGGTTCTTAATACATCTTGATGTATAGAAGGATCAAGTAAAGGGGAAGGAAACTTAAAGAAAGAGTATGTTGAACTTGATTGCGAAGATGGATTTCATCGCATGGTTCGAAGATCGAATTCTTGAGCTACTACTTAGGAGTTATGACAGATTGCTTGGAAATATGTGATAGCATAGTTTTCATTTAAAGTTTCATTATAAGGATAAAGTTTTTCCGTATTTTATAAATAAATAAAAATTTTATTTTATTTTAGTTTATATCTCCTTGCAATGGCTTTTATTGAAAAAATTGATATTTGTATGTTTCTAGCAATAATGAAAATGTGAATATGATTCTTTCATTTGTGGTAATGTCTAAATTTACCAAATAATGAAAGATTCTCATCACTCAAGTTTCAATTGGACCGAAACTTGGGATCATGCAAGTTGTATAGTATGATGAGTGAGAATTTTCTTCTTTGGAAAATTAAGACAAATCCATTGTGCACATGTATATGTGCGTCAAGTGAAGGACCGAGGGATCGAGTATACATTCTTGTGCACTGATCAAGTCCGCCACAAAAGATTTGTAAGACTATTCATCATGATTTACTAAAGTTTAGTAAATATGGTTATACTTACAAGTTTAAGTATAATTCTGAAGCATTGGAAAAGTTTCGATGTATGGCAGAACGAATGAGAAGAATCAAATTAGGTAGAAAGATAAAAGTTTCTCAAATCTGAAAAGATAGGAGAGTACTTTAGTATCATGTTTTATGATCATCTTAATGATTATGAAACTATATCACAATTAATCCTCTAGGGACACCTTAGTGCATTCTTATGGATAAGAAGAGGAGTCGTGAATTGTTGAAATGGATAAATCAAGAAGATGATTCATACTTAGTTCCAGAACAACTCTTAGAGTCATACACCAAGATTGTAACTTGAGTGACACATCTTAAAGAAGGTTTATTAACACTAGTCAAATGTAAGAGTAAATTGTATTTCTACTCTTGTACATTTGAAATTGGTAAGTTGTGATGTTTTAGATAAAACAAAGACCAACTAAAGCCAATTGTGTGAAGTGTTTGTCTTGATAAAGAATCCACACTATCTATTGAATATTTGGCAAGAGAGTCTTATATGTCAAGTGGACAATGGGAGTCTTAAAGATCTTGAAAAAAAACTTCAAGATCTAATCAAGAATAAAAACCTGTAGTTTATCACTAGCACACGACTTGAGGTTTGAAGCCTATCGTGTTGATATTTCTGTGCCCATTCCAGTTAAAGTTGACTATGAATCTGAGTTCTACAAGTTCTCAATTGCATAACAACTTGGAAGCAATATCAGGCCCTTGTGCTGCGAGATGGCAAGAAGTTAAGACTACAAAAGTTCGGTCCATATGAGTTTGGATTTGTCATTAACCATGTCTTGTGATTATGGTTTTGAAAAATTCACATGGATAGGAACACATACACCATAAAATCGAAGTGTCATAGGGTTTCACTCTGATTCATGAAAATGATGGTGAGGAAATACTTTCACTAAGTAGATTTTAAGTAGATAGCAATTGTGATATTTGCATTATCAAAGTCCTTAGTGGAGTGTGTGTGGTTAACCGGCACACTAACATGCACTTGTGAGGAATGGAAAAGGTCTAAATAGTTGAGACTATGTTTACGGCATACATTTTCATAGTTCTGAAATTGTTTAGACACACATGTGTGTTATCTAAGGAAATGTGTATGATTTTTATAAAGTTTTATCAAAGCATCTTGTATCGAAAGTCTGAACTTTGGTGAGAAAGTTAAAGTATTGATTTCTAGAAGTCCAGTTGATTTCTAAGTACATGTCAATGCTAGTAGGAGCATATGTGTTATGCTAATAATAATCTTGTTAGTGGGATCATGATAATATGATAAGTGTTGTAAGTTAGCAATGTTAATTATAGAAAACAAAAGTTTAATTAGGAAAAGTTGTTTTGCTATAATTAAGGGAGAGGAAATTATACTTCATTTCAAGTCTAAAAGCTTAGATTGAGGTTTTAATCACCTTTAGTCAATGATATATATATATATATATATATATATATATATATATATATATATATATATATATATATATATGTGAATTTTATGTTGGAATGGATCAACATAAGGAAATTCTATATATGGGTCTATTATTTGCGTTCTAAAATTTGATTATGATTGCGGTATCCGTTCATAATCTGAATTATGAGAACATGACAAATAGAAATAGAAATATTATAGCAAAAGACCTGTCTAGTATCATGTCTATATGTGAGACATCATGAATTGTGTCCTATATGCTTCGGATATAGGATCGATTGCATGTGCTATAATATACATCCTTTCTAAATTTTTCAAATGCTCAGGGCATTAAGAGGGGAAAAGTCTAGAATCGGATATGACTAAAATGATTATGCAATTATCGAGGACAATCTAAGGTTTACCAAAGATTGGTTGCTCAGGGACAGTTGGAAGTATAGTATTAATTTTGGAAGGACCATATTGACATATTCTGAAAGGAGGCAACTCTTATCCAGAAGTGATAGTCAAAATGGGAATATGGAGATGTCTGCATAGGTGGAAGTTATTCAATCTGTGTAATATTAGAAAACTTAATGAAAGGAAGGATGTTCAAAGAAATGTACTTTGAATTTGAGACTTCGTTTCCATGAAATGTTCTCCATTGGAATACTCTGTAATGACTGTTGACAAGTCTTTGTGACTTTATGCATAATCATTACAAGAGGATCAGTGCATATAAGTTTAAAATCTAACAGATTTCGGTAAATTGCAGGTATTTGGAATTCTTGCATTTGCGGTAAGGATTTGGGATTGTGAAATGAGAATCATTGGAATTATGTTCAATTGATCTATTCCACAAAGTAAAGATCATAGACAAACATAGTGTGCATACTTGGTGTATGGCATGATTGGTGTTCAGGAAAAAAAACATAGTGTATATGCTTGGAGCATGGGACAACTATTATTTTAATTCAAGTATAAAGTTGATAATTTGAAACAAAATGCAATGAATAATTTGTAATCAATATGGTGATAAATAAAAGTTGTTCTATTTATATTCATAAGTTCTGAGACCATATTGGATTCGATTATTCTTGTGTTTCACTTTGCATGTTTTGACTTCTAGAATAACTAGGTCGTTCTTCCTGAGTGACTCCGTTTCCATGAAATGTTCTCCATTGGAATACTCTGTAATGACTGTTGACAAGTCTTTGTGACTTTATGCATAATCATTACAAGAGGATCAGTGCATATAAGTTTAAAATCTAACAGATTTCGGTAAATTGCAGGAATTTGGAATTCTTGCATTTGCGGTAAGGATTTGGGATTGTGAAATGAGAATCATTGGAATTATGTTCAATCGATCTATTCCACAAAGTAAAGATCATAGAGAAACATAGTGTGCATACTTGGTGTATGGCATGACTGGTGTTCAGGAAAAAAAAACATAGTGTATATGCTTGGAGCATGGGACAACTATTATTTTAATTCAAGTATAAAGTTGATAATTTGAAACAATATGCAATGAATAATGTCTAATCAATATGGTGATAAATAAAAGTTTTTCTATTTATATTCATAAGTTCTGAGACCATATTGGATTCGATTATTCTTGTGTTTCACTTTGCATGTTTTGACTTCCAGAATAACTAGATCGTTCTTCCTGAATGACTAAGTTATTCAAACCATTCACAGTCGATAATATGTTGGAAGTAGGTATTAAGGCAAGACTGTCATGAAGCTGGTTTGTAGATGTCCAAGGTATTGGACATAGCAAGAGTTGCTACAACATTCATGAGTGCTCATAAGTTTTGAGTATTGGATTCAACCCACGCTCATTTTACTCACTTAATGGATTTTATTATGAGTGATCATGAGACAATAATATCTTATATTTTTGGGCCCCTCGATGATTTAGTGATGACACCCCGAAGTGCTTGGCCAAGCCTGGACTGATTTGATTTGCTCAATTAGTCGGCCGTCATAAATCGGAAATCAGGAAACAACAGATGGAAAGAGAGAATGATTATAATCCATGTCTCAGTCCTTATGATATCTAGAATGGAGGAATATATGATCCCTTATCTAATGGACGCGTCATTGATTTGTTCAGAGTTCGACAACAACTTTCTAGAGCTACGATTGCTAGCCGGGTTTTGAAGTCATACACAATAATAGTTTTAGACTTATCCAAGTGGGGGACTATTAGATTAGTCTCTAAGACCATAACTATAATTGTTATGTACTTGACTCGATTGGCATGGTCCATTTGGGTTGCATGGCATCGGAACAATTTGGATAGACTTTTGTGAGAAAAATGATACTAGTGATTTATATTAATATATTATAAGTTCTAATATATTAATATGGAATCATATTATTTAATTAGAATTGATCAATAATTAATTTGGAATTAGTATTGTGATCAAAAGGAGACTAATTAAATATATGGGGATTGATTGTGTAAATCATTCATTCTTATACATTTGGGCTTATGATCCATTATTCTTCATGTTGGGCTAAACCCATGGATACTCCATGGAGGTTTTGACCCATGGAGCATGAAGAATATGGAAAGATATGAGTTACATGGTGTAGCCCTAATAGCCACCATATATAAGGACCCCATGACTCAAGAAATTGGCACTAGTGTGTGTCCACATGACGGCTAGCGAATTTGAGCATATGAACCTTTTCTCTCAAGTTATTCCAAGATGTTGGTGATGTTATGTGAACCATTTGAGGTATCACACTTGAGGCACTAGACTCTTAAGCTCCATGGAATTAAGCTACATGTAAAAGGTATGTCTTCCAACTTGTTTATATTACCCAAGTATCAATGATTGTATGCTAGTTAGGGTAATACCTAGGAAATTCATGTTTGCATGTATAATAGAGAAAACATAGATCTAAGGTATTTAGGGTTGCATGTACACCATAGGAGTGTTAGAATGCTCAAAATCCTTTAGTAATGTCCTGCCTCACAACAACCATAGCATGCCTGGTTTACTTCTACTCCGGGGAGTTGGGAGATCGATTATGTCGGTGCTCTGCAGAACCGGGCAGTGTGCCCCTTCTTGTGGCAATTCAGTCAATTCGTTTCCCGACATACTCCGGTGTGGTGGTAGTTACACTTTCCACACTTCGGGAGGGTTCAAGCATAACGACTGACAGGTGCTGGAGTAGCAGGTGTTGTGGTATCGTATATAGTACCCATTTGTTGCTCCTGCAGGGTTTCCTAGGTTGTTCGCTCTTTCCTCTTTTTCCCCTCCTTTCGTTTATAGTCCCCTCCCTTTGATGGCTCAGGAACGGGGACCACCACGCCGTGGCAGACTCCATGGTTAATGAGTCTCTGGGATAGACGTTTGGCGCTATCGAATGTAGTTGGGTTAGAAGACAGTACATCTCCTTGAATAGGGGAGCTAATCCCCAGATGTACCTTTATATCTTCTTACTCTCCGGGGTAACCATCTTGGGGCATAATGTTGCCGGGTCGCTAAACCTATCAGTGTAGGCCACTATATCTGAGCCGACCATGGTATGCTCCCATAGTTCTTGTTCTAGCTTTTGAACTTTGCCCCTTAGGCAGTATTCTTCCAACATTATCTCGGTATGCTCCCATAGTTCTTGTTCCAGCTTTTGAACTTCGCCCCTTAGGCAGTATTCTTCCAACATTATCTCCTTTAGGTTTTCCCAACCTATCAAGTTAGCCACTTATAGAGTCGGTGACTTAACATGGCTATTCCACCATGTTAGGGCTCAGTCGGAGAAGGTGTAGGCAAAAAAATTAACTTTGCTCCCTTTAGGACACGAACAGATTGTGAAGACAAAATCTGTTTTCTCAAACCATCGCTTTAGAGCAATGACTCCCCCATTTCCATTAAAGGATTTGGGTTTGCAGTTCATGAAGTCCTTGTACGAACACTCTCATGGATGTCCGTGGGTAACTCTAGGATTTGATAGGTGGGTACCGCTACCAGTTCCATTGGTACCACCTTCGCTGAAGTAAGTTAGAGCAGCTGTTACTGCGCCTGCTATCGCTGCTTGGAGAGCAGCAGGATTGAATTCTGGTGGTGGATTCTCTGTTGCATCATTGACTACGTGTCTTGCAGGTCTACCACAAGGCATCTTTTGGTAAAAAGAATACAAAGATGAGACGGAAATAAGTCTATAGTTGTGGTTATAACTCGAAAGCTGAATGACAATGTTATCCTAGTTCTGAGTGTATCTGGTTCCGACTTTCATAGGGTTCTGGAAACAATTCATAAAGGGAGTCTATATAAAATAAACTTTATGAATCATAAGTGGCTATCCTCAAATGTATTTCTAATATTGGCTGCATGAAAAGAAAGTAATCCTAACACATTGTGAGGTAGTGTATTCACTAGATCACTTAGTCAATTATGTTTATTATTTATTAGTCTGATGCATAAGACGTTTTAGTTTCTCCGGTTGATCACTTCTTGGAAAACTCTTTTTGAATCTTTTCTTGTCTCTCCTTGACTCCTTTGCTAACTGATATGATGGAGTGGTTACATCTATCTAGGTTTGTCGTACAAGAATGGAAGTATCTAAAGAATCTATGAGATTAAGGGTAACATTATGGGGTGATCCTTATTGGGTCCTCCTATAATTGCGCAATGTATACAAGTTGTATATAATTTAAGATTCAATAGACCTTCAAATATGTGATCCTACTCCAAAACCCCAACCAAACAAGGAACAAGAAGTGAAGCATAAATAACAAATTTTAAGTTTATAAAATCTCAATTATATAAAACCTTGGGAGTATACACTTCAGAATTATAGACATACCAGAAAGGTCTTTTAAGCTCTCACATAAGTTATTTATAGTGCCTAAAATACTCCTATAGTATTTTAATGTAATGAACTTGGTATGTTTTAAACTTGTTGTCTTGTAGTATCATAAAATACTCCCATAGTATTTTAACTTTAGGTTCTGATCTAGAATTTCCTTGAATCAAGTTAGGTAAGTTTTAAGACTGTTGCAACACCACATCACTCCCAAACACATGTCGGTAATATCTCAATGAATATAGTTGATCATGATATATTGATCCCAGATATGATTACATAATTGTCTAGGATTAACCACAGTGTTCAATCTTTAAATACTTCTTTTCTGTTCTTCTTGTGATAATTGTTCTAGTATGTATATATGTTATAAGCATGTATGTATACTTATATAAAGTATTGTCATATTTTTAAAATATATTATTATTCAGAGCACTTCGTCCCCATTGTATTTATAGTTTTATATCTTTTATAGGTTGATATACTTAGTTCACTATAAACAATGCTCTGATACCAATCCGTCACGCCCCCAAACCGGAACAGCAGAAACGTTCGGGGGCGGATGACGTCATGTTTAGTATCATAACATGTAACGCCCGAGTTTCGGGGCTAAGCATTTTTGACAATTTAATAGTCTAGGTCAACTATTGTAACTCTTTTTGAAGTAAAAAAGATGAAATATTTGAGTATTATGTGAATTATGTGTATTTATGTGCATATTATTTAATTATAAATGTATAATAAATAAAGAATAAAAATAAGCATCAAAATTAAAGTGTGAGATAAGCTTGATATCTCTACATAAAGTTGTAGTGGTCGAAACAAGGATTCCGGGGATATAAAGAACACCGAAATCCGAGTTATAACGAAGAAGTTATGACCTGTCGAAGTTTCACGACGGAACTGGCGCGACACCAGGAAGCGTAAATAGTGAACTTACGATAGAGCGACTTTTAGCCTTAGAAATCTAAACGAAAGTCATAGAATATGTTAAACTGAGAGTGTCCATAAAAAGAACGCCCAAATCTGACTTCGTATGAAGAAGTTATGAGATTTTAACGGACCAATCCTCTCCCGCCCTGTTAAAAATATAATTTTAAAAATAAATTCAAAATTAGCCGACGGAGTCTAAAAGAAAGTTGTAGAGTACGTCTCCACCTATGCGTGGATATAAAGAACGTCAAAAACAGAGTTCTTATGAACGAGTTACAAATTATAATAGCATATTTATGTATTAAAATAAAGTATAAATCATATATACGTACACACATATATACATATGTATATTATATATATATATATATATATATATATATATATATATATATCATTAGAAAGGTATCGACGATGCGGTCATTATAAGACTAATGTTGAATTCTTTCGACATTAGTTTAGTACAAATATCATTAAATCCATTTAAAATAGTATTATAGAGGGGTGTTTAGTTGTTTATATAACTAAAAGGTCATTAAGTAATTATGGATGGTAGTTTTTGAAAATTCAATTAGTATAAGTAAGAGCCTTGGGCTCTCATATTTCTTGCACCATTCTCTTGATTCAAGAGTCTTTCTCTCCTTATCCCCCAAGCATTTCGGTCCCTCCTGATTCGACTTCTCTTTCTGTAGTTTTTAGTATAGTAAGGTGAGCGCTGAAGCCCTACACAAATCTTTCTTAGAAAGATTCAACGACGAAGTTCTGCCCCTGCAGAGCCCGACTCCTAACTAAAATCACCTTGTAAGTAAGTTATGCTTACCCTATTTTAATATAGCTTATATTTAAAATTAATATTGTTATTATGAACTTATAATAAATATTTGAGCTATTATTATGACTTATATAAGTGTCATTATAATATCTTTTTAACTACTCGCGGTACGGGGAATCTTGTTTAAAGGGCCGCATAGGGTTGTTGGATTTCAGAAGTGCTATATGCCAAAATGGACCTGCCCTCCAGTGTTTTATGTCTGACCTCTATCTGTACATAGTGGTTGGAAAGTATTGTTTAAACGCTTATATAATAATAACAATAAGAATAATAGTTAGTCACAGTAAATATTAGACTAAAATCTAGTGGTAATGATACTAGGTTTCGTCGAAGGAAATTATTTTAAAGTAAACGAAGCGTTGTTCGAGTACCGAATCACCACATTTTCAAGTGAGTGCATAGTTACTTTCATCTTACACATAGATATGAAGTATTTTATATATTACGTGCTATGTGTGCATATTATCTGTATCCTTGCTATCTATGCTGGATGAATGTTTTTATACAAGTTTTAAATGATTTAAACTGTATATGTATTTTATATCTACAAAAATGTTGGGTAAAACATGGGTAGATGTAATAAGACGATGTGTGATAAAATGATGAGAGGCCTCGATGTTGTTGTTGTTGATCCATTCATCTAGCAGAGTATAGATGACGACCACGGACTCTTCTAGACAGTCCAGTGGAACACTGGCAGGCTTGCAACCTGTAGGTGTTTGTGAACGACGTGTTCACCAGTGTACTCCATCCCCCTCATGGTTGCCTTTAGGACATTTATTGATGAGGAACCCCCTTAGCAATAGTGTCCATCCCGATGATGATCCTTAGGATAGGTCCCTTATGATAGGTGTTTAGGGACGTAATGTGAGGATAACGGGAACGGGTTATCGGGTTATTGTTGGTCGATAAAATTAATAAAATTATTTATTGTCGGTTGAAAACCCTATGTGCTTACAGGCTCCCAAGCCCGACACACTCAGTTTTATTTATTACAGGTAGTGGCGCTCGAGCATAGTTGTGATGTGTTGGGAGGAGGGATTACGGATATAGGCCTGTAGATATGAAATAATGTAGTAAGGCTTATATTGTATTGTTTAACATATTGTCAAGATAACTTCAATTCTCAATGCTTTCTACAATTGTCAAGATAACGTCAATTCTCAATGCTCTTGGCCTTTTCTTTTCAAGGTTTACCTTTCGATTGAGAGCATTAGCAACAACATTTTCTTTACCAGGGTGGTAAAGTATCTCACAGTCGTAGTCCTTGAGTAACTCTAGCCAGCTTCGTTGCCTCATGTTCAATTCCTTCTGATTAAAGAGATACTGAAGACTCTTATGACCAGTGAAAAGTTTGCACTTTGTGCCATAAAGATAATGCCTCCATATATATAGGGAAAATACTACCTCTGCCAACTCTAGATCATGAGTGGGGTAGTTATTTTCATGTTCTTTCAATTGTCGAGATGCATATGCTATCACCTTTTCTCTTTGAGTTAGAACACATCTTAACCCAACTCCAGATGCATCGCTATACACTGCGAAGTCTTCAACTCCATCGAGTAGAGAAAGACTTGGTGCTTCACATAATTTCTTCTTTAGCTTCTCGAATGCTTCCTTATGCTTCTCACTCCAAGCATAAGTAGCTCCTTTGTGGGTCAAAGTTGTTAATAGAGCAGCTATCGAAGAAAAGTCTAGGATAAATCTTCGATAATATCCATCTAATCCTAGAAAACTTCGGATTTCCGTAGGACTCTTTGGTTGTTCCCACTTTATTATGTCTTCAATCTTAGTTGGGTTAACCATAATCCCTTCTTGGTTAACCACATGACCCAAAAATTGGACTTCTTGAGTCCAAAAATCACATTTAGAGAACTTTGCATATTGCTTCACCTTTTTTAATACTTCTAACACTACTCGAAAGTGTTTTCCATGCTCCTCCTGGATTTTTGAGTAAATCAGAAAGTAATCTATGAACACTATCATGAATTTATCTAGGAATGGTTTACATACCCTATTCATTAAATCCATGAAGGATGTCGGAGCATTGGTTAGTCCAAATGACATAACCAAAAACTCGTAGTGTCCATATCTTGGTCTGAACGCAGTCTTCTCAATATCCTGCTCTCTTACCTTTAGCCGATGATATCCTGACCTAAGATCGATCTTCGAGAAAGAACTCAAACCTTGCAATTGATTGAACATGTCATCAATCCTTGGCAACGGGTTCTTGTTCTTTATTGTTGCCTTATTCAGCTCTCCGTAATCTATGGATATTCTCATGCTCCTATCTTTCTTCTTCATGAAGAACATCGGAGCTTCCCAGGGTGATGAACTAGGTCTAATGAAACTTTTTTCCAACAACTCCTAAAGTTGTGTCATAAGCTCCTTCATCTCCGTTGGTGCTAATCAATATGGGGCTTTTTCTATCGGTGTTGTTCCTGGTAACAAGTTTATTCTAAACTCCACTTGTCTATCAAGGGGAAATCCAAGGAGATTTTCAGGAAAGACTTTAGGATAGTCACTCACCACTAGTATGTTGTGCATTTCCATCTTCTCATTCTTGGCATCGATCACGAATGCCAAGTATGATGTACATCCTTTAGATAAACATATTCTGGCTTTCATCAGGGAAATGATTCCAGAATTCACTCTACGCTTATCTCTGCACACCATAAATGATTCTTTTCTAGGCAGTTTTACCCTCACTATCTTTTTCTTGCATAGTATTTCGACATCATTGGCGCTAAGCCAATCCATCCCCAGAACGTTTTCGAAACCATTTAACTCGATGGGTAACAGCTCCTCGTGGAATTTTTTAATACAATCACTAACAGGTATGAGTTTTCCACTAGCAACTTATACAATTAGTGCATCATCTAGCTTTTCTATAGGCAATGCTAGTTTTTCACCAAATTTATGTGATATAAAGGAGTAATTCGCTTCGGAATCAAACAATAAATTGGCAGGCAATCCATTTACAAGAAAGGTACCTGAAGCGCCACCCACAACATCCTTTGCGGCTTTGAATGTCATCTGGAAAGCTCCAGCTTTTGGCTTTGGTGGGAGGTTGGGCTTTGCTGCCTCTTTCTTCTTCGGGCAGTCCTTCTAAATGTGCCCTTCTTCAGTACACCCATAACATACTTTCTTAATGAAGGTGCATTCATTGGCATAATGCCTAGGCTTTCCACATGTATAACATGTGACCTCTCTGTCACATTTCCTAGAGTGCTTCTTCTTGGACTTCTCACACCACGTCGTTCCGTTTCCTCCTCCAAATTTCCTCGAACCAGACTTTGAGAACTTTCCCTTCTTGTTGGAACTTGAATTTCCTTGAAACTTTCTCTTTTCGCCAACTTCAACCTTGTTGGCGGCTCTCCCCTTGATCATATCTTCAATAGACTTGGCAGCCCAGATAGCTGACTCCAGAGTAAGTTCCTGACGCACTAGCACCGCATACTCCCATGGAAGTCCCTTTGCGTACCTATCAATTTTTTTCAGTTCATCTGGGACAATACGCAAAGCAAACTCCATTTTATCTTTGAAGTTATTAGTGTATTCATTGATCGACATGCTTACCTTCTTCAGTGTCAGAAATTGGTTTTCTAACTCAAGCAGATTTTGGTCCGAGCAGTACTTGCATTTGAAATACACCAAGAACTCTACCAAAGTTAGTTGCAGTGGCTCGACAGGGCCTAGGGTCTTCCCCAGAGTGTTCCACCAACGAACAACGCCACCTTTGAACTGACGCACTACAAATATGGTTTGTAACTTGCCTTTGCAACCACATGTCATAAAAGGCTAATTCCATTTCCAAGATCTAATCCATTACTCCGACATGATCTTCCTTTCCAGAAAAAGTTGATGGCTTGCAAGTCATAAAATCTATGTACTTGCATCCATTTTTCTCGACTCCTTCCTCTTGATTATTCCTCCTATCCACAAGCGGTTCAGTCTGACCAAAACATCTACTGTAACTTCCATCCGTTGATTGACCGTCATTTAATTCTGGTTGCTCAACAGGCATTGAAGGTTCACTCCTGTTGTTCAGCAACAATTATCTCATTTCCTCCCTTTTCTCAGCCATCATGGCTTGAATCATGGCTCGCACTCCATTCATTGTGACTGGTTTTGGTGCAGCTTCTGCTATAGGCACCTGTTCCATCACTTGGGGTTGAGGTTGTTGATTATTGTATTGTAACGCCTGTAGATCCGGACTAGTCAATTTAGAGACGATAGGTGTCAAAAATGGATTTTTGATGAAAGATTATTTAGAATGAATAATCTTAACTAAGTTATAGTATATGTTACAAGGTTTCCGTGCATATAAAGAACGCCGAAATCCGAGTTATAACAAAGAAGTTATGACCTATCGAAGTTTCGCGACAGAACCGGAACGACGCTGAATGACGTAAAAAAAGTGAATTTATGTTAGAGTGATATTTAGCCTTATCAATCTAAACGAAAGTCGTAGAGTTCGTTAAACTGTGCGCGTGCATAAAAAGAACGTCCAAATCTGACTTCGTATAAGGAAGTTATGATTTTTCTAAGTTTCAGCTTAGTAGTGTGCAGCCCGAATACTCGATTTGAGATCGAGCGGTTTTTAGCTGAAACAATCTAAATGAGAATCGAAGATCTCATTGTTAGTAGCGAAACGATGAAAAGTTAGGCGATAACGGACGTCGGACGAAGAAGTTATGAATTTATAACGAAGTTTTTCTGTCCCGACCTTTTAAAAATAAATAATAAAAATAAAAGTCAAAATTAGCCAACGGAGTCTAAATGAAAGCTGTAGAGTATGGTCTGACCTACGCGTGGATATAAAGAACGTCGAAAACGGAGCTGGTATTCAAAAGTTACGTAATTTAGAAGTTCGACGAGTCAAATTACGCCCAGCGTACTCAGAGGGGTGCAACTTGTCTGACCAATACTCGAGTGCCACCAATTGACGCATGCAGTGACGTCAAAGTACGCCCAGCGTAACCTAATTACGCCTAGCATACTGAGTACGCCCAGCGTAATTAGAAATTACGCCCAGCGTAATCCTAGACCCAGCAGCCTATAAATAGAACTCGAGATCAGCCATTTTCCTTGCGATTTTTCTTCCTTTCTCTCTAAGTTTTGCATCGTTTTGCATGCCAATAATATCCCGAAGCCCCGGTATCATTCCCGAGCCCCGAAGCAAGTCCCGAGGCCCCAAAGATCCCGAGAAGTGCGATTCCCAAGCCGAAGCTCTCCCCGCGAGGAGCCCGGTTTTTGTGAAGATCTTCCAGATCTACTGAAGAATATTACTTCTACAAGTCGTAGTGTTGTCCGATCATCTTCTAATCAAGTGAGTGTGTAGTTACTTTCTTCTAACGCATAATTATGAAGTATTTTATACGAAATACATGTTATGTGTATATAAATTGTTGTTTATATGTGTGTGGTTACTCTCTTCTAAACACATAAATATAAAGTATTAGCTATGAAATACGTGCTATGCGTTATATATTAATTGTCTATATGAGATGGGCTTGGAATTGATGTTTTTATATAGGTGTTAAATGATTTAAACTATATATGTAATTTATATCTACAAATATGTTAGGTAGAACAGGGGTAGATGAAATAGTTGATGTGTGTTGAACGAATGTGATAAGAGAAAGGTGAGGATATAATGGTGATGATAATTAGGTGATGAGAAACAGGTGATGATAATTAGGTGATGATAGAAAGGTGATGATAATTAGGTAATGATAAATAGGTGATGTGAGATGAGAGGAGATACCATAACCTTGAGCGGTGATGTGGAAATTTGGAACAAACATACAAGGAAATGTGATGTAAGGAGATGAGAGGTAAATACGATGTAGGAGATGACCCTTAGGATAATTCCTTAGGGAAGGTACTTAAGAAATAAATGGAGATAACGGGGATGGGTAATTGGGTTGATTGTTTGATGATTGAATATAATAATTATATTATTGTGGGTTAAAAACCCTATATGCTCACCAGGCTCCCAAGCCTGACCCACTCAGTTTAATTGTACCACAGGTATCGATACGAAGCTGCTTTGCACTGAGAGATTAAAGGAGATGTAAATCATTAGTGTAATTGAATGTAAGTTCTGTTTATGCTTATATGTCTGTATCGGAACATGACATCCCGAGGTTTTATTATTAATTGAAAATACATTCTCTTTGAGAAATGTTTTGATAAGTTATTATCATATCTTGTTTTGGGAACAAATTCTACAACCGTTTTCTTTAAAAGATTACTCTGATTTTATAAAACAAAGCATAAACAAATCGGTCTTTTCGGGCCGTGAAAATGGGGATGTCACATGTATGCATTTCCAGCTCCACTTCGAGTTCTTGCCATTATAATCTATACACCAAATAAGGAGAATTTAGATCTTTATCACTCTAAAACATTACATGCTAGTTCTAATATCGTATTTGTATCCTTATAATCTTGAACACACAAGGTTTCCAAATCCGGTCGGCAATAGACCATAGATCCAAACAAATAACGACATATATGACAAACATATAGCATTTAGCACATAAAATCATTTTAGGCATCTTTCCTAAAATATATTAGTGCTCATGTCTAAAATATGGTAGACACTCATCTCACAATCATCACTTAGCATTCTAAGTTTAAGTCTACAAACCCTACAAACTCCTAGTTCGCTTAAACTAATGCTTTGATACCAACTGTGATATCCCCAAATTTTTCGGCCAGAAAAGACCGATTTAGTTTATGCTTTTAAAATAAAATCAGAGTAATCTTTTAAAAGATGTTGTGGAATTTGTCCCCAAAACAAAACATGATAAAAATTTATCAAAACATTTCTTAAATAAATATATATTTTCATTATATATCAAAACCTCGGGATGACATGTTCCGATACAGACCGGAAGCGTAAACAGTACATTATAAGCCTTACAACAGTTATTTACAACTACTGGCCTATAATCCAAAATCCCTCGTCATCATCCAAATTATGCTCTGGGTCCACTACCTGTAATATAAAAAGTTGAGTGGGTCAAGCTTGGGAGCCTGGTGAGCATATAGGGTTTTCAACGCACAAATAATAATAAATTTATTAATTCATCAACCAATAATAAATTTATTAATTTCATCAACCAACAATAACCCTGATTACCCGTTCCCGTTATCCTCACTTTACGTCCCTAAACACCTATCATAATGGACCTAGTCTAAGGATCATCATCGGGATGGACACTACCGATAAGGGGATTCCTCATCCATACATGTCCTTAAGGAAACCATGAGGGGGATGGAGTACACCAGTGAACATATAATTCACCAACACCTACAGGTTGCGAGTCTGCTAGCATTCCTCTCGACTGTCTAGAAGGGTCCGTGGTCGTCATCTATACTCCGCTAGATGACTAGAACAACAACAACAATAACAACAACATCGAGGCCTCTCATCATTTTAACATACAACAACTATTTCATCTACCCATGTTATTGTTGGGTTTTAGCCATAAGAACTTTCCTATGTGCGCATGCAAAAACCCTATTGCTTGGATCTAGGCTTCCTAATAAACATGCTTTTGAATCCAAGACTTCTAATGGCTAATTAGGTTAAACAACAACATTAAAACAGATCTAGAATCATACCTTTGAGTTCCTTGTTGATCTTCTTGTCTTGGAGCTTCTAGAGTCACAATTGTCACTCCTCTAATGGCTTACAAACACCAATAGCAAGCAAGATGATTTAGGAGAGAGGAGAGGGGATGGAATTCGACCAGAGGTTCCTTGCTTTAGGTTCTGAAAGGTTGTACACGAATTCCACATCCCAAGGGCCTATTTATACCTTTAGACTCCTTAAGGGTTTCACCCTAAACCCTAATTGGATAATCTTCTCTTAAGGCTATCCAAATCCATTCCATAGATAACCCTATGGACGATTTTGAGCTATCCTAAAGCTCTTAGAATCCGTCCAAGGTCCATCCTAATGGATTTACAGTCTAAAGTCTAACTATCAAACAATTGACAGTTTATACCCTCTTATTAATTAATCTCTTTAAGTCACCAAATTAATACCAATTTATTTATGACTTATATTAATCAAATAGCTAAATATTATTCCTTATAATATTTACTCTCTCTTAACAAATCATCCTTCAAGTTGCTATGGTGAAGGCAACCCAAAAGGACCATGCACCACCGAATATAGTTATAGCGTTAGACACTATTCCAACAGTCTCCCACTTGGATAAGTCTAGTAACTATACAAGTACAATACGGTTTGCAATCGTAGCTCTCAAAGACGCTATCAACTCTGATCTAATCAATCTTGTCCTTTAGATAAGGGATCGTACAGTCCTCTGTTAGATATCATGCTGACAATCCTATGGAATGGTTAGTCTAGCATTTAGATTTCTCGATCTTCGATTTATTTGACATAGAACTTAATCGAACACATCAATTCAGTTCTGACCGGGCCCGGCACATAAGTCAAATCAAATCATCGAGTGGCCAAGATATCTCTTCTATCCTCTTAGGATAAAATTTACAGATAAACTTCGACTTATATGCATTTACTTATTCATTAACCAACTATACACAACAATGCGTTTTATAACATCAAGTTACTGATGCGTTTTCGCATTATCAATGCACAATCAATTAACAAATAATAAACCATATATCTAGGTTTTAAGACCATATGATATTATCATCTTGCGATCACCTTTTATATCGTATTCCATAAGGTGATTCCAGCAAGCGCGGGTTTATTCCAATGCTCAAAACCAGTTCATAAGCACTCATGAACGTTGCAGCAACCCTTGCTATGTCTAACACCATTTAGACATTCTACACACCAATTCATGACAATCTTCATTCATATCTACTCCCAACATATGAACGATTGTGGACCATTTGAATAATTCGATTATTCCTAATAAACTCAATTATTCTGGAAGTCAAAACATGCAAAGTGAAACAATAGTTAAACAACTAACATGTGATAGTAACTTTACTCATAAATAAAACTTCTTTATTTAATCATCAAATGTCAATTACATTTATCTATTATACGTTTCTAATACTATCTAATCTATACTAATATCATCCTTCAGCCCAATACTCCTAGCATGCTGTAAGTGCTTAACCCTACTCAGTCCCTTCGTAAGCGGATCTGCTGGGTTATCTTCTGATGATATCCTCTTCACTACAAGTTGTCCTTCTTCTACACGATGTCTAATGAAGTGATATTTTCTGTCGATATGTCGAGATCTACCATGATCCCTCGGTTCCTTGGTTAAGGCAACCGCACCTTCGTTATCACAGAAAATCTCCATGGGCTCCTTTATGGCCGGCACAACTCCAAGATCACCGATGAAGTTCTTCAGCCATATTGCCTCCTTCGACGCTTCGCTCGCTGCGATGTACTCTGATTCGCACGTTGAATCAGCTACGGTTTCTTGTTTGGAACTTTTCCATGTCACTGCTCCTCCATTTAGGGTAAAGACCCAGCCCGACTGCGAACGGTAGTTGTCCCTGTCGGTCTGAAAGTTGGCGTCACTATACCCTCGCACCTTCAATTCATCACTCCCTCCAAGGACTAAGAACCATTCTTTCGTCCTCCGAAGGTACTTAAGGATGTTCTTCACCGCAATCCAATGTGCTTTGCCAGGGTTCCCTTGATATCTGCTAACCATGCTCAAAGCGAAGGCTACATCAGGGCGAGTACAAGTCATAGCGTACATGATTGAGCCAACTGCGGAAGCGTATGGTACTCGGCTCATTTCTGCTATCTCAGCTTCGGTACTCGGACTTTGAGTCTTACTCAACTTGGCATTTCCTTGTATCGGCAGTTCTCCCTTCTTTGAGTTTTCCATACTAAAACGTTTTAGTACCTTCTCCAAGTAAGTATTCTGACTAAGTCCAATTAGTCTCTTACTTCTTTCTCTTACTATCCTTATTCCCAAAATGTAAGAAGCCTCTCCGAGGTCCTTCATAGCGAAGCACTTCCCGAGCCAGGACTTAACCTCCTGCAGAGTCGGGATTTCGTTTCCTATGAGTAATATGTCATCGACATATAGAACGAGGAAGCTTACTATACTCCCACTGGCTTTGACATATACACAAGATTCGTCTTCGCTTCGTACAAATCCAAACTCTTTGACTTTCTCATCGAAGCAAAGATTCCATCTGCGAGACGCTTGCTTAAGTCCATAAATGGACTTCTCAAGCTTACACACTCTATTCGGATGCTTCGGATCCACAAACCCCTCTGGCTGAGCCATGTAAACATCCTCAGCCAACTTTCCATTGAGGAAAGTGGTCTTGACATCCATTTGCCAAATCTCATAATCATGAAATGCGGCAATCGCTAGCATCACTCTAATAGATTTAATCTTCGCAACTGGTGAGAAGGTCTCATCATAGTCAACTCCGGGAGTTTGAGTAAAGCCCTTCGCAACCAATCGCGCTTTGTATGTGTGTACGTTCCCATCCACGTCGGTCTTCTTCTTGAAGATCCACTTGCACCCTACGGTCTTACGTTCGGGCACGTAATCAACCAAATTCCAAACTTGGTTATCGTACATGGATTGGATCTCGCTATCCATCGCCTCTTTCCATTTCGCAGACTCCGGGCCTGCCATGGCTTCCTTATAGCTATTAGGTTCATCAAGATTTACTACTGTACCATCACTAATATACGTGTCCCCTTCGGTAGTAAACTGGGGTTGAACTCTAACTCTATCGGAACGTCTAAGAGGTAAGGATTCGTCAATCGGTTCAACCGGAGTTTCCTCCTCGGGTTGAACGCCAGCGGTAGAGGTTCCTTCATCTATCGACTCTTGAATCTCTTCAAGTTCGATTTGCCTCCCACTGTCTCCTTGGCTTATGAGTTCTCGCTCTCGGAAAACTCCTCTCCTCGCAACAAAGATAACATTATCTTTCGGTCTATAGAAGAGATATCCAAAGGAAGTTTGCGGGTAGCCGATGAAAATACATTGCTCACTTCGAGGTTCAAGCTTGTCGTGAGTATCTCGTCTTACGAAAGCCTCGCAACCCCAAACCTTGATATGTGCCAACGAGGGAGCTTTCCCCGTCCACATCTCGTGAGGTGTTTTGGCAACCTTCTTAGTAGGGACTCGGTTAAGGATATGGGCGGCAGTCTCTAAGGCATACCCCCAAAAGAAGATAGGTAGTGAAGCACGACTCATCATAGAGCGAACCATATCCAATAAGGTTCGATTACGCCTTTCTGCCACACCATTCAATTGCGGTGTCCTAGGAGGCGTCAATTGCGAAACTATTCCACACTCCTTGAGATAATCGTGGAATTCAAGACTTAGGTACTCTCCTCCTCGATCGGATCGAAGCATCTTGATTTTCCTGCCCAATTGATTCTCCACTTCATTCTTGAACTCTTTGAACTTTTCAAAGGTTTCTGACTTTTGCTTGATTAAATAGATATACCCATATCTACTATAATCATCGGTAAAGGTCACATAGAAGCGGTTCCCATCCTTCGTGGTTGATCTAAAAGGTCCACATACATCGGTATGTATTAGGTCTAATAGTCCCTCACCCCTTTCACAAGTACTCGTGAAGGGTGACTTGGTCATCTTTCCAAGTAAACAAGACTCGCATGTGTCATCTTCCCTAAGGTCGAATGACTCCAACACTCCATCCTTTTGGAGTTGGGCTATGCGTTTCTTGTTGACATATCCAAGACGACAATGCCACAAGGATGCTTTATCCATACTAGTGGAAGAATCAATATTCAAAACATCATTTCCTAAGTTATCAACAATCATAACAGTTTCATATATTCCATTACATGGTATAGCTTCAAAGTAAAAGACACCATTTAGATAAGCCAAAATAGAACCATTCTCATTATTAAAAGAAAATCTAAAACCTTGTCTATATAAACCATGAAATGAAATGATGTTTCTAGCCATTTCTGGCGAATAGCAACAATTGTTCAAATCTAAAACTAAACTATTCTTAAGCACTAAAGAATACACTCCAATCTTGGTCACAGGCGACGATCTTCTGTTCCCCATGATTAGATTGATCCTTCCTTGCTCCACATCCCTACTTCTTCTTAGTCCCTGCACATTAGAACAAATGTGATAACCACAACCGGTATCAAGAACCCAAGAAATAGCATGATTAGAATCGTTAGATTTTATTGCATATATACCTGCGAAAGATGGCTTGATCTTTCCTTCCTTGATGGCTTGCAGGTAATCCGGGCAGCTTCTCTTCCAATGTCCTATCTTGTGGCAGTGGTGGCACTCTGCCTCCTTCGGGTTAGAGCAGGGCTTAGAGGGATCAACTTTGGTCCCACTAGAAGAGGAACCATCTCGGGCTTTCACCTTTCGATAGTTATTTGAAGAAGCTTTCCTCTTCTTTCCCTTCCCTTGACCAATAGCCAAGACAGGAGCAGCAGACGGATTGGGAGTTGGTGCAACAGACTTGTCCTTGAAATTGCTCTCAGCAACCCTCAAGAGACCTTGGAGTTTACTTAGAGTGACCTCCTCCTTGTTCATGTGGTAGGTCATCCTAAATTGATTATACATCGGAGGCAAAGAGTGAAGCACCATGTCGATCGCCAAGTCTTCGCTGAAGTCAACATTTAAATTGCGAAGGCGGTCGACATACCTTTGCATCTTTTGCAAGTGCACGGTAAGAGATTCTCCATGACCCATTTTGGCGGAAATCATGTTAGTGAAGATCTCGTAATGCTCTTGTCTCGCATTTTGGTGGTACCTCTCCAACAAGTCTTGATGCATCTCGTATGGATACATGTCCTCGTAGGACTTTTGGAATTCGGAGTTCATGGTGGCGATCATGATGCAATGTACTTTTGTTGCATCTCGCTCATGGGTTTCAAAGGCGGTGATTTCGGCGGGAGTAGCAACTTCGGGGTTGATTTTCTCGAGCTTCTCGTCGAGGACATACTCTTTATCCTCATAGCGAGCAATGGTGCGAATGTATCTTATCCATTCGCCAAAGTTCGTTCCATCGAAGGTGACCTTTTGGCAAAGGCTCATCAACGTGAAAGAACTAGCAGCAGCGTTGTTTGCGTTTGACATCTATAGAAAGGACAAAGATAGATTAGAACAAGAATCCCTAATTATCACCCAATAAGAAAAATTAGGGCTAGGATCCAACAATAACATTTACATACTAGAAAAGGGATGCCGTAATCCAACATGCAAATAAATTGAAGGTAAGTGAATGACGATTCACTAATTCTCCATCACAAAACTTAAACTTTTGGTCCTAAGTGTTTTTGAGAATTCCTAGGTTCGGATGAGATTCATTGAACTATTCAATGGCATGTTTAAATCTCGATATGCCCCTCTTGTTTGTGACTGGGATGCCGAGGATCACAAAGCGGGTGTGAATTACCATGCAAATTCACATGGTGCCTTCGTTGTTACGATCACCTATTCGATGTGCCGGTAAACCACACACGCTCCATCGAACTATGATAAACAATGAATCACCCTTTTCCACCTTCGCTTAGAACCAATTAGTGTGCCGGTAAACCACACACGCTCCACTAACATCTTAGCAAGGTGCAAAGTGTAATTTCATGGGATTGCATCAATTCACTTTTCCTAAAGTAACTAAGATTGGGAAATTTAAAAAAGAAAGTTTAGTTACTTCGTATTTCTTATTATACTTTTAATGAGAGGATGAGGTTGCCCTATCCTACCCGTTCGGCTAACGACCCTCCACCAATCAAGCAAGCGGTGGGTGTGAGTGTACACCCATTAAGCGCCATTTTATAGGCCGCAACCTTATACCCACCTTATAGATCGGCTTCGTGAATGAGGCCTACTAGCGGTAAGACTAGCATTTAGTTATACATATATATATATTATTCTAGTAATATCATATAAGTACAGGGTTGCATTTTAAACTTTTCAAAATCTAGGGTTTGAAATTTAAGTTGTCTAAATTAAAACTTTAATCACAAATATAAATTTCAAAACTTTAGGGTAGGTTTTAAACATTTAAAAAACATAGAGGATCAAATAACAAATAATTCCAATTAACAATTAATATTCTAATTATCTTTATTTGATTTATCTTGATTTCTTTGAAGATAATTACCAAAATAATTAATTATTATCAAATAAGGAAATTAAATATTTTATTAGATGATAAATATCTTTAATTAGATCAAGATAACAGTCATATTTATCAAAAAATCGAATTTACATTAACCTAATATGATTAAGGTAAGTTTCCATAAGATAATTATGAAAAAATCCCGAATCTGGCCATTCCTGACGCTTGGACTCGCCGAGTGCACAAGGGGACTCGACGAGTTAGGCCTACTCGACGAGTCCACCTTGGAACTCGACGAGTCAGTGACTCAAAACCCAAAAAAAATCGAATTTTGCAGGTTTTTTTCAGTTATTCAAGCAACAATTTAAAGAAAAACAATCTAGGCTCTGATACCACTGTTGGGTTTTAGCCATAAGAACTTTCCTATGTGCGCATGCAAAAACCCTATTGCTTGGATCTAGGCTTCCTAATAAACATGCTTTTGAATCCAAGACTTCTAATGGCTAATTAGGTTAAACAACAACATTAAAACAGATCTAGAATCATACCTTTGAGTTCCTTGTTGATCTTCTTGTCTTGGAGCTTCTAGAGTCACAATTGTCACTCCTCTAATGGCTTACAAACACCAATAGCAAGCAAGATGATTTAGGAGAGAGGAGAGGGGATGGAATTCAACCAGAGGTTCCTTGCTTTAGGTTCTGAAAGGTTGTACACGAATTCCACATCCCAAGGGCCTATTTATACCTTTAGACTCCTTAAGGGTTTCACCCTAAACCCTAATTGGATAATCTTCTCTTAAGGCTATCCAAATCCATTCCATAGATAACCCTATGGACGATTTTGAGCTATCCTAAAGCTCTTAGAATCCGTCCAAGGTCCATCCTAATGGATTTACAGTCTAAAGTCTAACTATCAAACAATTGACAGTTTATACCCTCTTATTAATTAATCTCTTTAAGTCACCAAATTAATACCAATTTATTTATGACTTATATTAATCAAATAGCTAAATATTATTCCTTATAATATTTACTCTCTCTTAACAAATCATCCTTCAAGTTGCTATGGTGAAGGCAACCCAAAAGGACCATGCACCACCGAATATAGTTATAGCCTTAGACACTATTCCAACAGTTATACCCAACATATTTGTAGATAAAAATACATATACAGTTTAAATCATTTTAAAACTTGTATAAAATATTTATTCAACATCCATCTCAAATAAACAAATAATAAATATACGCATAGCACGTACTTTATAGAAAATACTTCATATCTATGTGTAAGATGAAAGTAACTACACACTCACTTGTTAAGATGATAATTGGGCAGCACCTTGTCTCTTAAAACAATATTCTTCGATGAAACCGGGATGATTTCTAAAAAACCGGGCTTCACGCGGACAAAGGTTAGGCTCAAAAACTATTTTTCTCGGGATCTTTGGGCTCTCCGGTGTTTTCTTATGATGCTAGGATGATATATTAGGGTTAGGGGTAATTTTTGCAACAAAAGGGAAAGTAGAGGGTGAAAGAAGCAAAAATTATAACATCAATTCGGCTGGCTTCGGTTCCTATTTATAGGAGACCGAAGCACCTTTGTATGCGCGGCGTACAGCTCAGGTACACGTGGGGTACTAGTAATGACCCAATTTTCAAAGTAAAATTTTCATTTTAGAATAAGCAAACATTATGTCATACATTATGAAATCCAGTTATAATGCTTTTCAAAACATAAGTCATATACAACTTTTATTCCAACCATCAGAGTGTCCCGAAAAGTCTGTGAGAGAGTGTACGTCGTGCCATCACGCCTTGCCCTTGGAATCTGAAGTACCTGAAACCATAAACAAACCTATAAGCACGAAGCATATTGAGTTCCCCAGAGCATACCCCACACACAAAACACATAACATGCTAGCTATAAAAGCTACCTTTATCACATACACATATCAATCAGCTATAAAGCTACCACTACCACATAACACATATCAATTAGCTATAAATCTACCTCTACCACATAACGCATATCAATTAGCTATAAATATATCTCTACCATTTGCCACAAGGCTATCTCGACCCTTAGCCATACAAGCTATCTCTACCATTAGCCATACAGGCTATCTCTACCATTAGCCTTACATGTTATCTCTACCGTCAATCATACAGGCTATCTCTACCATTAGCTGTAAAAGCTATCTCTACCACATATCAATGCATAACAATGCCACACACCTTTAGACAACAAGTATACCAACTATCATAAAATGGGCCAGCCTTGGTGCCTTAGACCCATTAGTATGGTGAGAAGACTCACCTCGAATGCAGAAGCTTCCTGAAGAGATCCTTAGGTGTTGCCCTGACCACTTCCTAACCATCAATACTAAAACAATATACCCAATTAGCAATTGGGGACCATACCATAATCCTTAGTCCATGTATGGGGTAAAATGACCATTTTACCCCCAGACCAGTATGATCCAAAACTAGGCCCCAATCCTCAAATCAAAACCCAACACTAGGTAGGCTTTCCAAGCCAAGTAGTGGTCTACCAATGGCCCAAATTGCTCAATTGGGCCCAATCCATTTAATGGACCTTACCTAAAGCCCAAACACATTCTTGGCCCAAAACATCTAACTCCTGATGGCCCACTGAAGCCCAAAGACCCAAAGTCCATTGTGTGGCCCAACCCGAGGCCCAAAACACTACAAGCCCAAGACTGATGAGTACGCGGGGCGTACTCTTATGTATGCTAAGCGTACTGACTGGAAGTGGTGTACATGGTGCGTACTTGCATGTACGCCCATCGTACTCCTCTGTTAAGCTAATTTTCCATTAAGTGCTTAATACTCGGGATTTCCAACATCAAACTTCAAATCTAGGTCCATTAAGACGTCTTACGGCATAAAGTTGTCAACTTTATGCCTTTGCATGCTCTATATGGTCCCAACAACCCATTAAGACCTTTTCAAGGGTCTTGATTCATCCATGAGGTTAGAATACTCATCAAGATTGCATTTGTATGAAGTATATAGACCAAAGGACCTCAAATCTACTCTCTCTAAGCTCTAGAGTTGCTCAGCTCCCAAGAGATAGTCCAAAAGCTCATAAGAACACCAAACAAGCCCTAATCTAGATCTCAAGCTATAAGATAACAAGGTAGAAACTTTATACCTTCTGAGACTTGCAAATGAGCTGGAGAACTTGGATCCAAAAGCTCTTCCCTGATCAATGAAACTCCAAGATGATCACTCCTCTCCAAGAACACCAAAATACACTCCAAGATGGACTTACAAGCTTACACTCTCACTATTAGGGTTAGGGTTTCAAAGAGGGGTTAAAGGATGAGAAGGAGGCTGGCCCTAGAGGGTGTAATGTTCTTTATATAGTGTCGCACCCTAAAAATTTGGGTTTAGTGACTCTGGGCATACGCTAGGCATACTCCTAGTACGCTGGGCGTACATCTCCAATCACCCACGATCATTTACTCCATCTACGCTGGGCATACCCCAGCTTACGTTGGGCGTACTCTCGAGTTGGCCACCTTGCATGCATGGGATCATCTTGTCACTAATTTTCCATTAGGGGCTAAAATCGACAATAACTGCAAAGTGTCGAAGCTCCTTTATTCCAAGTTCGTTTCCGACGAACTTTATATCCAAGAGAAAGTGGCGGGAAGCCCTACACTCCCCTCGACACCTCTAAGCCTAAAAACTTTTGGATAAATCCCATGACCCATAAAAGACCGAAGCGTCCCTACCCCTTTGGTTTCCGAGGCCCCAACCGAGTAATTTCAAACAGGGCGTTACAGTACTGTCTCGCACGAGTCTTCACTGGGTGTACAAAGTGGATTGGCTCGGACGTGTCAAGGCTACGATACGTGGATCACATGCGAAGGAGTAAGGAGGGTGATGGACTTCGGATCCCTTACACGAGTACACCGAGCGTACTCCTTCTGTACGCTGGGCGTACTCCTTCGGACCACCCTCGAAGTTTGTGCCCTAAATTTAAAAAATTCGTAACTTTCACATATGAACTCCATTTTTGATGTTCTTTATATCCACGCGTAGGTAGGGAGGTGCTCTGCAACTTTAGTTTAGACTCCGTCGACTAATTTTGACTTTGTTTTTGAAGTTATATTTTTAACAGGTCGGGACAGGAAAAGTTTGTTAAAATGCATAACTTCTTCATCCGATGTCTGTTTTCATCTGTCTTTTTACTATTAAACTATAATCAGCAAGATCTTTGATTCTTGTTTAGGTTGTTTCGGCTAAAAATCACTCGATCTAAAATTTGAGTTTCGGGCTGCATACTGTTATGCCAAATCTTAGAAAATTCATAACTTCCTCATATGAAGTCAGATTTGGACATTATTTTTATGTATGCTCTCGGTTTAATGAATGCTACGACTTTTATTTAGATTGATGAGGCTAAAATTACTTTATCGTAAATTCACTTTTTACGTCATACAACGTTGTGTCGGTTCTGTCGCAAAACTTCGACAAGTCATAGCTTCTTCGTTATAACTCGGATTTCGGTATTCTTTATATCATCGGAATCCTTGTTTCAACCACTACAACTTTCTTCATAGATATCGAGTTTATCTAATGTTTATTTTTGACACTTATTTTTATCCTTAATTAATTAAATCAAAATAATTAAGCAATAAACACATAATAATCAAATAATACATCTTTATTATTTCAAAATAAGTTATAAGGTTGAGCTAGACTATTACATCATCATTAATGCCTTGCCTAGAAACACGAGCGTTACAGTCCAAGCTTTGGATCTGAGCTCATCTGTGGTTGGAGCTTCAGTTGGAGGTATAAAGCTCAAAGCTTTCTCACCCTTTTGATTCGTGCATCATTTTAGTTCATTTTAGGGTTTTCATCCTAAAGATAGATGCTTTATGAGATATTGAGCTCCAGAATTTCTTATCAGCTCCTTTGTGTGTTTTGAGTGGTGTAGAGTCATAAAAATCGAGACTTGGACGTTTGAATCAAACCATGCATGGGTTATGAGCATCCTTGAGAATTGAGAGTGAGAGTTTTGGTGTTTGTGACTTTATCAGCCATGCAAAGGATTAAATTCATGAAATTTATGGAGTATGAGCCTGTAGGGAGTCCAGATACGAGAGTATAGTTATGGTCTTAACGGGTTAAGACCAAGAGAGTGGAAAAAGAAGGTCTGAACGTACGTCGAGCATAAATTCAGTACGCCCTACGTACTGCTGAAGTGTCCCCAATGGCCCGATCTGGATTCGTGTCTATGATGAGTGTAGCGAGAGAGGTATACTTCGCGTAACCTTAATGTGGGCTTTTTAGGCTAAAACCCACTTTGGGCCTTAAGTGTTGGGCTTGGATCTTTGGTCCGATTGTGCTAGAGATTTTAATCAGAGGAATATTTTGTATGTCTTGGGCCTTTGTGTTGGGCTTGCTATTTGGACTTAAGTTTAAGAGTTGGGCCTTAGGAAAGCCTATTTAATATTGAGCCTTGGTGGGCCCAATGAGATTGAGTTAATTATGGATCGGGTGGTGAGCTATCTTTAGACCTAAGGAGTGAGGTTTGGTCTTAGATCTTAATTGAGTAATTGTGGGTTATGGTCCAGTGTTAGAGACCGGTGTGCATCAACATCATCCATAGGAGTTGTTCATCATCCGAGGTGAGTCTTCTCATTATACTTACCTTGAGTGGTAATCTATGTGTGACTGGAGGGTCTTGTGTGCTTATATTGAGTATTGTGTTATACTGGATTATGTCTTTGTGATTTATGTTGTGTGTTATACTGAGTTTACCGAGTTAGGATCGAAGGGTCCACCCGAGTTGTGGGACCGTAGGGTCCCACTTTGACACATTGACCGGAGGGTCTTATTCGGGCATAGCCATGAGAGGCTAATGAATCATGCGTGGTATTTTAAGGAACTCACTAAGCTTCGTGCTTACCGTGTTATGTATTATGTGTTTCAGGTACTTCTTAGGGTCACGAGAAGGCGCCAACTTGATTCTACACACGAGTTGGAGATACGTTTGGAGGATCCGAGATTGTATTCTAAACAATTTGTGAATATATGTTTTAAAAATCTGAGTTTTGGGGATTTTTGTGATTGTGTTAATGAGATAAATGTATTTTTAAATGAAATTTTTTGTTTGAAAATTTACGGTGTTACATGGGTTATATCATCAAGAATTCTTATATGCTATTATGCATGCCATGAATCATTAGTGGGTCGTATCTTGCTGAGATGGTTTCAATGTGTTTGATTGTTGTTCCAGGTCTTTGTTGGAATCAATTTAGGGGTATTGATTGAAGGGTCTATAATCGGATTAGCTGGATAGTTCTCCAATGAAGTCAGAGTTCAGTCGTGTTAGCGAGTGTTCTAGTATAATTGGCAGTTGTCCATGGAATCGATCGATGCATTTTATACACCTATTTTTCATGCTTATTTCCATCATTTCATAGCATTCTACTTCATAACTCTTGCATTTAGTTAACTATTTAGGCAACTGCATATTTCATTAAGAATGCCTGGTACTTCACCATTTTTTATTTTATTTTGCAGGCATTATAGTGCATGGAGCTTGGAGCATGGAGTTTGGCGCTTTAGAGCATGAAGAGAAGATGAACCGGTCATTCCTTGGCTGAAAACATGAAGACACAACCCGAGTCATTGTTGCATTGTCATCATATCAAAGGACTATGTTTGAAATGTGGTTCTTGTCACACTAACACGGGTTGTGTTTATGCTTTATCATCTCATATTTGAGCAACTTGACTCGTGGTGAAGCTAGAATGAAGATGGAGCCAACAATGAAGACTTATTTGATTTTTATCAAAAATCATGGGCCATGCCAAAAACACATGATAAAGACAAATGGCCATGCCAAAAACACATGGGCAAAAGGCATGGCCATGCCAAAGATGCATAGCCTTATGGCATGCACATGAACATTAATTAAAACGGGAGATGTTGCCAATTTGAAGGAGAGACGGTTTCTGGAGCAACTTTGGGTGATCTTGAGTGATTTTGGGAGATTTCTTGGAGTTTTTGAGAAGACCTAATCATTGCAAACACTTTTGATTAAGCATTAAACATTCTAATTCCATCTTTATTCTTGTTTGATTTGTTATTAGCCATGTGTGGCTAAGAAACCCTAGTTTCTAGTTCTTGTTCAAAACATGTTGATTACTTAACTTGTAGCATATGATTTGATGTTTGATTTGTGATTCTATTCTAGTGAATATGTTTTTGTTTAAACTAGAACCCTTAAATTTGATTTGTGTTTGATTGTCCACTTTCATGAATTGAATTATTGTGCAGTTAATTATTTTTTAGGGCACCTAATCATTATGTAAAGTTAATGATTAATAAAAAACAATAAGTTTTCTTATTGTAAAACATATATCACATGTTTTCACACTTCCGAGCATGTGAGAAGAAATGAACATTGTTGGGAAGCTTGTACAAAACTTAATGCAGTTTTTTAATACAATATAAGAGCGTGTTTAGGTTGAATTAGTAAAGTTAGGTCTAGTCAAATAGTGTGTTTTGGTTAGATAATTTGGCAAGCGAGAGGTATTAGAGCATGTTAATATCTTTCAGTACCAACTTAGAATAGCAATCACAAATTACATCAAGTCATAATTAGGTTAAATGATAACATTGAGAACTAGATCTGGAAGCACTTTTACAACTTGTTTACAAATCTATTTCATTTTCTACATGTTTCAGAGTTGATTGTTATTTTCATTATTTGAGTTTTGCAAACAAATCCCCCTTTGTGACCAAAGTACCTTGCGTAAAGAAGTCTAGACTTTTATCCTGTGTCTCTGTGGTTCGACCCTGCTTGCCTTGTACTACTTTTTAATGCATTGAAGCGGTGTATTTGGAGTCTGTTGTACCCCAACTATTTGTTGGGTTTGACACGACTAACATCAATCACTACCGTTGCTAGGGAAGGAGTAGTAGAAAGAAGATGGTGGTGACAGTTGCATGAGTTGTTTGGTCATTGGAGGTGTCAGGGGAATTTTAATTTAGCATGGGTTGTAGATGGTTAGAATTCAGTGTTTCTTTGAGGATGGATGTTGAGGTGAAGATTCGCCAGTTCAGAGCAAGGGTTATGTTTTTTAGTCTCCAACATAAGAACTTAAGGATATGGTGTGGTATCATGGGAATCATTTGGGGTTATCGGGATATTTGGATCTCGGGGAGTATCTATTTGAATTTCAGGAGTTGGCCTATCATCGGGTTTGACTAGTAATTGAATGCTAGTATTGGTAAGCGCAGGTCATAGTAGATTCATGTATATGAAAGATAGATGGGTTGGGAACCCATCAAGTCTCGTAGGTTCGGAGTGCTTTAACAATTCCAAGTGGGGGAGTATCAATCATAAATTTATGGGTGTTGGATCGGGTGTGTAACTAGGGTATGTTTCGCATCCCAATCAAGAGGAGAAACGACCCTAGTGGCCGTTGGGATGGAATTTATATGAGTTGGGAGTTCAGGAAACTCTTAACAACTAGTCGGCACCTTCTATTTAGCAGGTTTGTGGATGGATCCATGTTGAGGGTTGTGTTAGAGACTTACTACCTATTCTTGTATGATGAAGGCTTTAGGATTTGAAGCATAAGTTGAACACCTTATTGGAATTCAGTCGGATGCGGGTTTGACTCAAGATATTAAGATTAAGATGATTTGAATGTGGTAAGACCATGGTTGGTTAGTAATGATCTAAGGGTGGGAGGGATTGTAACATTCATCAGTTTGAGGCAACCTATCATTTGAGGTGGTCATGAGCATAATGGAGGATCAGCTCGTGCCTTGGACACGACAGACAGGATTGTCGAGGAGCATTTCTCTGTTTTAGGTTGAGGACCGTTGGGGTCTGAGGTGGGGTCAGACATGTCTAGCTCTTAATGGATGGGAACAGTTGGTAAGGCCCATGTGTGTATGGCTATGCAACTAGTACCTGCTAGAGACCATTGGGTCAAGTTTTTGGATCTTGGTTGCAGGATTGGGTGAGCTCGGTGAGTGGTGCATAGGGATGCCTAGGCTAGGATATCTTTTTCTTTCGGACTCTTGGAAACCTGGTGGCTAGACCAGGTGCGAGACTGGTAGTCTCAACGATGGTTTGTGAATCTTTTTATTCCGATTTAGTGATGGTTTATCGTGAATCAAGAGGTTTCAGTTGAAATGCTAGTGTAGATCCTTGGATCTTGGGTTATGAGTTAGGTATCGAGTTGGTTCTTGGCAAGAAATCGCGTTAGGAATCACAGGTGTTGGTGTGCAAGGTCTTCATTTTAGTGGGATGAGAATTAAGGAATATTTACACCAAGGGTATCAGTTGAAGGGTTCAGGGTTAAAGGATGGTTTCAGATTTGATGGGAGATTAGGCTCTTGTGATGGTGATTTGGATTGGTTCTATCTGTATGGGGGTCAGGCAAGAATGGGGTTTCTGAATTTCAGCAGTGGTATGTTTGTTCGATAGTTAAGGGAAGAAGTGTCTTGTTCAGCCCTGGAAGGTTCATCTCTCAGTTCGTCTCGCCTTGCTCATTATGTTCATGGAATTGTTATCATCAGGATAAGCCTCTCTCAAATGAATATCTAATCCCTTTAGTCAAGTGAAAGGTTATGGGCAGCAGCGTATGATCCATGATTCGTTTTCTAGTGGGATTTTCTAGTGGGAACCTCAGGTAATCAAAAATTAAGTAGTCAGTTGGGAGAGTTGTAAGGTCCTGAACCGAATCATTTCCCATTTGGGTGTGGGTGATGTAATTTAGATGATCTGGGTGTTAAGTTTGTGTTTTGGAGCCTATAGGTATTTTGGTAAAGTGTCAGCTCGGGCTTTTATGGAAATTGAATTTTGTTTAGGAAATCTTAAGGCGCGTATGATTTGATAAAAGCGTAGAGCTTCTCATTACCTTTTTCGTGGATATAAGGATCGTCGAAATCGGATTTATAATGAAGACGTTATGGCCTTCGTAGTATTTTAGGGTTTAAGGGAAACCATATTATGTGAGGCGTACATAGGGAGTACGCGGGGTGTATTAGTGCGAAGTGAAGTACACAGGGTGTATGCTTAGCATATCATGAGGGAATTTCCGCGAGGTCGAGGCCTCATATGCTGGGCATACAAGGAGTATATTGTGCGTACGAGGAGTGAAGGAAACCATAATTTAAGTGTGTTGTACCATACTTAAGGACCTTAAGTCCTTAGGGCTGGCCTCTTTACCAGCCCTTAAACCTCCTAAAACCCTAAATCAACCCTTAAGCCTTCTTTGTGGTGTTCTTGAGCTATTGAGAAGATTTCGGTGGTTATTTTGCTCATTGTAAAGGAAGTAAAGAAGATTAAATGTGCTTTGCATGGTGAGGAGCCTATAGATCATGAATCATCACCCCTTTTGCAAGACTTTGGAGGTATCGAGTTCATACCATGGCTTGTAGATGTTTAGATCTCTTTATGGATTGATTTGTTATGTTTTTGGTCCCTTTTTGGGTTGGTCGTTGAGTTAAGACGTTTGAAGCACTTATTCTTTTAGACCTGAGCTTACTAGGAGTTCCTTAAGCATAAAGGTGCCAACTTTATTGGATATTGGGTCTCATGCATGCATTAATTCACATATTAAGTCCTTTTTATGCTTAATAGCTTCATTTAGACATGCATGGATGTGAAGTTAGGAACTTTACGTGATAAATTAGTCCAAGGAAGTAAGATCTAGGTTGTGGAGTAAAATATTTATGGAATAAGAGCTTAATATGTAAGTTGGATGTATGCGAGGGTATGTTGGACGTACAAGTAAGTACACTTAGCGTACAAACCCTAAGGCAACTACATTACACGTACGAGTTGAGTACACCCCGCATACTCAACAAAGTGGGCCTCAGATCTTATGGTCTTCAGTTTGGGCCATAGTTTAGGCCTAGATGTTTAGGGCCTTGTTGGGTCATCAAAATTTAAGTGTTTTGGACTAAGAATGTTGTTGAACCTTGGATTAAGGCCCATGGAAGGGTTTAGGTCCAATTTGGAAAATTGGGCCATGTTTAGGCCTTATATGATTATTTGGTGTTTGGGCCTTTTGGATTATTAAGTTTGGGATTAAGTCTTGGTCCAAACTAGGTAAGGGTTAAATTGGTCATTTACCCTAATTATGGTCTAATGGTCATGGATTGGAATCCAATTCTTAATTGGATGTTATTTGATATTGATAGCTTGAGGATTTGTCGGACTAGCAGCGAGGGAGTTATCGGCGTGGTTCAACAGTGTAAGGTGAGTCTCTTCCCTGTATTACAAGTCGAAGGCACCAAGGTTGACACATTGTCTGGTTATGTAGTATGCTATTTGTTGTGTGATACATGTTGTGATTGAGTTGAAATACACCCCAAGTCATCCTACACACGAACTCGTGAAAAATGGATTTAATATTAGTGATGTATTCAAAATGATGGTTAAATCATGTGACAATTCTCGATTTTGGAAACACAAGTGGATTGACGATATACCTTTTAAATATACCCAGGCCCAATATGGCATGACGGGTTGAAATATACCCCAGGGTGGGGCCCATTATGACATGTTTGGGTTGAAATATACCCTAGGATGAGGCCGAATGGCGGAGCACATACTTGCTTTTTGGGTTGGAATGAACCCCAGGGCAGGGCCCATATGTATGATTGGTATGTGGTATTTTGGGGAACTCACTAAGCTTTGTGCTTATAGTTTTCAGTTTATGTTTCAGGTACTTATGTTTTAAAAGGGAATAGCTCTGGATGATTGCAGAGCACACGCCACCTCGTTCCACAATTTCGTAACTTACTCTAATATGATGTAATGATTGACACATTTGTTTTATTTGGATTCTTATTGTCACAGCTAGGAATTTTGATGCCTTGAAAATATTGAACAATGATAACAAATGTGAACCAACAATGTGAAAACCTGTAGGATGCTGTAACGACCCAAAATTTCAGACCAAAAATTTCTTTTAATAAAACATTACTTTTAGCATAGTCATCATTCCAAAACATAATCTGAGTATAAGTTTTCAAAACACATGTTCATTATCAGAGTAAACATTCCCAGGTTATAATCTATGGCGTGTGCCGTGCGATCACCCCGAGCTCTTCCCTCCGCTATCGGAAGTACCTGAAACCAAAACCGAAAACCGTAAGCACGAAGCTTAGTGAGTTCCCCACGCTACCACATACCATGCATAACCACATACTGCACATACTGGCCACGCCCGCTATCTTGGGCCTCGCCCCTACCTCGGGCCTCGCCCGCTACAGTGGCCCCGCCGCTCCAGGCCCCGCCTGGCTTCAAGCCCTGCTCGGATACAGATCTATTTTACTTAGGCCTCGCCTGTCACAGGGCCCCGCCCGCCAACAAATAATAACACATACACATATCACAGGGCCTCGCCCGCCAACTAATAATATCATATATCATATCATAAAACATAAGCTAAACTCATACGACTGATCCTGTCCTAAGGCCTCGGCTATCCTAGGCCTCGCCCTTGTCCTGCTACTGATGAGTCATGGAACCCCGTCCACGCTCCTACTGGTAGTGAGATACGGGCCCAACCCACTCTCACTCCTTCCCTAGCTTGGGCCTCGCCCCTGTTCTGCTACTAATGAGATGTGGAACACCATCCACACTCTGCTATTGGTGAGATACGGGACCTCGCCCACACTCACCTCCCTACCAGGCACATACATGTATCACACAGACAACAAGTATAGACTATCATATAAACAAATCCTTGGGCACCCACCCGCTATTAAGGGACCTTGTCCTGAAAATCATACTAGCATATTGTGCCTAGGGCTAACCCCCAGGTCTTCAACTCATAACTACATGGGCCGACATTGTGGCCTTAGACCCATTATACAAAGGGAAACTCACCTGCACTGGCTGAACTTGCTGATGATCTCACTAGCTGCTGCCCGACAACTCACTGAACTCCTGCTCCCCTTGCTCCCCGAACTACCAATATCAAAGCAACACGGAGCCTAACTGACCCCCGAAAGACAACCAAGTCAACTCTGGTCAAAGTCAAAGTCCTGGTCAAAGTCAACCTTCCAGGTCAACCCTACTCGCCGAGTCACCCTACTTACTCGTTGACTTCAAATGTTCAGATTCCTTCCATTCGCGTCTCGACTCGCCGAGTCAGTCCATGAATCGCCGAGTCTACCGATTTCTGAGTCCTGATCTGTCCAACTCACCGAGTCTCCACCCGACTCACTGATTCGAGTCTCAACTTGAAGGGTTTGGGGTTTCGCAACTTGACTCGCCGAGTACAAGGCAATCTTCATCTGACTCAACGAGCTGTTCATCCCACTCGTCGAGTTGCTCCCCACCTTCATGCTACTCACCGAGTCCACTCAAAGGACTCGCTGAGTCCATTCAGATCTCCTTACATGCAGAGGACTTTTGAGTCATGCATGGACTCCAAACTGTAGATCTACCCTTCCCAAGCACATTCCTCACGTAAAGTTGCAAACTTTACGTGTAGAGAAGGAGATCTAGGAAAAATACACCATAAACTAGGGTTTATGACAACCATGCTTCACCAATATACCAAGAGCTGATACTTTACGGGATTCTAGACCGAAATAAGCATGGATCTGAGGTAGCAACCTCAGATCTGAACCCCTAGCTCGAATGGTTACTATCATGCCAAGAATGCCCAAAACACACACATAGATCTAGGTGCAAAGGAGTCCAAGAACTAGTTTATTACCTCCAAATGCTCAGAAATATCTTCCCAATCCCGGATCTATAGCCCCTTCTTGCACCTCCAAGATCCTTCTTCCTTCTCCAAGCTTTAATGCACTCTTCAAGGCTCCAATTGGCTCAATCAATGATTAAGGCGACTAGGGTTTCGTGTTATGGGTGAAAGAGGCAGTAAAGGAACCCTAGGGGAGAGAATGAGACGTTTAAATAGGCTCCAAGTCCTGATTTTAGGGTTTTCCTCGCACAGACCAGAACTCGCCGAGTCCCCTTGGCCGACCCGCCGAGTCGGTCACTTACTCCTCGACCCGGATGCCACTTGGACTCGCCGAGTTCATCCTTGGACTCGTTGAGTCTCCCTTAAAATTAAGGTTTTCTTTCTTTTCTTGGCCTTCCAAACTTTGGGTGTTACAGATGCTTATTCAATAACAATAGAATTTCAATTAAACATTTCATACAAGCACTGCAAATAGTCAACAAAGAATTGGAAACCCTAGAAATCCCAGTTTAAGTCCATTATGGACTAGGATTTCCTTATTGGGCCCAATGGGCCAATAAGCTTCCAACTTGATTACTTTGGGCTTAGAACTCTTATATGGCCTCTAATTTGACCCACTTTCATTTATTTTAACATTTTGGGCCATATTGGGCATAGAAAGAAATAAAATACCCTAATGGACCTTATTGTGCCAAAAACAAAATTAAATAGCCCTAATGGGCCATAAACTCATATTTTGGTGAATTTTGGGCCGTGAATTACTCTAAAAGGGCCAATGGGCTGAAAACCATTAACTTGGGCTCCATATTATGGATTTAAACACAAAAGGCCCAAATCTCCATCTCTCTTCTCTATCTCTCAGCCCGAGTAGTAAAAAAAAAAGTAGAATTTGAGAATTAAGGAGGATTAGCCACCTCCTTAATACCTATGGGATATCCAAGCAAATTTCACATGTTTCCATGCATATACTTTCACTTCTCTCTCTCTCTCTCTTTCTTCTATTATTCTTGGCCGAGAGTATCACACACACACACACAATTATTTCACTTAAACACTCTCAAGAACACACTACAAATTCCTTCACTTCTCCTTCAAAGTTTTCGAGATTAAGAGCATTTCAAGGAAGTTCTTCCACAAAAATCATCATTCTAGGTAAGATAAAGCTTAGATCCAAGGTTTAGCTTCTTGAAATTATTATAAATCCCCTTATAACTCATGAAAGTTCATAAGAATGCTTCTTAGAAACCATCTAAGCCAAAGTCTTCTCAAGAAGCTTTCTAGGGCCGAAAATAGCATCAAACTTCTTCCCTTTTTTCTTCAAATCGAAATCAACAAGCAAAGGTGAGTTTCATACCCCTTTCTTTTCGGTTTTCATGAGTTTTATGGGGTAGAATACAAGAAAATGTGTAGATCTATGTGTATGTGTATGCTATGTGTGATTTTATGCATGTATGTGTGTGATTTCATATGTTTTTGTGATGAATATGTTAACAAAAGGGGTGTAAACCCGAGATATATGGCATGAGAAAGGAAACAAACATAATCTAAGCTATCTTACACCAAACAAGTTAAGAATGATAGTTTATAAGGTTATGATGAACATATTCTAACATAAAACCCATTTTAGGGTTTTAAATTGTCAAAAATACAAAAATTGGGTTACAAATTGATAAGTCACGGTTCTTGAAGGTCAACAGTGTCAAAACAGATTCTATAATCATTTTTCTGAATACTAAAATTTTCAAGGGACTTAAAATGTAAATTTTTAGCTTAATGGGCTAATTATGGGCTTTCGGCCCAATAAGCCTCAAAATGCAAAAAATGACAAACTTTAGGGGCTGAAATGAAATTTTTGATAAAACAGGGGGTAAATGGCATAACAAAGTCATTTTAAGAGTAAAAAATGCTTCCACAATCAAAAAGGACCAAAAATGTAAAGTTTTTAGAATTTTGGGCCAAAACTGTAAAAGTTGTGAAAAATGGGGTTCTAACCGAGAATTATCATTCTAGGAGGGCTGAAACTGTTCACAAAATAAATTTGGGTTTAAAACTGTGTTTTCATCAAATAAATGATACAAAAGTGTCAAGAAAATGTTTTAAGGACTAAAAATGAAATTCTTTTATATAAAAGGACCAAAAGTGTTATTTTTATAAAAGAAGGGTAGTGAAAGGGTCAAATCCCACTTTCAAACAAATTAATTCATTCATACAAAATACAAAACCCACAAACTACTGACGATACGAAAAACGAATACACTTTCAACAACAAATATCGTTACAAACGAAGTGATTCTGTCTCGAATCAATACAAAACAACAAGCGTTAAACAAAACCATCTAAATAAATATGCGATAACTATGATGAGCAAAATTTACAAACTTTGGGCTTGGAAGTTTCAAATCATGCTTGTTGGGCCTTGCTAGCCCATTAACATGATCTTTGGGCCCAAAGGGAATATGCTTATGTGCTATTGGGCCTCCTATGACCCGATTTCATGTAAAAGGACTTTCAATGGCTATGATGTGCTATTGGGCCCTAGTGGCCCATTAGTATTGCTAGTGAGGTCAAGAAATCAAATGCGAGTTGGGCCAACGTGCCTTTCGCATTCCTGACAGCCTAAAATAACTCAAGGAAATAATGGGACTTCATACTCCCCTTTTCCTCATTTGTTAGGCTTACAAGTAATCAAGGTAAACAGATTCATGACGTAAATCAAGAGTAACCAGGGTCGTGGATTAAGTGAATAATAACAGGCAACACCATTAAGGATCGTTCGAAACTGTAGTTATAAACTAGTCATTTTCTAATGCGTGAGTATAACGACTCACAACCCAAATTAATCCAGCGCCACCCGAGAAATCAAAATCATTTGTCGTGACGGTATAACAATTGAGAAATCATTGTATTAAATGTATTGGGAAAACATCGGGTTTTTTGTGGTAAGTTCAACATTTTCACTTGTGCGATTAATACTAAAGTTCAACATTTATACACGTTTTAAAATCAACAAGCATATATTTACGGATCTTCACACTTTTTATAAACAATGATCTTTCAGAAAATATCGGATTTTCTGGGTTTTACAAACTACACAAAATCATTTTATCACAACATTGCTTATGAACTCACCAACATTTCATATGTTGACGTTTTTCAAAATTAACTTGTATTCTCAGGTAATAGGTAAACCGAAGAATAAGTACCAAGTAATGTCAGGGTGTTTTTCGTATGATATCTATCAGACAATTATGTTATGAATTTGTAATGTTTAAGATAAAGTGCTCGATGTAAACAATATCAGTTGTATTATTTTCATGCATGGTGATGATTTATGTTATGATTCATGTATATTCAGTGTGATGGTATTCAATTTAAGTCACAAGAGCCCTCAGACGTTTCCGCCATCTGGTTCGGGGGTGTGACACTTATGATGATGTTTATATAATACTGATTTTATTAATTTAATAATGAAATTTTTAGGTCTCATTTTAGGGACATTATAGATGGGTTGATGAACACCTGTAAGAAGAGTCTATCGTTTTGATATTTTCATAAGTTCCACATGAGTCCTTAGCAAATAACAGTGAGCCTTATCTTTGATCTAGATCTACGCCCCTAATTACTTGACATGTTTATAAGATCATTCACATTACTAATAGATACATTGGCAATACCACACCACTCGAATATCATCTTCCACACCTCTATTGCAAATGAGTATCCCACAAGTATATGATCCACGTCTTCTTCAATGCCTATACACAATCCATATTCGGTTGTATTAATGTCAATGACCCTAGTTCTTAAGGAAACCAATGTGGGGATTCTCATCTAAGCAGCTCTCCATTTGAAACACAACACTTTATAGTTTTTTCTATTTTACACCTAAGTACTCGAACAGTGTAGTTCCTATCGGTGGAAATTGAGCAGCTCTAGTGATTGACCATGAGTTAGGCGGGCCTATGAAATAACTTATGCATTTCAAGTAATTCAAGGTACATTCCTCAAACTTCCGGACAAGATGCCTAATCACCTTTAAACTCCCCGTCACGAAATATGTTCACCGTGTACATCGTTTTGCTAGATTCTAATTCATATAGGGATGAAAATTAGCATTTAAAAGGTATATCATCAATCCACTTGTCTTTCCAAAATCGAGAATTGTCACATGATTTAACCATCAGTTTGAATATGTCACTGATAGTAAATCCATTTTTCACGAGGTCTTTTTTTGTGTTCGCTATGTTCTGCCATACACCAGTAATGGACTTGTTTGCGAGGTAATATTACGATATTACGTGTAAATTGTAACGCCGACAACTTCAGGCTAGTCATTTAAAATATAATGAGTGATAATTATTAAAATCCTCGAATAGGATAATTATTTGTCATACGTGTTATGATCAATAAATAACATTTAATTAGAAAATTACTTAGAATAAATAATCTTAACTAAACATGTAGTAGTCATAATGACGATCTTGTGGATATAAGGAACTCTTAAATCTGACTTTGTATGAAGAAGCTATGATTTTTCGAAGTTTCGATGCGACACAATACAATAATGTGCGACACTAAAATCAAAACTTATATCGGTTGATTTTTAGCCAAAACAATGTAAACGAGAGTTGAAGATCTCGTAAAAACGAATATGTCGATATAGAGACAGTCGAGAATGGAGTTTATATGAAGGAGTTGTGATTTTCGCACAGACCTTAACAATGTAATCCCTATAAAAATGTGAATTTAAATAGAGTGAGAATTAGCGGTCGAGGTATAAAAGAACGTTGTAGTACTCGGAAATACCTACACATGGATATAAATAATGTCGAAAAGGGAGCTCGTATGCAAAAGTTATGGCCTTTCGAAGATTTCAGAAAATACATGTGTATGATGATGTGGCAGCACTGGAGTGAATCACGTGGCCAAGTGAGGGTCGGTCTTCCAATCGACATGTCAATGTGGCATCATGAGATTAGGAAATGTGGTCCACAAAATGATAGCACGTGGCTTGGTTGGAGGCGACATCACTGGATGATGTGGACCGAGGATCGTGTGACACGTGGCACCACAATGGACCAGACGCTTCAAGTGTAACTTTTTGGAAATCCTACTGTAAGCACCTCATTAAATCTAGCCTAAACATCATTCCCGTAACTAGATCACCCAGTATTATGATTGGACTCACTGATAAATCTTATTTATAGCTTCATAATAATGACTATGAATATAAATATAAGTTACACTTGAAGCATAAAAAGTGCAGCTTAACATACAAATTTTTTAGCAAAAACGGGGAAAGTCACGAGCAGAACTCCGACCTGAGCACTTCTTTTCTTTAGGATTTCTATCATTGTAGCACCCAGCTAAACATATTATAGACCTGAAAGTTGGATCCTAGAAGTTAGGAGGGAGTTTGAGAGAAAGAGAAAGAGAAAGAGAGAGAGAGAGAGAGAGAGAGAGAGAGAAAGAAAGAGAGAGAGAGAGGGAGAGAGAGAGAGAGAGATGGATATTGTTGTGTGAGAAATGGCTATAAAAATGAGTCTTATTTATAGGGTTATTGGATGTGCGCCGCATAGTCATCTGAGGCGCACCGCACCTTATGGTCGTCTTGTCTAGTTTGTTCAGGTGTCATGTGTCATCGCTGCACTCGTCCGCGTTACTTCCTTCGAGAACCTGCCATGTGTCACCAAACTGTGGTGCTACGTCACCTTGTCTTGTGGAGGAGTCAACTACCTGATACGGCCACATGGAGCCTCCTGGTGGTGCCACGTTATCTTTCTTCTAGGTGTTTTTCGCAAACTTCAAAAAAATCTTAACTTTCGCATACGAGCTCCGTTTTCGACATCTTTATATCCCGAAATTGTCATGACGAGCTCTACAAATTTCCTTTAGATTCCCAATATCTAATTCTCAATATATGAAAATTATAAATGTTTCATACGAACTCCGTTTTCGACGTTCTCTGTTGTATCAACAGAATCGTATTTACGAGATCTTCAACTCTAGTTTTTATTGTTTTGGCTAACAATCAACCAATCTAAATTTCGATTTATGTGTCGCATACTGTTGTACGGAAACTTTGAAAAATCATAATTTCCTCACAATAAGTCAAATATAGGCGTTCTTTATATGTGTGCTCTCGCTTTTATGATTAATTTGAGTTTCGTTTAGATTACTTATGCTAATAAACAACCTATTTCCGATTCATTTTTTATGACACGCATAGTTGTGTTAGGTTGATTGCGAAACTTCGTAGAAACATAACTTCTTCATACGAAATCGGATTTAAACACTCATTATATCCACGAGATTGTCATTACGAATACTACATCTTTAGTTAAAATTATTTATCATAAATAATCTTCTAATTAAAATGTTATTTTATAGCTTGTAACGTGTACCACAAATGATTATCCTATTCGAGGATTTTGATTATAATAATTATTACTTATTATATCTTAAATGTCCAGCCCAAATTTATGGATGTTATAATTACTTCCTCCTTATGATGATTACATCCCAAAATCATCAACAAATCAATGTTTTATAATGATCCCGCAAGTCACTTTTCCATCCTAAGCAACAACTGTAACTCCTATGTCTCCCAAACCGAGTATCAAAATCTTGGACTTTTTTAGCTACTGGTCGAGCTTAAACTTGTACCAGATCTTCGTTCTTTGTTGGACCTTCAGTCATAAGCTCCGAGTTAAAAACTCATCTCTCGTAGGAGACTTCTTCCTATTCTTAAGTTTGGATCATATACTCAACCCAAGATAATGTATTTACTTTAGCTATAGTAACAGACTGAATGATTACAGTCTAATGACCTTCCTTTTCACCACACAACCGATGCACAACGAACTAGGTTCTAGTCTCTATGAGTCAAACACCTAATACTGAAGACACCTTCCTTTATGTTATAATATGATATAATCATATCATATCAAGTAGTATTTCTAGCTATAGGTTGCTTGGTTTTAACATCGCCTCAATAATCTTTTTCTTCAATCCTTCGACTAAAGTCGGTTACTAAACAGAACAAGGTTCTCTGACCATTCGACTCACTTACACAGATTTACTCTTCGGACTCAATCCTTTAGGGTCATTGGGGTTTGAATGAAAATCATCTTCCTAGTCATCATTGAAACAGTAATGACGTAAACAAACTAAAATAATTCAACTATTAGTATCTTAGTAACCTTGTTACTCCCCCTTATCCAAGTACGTATCATCTGCTTCTAGTAACATAGACATCTACTACCTTTCACACATATGCATACCCAGTCCAAGAATTGTATTGCAGTCCCCAAGTCATCGTACAAGAAATTTTTCATAGCAACTTAACACATTGAACAGTATAAGATAATTAGGGATTGTATAACTTCTGAAAACAATTACAATATTATTCAACTTCACCAAACTTCATTCTATTACATCACGCTACATAACATAATACTATATATATATATATATATATATATATATATATATATATATATATATATATATATATATATATATATATATATATATGGAATGACTACTTCATATCTTGAACTTCAGATAAGTAACTTCATAATTTCCTAAAGCGACATCTGTTTTTTATACCTATTAGATATCAAAAAAAAAATAATCCATCAACCACGTCATCAAAAACACTGGACTTTCTAAATATCATCGTCCAAAAAATAAGGGAATTTCTAAAATTCCAAATGCATCAAAACATAATTATCAACACAGTTTGTAACTTTGACTACTCATTGTTGTGAACGAATCAAACCATGTAAGTAAAATGTGTAAAGAAGGTTAGAGATATGAATTCTCCACCAAACAGTTTCAAATAAATATTATTTTGGAATGTTATTTTTGTTATATTATCATCTCGATTAATGATGTTTTTAAAAGTATGACATTTTAATTATTTTAAGATGAAACTATGCATATTTCATGGATTTTGATTCTTTTGAAGTTTTATTAATTAAGAATATGCTCCAAACAATGTTTTTCCCTTTAACTGTTGAAAGTATTGATGATAAAGTTAAGCGTTGTCCAAGAGTGAATTTTGAAAAGCAAAAATTGTATCTCTTTTGGGTTGTGTGCATGTGCCGCGCATGTGCTTATGACCTCATTATGTTCTTATTCCTTGAGATCCATCGAAGATAAATTATTAATTTTAAAAATCTTACGAAATGCTTGAAATAAATTTATTAATAATTACGTATTTAGGCTAAATCTTATTTGAAATGATGTGTTTTTATCATTTATTTAGGCAATGCATGTTTTTTCATCTATTTTATATTAGTTTAATTTCACGGATTGATGATATCTAATATTCCAAAGTAAAATGATGGAAATAATTGTTTGAAATATACTAAAGTTAGAGATGTATCACTATTAAATAAATAAATAAATAAATAATCAATTCTAAGAGGAAATAACGATTTTTATTATATCATTAGTGGACGATGTATTTTATACATCTTTATGGGCAATTTGACAAGACCATATACAATTTTATTTATTCGGATTAACTTCAAATTTATTTTTTGTATGAAAAGTTTTTCCTTTTTAAATCTTAATTATCATCGTACAATGAATGAGAAGACAAACTGATAACAAATTGCGTCGCTAAACTTTTTTGTATGGTAAAGTCAATTCTTTTGAAAACTATATTCATAGATCTAAGGGATATAATATTGCTATGCATGATCATTTGTACTCTATTAAAAAGTTTCACCGCATTTGGCGGAAGGAAATCAAACGTATCAAATGCAAAATTGTATGAACACATGTTAATTTTTCATGCACGATTTCTCATGTTTAGTGACCTTGCATGTAGTAGCTTTTAATGCAACATATCTCGCTATGAAACCCCCTACCCTCAAGCCTACAAGAGAGGATACCCCTGTAAGGTCTACACATATGTGTTTCCTTCCAACCCATCCAAAAATCAAACGTTAGTCAGTCTAAGGGTTGACATTCCTTCTGTCGGGCCAGTCAAATTCATAAGAGCCTCTTTCTTAGCATAAACTCCGACACGCTTAAATATATTGACCAAAACATCCTTAACCATATCATGCAAGTATTTGAATCCCGAGATTTCTTTGCAATGAACTACGTGCTCTCCAAAAGAGTCCAAACATGTTTTACGGCACAACGAACATATCTCGTCAGTTGGAAATATTGGAATTATGAGTCGATATTTGAGGATGGTACGATACTCCACATGAGACATGTGTTGGCCAAGCCTATCTATAGGGATAGCTAAAAGAAAATCTTGAGCATGTGATGCACGTAAACACTGGAAATCTATTTTCTGTCGAGCTGTCATGTTGAAATGCACTTCCATATCTCAGATTTTTTTACTAAAAAGGGCACTCACCAGTGTATTCTGGGATTTAGGGGCGGTGTCCTTAGTAGTAAATCTGCTAATGTCAATGTCTGGAAGCTTGTTATGAAGAGAAGCTAAGGAATAAGCATAATCAGAATCCATACCATATATGTTGCTATCATGAAAGATGTAGTCTTCCAATACCCAATATTGTCCCTTGAGGCAACAAAAGCATATGAGGTAGCCTCTACTACCGAGTATAAACCCAAACCACCAAACCTAACGGGTAGAGAAACAATTCGCCACTATATATCGCCAACATAAGGGCCACCACAAACCACAATATCTTCAATCGCCTCGCACAATCCATTGTCAAAGAACAACGTCGCCTCCTCCATGTGAACGGGTTGGCACGTTCTCAGCCCAAAGAAAAGTTTAGCAATATCTATATAAGACTAAAGTAGAAGGAGGTCACTCTTTGGATTAGTCAATTATGGAAGAAGGCATATTAAATTCACAACGTTTTCAGCTCTCTTTATGGTTAAGCTACAAATGAAACTAGCATCTCTACTAACAGCTCCCCCAAGACCCCTAATGGCGACCTCCCGACGCCAACCGGGCATAACCCCTCATGTAGCTTCTTACCATCACGCGAAAGCCAAAAGAGCTCGGTTTTCTTGATATTTAACCAAAGGCCCAATTTTAGACAATAACCTTAATGATGTCTAACACTTTGGCTACCTCATCTGAATCTCTAATAAGTGTGTCATCATCAAGGTACCATGCATGGAGAAGAAGCTTGCAATTGTCTCTAATATTATGTAAGAGCGGGTGCAAAACAAGGGTAAAGAGAAGTGATCCTAATGGGTCTCCTTTCTGAACTCCAGTAGTAGACCAAATATGTGTGTCTCCTAGATACAACCTTTCTACTTGATCATATAGGAATTCTACCCACAATGATATAGAAGGGTACCTCAATCTGACCTAATGAAGTAATGTGGATTTGTCAACAATGTTAAAGGTATTGGAAAAGTCCATGATAAGCATGGAAAGAGACTCGTCATTTTGTGGCGCTCACTCAACACCCTATTGGCGCTATATAATACGGCTTCAACGCTACCCGACACTCTGACCTTAAATTGAAAATCATTGAGATACTTGGCCATTTCTTTACTAACACCTTTCATAGCCAACTTAGAAACCAAAAGTCTCCATATAGTACCGACTACAATAACTCGTATTCCCTTGTCAGGTTTTAAGATCGGTGTAAGAAGAGTAGAGGCAACAAATTCTGCCATACTCGAAGGACATATTCTCATAGCCATAGATCAACCACTCATGTAATAGCACATATGAGGTATTTAGCTATAGCCAAACCTTCTCCATAAAGAACATCTAAAATGTGTTGAACTCTCAAGCCATCTCTCCCACATGAGGTTCCTTTAGGGAGTCATTTAATGTCCCCAAGGACATTATCAATATCCACTACAAGGGAATGTAGTGAACATATGGTGTTCGACATGGATGGTGGTGACTCGTCTGTATGCTTATCTTCCAATGTCTTCGTGGTATCACCCTCGTATGGAGCAACCCCCAAGAAATATACTACTTTCACTACTGTTGAGAAATGCCCATCTACAACCTTACAGCGACATTATCTGCTCTTGAATGTACTTTTCTTTATATTTTTTTCTATTTTTTTATTTGAATAATTAACGGGTTTGCCGGTGATATGTCGGTTTTAGACAAAAAGAAAAAAATACAAAAACACTCAACTTTTCTTTTTTCGAAAAAAATTATCAAGGTAAAAAAAGTTTTTTGGGAAAAAATTTGAGCTATTTTTTGAAAAAAAAAAAGGTTGAGGGTTTCTTTTCAGAAAAAAAAAATTTATAAACCGAAAGATTATCGGTAAACATGTTAAAAAGATGGTAAAATTAAAAAAAATAGAAAAAGAAAAAAGCAAAATATTAAATCAAAATAAAATAAAGTTTAAAGACGTTATTGATGGATGTTAATTAGCTGCATCAATTTATTAACGATGCTCATTTTAGTTAATAGATTTATTTAGTTAACATTATTCGTATATAATTTAGGTTATACAAATAGATTTGATCAAATCCCGTTATGATAACATCACCAACAAGATGTCTGGGTGGTGTAGTCGGTTATCACGCTAGTCTCACACACTAGAGGTCCCCGGTTCGAACCCGGGCTCAGACAAATTTTTTAGACAATTTTTTACTTCCTTCAATCCCCCGTACTTTGAAGTTGAAAAAAACATAACCCATTTCGTCTTTAAGTGTGTTTAGGTTTTAGATAAACGATATAAAAAAACATAGATATACATTGTCAACTAATAAAAATAATGATTATACATATAATATGTAGGAATCATGTTTATAAAAATAAGTATATTTTTATAACAAAGAGTCATAATTATTCATTAATTATTTTCAATAAATTATTAATTAAAATATTTATATTTTTTAATTATATAAAATTACAATTTTTGGTTCAAATAAATATATAAAACTATTTTTCAAGATATATGGAACAAATTTTATTTGTGAATTAATGAAAAAAAATAATAATATTCTATTACGAAATTTTAAATTGCTTATAAAAATAAAACAACCACAATAAGTAATTGTAAATTAAAATTGATATATGACAAATCAGAAAATTAAGTTGTTGAAATTAAAATATATTAAAAATTATAACAAATTACAAATAAAAATTAACATTAAAGTTTTATTATAAATAATAGTAAAAGATGTTATAAGAAATAATATTCTACAAATGTTTACAAATTTCTAAAAACTTCTTTATATACAAAATTAGAAGTTTTATTTGTAAGTCTATTATCATTATCTAAAATTAACAATTTTAATTCTTTTATACTTTTAACTCTAATAAGACAATATACTGTTGGTCATGTGTAAAAACCGGATTTTTGAGAACCAAACCAACCTTAGATAAGGATTGTCATTGACGTCTGTTAATTGTCATTACAAAACAAACATCTAATGGAAGTTGTCTTCTTTGGAATTTGAATGAGATTTTTTTTTCAAATGGTGTGAAGGACATTCTTGAAATAAAGGTCCGATTTCCAATATTACTTTCAGATATGATAACTGCCTCCATAACACGTTTTCTGAAAAGTCATCACCTGTAGATTTGAGTCACCTAGAGATCTTAATCATTTGTTAAGATATAAAAAATTCTATTAAATTAATATGATATAAATTTTGTTTAGACTTTATTGATTATTTAAAATTAATATATATTTATCTGAATATCCGATATATGTAGACATTTAATAAAATTATGATTTATAGAACATAATATAAATCTGAATAGAATTTGAATAGAGTGTAAGAAATGCAATCAATCATCCAAATGACATTAGTATACAAGGAATTAAATAAGTGTCTTATAACCTGACAAGAGACACAACAACAATGTCACCACTTGGGAGTGCAAGCAGGTCACTGCGAACACCCAACTCTGGCAATAGCACCAACAAGATGAAGTAACATTCAGACATGAGCAGGCTCAACAAGAAAAATGATTCCAAGGAGTGTACAAGTAGGAATGAAGACGCACATCAAGGGGGAGTTCACACCCCAAGAGCCCAAGGACACACTCCCACTACCTGGGGCGTTCGCAGTCTGCACCACCACCTCTAGAGCGAGGGGAGAAGCCCAGACTAAGCATGTCTAGGCCAAGGGCAATGTGATCAAACTCCGAACGAATAATCACATCCCAGCGAGCCAGCCCAAAATATAGGCCCGAGTTAAGTTATGATGTAATCATCTCTCTTTCTTTCCTCGGCTAACAATGTAGATATTTCCAAAACACTATCAATGAAGTGAAGAAAGTTGACTATAAAAAACTATCAAAATGTTTTTACTATTCAAGCTTGATACAATTCACAAAAGAGGTTTTACACATTTACCAAATGATATCAAGGAATGATCATCCACATCATTTGAGTGAAACCGTTGTGAATGTGCAACCATAGGCTACAAAGGCTCATAACATTTCCCTAAACATGCAAACTAAGCCAAAAGGCCATAAGCCTTAATCATGGTATGAATAAAGGCTTCAAAGGCTCATAACCTTTCCCTTAAAACAAAAAATTCCTATGTCCTAAAAGCCTCGAGGTGACGAACTCGGTTTGACTTAGATGATTAATGTTGGAGCGCAACTCCCAAGTCCCAATACTTGGAGCAAAGTCCAAAAGGGTGACCAGTAAACCCTAGTTAAAAAGAACACCCTAACAAAGCAAATTAGGCAAAGTACCCCAATTTAAAATCAATGGTCTGGGACCAAAAGAAGGGACTAATTGTAACGCCCGGTTCCTGGTATGTATTTAATTCTTAATCCATTCATTTTTGTATTGAAACTCGATGAGTTGGAGGCCCTAAACTTGTTGAGTAGAGATGGATTTGGATGCGGATTGTAAAGTCTACTCGACGAGTCGATGAGCCTCAACTCGACGACTAGGACTGGAAAATGAAATCCTAATTTTCAAGGTTTCTCACCCTATTTAAACACCTTAACCCCCATAAGTTGGCCTCATTTATAGCCTCCATTCTCCCAAACCCTTATCCACTTTTGAGAGTTTTGAGCCATTTTTGTGTAGTCTTTGTGATTTTGAAGAAGAGAATACTTGAAGAAGGAGCAAGGACGTGTAAGAGAAGAGTAGATCCATAAGTTGAGCTTCATTTATGGTTCATCTTAGGTATAAAGCTCCTACCTTGCTTATAGTATGTTTAGATCTAGTTCTAGGAGGTCTTCTTCATATTTTGGTCCAAGGATGTTGGTCTTTGAGACTTGGACGTCCCATTGGAGCAAACCTTTCATATCTAGGGTCTATAGGGGACTTCATGGCATAAATGTGTCATCTTTATGGCTATGGAAGTCCCATGCAACTTGTGGACCATCTTTTTGGCCTTTTGAGCCAAGTAGTCTATGATTGAAAGTAAAGATAGGAACTTTACGTGACCAAACTATCCCTAGATTCCAGATCTATGATCTTATGGCTTATCTTGAAGTCTTGATGGTTTTTAAAGTTAGAACTAAGCTATTTTGAGCAAGGGTTAGGGCTCATTTATTCTAGTATGGGTCTTAATGGGTAAAGTTAGAAACTTTACCCTCCTAGATGTGTTTTCGACTCAGATATGGAATATGGGACTTAGACTCAAAGAATAATGGCTTAACACATTAAGAAAGCTTATCCGACTGAAGAAATCGACAAGTCCATAGAGGAACTCGATGGGTTCATAGAGGAACTCGACGAGTTGAGTCGAAATTCCCAAATTCTATAGAGGGAAGGGCTCGACGAGTTCAAGGACGGAATCGACGAGCTGGGTGGGAAAGTACCAATTCTGTGGATAGGAGGAACTCGACGAGTTGGATCGCAATTTCAAGGTTTTATGGTTTATGGAACTCGGCGAGTTGATGGGCCAACTTGGCGAGTTGAGTCAACCCATAATGTTGACTTTGATAGAATGTTGACTTTGACCAAGGTGTTGACCTTAACTTTGACTTTGACCAAAGTTGACCCTTAAGGGGTCATGAGTATAAAAGGGTAATTAAGGAAATATTTTATCTATAGAGTTTGAGTTGGGTGGATTGTCGAAGCCGAGGATTTCCAGCTACTTTACAACATTTAATGTGAGTTACCTTCCAGTAGAAGTTGGTTGAAGGCACCAATGTCAACCCACTAGTAGTTGATTATAGTTTAGATGATTATCTTTGTGATAATTGTTTGGTATGCCACTATTTGTTATTCTTTATGTGCTAGTATGCTATGATATTATGTAATAATGGTAGGAGAGGTAGGATAGACCCCTTTACCGGTTGTAAGGACCGAAGGGGTAGTCTAACACCTAGATTTGCTAGGCAGTATGTGACTTATGTGTTTATATACTAGGATGATATGTGATAGTGGTAGGGATGAAATAGTCCCCATTACCGGTTGAAAGAGACCGAAGGGGTAGGCCAACACCCATATATGTTAGGCAGTTACCGGTTGAAAGAGATCGAAGGGGTAGGCCAGCACCCAGATAAGCTAGGCAGTTACCGGTTGAATGAGATCGAAGGGGTGGGCCAGCATCCTGATATGCTAGGTAATTGCTAGTTGAAAGAGACCTAAGGTGTATGCCAACACCTGGATATGCTAGGCAGTATGTTATTGTATGGTATGTGATATGATGGGGGAACTCACAACGCTTTGTGCTTACGATTTTCAATTTTGGTTTCAGGTACTTCCTCTTCAAAGGGAAAGGAGACGACATGATCGCAACACATTACACTACATTTTCCGCACATGATATCTTCAGGATTTATACTCTGATGTTGTTTTATCATGACATGTTTTGAGTATTGATACATGGGTTTTAATACGAGTTGATATTATGGATGTTTTCAAATAAATGGTTTTATAGTTATTTAACTTAAAAAAGAAATTTTTGGTCTTAAATTATGGGATGTTACAAATTGGTATCAGAGCATTGGTTTGAAGGATTCGGACACACCTTCGGGGGTGTCTGGACTCAAATCGAGGGTTTGAGAAATTTTTACAATAGAAATAAATTTTCTAAGAAATAAGATGAAGAATTTTGAGAAAGAACAAGGAGTATGATGTGTGCAATCAGTCGAGCTAAAGTAAGTTTTCCCCAAGATACCCCTATATGTTTGCTATGATATATGATATGATTATGAGAACTGCATGCTAGATTAGGGCTAAGGATCTGGGAAGGATTCCTTATATGCCTACCATATGTGTATGAGAACTGCATGCTCGATTAGGGCTAAGGATCTAGGAAGATGCCTTATGTGCCTGCTATATGTGCTTATTGAACTGCATGATCGTACTGATTAGTTAGTGATATGATAGCCTGGTTAGGATATCCTTGGTTTTGGTTACTCAATGTCTGAATGTTGCTTGCTTTGTGCTTTTAGGAGTCCTAGTTATCTTCAATTAACTAGTAAATGAATACGTTAATTTACATATTACAATGACTAAATAATTTCAGAAGGTTAGGTCTAGCCATATTTCGCAACTCTTGTCTGAGTCCAATTGTTGTATGGTAGGACCTCTCATTCAAAGAATTATCTGGTCTTAGTAATGTGTAATGATATTTGCGTGCTAGTTAGGGAGAGATAGTAGGGACTTCTTACGCAGCTGATGGCGAAGTGTGGGTCGGAGATTACCTTAGGGTAAGCCTAGGATAAGATTAGTGTAGCGAGCACAAGTAGTGAAAGGGACTTTGTGGAGTCAAGGCAATTCTTGAGGAAAGTACGGATGGATGTGGAAGGTAGTATGGGCCCGTACTACTAAAAGCAGAGGATCCACACTTGAATCAAGGAGAGCTGAGATTAAACCAGGGAAATTGCAGTGAGCATGAGGTCTCTCGATATTATGCACGACTCTGATGATTGTGTGGTTTGTTTCAGAATGGTGATGACACGTCACGAAGCAGGAGGTTTAGGGTATGGATTAGGTTCAGGTACAGGTTCTGAGCCAGTTGATGATGGATTGCGCGAGTTCATTGCATCCGATATTATGAGAGGCATCCTTGAGGCGACCACGATGATTTTTGGGTCGATCAAGGAGAGTATCATTGAGCTGATGGAGGATCGCCTTAGGGCATTCATGAGTGACATGGAACTTGGCCAGCCAGGGACTTTCACGCTCTCCTTCAAGGATTTATGGGGATGGGGGGGTGGGCAGACTTCAACATGGTGAAGGACCCCATTGTGGCGAGACGATGAATCGCGGACATTAAGTATGTACATGTGACAAGCTTCTGCCTTAAGGGGTCGAAGGTCAAGTTTGTTGTTGGTTGTTTGAGAGAGCAGGCCGAAGACTGGTAAGAGGCAGTCAATGATACTTTGGGAGCCCCAACCATTGAGGCTATGACCTGGTCGGACTTTGTGATAAGATTTCGAGCCGAGTTTACACCGGCTATGGAGATCCAGCAGCTACCCAATGATATCTTGGATATGAGAAAGACTACTGAGTCAGTGGCGGAGATTACCGCCAAGTTCAGGGAGAGGGCCTTACTGGTGTCTTAGTACGCGGGTGATAAGGAAATGAAGGAAAGCTGGTACCATGACATGTTGAGAGCTGACATTCAGAAATATGTCTGCTACCTGGGATGCCCAACTTTAGATGACATAGTAGCGAGGGCGAGGGAAAGGGAGATTGATATAGAACACGTCAGGATGAAGAAGGTGGAGATTGGGCAGACGATGGGGGTTTCTGGGAAGAAACACAAGGGATTTGACTCTAGCTCAAAGGGCCAACAGGGCTGGAGCAGCTGTAGGAAATGCGGAAAGATGCATGAGGGAGTTTGAAGATTAGGGGGATTGGGCTGCTATAAGTGTGCAAGCTTGTGCACTTTGGTAGGGATTGTACCGCTGCTACCCGCACCCTTCAGAAATTATACCTGATTTGCTTCCATTGCAATCAGAAGGGCCATAAAAGGCCAACTGTCCGAGATTGGTATCAGCGGTGCCACTGGTGGCGCCAGCTCCAACGATCCTACGGATTACGGATGGCCGATAGGGGAAGGCATATGCTCTAGTAGTGAGGAGTCGAGTCTTCTAGCTGACCGCCGAGGAGGCACATACAACACCGGATGTGGTGGCGGGTATGAACGCCCGATTCCTAGTATGTATTTTAATAAGAATTATTTATCTTTGCAAAGGGACTCGACGAGTTGAAGCCCCAAACTCATCAAGTAGGAATGGAATTTTTGGACGCGGGTCTGGAAATCTACTCGACGAGTAGGGCTGCCAAAGTGAAACCCTAATTTTCAGGGTTTTCATCCTATTTTAAGACCTTAACACCTCCTTGTAGCCTCCCTCATCGCCTCCCTTAGTCCATAAAATCCTAAATCATGGTCTTGAGCCTTGTGAGTATGTATGCATGTAAAAGGAGTGATTCTTTGGTATTTCCTTGAAGGAGTGGAAGTTACAAGTGTTTGGTTGATTTGGATCCAGAAAAAAACTTCATTTTTGGTTCATTTGAGGTATAAAGTCTATACCTTATCTATTTATTTACTAGATCTTTTCATGGGGTAGTTTTGGGCCATATGGAGCATATTATGGAACCATTCATGGATGCAAGCATGTTTTGGGGTCATGACTTCATATCTAGAGTCTTTGAGGGACTCCATGGCATTAAGGTGCCAAATTTATGGCCATGAGAGTCCCATGCATCATATGAACCACTTTTTAGGGCTTTATGAGCTAAATAACCCATGCATGCACGTAAAGTTAGAAACTTTACGTGATATATCGACCCTAGGGAACCAGATCTTTGACTTAGATGCATTAAGCCAGACTAAAATCGGATGTATGGATTTAGACTATGGGGGGACTCGATGAGTTGTTCATACAACTTGGCAAGTTGGGTCGTGGTCCCCTAACCTTTTATGTTACTTAGTAAACTCGTTGAGTCTAGGTAATGACTCAGCAAGTTGGACATGTTTGGGCTTCAAGATTTAAAGAGAAATCGACAAGTTCAAAGAGGAACTCAACGAGTTATGAGAAAAATGTCTCAACTCTGTATGAAGGAGAACTCGATGATTTTAACGAGGAACTCGCGAGTTATGTGTAAAAGATCTCGACTATGTTATAAGGAAGAACTCGACGAGTTCATGAAAGAACTCGATGAATATGATCAGGGGTTTTTGAGTTTTACGAATCATGGAATTCAACGAGTTCATGAAAGGGCTTGACGAGTAAGATCAAGATTTTAAGTTTTTATAGATTATGGAACTCGATGAGTTGATGGACCAACTCGGCGAGTTGAGTCAACTAGGTTGTTGACTTTGACCAGGATGTTGACTTTGACTTTGACCATTGATTAGTGTTGACCCTTAAAGGGGTTATGAGTATAAAAGAGTAATTAAAGGAGATTGTTATGTGTAGGAGTTTAGAGGAGTTGATCCCAACACTAAGGACAGTTCAACTACTTCACATCATTGAGGTGAGTTACCTTCCAATAGAAGTGGGTCGAAGGCACCAATACCGGACCACTAATAGAGCTATAATAGAGATGATTGTCTTTGTGATAATTATTTGGTATGTCACTATCTGTTATACTTATGTGCTAGTATGCTATGATGTTATACGATAGTGGTAGGAGGTGTAGGATAGACTCCAGTACCGGTCGATATGGCTGAAGAGGTATGTTAGCACCCAGATAAGTTAGGTGGTATATGACTTATATGTGTAGGGACTTAAATGCTATGTGGTAAGAGTAGATGGTGAAATAGTCCCCGGTATTGGTCAAAAGGACCGAAGGAGTAGGCCAGCACCTTGATATGCTAGGCGAGGTACCGGGCGATAGGACCGAAGGGGTAGGCCAACACCCTCATATGTTAGGCAAGTTAACGGTCGAAAGGGCCGAAGGGGTAGGCCAGCACCCTGATATGCTAGGCAAGTTACCGATTGAAAGAGACTGAAGGGGTAGCTAGTACCCGGATATGTTAGACAATATGTATTATGTTTGGTATGTGGTATGATGGGGGAACTCACTAAGCTTTGTGCTTACAATTTTCAGTTTTGGTTTCAGGTACTTCTTCTGCGAAGGGAAAGGAGTCGGCACAGTAGCAACGCATCATACACATGACTTTCCGTATATGAGATTCTTGGGATTTGTACTATGACATTGTTACTATTTTATGACATGCTTTTGATACATATGATCTATGGTTTTTATGATATGAAATAACTTGATGATGTTTTCTTTAAATTGTTTTATGAATCGTGATATCAAAAATGAAATTTTTGGTCTAGAATTTTGGGATGTTACAGGGTATTTTTCTTCTCCCTAACTTTTATTACATGTTAGTTTTGATATTTATATTCTATGTGTTTTGTTTAGGATCCTTCCATGTGAACGGCATCCCAGTATAGGTGTTATTTTACTTGGGGGCTACCTGATCATTTGTATCTATTGCACTAAGAAAGAGGTTTACCGAGCCTTCCAACATGTTGGATTGTCCCTTAGAGGTCGAGATTGTGGGCACCCAATCCGTCCGGGCATCAGAGGTATACAAAGATTGTGTCATGACGATGTCTGACGAGCATTACCTCGTGGATTTGGTTCCTACTCCTCTACGTGGGAACAAGGTCATCATAGGCGTGGATTGGGTGAGCCCTAATGGGTGAGGAGATGGACTATAAGCAACAGTTGGTTCATATCAAGACCTCAATTGGGAGAGAGTTGGTGATTCAGCTCGAGAGGCCGCAACGTGGGCCAACTTTGTGTTCAGCAACAAGGGCTAGGTGCTACCTTCAGCAAGGTTGTGCATGTTATATCGCCTATGTTATGGATACCCGAGAGAAGGGTAAGACGACCGTGAGCGATGTCCTAGTTATGCGGGATAAGGGATTTATCAGGCCGAGCAACTCACATTGGGGATCCCCGATCCTGTTTGTGAAGAAGAAGGATGGGTCACATCAGATGTGTATAGACTACCGGGAGCTAAATAAGGTAACGATGAAGAACCGTTTCCCACTCCCGAGGATTGATGATCTCTTTGAACAACTTCAGGGAGCATCTTGGTTTTCTAAGATTGATTTGCAATTAGGCTACCATCAGATGAGAGTCAGAGATGAGGATGTATAGAAGATTGCTTTCCGGGCTCGCTATGGCCACTATGAGTTCGTGGTGATGCCCTTTGGGCTCACCAATGCTCCTTCCGCATTCATGGACCTCATGAACCGCATATGCAGACCGATGTAGGATCAGTCTGTGATAATCTTTATTGATGACATCTTGGTTTACTCTAAGACGCAGGAGAAGCACGGGGTGCACTTTTGAGAGGTGTTGGATACCCTAAAGAGGGAGAGCTTCTACTCCAAGTTATCTAAGTGTGAGTCTTGGTTGCGCGAGGTGTAGTTTTTGTGGCACCTTGTCAACTAGAACAATATTTTAGTCAACCCCGGCCAAAGTGGAGGTCGTGATTAGATGGGAGGTTCTGAAGTCTCCATCTGAGATTCGAAGCTTCCTTAGGCTATCAGGCTATTATCAGAGATTCATTCAGGACTTATACATGATAGCAGTACCCCTGACCCGGCTGACGAAGAAGGTTGTTGTCTTTCGCTGGGGGCCTGAGCAGTAGGTAGTGTTCGAGACTTTGAGGTGGAGGTTTTGCGAGACGCCGATCTTAGCCCTACCAGAGGGCATTGAGGATTTTGTAGCGTACTGTGGTGCACCCATTTTGGGATTGGGAACAATGTTGATACAGAGGGGGCACGTCATCACCTACGCCTCGAGGCAGTTGAAGCCTCACAAGGCGAATTACTCGACACACGACCTAGAGTTGGGGGCGGTTTTTTTGCCCTAAATATTTGGTGACACTACCTCTATGGGGTCCGTTGTCCCATTTACATGGATCACAAGAGTTTGAGGAGCTTGATGGACTAGCCAAATGTTAACATGAGGTAGCGGCGATGGTTGGACGTGGTGAAGGATTACGACTGTGGGATCCTTTACTACCCGGGGAAGGCCATTGTTGTGGCCGATGCACTTAGCCACAAGGCATTCCCAACCCTAATCAGAGACATCTGCCTGAGGATGACAATAGTGACTCCACTTTTGGTGCGGATTCGGGAGGCGTGGGTCGAGGGTATGAAGGAAGAGTGCCGGAAATGTTAGCGGATCATAGGCCAGGTGGCCTCATTTGATTATTATAGTCATGGGTTATTGACCCTACATCGGAGGGTCTGAGTTCCTTATTGGGGCGTGGTATGCAATGTTCTGATGGATGAGGCCCCTAAGTCGAGGTTCTCCATCCATCCTGGGGTGACGAAGATGTATTGGGATCTTTGTTGGATAAGGTCTCTAAGTCCATAACTATATTTGGTATGTATTTGACCCGACCCGGCATGGTACATTTGGGTTACACTTCACCGAAACAATTTGTATGGATAATCTTGTGAGAATAGTATGTTTATGATTTATTAAAAGGAACTAATTAAATATGGAGTCTTATATATATATATATATATATATATATATATATATATATATATATATATATATAATGGGCCAAAGTTCATTTAGGATGGGCTAAGCATGCATGGATAGTCCATGGACTTTTTAATCCATGGATCCTATGGAAATGAAAGGTCATGGGTATTAGGGTTTACATGGATGAAACCTAATCCACCATACTATATACAGAAGTCTTTGGCACATGAAAATGCACTAGTGTGTGTGCGAAAAAAGGGTGGCCGATTTCTATTGTGCTTCACACTCTCTCAAAGTCTTCCAAGTTGTTTTGGTGTTTTGTGATTCCACTTGAGGCATTCACATTATTGGTGCTAGGCTCTTGAAGCTCCAAGAAATCAACCACAAAAAAAGTATGTCATCCTACTAAGTTTGTATATTACAAGTACCCCAAGATATACTAGTTAGGATGAGAACCTTGGAAAATCATATTTGCATGTATAATAGAGAAAAAATAGATCCAAGGTTTCTAGGGTTGCATGTACACCATAGGAGTGTTAGAATGATCAAAACCCATCAATCTTTGCCCTGATTATTGGTGGCCATGCATGAAGCTGACATAGCTTGGTACGTGGAGCGGTGCTTGACCTGCAGAAAGATCAAGTCCGAGCACCAGAGACCTCATGACAAGATGCAACCGTTGGATATATACCTATGTGGAAATGGGAGGATATTACTATGGGTTTCATCACAAAGCTTCTTAGGACCGCATGGGGATGGATTCGATTTGGGTCATCGTGGATCGGTTGACCAAGAGATCCCATTTCATTCTGATCTAGGAGAGCATTTCGACCAAGAAGTTGGCTGACATCTACATCAGGGAGGTAGTAGCTCGACACGGCGTGCTAGTTTCAGTGATTTCTGACCGAGATGTACAGTTCACTTCCAGATTCTAGAAGAAATTTCATGATGAGTTGGGTACTCGTATTCACTTTAGCATGACTTTTCACCCGCAGAAGGATGGTCAGAGCGGGCGGACCATCCATACATTGGAGGATATGTTGCGGGCATGTGTTCTAGACTTCAGTGGTAGCTGGGATACCTACCTTCCCTTGGTAGAGTTTTCCAACAATAATAGCTACCATGCCAACATCATTCGTCTTCCCTTCGAGATGCTTTTTGGGAGGAAGAGTAGAACCCTGATATGTCGGGGTGAGGTTAGACAGAGGGTCATGGGGAGTACCGAAGTGGTACTCAAGATGAAAAAGAAGATCCATCGGTTTCAGAGTAGACTCCAGATGACCCAGAGTTAGTAGAAGAGCCACACCGACAGACGTTGATCAGACCTAGAGTTTCAGGTAGGAGATATGGTCCTCCTAAAGGTGTCACCTTGGAAGGGTGCCATCCGGTTCAAGAAGCAGGGCAAGTTGGGCCCTAGATACATTGTTCCATTTAGGGTACTGGCCCAGGTATGCTGGGTTACGTATCGACTGGATCTTACAGCCAAGCTTACTCAGATCCACAACACCTTTCATGTCTCCCAGTTGTGGAAGTGCTTATTAGACGACTCCGTAGTTGTGCCTTTAGAGGATATTCAGATGGATGACACTCTTAACTACATCGAGCGAACAGTAGTTATTCTCGATAGGAAGACGAAGGATCTGGGGAACACGAGGGTAGATTTGCTAAAGGTTCGATGGCCGCACCACATGGGCTCGGAATGGATATGGGAGCCGAAGGATGAGATGAGGGAGCACTACCCAGATCTATTTGCAGACACAGCAGACTTCATGGACGAAGTTTGAAATAAGCGGGGGAGATTTGTAACGCCCGGTTCATGGCATGTATTTAATTCTCAATTTATTCATTTTTGTATAGAAACTCAATGAGTTAGAGGCCCCAAACTCGTTGAGTAGAGATGGATTTGGACGTGGATTGTGAAGTCTACTTGATGAGTCGAGGAGCCTCAACTCGACGAGTAGGACTAGCAAAATGAAACCATAATTTTCAGGTTTTCTCACCCTATTTAAACACCTTAACCCCCATAAGCTGGCCTCATTTACAGCCTCCATTGTCCCAAACCCTAAATACGAAACCCTAATCCACTTTTGAGAGTTTTGAGCCATTTTGTGCATTCTTTGTGATTTTAAAGTAGTGGATACTTGAAGAAGGAGCAAAGATGTGTAAGAAAAGAGTAGATCCAGAAGGTGAGCTCCATTGCTGGTTCATCTGAGGTATAAAGCTCCTACCTTGCTTATAGTACGTATAGATCTAGTTTTAGGAGGTCTTCTCCATATTTTGGTCCAAGGATGTTGGTCTTTGGGACTTGGACGTCCCATGGGGGAAAATCTTTCAGATCTAAGGTCTATAGGGGACTTCATGGTATAAAGGTGCCAACTTTAAGGCTATGGAAGTCCCATGCAACTTCTGGACCATCTTTTTGGCCTTTTGAGCCAAGTAGTCTATGCATGCAAGTAAAGATAGGAACTTTACGTGACCAAACTATCCCTAGAGTCCAGATCTATGATCCTACGGCTTATCTTGAAGTTTTGATGGTTTTTGAAGTTGGAACTAAGCCATTTTGAGCTAAGGTTAGGGCTCATTTCTTCTAGGATGGGTCTTAATGGGTAAAGTCAGAAACTTTACCCTCCTATATGTTTTTTCGACTCAGATATGGAATATGCGACTTAGAATCGAAGAATAATGGATTAACACATTAAGAAAGCTTATCAGAAAGAAGATCTCGACAATTTTAGTCGAAATGCCCCAATTATGTAAAAGGAAGGGCTCGACGAGTTCAAGGACGGAATCGACGAGCTGGGTGGGAAACTCCCATCTCTGTGGATAAGAGGAACTCGACGAGTTTGTGAAAGAACCAGACGAGTTGGATCACGAGTTCAGGGTTTTATGATTTTTGGAACTCGGCGAGTTGATGGGTCAACTCGGCGAGTTGAGTCAACATAGAATGTTGACTTTGACCAGAATGTTGGCTTTGACCAGGGTGTTGACCTTGGCTTTGACTTTGACCAAAGTTGACCCTTAAGGGGTCATGAGTATGAAAGGGTAATTAAGGAAATATTTTATGTATAGGAGTTTGAGTTAGGTGGATTGTCGGAGCCGAGGATTTCCAGCTACTTTACCGCATTTGAGGTGAGTTATCTTCCAGGAGAAATGGGTCGAAGGCACCAATGCTGGCCCACTAGTAGTTGAGTATAGTTGAGATGATTTTCTTTGTGATAATTGTCTTGTATTCCACTATCTATTATGCTTTATGTGCTAGTATGTTATGATATTATGTGATAGTGATAGGACGGATAGGATAGACCCCGTTACTGGTCGTGAGGACCGATGGGGTAGGCCAGTACCAAGATATGCTAGGCGGTATGTGACTTATGTGTTTATGTACTAGGATGATACATTGTAGTGGTATGGGTGAAATAGTCCCCGTTACCAGTTGAAAGAGACCGAAGGGGTAAGCTAGCAGCCATATATGTTAGGTAGTTACCGTTTGAAAGATACCGAAGGGGTAGGCCAGCACCCAAATATGCTAGTCAGTTACCGATTAAATGAGACCGAAGGGGTAGGACAGGACCCTGATATGCTAGGCAGTTACGGGTTGAAAGGGACTGAAGGGTAGGCTAGCACCCGAATATGCTAGGCAATATGTTATTGTATGGTATGTGGTATGGTGGGGGAACTCACCAAGCTTTGTGCTTACAGTTTTCAATTTTGGTTTCAGGTATTTCCTCTTCGAAGGGAAAGGAGTCAGCATGATCGCGACCCATCAAACTACATTTTCTGCATAGAAAATCTTTGGGATTTATACTCTGATGTTGTTTTATCATGACATGTTTTGACAATTTATACATAAGTTTTGATATGAGTTGAAATTATGGATGTTTTCAGAGAAATGGTTTTATAATTATTCAACTTAAAAACAAAATTTTTGGTCTTAAATTTTGGGATGTTTCACTAATCCCAAGCCAATAATGCGAGCTCTCGCGATAAAAACAAAAGACCGTAGATGAATAAGGGCGTGTTCGGCACAGAGCGTTTCGGAGAATTTGAGAACTTCTAGCTTCTAGTGTTTGACAAAATGCTTCGTTTAAAACTGACAACCTCGTTTTGCACTACGAGCTTCTAGCATTTAGTTTAATAAAAACGCTCCAAATTCAAATGCTACTTCGTGTAGAGTTTAACAAAATGCTACAAGCTACAAGCTACCCACTACCTGCTACAAGCTACCTACTACCAGCTAGTTTTTCCGAACACGCCTTAAGATTCCTAGGATGGCGAGCGGGAAAAATCCAACAAATGCGACCAAGCCACTCAATAGACAAACGCCCATTAGATAATATAACCCAACCCCCCATAAGGCAAGGTAGACATGTTCTAGGTTAACCCGTGTAGCCAAAGCGAGCCTACGGAAGAATCACTCCAGGAAGGGAGAGTAAGGGTAAAAGCACCATGATGGCCAACACAAACCACCTAGGATAACAAGCAAAGGCATAACAAATGTCATAGTGCGTGACTTTCATCCAAGAGAGATATAGAGAACAAACATCACAAAAAAAAGTATATCATTCTGTCAGACAGACCCCATACTTGAAAAGAAGGCCATATATGTCCCCAAAAAAATCAGAATTCATAGGTACAAACTATTCCGTAAACACCAAAGAAATACAAATATTGCCACAAATGATAAGAAGAAATGAAGAGAGCATGAACTACATACCAGGATGAGTGGAGGAAGGCCTATCCCTAGAAGTTCTACCCTCATGATGTCTTTCTTCAATATCAGGGTCGCTACACAGTTAGCTAAGACCCTTCATGTCGAACTCGCCAAGGTGGAGGTATGAGGAAAAATTTGTCTCAAGAAAAGACTTCACCTCAGCGTGTATCATCTGTGAGTGTTCCATAAGGTCACTTGATTCACCAGGTATGAACATTCCAGTGGCAATCTGCTCCCTAATAACCTATTTCCCACCCTCCACCGCAACAGCCATGCATGCTGCCTTCATATGCCTAACGCCCAAAAAAAATTTAGTGAGTTTATCAATAACACGAACAATGCCCTTCTACATGAGCCCCACCACATCCTCCTCAATTACCTTCCTCCTCATTTCCTCTACATCTAACGGCCTCCATCCTATCTCCACGTGAGTCTCCAATGCCTTATTCTCTTCCACCAAAGTCCCGATCCGCTTCGAAAAGTGATCCACTTCCCCATCCAAAGTTGCCACCTGCTCCTCCAAATACATTTTCTCCCTAGGCAACATATCATAATACTCCTCGAGTGCACGTTTTCTTCATCCAGATCCAATAGCATCACCCTCAAATTATCCCACTCAACCCTAACAAAAAAAAGTTCACCACAATCTAAACTAACCTGGCGTAAGCACTGAGCAGCAACAACCATATAAGGAGCAACTTGAGTTGTCGCATATTAAAGGTTGTTGGACATATGAGAATAGGAAAGAAGCTCCAAAGCCTCAATAGTAGCATGGGAAAGGCATGGAAACCCACACGTACGCAACATAATGTTATGTAAGAAGGGAGGCTTGAGTAAGTCCTGATAGTTTCATTTTATTTTCTTCTTTTTATAGTTTATTTTAGCATATTTCATTCGCATTTTAGTTAATTTACATGCATATTTTCCTTTTTGTTATTATATGACGATTTTTGGGTACTTTTGAATTTTGTAACCATAATTACAGGTTTTATGGAGAGTAGCGTATCGGGATATTTGGGAAGCGATCGGGCTTAGAAGTCGTCAAGAATTTTAGGCTTGATAACTATGGAGATGATGCATGGAGTGGGCTTGTCAATTACTTGAAGGCTTGGAAGAATTAAACTTTCAATTTGCCAGATGCGGGAGAATTTTTGAGTGTGCAGAGATTGATGATCGGGCGATTACGAGAGCTTTAGATGATTTGGAAAAGTCAAATTGGGCTCAAATTGAAGAGAACTTGAAGAAAAATGGGCTAGAAGCTTATCAAACTCAAACTAGGCGAGTGGACTAAGCAGTGGAGGCCCAACAAATGAAAAAAGCCCATTCTCCATCAATTCATGCGACCCTATTAAGATATCCACGCAACCCGTGTGAGTTCTTGCAGGGGCAAATTCATGATTTTACTTTTGGCTTCTATATGAGGAAGTTTGGTGGGTTTCTTTTGGAACACTTGCACATCCGACTTTGGAGCCTTTTTTCTGGAGATTTTGAAGACTTTAAAGGCCAAGAACCTTGACGAACTTCATCTTTTGATCTCTAAATCCCATTGAATGTTTGGTACAATCTTTTCTTATCTTGTTTTCTTGATTTTAACCATGCTTGGCTAGACAAAACTTGGTTGACTTTGGTGAAATCCTTTGACTTTTGCTGAATGTTTAAGATTCCATGAACTAGTTTTTGAATCTTTATGAGAATGTTTGATGTTATAACATCTTATTACTACTTGTATGTTTTATTCATGAGTTTAAATATGTTTGTGGTGATTAGTTGGCTAATTTCTTGATTAAGTAAAGGATCTTCAAATTAGCAAGCAACAAATGATTTTTTGTGTTAGTTTTGCTTCACACAATCATAATTTTTTTCTCCAACATGGTAGTGAAAGCATTTGACTCCTCTTGGATTTGGTGACTTTTTGGTTCTTAATGCTAGTTGGCTTTCACTAATTACATGCTTAATGGAAATTGTGATTTTGACTAAAGGAATTGTTATGAGCTTCTCTAACCATTTTAACAACTAAGAAAAGTCTAGATAATCTCAATCTTCTTGGATTACTATAACCAAATTAAGGATTTAAAACAAGTATTGCACCATTGGATTCTAATGATATGTTCATCAAAAAGTCAAAGTGAGGAAACCTTAAGTCAACCATCCTTCTCTTATTGATTTTACACCAAACTCTTGTTTTTGTTGAAATTTTCTATTTAAATCTTAGCTTAATCCTAGTTTATTTCAAGTGTTTCAAAAGATCAAAACTCCCATTTTTTACTTGTATTGTCATTTTACAAGTACTATTACAAAGAGATTTTTCATAAAGTTATAAAATTAAACCAATCTCCGTAGATATAATCCCTTTACCACTATACACTATTTTAGTGTAAAAGATATAGGGTTATTAATTTTGTTGGCCTCAACAACCACGAAATTCTGGCGCCGTTTCCGAGGATTGGCTTTGATTTAATCAGTTTGTTTCTCTATGCCTAGATCTCATTGTGCAGGTACTCTAATTTAAAATCCGAAAATAAAAGAAAAAATATGGTTTGGAAATGAACACTCCTTGCATTGAAGACCAAATTTCCAAGATAGCTTAGTTAGTTATGATGATTGGAAGTGACCAAAGTGTGCAACCCACAACTCTTCCTTGCGATAATTGGGCCCTTAATGGACATCATTCAAATATGTGTCCATGTTTACAATGAGAATGGGAAAAAGTGAAAAAAAGGGGAATCTACTACTGGTCAAATCAATGGATTTATGATCAACCTCAACATGATCAATGGTGGGACAACAACCAAGCTTGGGGATACAACCAATACCAAAGCCCATATCAAGCTTGGAGAAGTGACCAATACCAACCAACTCCACAATTATAACATCCATATCATGTACCTCCTCTACAACCTGAAATGCCAAGTATGTCCTTAGAGGAAATTGTGAAATGCATTGCGACATCTACCAAAATTTCCAAGAAATAATCTAAGCTAGCCTCAAAAGCTTAAAACAACAAATAACAAAACTTGCTAACTCAATAACTATAATGGAAGCTCAAGACAAACCATCATATGAAGAGTGACCATGGCATAGCACATGTGTCATTCCTTTGAAAGATGAAAAAAAATTTTGATGGCCCAAGAGTGTTATATGGAGAAGAAGAAGAAGGAGTAGAAGTGGAAGAGGTTGTCAAGGAGGAAGAACAAATTGAGAAAGATGTCAATGAAACTATAGAGGACGTGTTGGGGTTTAATGAAAGAGAGTTTGATCCACCCACTACCATTGAGAAACTAACTCCAGTGGTAGACAAACCACAAGAGCCAAAATTGATAAATCTACCAGACCCTTTAAAGTATACATATCCCGAGAGAGAAGACACCCAATCGGTCATCAACTCAACCACCATGTCAAATATGGAAGAATTAGTCACCTTACTGAACAAGTACATGAAATAATATGGTTGGATGATTGCTAGTATCAAAGGTCTAAGTCTGGTATGGTTGTCCCGTAAAAAGAAAGTCAAATACAAGAAAAGAGTCCCAATGGAGGTGTGGAAACTAAAAAATGTTGACACGAGGCAAGTTTTCAAGGTTAATGGAAATTGGTTGAAGCGTTTCTATGGAGTTTTTGATGCATATGTACAATTCATTGTCTTTTTGGACACCCCAAAATATTGAAGAAAAGATTGGAGGAAGTCTCGTCAAAGACGTTAAAGAATGACATTTTTTGGGAAGCATTGTGCTTTCGTCTTTTATAAACCGAATAAAATGATTTTGAATTTTTTTTTGTTTTGAGTGTGTTCATTTAAAAAAAAATCCAAGCTTCATTCTCACCTTTGGTCCAAACTTTTGTTGTGTTTTTCAAACTGAGACTTTACGATAATCATTTTGGCCAAAAATGAGGATTTTGGAAAATTTCAAATTTTGAAGTGCTGGAAGTCAAGTGGCCAATGTGCAAGTTCCATGCAGCCCGCATTAGGACCTGTTCGGCCCATTCCATGCCCGCATAGAAGAATTACTTCCAACTATGTTCAACACATGCGGCCAACGTGTGGGTTACATGCGGCCCGCGTGGCCGGTTTCAACACTTGTATCTTTTGAGCTTCAGTGTACGCGACCTCCACGCGTCCATTGTGCAGCCCATGTAGTTCGATCAAAATTCTTCTGAACCTTCTGTGGAATCGATAGAAAAGAAAGAATTTTAGACGCAGCCTCTACGCGACCCGCGCCCCGTCCGCACGTAAAATGTTGACTGATCTTTAAGTGTGTTGACTTTCGTTGACCGATGTTGAGTTATGTTGACTTGAGGATTAAATGTTGGATTAGGTGTCTAAGACCATAACTATAATTGGTATGTACTTGAACCGAGAGTAGCATGGTCCATTTTGGGTTGCATATCACCAGGGCAATTTAATAGGATGGATATTTGAGAAAGACGTTAATATGATTTATTAATATATTATACTTATAATATATTAATAAATCATATTAACCTCTTTCTCAAATATCCATCCTATCAAATTGCCCTGTTGATATGCAACCCGAAATGTACCATGCTACTCTCAAGTCAAGTACATACCAATTATAGTATTGATCAAGAATTAATTTAGAATTAATTTAGTGATCAAAAGAGACTAATTAAATATACAGTGGGTGATTGTGTAAATCAATGATATATATAGGTTGGGCTAATAATCCATGATTGATTATTGATGGGCTAAGCTTTTGAAAGAATTCATAAAGTGTTAGTCCATTACAAGCCCAAGTGTAATAATTAGGGTTTACATATAACCCTTGGAATTCTACACTATATATATGAGACCTCTTGGCATAAAATTGGGTGACTAGTCATCTTAGAGATACTATATCTGATTTTGGTGTGCCTAACCTCTCTCTCAAGATCCTCCATGTGTTCATGGTGTGTTGTGAACCATTTGAGACATCATACTTGGGGTGCCAAGTTCTTAAAGGCCAAAATACAACAAGCTACAAAAGGAGGTAATTTTCTAACTAGTATTTTGTGATCCAGATATCAAATTGTATGCTAATTGTAGGTTTCATGCTTTGGATAATATTTGTTGCATGTATAACTAGAGAAAACTTAGATCCAAAGCATTAGGGTTGTATGTGCATCATAGGATTATTGTAATACATAAAACCCAATAGTGATATCAAAGCCATGGGTAGTTTTATGTTATGTAGTTGCATTTGTGAATTGTTTAAAGCTGGAAAAATGAAAATTTGCACTCTGCCAGGGTGAACTCAGTGAGTCCATTATCTGACTCGACCAGTTCAGTAGTATGTTGGCAGATTTTCGTGTTTTTATTGGCCAGAATTGGATTTGGATCATTACCTTAAACTGTTTTGTATCATAAAATCTATTTTTTCTAATATGGTAATGATTATCCTCATCTAATTCAAAGATAAATTATCAAATCTTGAAATTGTTACTAGTCTATATGATAAGCTAATTGTTTGTAATATTTTGATTTGAAGTCATCTTGCTTTAAGAGTTGCATTAAGCCAAATTTGTAAAAGATAAAATTATGATTATTTTATTGGGGTAAAATTTGATCTAAATATTTTTAAGAGTTATAAAACTTGCCATCAAGTTTTGGAACTCAAAAGTTTTTTTTTATGGAGTTACAAATATTGTTATCAAGTTTGGAACTCAAAAGAATTTCAAGAGTTACAAAACTTGCCCTCAAGTTTTAGTATTTGAAAAGTCTCAAATTATGAAACATTGATATCTAAAACTCTTGTAATTAAAAGGTGAAACTCTTGGTTTCATAACCTAAAATTTAATTAAATCGTTTTTAATTTTGAATTTTTATATTTAGAACCTTGATGTTTGTCTGAATAGTTCAAATTACCTCTTATTAATTTAATTAAGTTAATTACTTGTTTAATTAAAATAGAAGATTAATAAATCCATAATAACATGGTTTAAGTTTAATTAAATTAAGAGTATGATTTATTAATAGATTAAACCATCAAGTATTTTAAAAGTTTAAAATGCACCCTTATACTATATAAAATTAAAAGTTTAATATATTATATACATATAAGTAAAAGGTCAGTCTTACCGCTAGTAGGCATCATTCACGAAGTCGGTCTATAAGTAGGGTATAAGGCTACTGCCTATAAAATGATGGTTTAATGGTTGTCTACTCTCACCCACCGCTTCCTTGACTGGTGGAGGGTTGTTAGCCGAATGGGTTGGATAGGACCCGAAACTCTCATTAAAAGTATAATGAATTATAAAGTAACTAAACCCTTATAAATTCTGAATCTTAGTTACTTTAAGAAAAATGTGAACTTGATGCTAACCCATGAAATTGCTCTTTGCACCTTTCCAAGTCATTAGTGAAGCGTGTGTGGTTACCGACACACTAACTTGGACTAACAAGGGTGACAAAGGGTAGCTCGTAGTTTTTTTATAGATCAATGGAGCGTGTGTGGTTAACCGCCACATTGATTAGGTGATAAATGACTACGAGGGTACCAAGATAATTTACATGGTTATTCACACCTTGTTTGTGATCCTCGGTATCCTAGTCACAAACTTGAAGGGCATAATCGAGATTAAACATGCCATTGAAAAGTTCAATGAATCTCAAAAGAATCTAGGAATTTCAATTCATTTAAAACTTAATAATCAATTTCGTTTTTCATGGTGGAAATTGGTAAATCATCATTTACCTACCTTCAAATAATTTGCAATTGGATTATGACATCCCTCTTCCGAATTGTAAATTATTGTGTTGGGTCTTAGACTTAATATTTCATTCGGGTGTTATATTAAGGATTTAAATCAACCAACTTGAATTTCTCCCTTGTAGATGTCTAGTTCTGACAACTATGGTCTTCCCGAATCTTTTGAATATAAATTTCCTTATAAAGATGATATTCCATAAGTCGGTCGATGTGAAAGATTAATCCCTTCTTCGTGCTATAGTGGAACTTCTCTTCCTCCACCTCCTCCAATTATTCTCCCTGACCCCTATGTTCATCGACTTGAAAAGTTCAAGGTCACTCAAGCCCTAGTGTCTAGCAAACACCAAGATGGAAGGTCTGTGTGTGCACATGTATTAGAGATGAAGTCACAGATTGACAGGTTGTGAATGTTGGGTGTCGTTGTTTCAAGGAAGTTGGCTGTTGACTTTGTTCTTCAATCACTTCCTAAGTCATATAGCGGGTTCTTTAAGGACTACTATATGGGAGATCACGACATGACCCTTATTAATCTAACATATTTGCTTGTTGCTGCTGAATCAACAATGATTTGGCACATTGATAAAGCAAATTTGATTGGAAGATCTACTTCCCCAAACTTCCACGGATACTGACAATGGAAACATTGGAAGTCCAAAAAAGCTTTCTCTTCCCAATGGAAAGGGATTGGTCATGGTCAAGTCATTTGACCAAATGGTAAAGAGAATGGATAAGTCTGAGATTATACCATGTACCATTCCGAAAGAGTGTGTTTTCTTCTATTGCCAAAAGAAGGGGTATTGGTTGCGAAGCTGTCGTATCTACCTGAAGGACCACAAGGATGGTAAAGTCAAAGTGTTTGACTCTGCTTCAAGTAAGTCCACTATCTAACTCTATTAAGTTTCTATTTGGAGATTCTTAATACATGATGTAATGTAATTTCATTTTGATGTTTTGTAGAATCAAAGGAAGCTTGGAGGAAGAGTATGTTGAGTCTAATCGCGAATAAATAAATTTCGATTGCATGGATCGATGATCAGATTTTTGAGTTGCTGCTTAAGACTTATGATAGATTGCTTAGAAATATTTTGGAACATAGTTTTCATTTGTAATTGCATTGTTAGGAGATTTTTTTTTCGCATATTATAAATAAATAAAAATATGATTTTATCTTGTTTTATATTTATCCTTGCAATGGTGTTTGTGAAAATTGATGTTTGTATATTTCTATTGTTAGCAATATTGGAAAATGGATTTGATTATTTCGTTTGTGGTAGTGTTATAATTTATTAAATAAGGAAAGATTATCATCTCCCAAGTTTCAATTGGATAGAAACTTGGAGTTATGCAACTTGTGTTGTGTTATGAATGAGAACCTTCATCTTTGGTAAATTAGAACTAATTCGTTGTTTACATGTATATGTGAGTCAAGTGAAGGACTAGGGGAATCGGGTACACTTGGTTGTGCACTGGTTAGGTCCACCACAAAGAACTATAAGACTATTCGTTATAATTTACTAAAGGTTTAGTAAACATGGTTATACTTACAAGATTAAGTGTAATTTTGAATCATTGGAAATTTTTCAATGTGTGGCAGAACGAATAAGAATAATCAAATTAGGCAGAAAGATAAAAGTTTCTCCATTCTGAAAGGAAGGGAGAGTACTTGAGTATCGTGTTTTATGATCTTCTTAATGATTATGAAAACCATATCACAATTAATCCTCTAAGAACATCTTAGTGCATTTGTATGTCTAAGAAGAGGAATCGTGATAATTCGTTCCAAAATCAAGTCTTAGAGTCGTACTTCAAGATCGAGCCTTGAGCGACATAATCTTAAGAAAGGTTTATTACACGTATCAAATGTAGAGTAAAATGTTTCTTAATCTTGTACATTTGAAATTGGTAAGTTTTGATGTATTGGATAAGACAAAGACCAACTAAGACCAATTATGTGAAGTGTTTGTCTCGATAAGAAACCACACTAACTCTTGAATATTTGTTTGTTAAGGAATGATTCTTGACAAGAGATATGTCAAGAGTTCAGTAGGAGTCTTAAAGATCTTAATAAGTTTCAAGAACTGGTCAAGACTAACCCTATTGTTAAATCACTAGCCCACGACTTGAGGTTTTTAACCTATCGTATTGACATATTATTGTTTATGTGCCCATTCTAGGTAAAGTTGACTATGCATGTGAGTTCTATGAGTGCTCAATTGTTTGCATAACAACTTGGAAGTAATGATAGGCACTTTGGCTGCTAGGTGGCAAGAAATTAAGATTGAACAAGTTTAGTCCATATCAGTTTGGATTTGTCACTAACCTTGTCTTGTGATTATGGTTATGACAAATTCACATGGATAGGAACACATACACCATAAAATCTAAGTGTCATTAGGTTTCTCTCCAGCTCATGAAAATGATTGCGAGGAAACGCTTTCACTAAGTAGATTTTAAGGAGATAGCATTTGTGATATTTGCATTCTAAAATTAGATTATGATTACATCATCCCTCTTCATAGTTCAAATTGTGAGAAACGGAAAAAAGGTCTAAATATTCGGGACTTATTACTATAAGTTCTGAAATTGCTTAGACATACATGTGAGTTATCTAAGGAAAGGTGTATGAGTTTGAGAAGCCTACATAAAGTCATATCGAAGCATCTTGTATCATAAATTTGAACTTTGGTAAGAAAATCAACAAGTATTGATTTCTAGAACTCCAGCTTATTTCTGAGTACATGTCAAAGCTAGTGGGAGCATAAGTGTTATGTTATTAAAGAAATAATTGTTATGCTAGTGGGAGCATAATCATTATAGTATGTGTTGTGAGTTAGAAATGTTAATTATAGAAAACAAAAGTTTCAATTCGCAAAGTTTTAGAGTTTGAAAAGTTGTTTTGCTATAATTAAGGGAGAGGAACTCATACTTCATTTCAAATTTAAAAACTTAGATTGTGAGATTTTAATAAAATTTAGTCAAGGATATATGTGAATGTTATGTTGGAATGGTTTAACATAAAGAAATTCTATATATGGAAATATTATAGCAAGAGACTGGTAAAGTATCATGTCTTTATGTAAGACATTATGAATCATATCCCATATGCTTCGGGTATAGGATCGACTGCATATGTTATAATATTTATGTCTTCTAAATTTTCAAATGACTAGGACATTAAAGTGGAAAAAGGACCATAATCGAATATGACTAAAGTTGTTAAACAATTGCTAAAAAAAATCTAAGGTTTGCCAAAGATTGGTTGCTTGTGGGCAATTGGAAGTATTGTAATGGATGGACCATATTGACATTTTTATGAATGGATAAGATTCAATTAATAATGAATATTCATATGGCAAATATGGAAATGTTACCACATTGGGAGTTGGATATTAAGAATCTATGTGGAAGTTAGAAACTTTTATGGAAGAAGGATGTTCAAAGGAATGTACTTTGAATGTGAGACTTCGCTTCCATGGAATTGTTCTTGTGACAATACCCAAAGTAATATTTTGTAAAATCGTTGGCAAAGTCTCTATGACTTTTATACCTCGACATTACAAAAGGAATCATTGCATGATAGTTTAGAATCTAACACATTCTAATAGTGACAGGAATATGGTATTCTTACACTTGCAATAAGGATTTGGATTTGTGAAATGAGCATCATTGGAAATGTTTTAATTGATCTATTTCACAAAGAAAGGACCATAGGTAAACATAGTGTGCATGATTGGAGCATGGGATGACTATTGTTTTAATTCAAGTATTAAGTTGATTAATCGAAACATTATACAATGAATAATGTGTAATCAGTATGGTGATTAAACAAAAGGCGTTTAATTTATATTCATAAGTTCTGAGACCATATTGGATTCGATTATTCTTGTGTTTCACTTTGCATGTTTTACTTGTCGAATAATTAGGTTATTCAAACATCCACATTCGATCATACTTTGGAAGTAGGTTTTGAGGCAAGACTGTCATGAATCTGACTGTAGATTGTTTAGGTGTTTTAGACATAACACAAGTTTGATGCAATGTTCATGAGTACACCTAGAATAAGATTTGAGTAATGGATTAAAACCATGCTCATCTAATCACTTCATGGATTTTATCACGAGTGATTGTGAGACGATAATATCTTATATTGTTGAAACGGAGAGATATGAGTTGTAGTTTACAAGTCGGTTGCACATTGATAATATGTAAATGCACCAGTAACTCGGTGTTATAAAAATATTGGTGTGTGTGATTTGATGAGTAGATAGAACAAGCATATGAGTCAAAGTTTATCCATTCCTTTTACCCTTAGAGGGATAAAATCAGTATATGTGGGCCCCTCGATGACTTAGTGATGACAACCCTAAGCGCTTGGCCAAGACTGGACTGATTTGATTTGTTCAAATTAGTTGGTCGTCTTAAATTGGAAATCGGGAAACAACAGATGGACACATAGAATGATTATAATCCATGTCTCAGTCCATACGATATCTAGAATGGAGGAATATATTATCCCATATCTAATGGACGTGTCATAGTTCGACAAAGGCTTTTAAGAGCTACGATTTCTAGTCGATTTTTAAGTTATACTTGCAGTTATAGTTATTAGACTTATCCAAGTGGGAGACTGTTGGATTAGATGTCTAAGCCCATAACTATAATTGGTATGTACCTAAACCGAGAGTAGCAAGGTCCATTTCGGGCTGCATATCACCAGGGCAATTTGATAGGATGGATATTTGAGAAAGAGGTTAATATGATTTATTAATATATTATAAGTATAATATATTAATTGATTAATCATATTATTTAATTAGTATTGATCAAAAATTAATTTGGAATTAATTTAGTGATCAAAAGAGACTAATTAAATATGCATGGGTTGATTGTGTAAATCAATGATATATATATATATATATATATATATATATATATATATATATATATATATATATAGATTTGGATAATAATCCATGATTGATTATTGATGAGCTAAGCTTATGAAAGAATCCATAAAGTGTTAGTCCATTACAAGCCCAAGTGTAAGAATTAGTGTTTACACATAACCCTTGGAATTCTACACTATATATATATATATATATATATATATATATATATATATATGAGTCCCCTTGTCACAAAACTGGGTGGCTAGTCATCTTAGAGATACTATAGCCGATTTCGGTGTGCCTAACCTCCCTCTCAAGTTCCTCCATTTGTTCATGGTGTGTTGTGAACCATTTGAGGCATCACACTTAGGATGCTAAATTCTTAAAGGCCAAAATACAACAAGCTACAAAAGGAGGTAATTTTCTAACTAGTATTTTATGATTGAAAGATCAAATTGTATGCTAGTTTTAGGCTTCATGCTTTGGATAATTTTTGTTGCATTTACAACTAGATAAAACTAAGATCCAAAGCATTAGGGTTGTATGTTCACCATATGATTGTTGTAATACATAAAACCCAACATTAAATGTAGCCTTTCTCCTTCCCTGCATCTTCTTTTCCTACTCAAAAACACCCACGTCCATTGAAGTCCCACACAAAAACTCGATTTCCCATCAAACTGCTGGTCGGAATCATGTAAAACCACAGTCATTCTCTCCCATTTTTCAAGCTCTACAAACCCCACCCAAAAAACCGGTCCTATTTGTGGCCAGAATTATGGGCGCCACCACCACCCACCGCCGCCATCTTTCGCATTTGCCAGCCAACTTCGGCCACTGTTGGAGATTCCGAGCATGGGGTTTTGTTTCTCTTCTCAAGGGCTTTCTAACCATACCAATCTTCCCAAAAAAATCACTAAAAAAATTTCACCTAGTTCCAAGTGCTACCACTCTAGTCATCGGAAAATCATCTTGAGACACGTTTTTGGGGTCATTCTAGCAATTCAAGCGCATAACATGGAGCTAACTCATAAGCTTGGGGTGTGCCTTGGAGAAACTCTTTGGTGGTTCTAATTCCGCTTCCACAATTCATCTCGGGGATAAGCAAATTAGGTACACTTGTTCCTTTCTCTTGTATATTTGCATATTGAATACCCATTTTTTTGGAATTGTGTTGTCATCCGTGTGGTATTTAGTGTGAGTTGTGAATCCATATTGTCAAATTCTTGTCTCCTGTCACAATGTCTAAGCGTGCTAAAACTGGACCTAGTTCTTTTAAGGGTTGGTCGAAAAGCAAATCCAATGACCCCCTTTTCACTTATTAAATTGTGACAACCACCAAACATATGACTTTCTCATTTCCAACAAGCGCAACATCAAATCAACAAAGTTCCTCCATAGAGAGTCTTTTGAAGCTCTCCGAGTGCTAGAGGGAGTTCAACCACTATTTGACAACATTGGTTGGGGTCAGTTCCTTCATAATTGTGCAACCACCTACGTTGAGCCGACCTTGGAATTCCTTTCCACATTCCATGCTGATGATGATACAAAATCCGTCACCTTCCAAATGCTAGGCGAGAATAGATCATTTCCATTTTCAGTCATTAATGCTCTAATGGGTACCCCGGTAGACCATACTTACTCCCAACAGGATCATTGGCCCGCAACCTTTAACCCCGGTGGACCACACTTCATCCATGTTAATGTCTGGCCCACCGAGTTCTTACATGCACCATTTTTCCCGCTCCGAAGTGGGTCAATTTTTCCAAAGCTGAATTATTTTTTCTTTGGTGCATGACTCTTGAAAATGGAACCAACTCGAACTTTCCAACATTCTTTTTCGCCAAATGTTTCAACACCACCACCATGGACACCAGGGACATTTTCATTGGAGGCTTGATCACACTCATTGCATCTAGACCCCCGCTTCAACTTCATCTCTCCACCCTCCCATTTGAAAAAGTAATGGCCCCTCTCGTCTCGACATCAACGCGCTCCGACGAATGCTCATAATTCGTGAATCAGTCGGTGGTCACATATGGAATCTTGATAATCAACCATACCTCATTCTCCATCATGAGTATGCTGGGTATTTTGAACCAACCGACCCCGAGAAATGGGCCATTCCATCTGACTACCCCCGCCTGTCAATGAAGAAGATGACCATTTTCAGCCTCCATAATATGTTAGCCAGCCCCAGCAGCAGTCGCAGTAGAAGGGGGGATACAAGATCCCATCATATTCCCCCTCCTTCCACATTCTTTGACCAGTTCTCCATAATGTTCTACACGGTTCAACGCATCGACAACCAAACACAGGAGAACACCCGAGCCATCCAGGATGTGGTGACCCGTGTTGATCGGTTGGAGCAGTCCTTCCCGCCAGGTCCATGATATGTGGGACTACCACTACCGCCATAGACACTTTCCGCCGCCCGACCCTCCGATTTAGGTCTTTTCCGCCATTTCCTCAGGCATTGAGGACAATGCTTGTTCTTAAGCTCGGGGTGGGGCATTTCCCTTTTCTTTTACTTTTCCATGCATTTTTTTATTAGGTAGCATAACATTTTAGTTTTAAGCTAATTTGCATATATTTTTTTTATTATTTTTTAAATTCCCAAAATATTTTGTTTTCTTCTTTTACACATTTTTATTTTTGCATAACATTTATCTTAGGGCATTAAAATTCATGCATTTTTGTTGTCTGTTTATTCTCACCCCCTTGGATTCCATGGAACAGGTTCATAGTTATTGTATCATTATTGGTCCAAGATCTTGTTGCTATATCATCCATCGACCGGGACCACTAGTTACAGTTTGGGACTTCATACTTGGGATCAATTGTTGGAGCTTAAAGGGGTAAGTGATCATTTCCAATTAGTTTTCATGAAGAAGTATGCATGTAATACTAACAATTATAGGATACACTATAGTAATGGATGTTTTTAGCCCCTGTAGTCCATACTGCTGAGAGGATCACACTTGATCATATTTGAACCGTTAGAATGAAGGCTAGTCCTAGAGTAGAATCCATATCCGGTCTCTTTACATCACCTTTTTTTTTTGCAATTTTCTTATGATTCTACAGAGTCTTTTAGTCCACATTTGCACATTTTTTTTACATTTGTAAAAACACAAGTTTAAAATGGAGATTACATCTTTATGCTCCACACATGGTCACTTTCACACTTCGAGCATTCAAATTATTACTATTACCCTTTCGGTTCCACTTACATACTTTTGGGAACCAAATTTCGACTAAAAAAGTTTTCTTGATTTTGATATGTTAGTGCATTACTTTCAAGTAACATTTAAAAAAACTCAAGCAAATTCCAAGCAGCGATTGTCTTAGCTGGGTCACCGGTTCAATTATTGAAAAAAATTTCCCACATCTTCGTCACCCGATATTTGATACTCATTTATTTGGGTATGTTTTATTGTATATAGATCAAGTCGTTTTTTTCGCAAATTGGTGATGTTAGGGAGTATGTCAAGTCGGATACTATGGGAGGCTTGGGTCAACACTAAGTGAACTGATTCCTACAACGGTGCCCGAGCGATGAAACCTAATCACACTTAAGAGTGGCCGATAGATGTGAGTTCACACAACTTTCGTGATAAGAGCGTACACTTAAAGAAGAGCTCCACACGAGCATGTCCAGCTGCTTTCTCCCTACTACAAGTGTTCTTCATTGTATGCATGTTCTATTGGGGCTGCGACTGACCATCCCTCCTTATTCACCTAGAGGATTCGTTTTGGATGTGGTTTATGGTTCTATTATCATCAGATGAAAAAGTCATGAGAAAATAGCACGATCAATTCTGACCATGTTGACTTACGGTGATGAGGTTTCGTGGTTCTATCCATTCTTTTTATTTTTCTTAGGATAGTCCATCCCGAGTTCATTATAGTCTTGTCTTACTTGAGAACAAGTAAGGTTTAAGCTTGGGGTGATTTGATAGTTTTATTTTATTTACTTCTTTTTATAGTTTATTTTATCATATTTCATTCACATTTTAGTTAATTTACATGCATATTTTCCTTTTTGTTATTTTATGACCATTTTTGGGTACTTTTGAATTTCGTGAACGTAATTGCAGGTTTTATGGAGATTAGCGTAGCGGGATCTTTGGGAAGCTATTGGGCTTAGAAGTTTTCAAGAATTTTGGGCTTGATAACTATAGAGATGATGCATGGATTGGCCTTGTCAACTACTTAAAGGCTTGGAAGAATTAAACTTTAAATTTTCAAGATGTGGGAGAATTTTCGATTGTGCGGAGATTGATGATCGGGCGATTACGAGAGCTTTGGAGGATTTGGAAAAGTCAAATTGGGCTCAAATTAAAGAGAACTTGAAGAAAAATGGGCTATAAGCTGATCGGACTCAAATTGGGCTAGTGGACTAAGAAGTGCAAGCCCAACAAATGGAAAAGATCAATTCTCCATCAGTTCATGCGGCCCACATAAGATTTCCAGTCGGCCCGCGTGAGTTCCTGCAGGGGCAAATTCGTGATTTTACTTTTGAATTCTATTTGAGGAAGTTTGGTGGGTTTCTTTTGGAACCCTTGCACATCCGACTTTAGAGCCTTTTCTATGGAGATTGTGAAGACTTTGAAGGCTAAGAACCTTGAAGAACATCATCTTTTGATCTCTAAGTCTCGTTGAATTTTTGGTATAATCTTTTCTTATCTTGTTTTCTTGAGTTTAGCCATGCTTGGCTAGGCAAAACTTGGTTGACTTTGGTGAAATCCTTCGACTTTTGTTGAATGTTGAAGATTCCATGAACTAGTTTTTGAATCTTTATGAAAATGTTTTATGTTTTAACATCTTATTACAACTTGTATATTTTTATTCATGAGTTTAAATATGGTTGTGGTGATTATTTGGCTAATTTCTTGATTAAGTAAAGGATTTTCAAATTAGCAAGCAACAAATAATTTTTTGTGTTAGTTTTGCTTCACACAATCATAAAAACATTTCTCCAACATGGTAGTGGAAGCATTTGATTCCTCTTGGATTTGGTGACTTTTTGGTTCTTAATGCTAGTTTGCTTTCGCTAATTACATGCTTAATGGAAATTGTGACTTTCACTAAGGGAATTGTTATGAGCTTCTGTAACCATTTTAAGAACTAAGAAAAGTCTAGATAATCTCAAGCTGCTTGGATTACTATAGCCAAATTAAGGATTTAAATCAAGTATTGCACCATTGGATTCTAATGATATGTTCATGAAAAAGTCAAAGTAAGGAAACCTTAAATCAACTATCTTTCTCTTATTGATTTTACAATAAAGTCTTGTTTTTGTTGAAATTGTCTATTTTAATCTTAGTTTAATTCTAGTTTATTTCAAGTGTTTCAAAAGATCAAAACCCCCATTTTTACTTTTATTGTCATTTTACAAGTATTATTACAAAGAGATTTTTCATAGAGTTGTAAAATTGAACCAATCCCCACGGATACGATCCATTTACCACTATACACTATTTTAGTGTAAAAGATATAGGGTTATTAATTTTGATAGACTCGAAAACCACCAAGTCCCCATTCTAGCACGTACTTACTAGTGGTCGCTAAAGAAGTGGAGGAAGAACTGAAACGAGCACCATCCTTCGTAAAAAGCAAAGTTTGATAAGGAGCTTCTTGAGAGATATCATCGGAAACAAGCCCGAAGACTCCCCCCTCGGGAGTAGCAACATCTTTGGGCTCCTTCTATGGTTTACGAGGCTGTTCTAAAGCCTTTTCATTTATTCCCTCTGACAGTTTTGATGGGTCATCATTAGGAACATCCATAACCACGTCGAACTTACCTAATAGAAAGTCCACGTTTCGCCTCTTACGAAGGTGTTGGTTAATGGAGCTATCACTGACGCCTTACGAAAGTGGGGAGTCTAGCTAGGACAACTATCGCTTAGAGGCTAAAAACTCTCTCTAGTCACCAACTCAGCCAATGGCTCATCTTAATGATCGGAGGGAAAATATTCAACACAAGAAGCTCCGCCAACAGGCGTGTCAACCAACACTTAGTTGACTTGAGATCTGGACACTTACGTAGGAGCAGGCTCAACAAAGGCCAGGACACAGTCAACACTAATCGGTGGAGGAAGTACCTCCACCAGCGACACTTCCTGATGCTGATAGTTGAGTTGGATCCGACCCCTCAAGACCATCTCAAAAGGAATAACCCTCTCACAACCTGCAACCGAAACACAAAATAACATAATTAGGGAAATCGACAAAATCATTGGACTAAATACATAAAGAAATATACACACAAGAAAGCAAAAGAAAAAGGCTCCCGAGGGGGGGGGTGGATGAGAGCCACTCACTGTCCTTCTCAACGAAGAATTGATGCATCGCTCCACACGCCCTCCAGGCGGCACTCATACCGATGACAGCCAACATATAGTCTTCCCAGTCCTCCCCATTAAAAGAAATGGTAGCACATTGGTCACAGTTTTACTGGCTCCCTAAAGGGCAGGTATCCGATCAGTTAAGTTGATCTTACATGGATAGCCATAGCCAACCAAATCATGGTTCACCTATAACCATTTATCTTGCCAATTCTTTTTGGGGGGCCTTCTGATTTATGTTGAATGCATGGATACTCTGTCGTTGTGAGAATGTGTGCACGATGGACTAGGTCGATGAGTTGAACTTAAAAGCCTATAACTAGGGAAGTACACCCAAGGCTCGACATGCCCTCTCAAAGTCGACTATATTGTTGATAACGTTGGGAGTTAGATCGTCAACAGAGAAGTCGTATTGGCACATAATGTCGTCAAAGAAATTGGTCGTTGGCAACTGGAGTCCCTGTTCAAAGATTGGTATGGTGACTTCGACCTTTCCTTCCGGTGGACGGGTTATAATAGCTCCTTTTGGAGGTTACTCCTCCTCATGCTTTGGAAGGAAACCAAATCATTCCTGTAGATTTGCAAATTCTCTTAGAGGGGGCACAATCCCAGTATCCGGAGCGGCCATTATCCATCGGTGAGAGCAGAAAAGAAAGAAGCAAAGAAGATGGAGAAGTAGTTGAAGAACAGAAGAGCAAAGAAAAAAAATTTGTCTCTGATAAAGGAAGCTTTAAATGACCAGCCCAAAAATTTGAAAGGTCGCAATTATGAAACCATCTATGCAACCGACTCCGTCACATCAATAGACGTCAAAATGATCTTGGTTGAACATGTGCCTTGATTTAAGCTAGAACAACTCAGCTACCTAAGGATAACACTGACGTTAATGTATCCATATCACAATACATCAAAGATAACGATACAATTATCTAAAGGACAACCTAGCTAACGGTGGTTACCTACCATAAATGATAGGCCCTCGCCCCCGCCCTTATGGCCTCGTACTTTAGCCTTGGTGTTCTAATGTCAATGCCCATAACATGCCAAAATAGTACCAACCTCTCCCCTAAATAACAAGTTTAGCCCTCAGAACGTTGCTTCCTAGTGACTCTGCACCAATAGTAGATAACCACTAATGGTGCACGACCCACCAATAGGACGCCTCCACGTCCTAACAGCCCAAACGAGACAAAAAGTGTTGTTGGGGACATGCTCCTCAGATGACAGGTACAAAGGACACTTCTTCTCTAGAAGAAGGGATCGTCTCTCTCACTATCTCAAATTAAACCTTAATTCTCTCATACAACTACTTACTAGACCATTGGAGTCTCATTCCGGGACCCCCTCCCGGACGACGACTAACGTCAGCTCTTTCTTTGTTGTGATTCTCAGGCTTAACTCAGGCGAAACCACCAAAGACGACGTTAAGCTTGAAGACATACGACAACAAATAATTATTTAGAAATTTGTCACAAATGTCATGATTGTGTTATCAAACCTTTTTTTCTTTAAGTATGATAACTTTTTTTTTCAAATTTATTTATCATAGATAAAGTTGGAATAAATCTACGCTAAAAAGAAGAAAAAAAAAAAAAAACAAACAAACAAAAAAACAAAATTATATGTGTTTTTTATTTTTAGGTTAGAAGATGTCTGAAAAGGTTTGAAGACTATGGTCCAAATTTGCGCAAAGAAGAGGACGGACAGATTTTTTCGGTCTGTAGTCTTTAAAAAATCAAATAGTCTGCGAAGCTTAATGTCTGCGCGTGGTTTATGTGGCGCACATATAAGAGACCAAGGAGATCTGCAGATAAATAACAAACAATACATAAGTAAATGATATAATATACATTAAAATGAACATTTTTTCTCGGACCACCAAGTATTTCCTACACAACCAAATATTTTTTTTCTCGGATCACCAAACATTTTTGTCTCGACCCCGAAGATTTTCAGCGACTAAGAGTGTGTTTACTTATGGAAAAATGTTGATGAAAACACGTACTGACAAGTATACGATGTCGTGTAAGTAATACAGTTGCAAGACTTTATATTGAACCCACAAGGACTATCTTATCCTAAGATAGAATGAACTAGGTAATTGCTTAAAAAAGTGATTGATTTGATTAAACTAAAAATAAAATAAATCCAAATCAACGAGGTAATAATGAAAGCTATAATAACTAAATAAACAAGGACAAAAAATTAAACAATTATGAGAAAAAGGAGATTTAGTTGATTTATACGGGTTCAATAGTTCTTCTAATGCAATTAATTTGTCAAACCAATTATTTAGAAACTAATAACTCAACATCAAATTTTTTTATCAATTACCTCTAGGTTTCATTATTCCATTTAAAAGCATTCACTCATATCTTTATGTAGTCCGTGAAGCATTAAGTCCAATGTTTTGTTAAAAGCGTCCTAACACAAGTATATGTTAAACTAGGCGAATGTCCGCGCGTTGCACAGAAATACCTATATATTTGAAGTCTTTACAAATATATGGTTTTTTTTTAAATATAATAATAACGTTGTTGTTAAATTTGATATATGTATATACTAAATTGATATAATATATTGATTGTTTTGAATTATATGATAATATATATATATATATATATATATATATATATATATATATATATATATATTATAACTTCATAATCTCAATCTTCTGAATGACTTCTACCCGCGAGTTACACATGAATAAAATCAAATATAATATATGATTTGATGTTATTTATAGTTGTTTTTATTGTTAATTAATTTTTTAAAAACTATTTACTTAATGTTTTAATTTATATCATTATAATTATTTAAAACATCAAACATTGTTTTCTTATTTTAAAACTAACAATATAATCATTTATATAGAGATGTTTTTAACTATTGTTATTGTAAGTTATTTTAAACTACTTATTTGGAAACTTTTAACGATTATAAAAATATATTTAAGAAATATTTTAGTTAAATCGATATTACAATTTAGTTTTTGCTTTTATCACTACAATTTATCACTTTTAACTCTTTACAAAATATTCTTTAGTTTTTTTAAATGGAACTGAAGTTTATATTTGAGTTGACATTGTAATGCATAGAAACACCTATATAGTTAAAGTCTTTACAAATATATATTTTTTAAAATATAACACTAACGTTGTTGTTAAATTTGATATAATAATTTGTATATTAATTTTATATAATATATTAATTATTTTGACTTATATGATAATATATAAATCTCTTATAACGTCATAATATCAATCGTTTGAATGACTTCTACTCGCGCGTTACACATCAATAAAATTAAATATTATATATGGTTTAATATTATTTATAGTTGCTATTTTTAACTAATTTTTTAAAATTTATTTGCTTAATGTTTTAATTTCTATCATTATAATTATTTAAAACATCAAACATTCTTTTTTTGATTTTAAATGTAACAATATAATCATTTATATAGATTTATTTTTAACTATTGTTATTATAAGTTATTTTAAACTACTTATTTGAAAATTTTTAACGATTATATAAATATATTTAGGAAATATTTTAGTTAAACTGATATTACAATTTAGTTTTTCCATTTATTACTTTTAACTATTTACAAAATATTATTTGGTTTTTTTAGTGGAACTGAAATTTATATTTAAGTTGACACTGTAATGTTATATTTAAATTAACAATTTAAGTATTTTGTCCAAACTATTCAAAAATTGTAGCTTTAAACTGATAATGGTTTACGTGCAACAACATTTTAAATCTAATAAATTAAGTATAATATGTTAAAATTTAAAGACATAACTTTATAAATAGAAGTAAAGATATTATTTTAAAATTGAAATTTAGTCTATTTATAATTACACTTTAGGTTTGATATTTATTTAACCTTATTAACCAACTTACAATCATTATTAGAAAGACACTACAATTTATTACTTTTAACTATTTATAAAATAATCTTTGGGTTGTTTAAGTTAAATAAAATTTATATTTAAGTTGAGATTATAATGTTATATTTTAATTAATAATTTAAGTATTTTATACAAATTGTTCAAAAATTATACCTTTAAAATGATAATGGTTTACATACAACAATATATTAAAACTAATAAATTAAGTATAATATGTTAAAAGTTAAAAAACATAATTTTATAAGTAGAATTAAAGATATTATTTTAATATTGAAATTTAGTTTATATATGAATACACTTTAGATTTGATATTTATTTAACCTAATTACCAAATTATAATTATTATTATAAAGAAATTGAAAAGTTATGAGAGTTTCAAATGAATGTGGTGAAATGAAAAAAGAATTGAGGTTTCAAATGCATGAGATTCAATAAAAATGTTAGTTTTATAAGTATGTATGATTTAAGTGAAATAACAAAATCACACACTTATATTCAAATGATGTCACAAATAAAGCTTCATTCGAAGTCAATATTGTATGTAAATATTAAAATTAAGCAAAACAAAATAACACTAACTAACATTGTACAAGTGACAGCCAAAATCAAATTTACTTGTCATTTGTCAAACTTTATATTTTAAAAATAATAACACATTTGAATATGATATTAGAATTCCCAAAATCATAGTTTAACAAAATAAACCACATTAAAATGATCATCTCACTAAGTCAGCTAAACCCAAAAAAAATTATTACTCCATAAAACTGAAATTGATAATATGAAAATAAAAGTTTAACATCTACCGGTTTGACTTTGAATTGCCCCTCATATTTGGCTCTTGAAGCAGGGGATGACCAGAGGTGATCGCTGCCGCTTTCTGCCGTAGGGTATCTTTGCGTAGGTATTTTTCCCCCCTTTTATCACGTAAACAACATGATATATATCATAAGTACACGAATGATCCTCCAACTTTCAAGCATTGTGCACTTTTATCCCTTAGCTTTCAGCATGGTACAACTTCAACTATTGACCATTGCATTGTATACCCAGCTTTGGATTTTATTTTCTAACAGCAAGTTGACTTCAACTTCTATGACAAATGTGAACTAGAAAACGACCGAATTTGAGAAAACTCAAAATACGAAACGTGTAGATAATTGTGTCTAGTTTCTAGAACATCTTGATTCGCCTAAATAGGAGTCCCAATATTCGCCTAAATCGGAGTCCCAAGGAGCCGGATATGATGAAAACACTGAGACGTAGTCAATCTGTCAAACATCTTTTATTCACCTTTATTTGCTCGTGAATCTGCGGAAGGGGACAATGTTCTTCACCGTTAACTTTTTCAACTCCTGGTAATCAATGCATATCCAGTATGAACCATCATTCTTTTTGATAAATATTATCAGCGCTCCCCACAGAGAACTACTCGATCTGATGAACTATTTGTCTAGCAGCTCCTGAAGCTGAGATGACAACTCCTCCATCTCAGGTGGAGCCAAGCGGTACAACGCCTTGGCAATTGGGGTCTCACCAGGCACAAGATCAATCCTGAACTCAACCAGACTCTCAGGAGGCACACTGGGTATCAACCACATAGGACACGTAACCTGCACACCCGTGCTGAATATACCGACGAGCCCTAGCTGCTGAACAAAACCCTGAACTGACCATGGTGGCCTCCCCATTGATAACCATTTCTCCCTTACTTGGGGTTCGAACTACCACTCGCTGGCCCTCACAATCAATCATGGCACCAAACCTGCTCAACCATTCCATCCCTACTATCACGCATACACCCCTATGGGGATAGGGATCAAATCAATCAGATAAGGCACCTCGAATATCTCCAATATGCGACCCTGATACACTGCGGATGCAGAAACCCCATGTTCGTTGGCGATGGAAACTCGCAACGGACACTCTAATTCCCTAATTGACATGTCAAACTCCCTACTAAAAGATCGAGATACAAAGGACCGATTCGTGCCCGAGTCAAATAACACAAGAGCAGGAAAAGAGTTCACTAATAATGTATCTATTAGGAGCATATACATGAGCATAACATAAAACATAATCAACAGAATAATAAATAGAAACATAACAGTCACGAAGTTTGGTACCAACCTGGCCTCCTCTGACGTGAGCTGGAAAGTGCGACCTCGAGCCCTCGAGAGCAAAAACTTGCCTTGACTCTCATCCATGATCCTCAGAGTAGTCAGTGTTGGATCCTGTGATAGCCTAGCAGCAAGCGAGGGACAGTTAGCCTTCACATGGCCAACCTGGTCGTAGTGGTAACAAATCCTGGAGCAGAGTGTTGCCGCTTGATGGTGACAATCCCTCACCAGATGGCCCTGACGGCCATAATTGTGGCACCCAGAATATGATCGAAATTAACACTTAGGAACCTTGTCGCACTTACTAAACGTGGGCCCTTCTGACCTCCAGGTCTGACATCAGTTGCCTTGATCCGCTTCGGCGCAGGCTGCAACTGTGCCTGGGCCAGTCGTTGCTCCCTCGTCTAGAGATCCATCTCAATACCATGCCGCCTGGCAGCCTCCTGCAACTCTAACAATGAACCATAACGTTGAGTGGATACAAACTGCCTGATGTCCGTCTTGAGCATGCTCATGTACTTTACCTTTAAATTTCATTCATGAAAAACTATGGTCTATATAACATCCATAAAATTTAAGCTAATTTAAAAGCTTTCAACCAAATAAAAACCATTAATTATTACAAAGTGTTTTCAAAATAGTTTCGTGTCAGAATATCCCAGAAATCAAAATCATAAAACGTGAGGAGCTGTACGATCACACCTTCGCCTTCCTGTGATCATCCAATGTACCTAAAACCAAAACTGAAACTGTAAGCCTAAAGCTTATTGAGTTCCCCCAAAGTACCAACACATAATCAATAGCGTATATACAAATAATAGCATGCAGTGGGTCCACAGCTAATAGACTGGATTCCCCCTAAGCCCACAGCATAAGTCTGGCTTGCCCCATGGGCCCACAACTTATGTATGGCTTGCTCCCCGACCCACAGTACGAGTCTAGCATGCCCTGCCTGACACGCATCTTGTATCTAGAATGCCCACGAGCCCTCAGTATGAGTCTGGCATTCCCTTCATGGCCCTCAGCTCATATTTGGATTGCTCTAATACCTTCAAAACCCCAGTACGAGTCTGACATACCACTCGGTCCTCAGCTCGTATCTGGAATGCTAACGTGCCCTTAGTATGAGTCTGGCGTGCCCTCCATATCCCTCAACTCATATCTGGAATATTCTAGGGTTTGTTGGATACAACACAAAGTAGTGCAACCTCAACCCAACCAACACGATATGTCGACATGTAATAAATAATATCCTATATAGATAATCAGACAATATCACAGGCAGTCCTACAGATCTACCAGAATAGCATATCAATAACTATCATACTTGTGCATGTCTACTCTATACTCGACATATCAACAATATCAGGATATCAACCCAAGGGTCGGCATTGGTGCCTTTGACCCTATTAGTATAGTGTGGAAAACTCACCTCACGCTGTCGAAGCACACAGATGATCCCTGACCGTTGATTGTCAGATACCAAACCACCATCATCAAGAAAACATCCCATCAATAGTTGATTCCATAAACAATCTCTAACCGCATATCTGCTATCACACATGTGCTAACAGATTCCAAAATGACAATCCATCAATGTCTAGTCGCTGACTCATACGATGAGACCAAGAACTAGGGACCAATTTAGCTCAAGGGACCTCATTTTTATGCCTTGAGACCCATCCTAGGGTCTAAAAGGACAACTTAACTCGACCAAAACAAAGCATGCACAAAATGACACTCTTTGGGACAAGAAGGATACCAAAATCAACACAGATGAGATCCAACCAATCTAAGAACAAAGGTAGGAACTTTATACCTTTTGAAGCTGCCCCAGAAGATGAAAACTCTAGATCTACAAGCTTGATCCCATCCTTGACTCCTTTGATGCACTAACTTCTTCTTAACCTACTCAAGAGGCACAATTTTAGCTCACACACACAAAATAGAGGCTAAGGTTTAGGGAAAATGGCTCAAAACTACGGAGGCTAGAAGGATAGAGGGTAATGAGCTCATAAGGACACTTATATACCACTGAAACCCTAAATATTAGTGTTTCATCCTGACACTCATACGCCTAACATACTAGCATACTCACATGTACCCCCAACGTACAACACAAATTTCTAAAATCACAATTTTGCCACTTCTTTCCAAACCAAGGGCCAAGCATGACATAATTCAAAGTCCAAGGGATGAACTTGAAGTTACTTGAAAGATAGGGTGTTACACTCTACAATTTTATGATTACCATTAGGTCCCTTACCATTAACATGTAAATAACATTACCTAGCAAACAAGTAGAATAAAAACAACAAATAATAATTGATTACCGTTAACACATTACATACAAGTAACAATTCTTGATTACCCTGAATACATTTCTCAGACATGAAAAAGTATTGATTACCCTTCATGCATTACTCTTAACACAATGAAAATACAAAAAAATTACATCGTAATAACCGCTATTGCAACCATCACCAATATAATCACTAAAAACCCTATGTTTACTTCTACCCATGCCTTATTTGCTCTAAGTCCCTTTTTCCACCTACTTCTTCCTCAACCCATTTGAAAAAGCAACAATTTCCTCCTTCCATCTAGAGCCACAAAAATGTTGAAAGATTACATATGTTTCTCTCTGGAAATGAGGGAAATCTCAAATAAAAAAAATAATTAGGTTTTTACCTGATAATAAGGGGAACTCCAAAATTTTATTCCTAAGTTATATGGTGTTCATGAGATCGATATACTACAAACATCACCACAACCACATGTAATTACCTTTTTGTTCCTCTATCTTGAACAACCGTTTAAGCTAGATCTTATAGATGAAGTTATCATTTTAACATTGGAGAAGCCATGTTACTAATTCTGAGGGGACGAAGGGTTATAAAAGAGACCTGGGTCTCGTGTCTTACCTCACATCCAAGTTAGATTAATGAAGCCACATACAATCCGACTGACAATGGTAACTATCTAATGTGAGGCAAAGTTGTTAAGAGTTTTAAATGGAACAATTTGTGCAAATGTGAGGCATTAATGGACACAAAAACAACTTTGGGTAAAACTAAAAAAATTGCAAACTTGAGGGCTTTTATGGAATTTTCCACACACATAAACACACACACACACACACACACACATATATATATATATATATATATATATATATATATATATATATATATATATATGGTTAAGTTCAAATGAGAACACTATTTAATGTGAGAACGTGAGAACACTACTTTATGTTACTATTCTACTATGAATTTTGTATATACAAGTAGGTTCATGCGAAAACATATTTTATCTTATAAAAATCAAACACATGTACTTTAAAAATTAAATTTATTAGCAATAAACTAAAGATAATAAGGTTACATTGGAGGGTGTTATGGTAATACATAATTAAAAGTGGTTTTAACAATCGTTTCTTTTTTTTTCACGTCCTTAACCATTTTTAAATTCAAGTTTTAATAATAAAAATATCAAAAAACATGATTTGCTAAGATGAAACTATTTCTCATGTATCATCGATTATCATCATGTAGTTCAAAGTTTGGATGGATGTCCAAAATATAAGGTTGATGTGGCACAATCTCATAGGCTTTCCTTGTTTTTACGTTTTCGCAAATTATTTGTATTTTCGCATGAGCCCTCCCATATATATATATATATATATATATATATATATATATATATATATATATATATATATATATATATATATATATATATATATATATATAGACACACACACACACAAAGAATCAATTTTATGCCACATGGGAATTCCTCACACCCATAATTCATCAAAGTTAAATCCCTTAAATGCCCTAGAAATGCTTCAAAGTAATTTCTCAAAATCAATAACTATATTAGGAATGTAATAAAAGTCAATATCCACCTATGTTTTCCTCATCTTTAACTTGAAATCAAAATCAACATTCAAATGCAAATCCCCTAAATCTCGACACATCCCTCTTCAAACCCTCAATGGTAATGAAGCGATGAAGTCTGATGTCTATCATTTTTTGTTTTCCTGAGTTATTGCTTCTTTATTGGTGTAGATCTACTTCATTTTGATTCTGACATTTCAAGTTAGTATTTTTGAGGTGATAATAACTTTGCACACATTAATCTGTAGGTTATCTGTCAACCTACTACTTGGGGGGGGGGGGGGGGGGGTTACGTTCATATTATGTTTTTCAAAGTAGTTTGTTAGGGTTCCTTATATTGTGTTGTACTATAGTTGAATATTTTATATGAATGCATGTATGATAAAATTCGATTGTTGATGTTTGTGTGAATTTTAAACTAAATTGGCTATGGTTATGAAAGAAGTATAGGATTAGAAAATAAATGCAATCATAGAACGCAATAAGAGCGTTTTGAAAGATTATTTTAATTAATAACATATCATTTATTCATACTTTCTTTTAAATATTCTGATGTAAAGAATAATTATGAAGAATAGTAAACTCGCACCATCTTCCTTCATTGTTGTAAAAATCGAAATTCAGGTACTTTTCAACTTTTGACATTATTTTTAAGTAATTACACTTTTGGTCCTTGGAGTATTTTGGGCGTAATATCGAGTACGCCAGGCGTACTCCATTAAATGAGTCGCAAAGCTAATGCAATACGTTGGGCGTATGTACTCATATCACAAAACCCTAATTTGGACAGTTATCCCTATTTACGCATCATTATAGACTTAAGAGTCGTCATCTGTTTTGCTATAATTGGGAGGTATAAAGCTTCTTTCTTGATGACTCATAGATTTAGTCTAGGGCTTATTTTGGGCATATTATGGTCCCTTGAGTCATCCTTCTAAGTATGAACTACTCCAGGAGCTTAGAATGTTAGATCTTATCATTTTTTATATTGTTAATGCATAAAAATGTCATCTTCATGGGTTTTGATGAAGCATACTAGAGTTGGTGTTAATATTATGGACTTAGATGGATAAAAACGGGTTTTAGATCCCATTAAGGCATGCAAAGGAGTAGAGTTGCTAAATTTATTAACTAAGACCTTAATTAAACATAGATCAGAGGTTTGGATGTTAAAGTTTTAAGGGATTAAGACTTTTGGTTAAGGATTAGGACTATGGCTAGTACGTCGGGCGTACTTCTTAGTATGTTGCGCGTACTAGGTATGAGGCCCGATGGAGGTCACTTGAGTATGCGAGGATTATAGTATAGGAACACAGAGCATACTACCTGATGTGGGCCTAGGATCCTTTTTGGGCCATTTTAAGGGTCTGGGCTTTAATTGATTGTGTTTATCTTTGAGGGGTAAAATGGTCTTTTACCCTAAGATTCAGGAATATGGACTAGGTTCTCGATTGTGGTTTATGACCTAATTATTAATTAGGGTATTATTTGACCATATTTAGTGCGGAGATTTCCTGGATTAGCAGTCCGAGCATTTATCTAATATTTTAGCAGATTGAGGCGAGTCTCCTCCTAGTGTTTGGCGGGTCGAAGGCATCAATGCCTACCCATGGATTATTATTATTAGGTCCTAGGATTATTGTCAGTGGTCCAAGCATTTATCTAATTTTTCATCAAATTGAGGTGAGTCTCCTCCCAGTGTTTGACAGGTCAAGGGCAAAAATGTCGACCCATGAATTATTGTTATTTGTATGCTAGTTGTATGTGTGACTCTTGCATGTGTTGTATGTATGTTGGATGGGGCCCGATTCCAGGTGAGGCGTGATGAATGTGTAGGGTAAGGCCCATCTCATGTTATTAACAGACACGTTCTCGGCAGGGATCGATGCCGGACAAAGCCCGAAGATTGTCGGGCAAGGCCTGTAGGTATGGTATGGGGTATTTTAGGGAAATCACTAAGCTTTGTGCTTATGTTTTTCAGTTTACATTTCAGGTACCCCTGGTTCGAAGGGGAAGAGCTCGGAATGATCGTAGTGCACACACATGATTTCTACTTTATCGACTCTGATGTACTTTTTCTTGAATATTGACATACTCTAAGTTTCTTATGGTTTTGATAAACACGTTTGTTTGACGTTTTATTAATATAAATACAGAAAATTTGTGTTCTAAAATTTGGGACGTTACAAGTTGGTATTAGAGCCTTGGTTTCAGGGATTCAAGCATACTATCAGGTGCGCTCGAACTCAAACCGTGGGTTTGGTAGATTTTTCATAAAAAGAAATGTTTTAATGAAGGATTTCTAAAAACAAAAAGGTGTGTGGAGCATGCAATCGACCAAGCTCAACTAAGTTTTCCCAAAATGCCCATACATGTTCTTCGTCATATGCCTTGAATCTATAAATCACATGCTAGATTAGGGCTAAGGATCTGCTCAATTGTATGATAAAATGTTAGGAAAGATGCCTTTATATGCCTGATATAGGAGCTTGTAGACTTGCATACTGGTATTGGATCGATCAGTGATAGGATGGCGTGTTTAAGTGATGCTTGATTCGAATTACTCAATGCTTGAATGCTGCTTGCTTTGTGATTTTAGGAAATTTCATTGATATCGGTTAACTATTAAGTGAACGTGCTAATTTGCATCTTACTAATATTAGATAATGTTAGAGGGTTAGTTGTTACTCTGTTGCACAACTCTTGTTTGAGTCCAACCGTTGTAGTGTGTGACCTTTCAGTCAAATAAGTATCTAGTGTTGGTAGTATCTAATTGCATTTATGAGGTATTTAGATGGTATTAGAAGGGCTTCTTAGACATCTGATTGCAGAGAGTGGTGTGATGGTGGGCTTGGAGATCCTAGGAGATGCTTTAAAGCAGTGAACATTTAGTTATGCAAGTGGATACTATGAGTGTTAGAGAAGTAACTTGGAGGATTCGGGGTGATTCTTGAGGAAAGTATGAACATATGTGGAAGGTAGTATGGGCCCGTACTACTAGAAGTAGAGGATTCATTCTTGAGTCAAGGAAAGTCACGATGATTATAGGAAGCTTGTAGGAAGTGGGAATTTTTTTCGGGTATGTTCTGATGGTTTGAATGGTTTATTTTCAGTATGGCAGCCACTCGAGGAGATTCTAGTAGTGGTTCGGGTTCTGGATTTGGGGTCCTAGAGCAGACTCGTGTGATATTCGGTACAATTATGGACGATATCATGGAGATTCTAGATGATTACTTGCGTGCTTTTCGTTATGAAATGGTGGTAATGGTGATGGCATGCACTTTTACTATCTGAGAGTTCTAGGCATGTAGGGCCCCAAAGTTCTATGGGAAGAAGGATTTGATTGCGAGAAGACCTTGGTTAGCAGATTTCATGAATGCCTTCCGCACTATTTGTTGCCCTGAGGAGGCAAAGGTCAGACTTGCATCCGGTGTTCAGAAGGGCAGAGCTCGAGAATGGTACATGCAGTTTGGTCACATTTTTACACACGATTTTGGATTTGCTTCATTATTCGAGGCTGCGGCCTAATCATTAGTTTTCATGAGGCTTAGGGTCATGGGGAAGAAAGGATTTGGCCCTTTTCCAATGTGGGTGTTATGGTTTTAGTGATCCAAGGGTTCGATGGTGTTTTCGGAGTCCAAGGTTATAGTTGTAATTTGATTACTTGGCCTTTTATTTATTTTGGATTTGATTCAGGAAGTTTTAAGTCTATGGTGTGTTCTTTTAAGTGTATGGCTTCTCACCACCTTTCCGTGGATATAAGGTTCGTTGTAAACGGACCTAAGATGAGGAAGTTATGGCAATTTGAAATATTTGGCATATTTGGCCCTTAATGCAAAAGGTTTGCAAGTTAGGTCTCGTGTGTGCATGGTAAGGAGGGCACGTTCCTGGGTGAGTACACCGAACATAAGCTGCGGGTACACCCAGCGTAAAGAGAAGAGTGCCGAACCCTAATTTTTAGGGTTTGGGCACCATTTAAACATCCTTATGAGCTCAAGGCTCTTTCATTTCTCAACATCCATTGTCTTTGAGCCTCATTTCGAACCCTAATCCCCTTGGTGGTGCGTTCTTGAGCTTGGAGGTGATTTGGAGGGGTCCTTAGTGTTATTTCAAGGAAGTGGATCTTGGTAATCAAGCTTGGTGTAGCATTGGGGTTATAGATTCAGAATCTTCAATCTCTTGGAAAGCTTCAGCAGGTAAAAAGTTCTTATCTTGAATTCTTCTTATGCTATTTTGAGTTTAGGGCAAGATTAAGGGTTTTTATGATGTATTAAGTTCTCCTTGTGAGTTTGAGCAACTCCAGGAGCTTGGAGTGATAGATCTTGCATCTTCTGATGTTTCTAGTTCATAAAAATGCTTGCTTGATGTTTAAGAGTGGTCAATTCATGTTCTAGTTGGTTTAGAATGGTTCTTAATGGATTAATATGGTTGTTGGGTCCCATTGACTCATGCAAATGCATAAAGGTGCCGACTTTATGCATTAAGAGCTTTATTTTGACGTTCTATGAAGTTTAGGTGCAAAGTGCTTGTAACATCCCAAAATTTAAGACAATAAATTTCATTTTTAATTGAGTAATTATAAAACCAATAGTCTAAAAACATCCATACTCTTCTAGAATAGTCTGTGGTTGTCATCCATACTCTACTAGATGACGGGGCCATCATTTGGGAACAATGCTTCTCACATCATCCACCTCTCACCCTTACCTCTTGGTCTATATCACCTCTCAACTCATCATCCAACTCATATTTCAGCTACCCATGTTTTACCCAACATATTATGTAGATATAAATACATATACAGTTTAAATCATATAAAACTTGTATAAAATCGTTCATCCAGCATAGATAGCAATTATATAGATAATATGCACACATAGCACGTAGTTTATATAAAATACTTCATATCTATGTGTAAGATGAAAGTGACCATACACTCACTTGATAAGGTGGTGACTCGGTACTCGGACACCGCTTCGTTTACTTTAAAATAATTTCCTTCAACGAAACCTCGTATTATTACCACTAGATTTTAGTCTAATATTTACTATAACTAATTATTAGTCTTATTATTATTATATAAGCGTTTAAACAATACTTTCCAACCATTATGTACAGACAAGACCAGTCATAAAACACCAGAAGGCAGAACCATTTTGGCATATAGCACTTCTGAAATCCAACAACCCTATGCGGCCCTTTAAACCAGATTTCTCGTACCGCGAATAGTTAAATAGATATTATAATGACACTTATATAATAATAGCTCAAATATTTATTATAAGTTCATAATAACGATACTAATTTTAAATATAAGTTATATTAAAATAGGGTAAGCATAACTTACTTACAAGGGAGTTTTAGCTAGGAGTCAGGCTCTACAGGGGCAGAACTTCGTCGCTGAATCTTTCTAAGAAAGATTCGTGCAGCGCTTCAACGCTCACCTTACTATACCAAAACTACAGAAGAGAAGTCGAATCACGATGGACCGAAATGCTCGGGGGATAAGAAGAGAAAGACTCTTGAATCAAGAGAATGATGCAAGAAATATGAGAGCCCAATCCTCTTATTTATAGTAATTGAATTTACAAAAACTACCCTCCATAATTACTTAATGACCTTAGTTATATAAACGACTAAACACCCCCTTCACAATACTATTTTAAATAGATTTAACGATATTTGTACTAAACTAATGTCGAAAGTACTCAACACTAGTCTTATAATAACCGCATCGTCGATACATTCCTAATGATATATACATTTGTATATATATGTGTACGTATATATGATTTATACTTTATTTTAATACATAAATATGCTATTATAACTTGTAACTCATTCATATGAACTCCATTTTTGACGTTCTTTATATCCACGTGTTGGAATTTACGACTACTGCAACTTTCATTTAGACGTCGTCAGCTAATTCTCATTCTATCTCATATTTACAAAATTGTATCGAATTTATCGTGTTCGAAGAGTAGGGACCAAGTTTCGTCCATACCTTTAACATATGAGCTTTAATCTCGACATTCTTTATACCCGCGTGTAGGTAAAAAACAAGATCTAAAACTTTCATTTAGACTCCGTCGGCTAATTCTCGACCGATCTTAAATTTAACAGTACGAGGAGATTATATTGTTAAATGTCTGCGTAAAATTCATAAGTTCTACATATGCACTCGGTTTTCGTTTGTATTTTTACCGTTGAGTTCCTATTAATGATATATACAAGTCTCATTTAGGTCGCGTAGGCCAAAAACCGCTAAAATTCCAGTTTCGGGTCGTGCACTGCTATCCCAAATGTTAGAAAATTCATAACTTCCTCATACGAAGTCAGATTTGGGTGTTCTTTTTATAGACGCTCTCAGTTTAACATATTCTACGACTTTCTTTAGATTACTAAGGCTAAAAGTCATTTATCGTAAATTCACTATTTACGTCTCCCGGTGTCGTGCCGGATTTGCCGAAAAACTTCGACGGGTCATAACTTCTTCGTTATAACTCGGATTTCGGCATTCTTTATACGTACTGAACCTTGTAACATATACTAAAAATTGGTAAATATTAATACTTCTAAATAATATTCCATCAAAAACACATTTTTGATGCTTATTGTCTCTAAGTTGACTAGCCCGAATCTGCGGCGTTACACTTTAAGAGCTTCATTAAGCCATGCATGCATGTAAAATTAGCAACTTTACGTGATAAACAAGCCCAAGGAAGTCAGATCCAAGTTGTAGAGTGATGTCTTAAAGGCAGCTAGAAATGGAAGATCGTTGAATGAGATAGTACGTTGGGCGTACAAGCACGTACGCTTAGCGTTCAAGCCCTGAGGCAAGTACGCTGCGCGTACGAGCTGAGTATGCCCCGCGTACTCAGTAGAGTGGGCCTCAGATTAGTAGGTCTTGAGTTTGGGCCATATTTTGGGCTTAGATGTTTAGGGATTTGTTGGGCCATCTGAATTCAGGTGTTTTGGGCTAGGAATATTGTTGGGCCTTGGATTAAGCCCCATGAAAAGGGATTAGGCCCAATTTGGAAATTTGGGCCATGTTTGGGCCTTAGATAATTATTTTGGTGCTTGGGCCTTTTGGATTGTAGGTTTGGGCCGTAGTCTTGGACCAAACTAAGCAAAGGGTAAAATGGTATTTTTACTTTAATTATGGATTGATGGTTATGGATTGGAATCCAATTATTAATTGGATGTTAGCTTGTATTGATAGCTCGAGGATTCGTCAGACCACGAGCCAGAGATTCAGTCGTGTGATTCAGCAGTTTGAGGTGAGTTTCATCACCATGTTAGCAGGTCGAATGCACCAATGCTGGCCCATGATCTGTTATGTTAGAATACTCACTATCTGTGTGACACTTGTATGTGTATGTACTTCTATGCTTACTGGGCGGGGCCCGAAGTTTATTCTATATGTTATTACCTATTATGCTTATATGAATTGTATGTGGGTGGGGCCTATTATGCAAGTTTAAGTCGGGCCCGTTATACTCATTGGTAGGGGCTCATTATGCAAGTTTGGGTGGGGCCCGTTATGCGAGTGTGGGCGGGGCCTGATACACTCATTGGGTGGGGCCTGTTATGTATTATGTATGTATGGTATGTGGTATGTTGGGGAACTCACTAAGCTTTTAGCTTCCAGATTTTAGTTATGTTTCTGGTACCTTTGGTTCCAAAAGGAAAAGCTCAGGATGATTGTAGGGCACACACCACCTCGTTCCACATTTTCTTGATTTACTCTGATATGATATGTTGATCGATACATTTGTTTATTTGGATTTTTATGATGTTGTATTTGGGATATCAGTTTTATTAAATTAAAAATGAAATTTTTGGGTCTTATTTTGGGACGTTACACCAACGTACTTCCCCGTACGCCCAACGTACGTAGCTTAACCCAATATTGTCCTAACTTCAAACGGTCATAACTTATTCGTTTCAAATCTGATTTCGACGATCTTTATATCCACGTAAAGGTGTTGAGGAGCCCCACAATATTATCTAAATATCTTGGACTAAAAAGTTCTCAAATAAAAATCCATATTTCATGCACGAACCCGACCTATGACTTTTCACTTTTTACCCTTCGACCCAAAACACAATTCAGTGGTTAAATCTCATAACTATCATTACCTACTTCCACAACGACTAAACTTGGACTCTTTAAGACTCAAAGCCTTACACAATCGACTTCCAACCCACAATCCAGAAATGGCAGGAAACAGAATGTTACACAATTACGCTATTCTTGGTAATATTTTTATTTTATTTTTATTAATTTCTTAATATTATTATGTATTTGTAGTATATTTGTAATTTGTGTGCTTTCTTTCTTCATATATTACATGATTTGAATAAAATTTGGAATTTTTTCATGTTTCAAAGGAATGTCTTGATGAATTTTAGCCATCAACAGTGAGATATGGAATAAGCTTGCCTTAGCCTATGTGTGTTCTAATTGAAAGTTAGATGCCTCCAAACTCCAATCTCACTTATATCCTATATATTTGATTCTAGCATACACGAGCATACAAATTTGATCGAGGTTGAAAATTGAATATAATAGTTAAATGGACATGTCAAGCGATTAATTACATTTCTGATTTTTAACAAAAATATACATCCTATTTTGATGTTCTTTGGAATAAGAAATGTTTCAAAAAAAAAATAATAATCAACGAAAACAAACTATTAGTTATCCGCCGAAACTAATCAATAAAGGAATTCATTTGCCGAAAAGAAACTATTCACATCCCCGTAAAAATATACAATTTTACAAATAAATTTTTGTTTCCAAATCTATACTTAATGATTATATTTTTGAAGTTTTAATATATATATATATATATATATATATATATATATATATATATATATATTAAGTACGACGATTAATATGTTTACGAAAGATTAAAAAGATCAATGATTGTGATCTTCATGGCATAATGGTAAAAAAAAACTATAAAGGAATTAATTTGTTAATGGAGAATTCCGTATATGTCATTCTTAAATATCAAAATATCATATTAAATATCATGTTCAACCTCCATAAAATTTCAAAATATCATATATGCCCTCAAAGATCATATACGTCATTTTTAAATATCATATTTAACCTGCATAAAATATCATATATGTCATTTTTAAATATCAAAATATCATATATGTTATTCTTAAAAATCAAAATATCATATGTAGCTTTTTAAACATCAAAATATCAATATTAATATCTAAAATATCATCCATCTAAAACATAACAATAATCAACAAGAAAAACAAAACAATCAAATGATACATTCTATGGATAGGGTTAAAGATGAAGTGTTTTGTTTGTTAATACGACGACATTCCAACAATTTAAAAATAGACGTTCCATTATCATAGTCATACGGATAACATGATTAAAATTTTTCATTATTATAATAATTTTAAGATATAAAATATGATTATAAACTATTAATAACATTATAAAAAGGATTTGAGAAAATATGATATTTTGAAAGTTTATACAAGGTAAATATTATTAATAAATTAATTTGAATAAATATGATATTTTAAAGTTTAAGAAGAACATATATGAAATTCTCCAACAAAAAGAGTTAGTAAGGGCATAATGTACAATTTGATAACCATTAAATTAAAAGAAATAATACATTTATAAGCTGATATCTTGGACCATATTTCCAGATTGAATCTGGGCGGATATTTTGGATCGCATTGTTTAAAAATTTTATTTGTACCATTTTCATGAAAATGATCACGTTTTAACTGTTGTGCTTACTTATCATTCTCCATGTCTTTAAAAATGTTTCACACTTAGGTAATCCTTCTCATGAAAATGGTTATAATGAGAATATGCAGTTGGTAGACATGTGTGTTTATATTCTTTAAGAATATAGGTTAAAGTACTTGTATAAAAGTTCAATTATATTATGAAAATGTCATTCTTCAAATGTGAATATGTTAGAGATAGGGAACTTTTATGCTTAATAAACATGATGATGTTTGTATTCTTTTAGAATGTAAGGTTAATATACTTGGATATAATTTAATTCTTGCATGGTTGTATTTTTCATAATATAGATTATTCGTTCTTCAATTAATAAAGAATAATCAACATTCCTGAAAGCAACCTATAGTCCGTTACAATGTTATGCATTTTCTTTTGTTATAAAGTTCATCTAATTAAAGATATATATATTTTTATGAGAATGAAAGAATGAAAGAGAAAATTATGTAACATACAAATCTAGACTACGAAACCCAACAATTAGCCCAAGAAGGATATATAAATTAAAATCACAGGAATTTGGCTTCTAAATTATACATCTTGTTGAGAAACATTAATGAGAACGTCATCAAGATAAAGAAATAATGACTTATAGCTCAAATGAGTTGAGAGCCTATCTATATGGTAAACTCTTAGTTAATCCTTTCAAGTCAAGATACAACTTCTTAAACTTGTTTTAAAGATAATCCTGAATGCTATGTATCGTTACGAAAAAAAATTGCAACCGAACACCTAATTAGAACCAACACATAATACGTATTACATGCCAATAAAATCCAAATCGGAAAATCCTCACAATATATTAAAGGGGTTTCAGGAAATAATTAAACAAAATCATATATCATCACGCACCCAGATTTGGTAGGCGATCGTTCCATTCCACAGGGGTTGCAGCCGTCCCCCCCTAACTTTTCCTTTGGAAAATGGAGCATCGTTGTAGCATTCCCTAATCTTTCTCTTTCCCTTGAAATCTTTCGATTCCGATTTCCTTTTTCCAAATAACACAAAATTAAAATTGGCTTTCAATCTTTTTGACCCATTTTCTGATCAGAGAAAAAAAGTAGGGTTTTGATTAGTAGAGGATCTTGAGATGGACCCAATCGCCATTGACAATATAATCGAACAGCTAACTGAAGTTCGATCGACTAAATCAGGGAAGTTGGTTCAGCTTTCCAAGGCTGAAATCAAGCAGCTTTGTGCTACCTCACGCGAAATTTTCATCAAACAACCTAATCTTCTTGAGCTTGAACCCCCTATCAAGATTTGCGGTACTCTTGAATCCATTTCTCCCATCCCATATGTTAGTATTTATTCAAGATTTTTGTTTTGTTTTGTTTTGTTTGTTTAACCTAAGGGTATCGGATTTGTTTAATGTTTTGATTTCGTTTCATGTAATTGCCCAACTGATTGTGCAATTTACGGTGACATCTGAAAGAATAGAACATGAGGTTTCAACTTACAATTTCTAAAGTGCAATTCCTTTCCCCTCCTCTTTGACATATGGTTTCATCTTTCAGGCGACATTCATGGGCAATACAATGATCTTTTAAGGATATTTTAACATGGAGGCTTTCCTCCTTAATCCAATTATCTTTTCCTGGGAGACTATGTGGATCGTGGCAGACAGAGTATGGAAACAACATGCCTAATGCTTTCTTATAAAATCAGATATCTAGAGAACTTTTTTCTTCTTTGAGGGAACCATGAATGCGCTTCCATAAATAGAATTTATGGGTTTTATGATGAATGCAAGCATCAGTTCAATGTGAAGCAATGGAAAGCTTTTACAAAATGCTTTAATTGTCTACCCGTTGCTGCTCTTATCGATGACAAGATATTGTACATGCATGGAGGCCTCTCCCCTGATCTTTTTGACTTGGATCAAATTAGAAACTTGCAACGACCAACCGTTATCCCAAATACAAGGCTACTTTGTGATTTACTATGGTCAGATCCTAGCAAAGATGTCAAAGGATGGGGGATGAATGATCGAGTGGTTTCTTATACCTTCGGTGCTGATAAGGTTTCAGAGTTTTTAACAAAGCATGATCTCGATCTTGTGTGTCGTGCTCATCAGGTTATTCACTCTCTTTTTTGCATTGGCTTTGTTGTTTTATGTTTTTCTTTTTACTCCATCTTGATCTCTATCATGGTGAGTGTTTGATCGTTAGTCAATGTCTAAAGTACATTACAAAAAGATAGAACTATATGAATTCAAGTCAATGTCATCGTTCTTTTTGCAATGATGACAACAGAAAAATAAGTGATTTTTTTATCTTTGAAACTTACGATAAAAGAAAGTGCAACTTTCCAAAATGGAAAGTGTCGAGCTTTGACAAAATGTTAAAATACTATCATATGACATATTCTACTCTTACTTTTATAATATGACATATGTAATTATAGAAATTTCTTCCTTATAACTAATAACATAAGAAAATATGTTATGCAGGTTGTGGAAGATGGTTATGAATTCTTTGCAGACAGACAACTTGTAACAATATTCTCAGCCCCAAATGATTGTGGTGAATTTGATAATGCAGGTGCAATCAAGAGTGTCAATGAAAATCTCATGTGCTCTATCCAAATCCTCAAACCAGTTGAGAAGAAAGACAAGTACTTAAATATCCACTAAATACTAGCTTCTCAAGGTCAACATCAATCTTAAAATTTTCAAACTTACAGTTCAATTACACACTAATCTTCTTCTCATTCTTGTATTCATTCTTCTGCAGCCGAAGACCATTCATTGACTTGAAAGAAGTAATTTTCTCTTGTTTTTTTTTTTCAGGGACTTAGAGGAAGAAGAATCTGTATATATATTTTTAGTAGTTTGGTCATATTATGATTCTCATGTTTAATGGGCCCAAGACGATTTGTAATTTGAGATGATAAATCAATCCAATCATCGAGTGCTTTCACATAACCATATTTGTTATTAATATGATAAGAACAAAATCTAGTTTAATACATCATTTATCATTTATCACTTGGAGCTTATATTTTACATTTTTTGCACACTCTTGTAAGAATGCCTTTTTGCAAGTATAACATAAACACCAAAATTCAAACCATTCATGGTTGCCAATAGCCAATAAAACTTATCCAAACGACTGCTATTTAGATCCTTTCCAAACCAACTTTTACCGGTTTTTTCAGTAACATGGCCCACAATAGTTATCAAAAAACTGCTTATAAAGCTTCCAACACCAATCACACTCAAGTATAACGCGATTCCTAAACTTCTCATTGAGTCAGGAACTTGATCATAGAAAAATTCTTGCAAACCCACAAGTGCAAACCCATCAGCTATTCCTAGAATCAAGAACTGAGGAGCTAACCAAAACACACTCATGGGAAGAAACCTTGTTTTGCTTCCTATCTCTTTCTCTGCAACTATTAGCCTCTGTTTCTCCACCATTGCTGCAACAGCCAAACCTAGAATGGTAATAACCATTCCGATTCCGACTCTTTGAAGGATTGTAATCCCTCTTTCCTTTCCAGTCACCCTCCTCATAATCGGAATCATGATTTTCTCATAGAATACAACACACAACAACATTCCAACAGCAGCAAGAGAGGCAACGGTTGCTGGTGGGATCTCAAACCTTTTACCAATCATTCGGTTCATTGTACTGCTTTGTTTCACAAAGAAAGTTGTAGGTTGTGCAATACACACACCAAACTGTAATGTAGTCAACCAAATTGGAATCATGTTGACTATAAGTTTTGTTTCTTCAACTTTTGTCACTGTGGTTAGTTTCCAACAAGATGCTTCTTCGGGTGTCTCGTTATCTTGAATAATACATGCTTTATCAAGAAACCTGAGTTTATTCGTATGATTTAGTGATCTTCCCGAGTTTGGGATTTCATACAACAAATCTGGGGTGGAAGGGTAAGGTAGGTTTCTCTTGATAAAAGCTGCAACAAGAACCTGTAAAAATGGTGTTAATGGGCTACCTTGTGGGGCTCGATATCGGTAAAATGGCTTCCCAAGAATGAATATGATGATGGTTAAGGCCATGGTGATAGTAAGAATGATGTTTGAGAATCCCCAGCTGATGTTATCTTGGAGATAAACCAACACTGTTACTGCTAGAAGAAGTCCAGAACATAAAGCTGCATTCCACCAGTTAAAAAAAGACATCTTTCCTTTGCGTTCTTCAAGATTATCATCATCAAACTGATCAGCTCCAAAGCTTTCTAATGAGGGTTTGTGGCCACCTGATCCTAGAGAGAGTAAGTAGATTCCTATAAAGAAGACGACTTCATGAACCTTTCCTTTAGATGCCTTCAAGCTTGGTATGAACTGGGACATGGTGAGTAGTCCTAAACCCTGCAATAATCAATGCATAAACATAACAGATCAAGTGATTTAATATTTGAATTGAAGTTGATTAATTAGGGAAGAAGTTATATATAGTTGTACCATGAGATAGACAATGGAAGAAAGCAAGATCATGAGGAATCTGCCAGCATATGCATCAGCAAGGAAGGCACCAAGCAAAGGTGTGATGGTTGTGACTCCAGCCCAGTTGTTGACATTTTTGGCTGCAGTTGTGAGATCTTCATGGATCACTTTTGTGAGGTAGGTGATGAGATTTGTTGCTATGGCAAAGTAGCTTAGTCTCTCAGTGAATTCGATCGCTTAAAGGAAAGAAATACAAGTAAAATAGTGTAAGAAACTAAGAATGGCATATATTTGATGCATTAAAACTTGCATATTGGCTATTTTTATATCATATTTGATTGAAAAGTGATATGGTCATATTGTAGGATGACGTAAGTAGGTTTAGTCCAAACATAATTTACGGCCAAAGGAGGGAAATAAAAAAGCCCTTCAAAGACACTAGTCAGGGCCGGTCCAGACGGTGGGCAACCCGGGCGACCGCCCAGGGCCCACGATTCCAGGGGGCCCAAAATTTATGGGCTATGTAGTTTATATATATATATATATATATATATATATATATATATATATATATATATATATATTATTACCTAAATGATTTTTAAGACCTAAAGTTGGTTAAAATTCAACTTAGCTCAAAATATAAACAATTTAGTTTGATTTTTATTTCTAATTGAAAACGTCTATATTGAAGAGTAATGATATTTTTTTCAATCTTTATTATATTTGTATTTGAGGGATCATTTTTTTTCTTTTCGTTCCGGGCACCATATATGTTTGGACCGGTCCTGACACTAGTATAGCCAAAAATATTACAAAAATCTACTAATTTAAAGATAAACATTTATTGTAAATTTTTTAGATATAAAACAAGTAATAATAGTATCATGATAAAAAAGAAAAAACATTGGTTGTTGCATGTGCCTTTTTGGAATTCAAGAAAATTGTTTTTTCTTTGTCATTCTAAAAAATAGTACCCAGACCAATATTGTCTAACTCTAACATATTTTCATCCATACATAATTAGCCAAACCATTTAATATTTATTAGGGTATCAATGATTTAAATAGATATTTAATAACTTTAATTTTGAAAAACTTTTCTGGTAGGATGCTACACTAACAGTAATAATAATGATTAGTAAGATGTTGTATGCAGTGAGATTCTAGCTGTTAAGACTTAGGAACCCAAACGACATAATCCACTGATATTGTTGTTTGATTCCTTCATACATTGTTAGTTTGCAATTTGTCAACATAATTTCCCTTATTTTGATTGCACCGACACACACTTTTATGAACAATGGCAATTATATGCATGTTATTACTTCTTTGTGCTTCTAATAATGTATCAAATTTTGGCATTTGAGTTGGCTCCTTCATGTAATTTATTTTATTTAAAAAAAATTAAAATTAGACGAATGATTATATATTAATATTACATAGTCTAAAAAAATTAGAGCTCTTGGAAAGATAGGCCCTATACGGTAATCCATATCATCGATTAAGAACGAGTTTGAAACATAACTACGAACAAGTTTGAAACATAAGTAAGATAATGATATTCTTATTATTATATATAATAAAAATTAACCATGTATGGATAGTTTAATTTTGCCTTTTAGACTTTTGACATAAGTTTTGATATTTAGACTTTTATCGTAATAATTTTGTATGTTGTTAGATTTGGATATGCGGAGAAATAATTTTGTATGTTGTTAGATTTGGATATGCGGAGAGCATAAATTACAAAAGTTGTCCTCATAACTTAAAAAAAAAAGGTCAAAGTCCATTTTTTTATTTTTGGGTGTTAAAACCTTGACCGCAACATTTTTGTACGTTAATTGTTAATTCTTGTGTAGAAAATAAATTATAAAAGGTATATGTGATTTACAGAAAAAAAACTTTTTTGTTATAATAATTTTATATGTTGACAGATCTAATCTTTGTGGAGAAAATAGATTATGAAAGTTGTCCTAATAATTTGCAAAAAGAAGTCCTGTCCATTTTTTATATTTGGGTGTTAGAATTTTTGGCAACAATATTTTTGTAGGTTGGTATGTTTGGTTTTCATGTAGGTTGGTATGTTTGGTCTTCATGTAGAAAATAAATTACGGAAGATGTCCATATGATTTGTAGAAAATGCTCTTGACTAAAAGATTTTCGTATGTTTGCAGGTTTAGTTCCTATGTAGAAAATAAATTACAAAGTTATCTTTCTGCAAAAAAAAAATTACAACAAATGGTCCATATGTTTAAAAAAATTAGAAAAACAATTTCTGACTAATATAAATTCTTTTAATATACAACTTAACCGAGTTACAAATTATTAAAAATATAATATAACTTAGAGTTAATATTATAAATGGGTAAAAAAAATTTCACAATTTATGGATGTGTCACGTAGCTCCTTCACCACGTTTTGGTCCCACAACCGATAGTCTAAAAAAAATACCCGATAGTCTTATAAAAATAAAAATAAAAATAAAAATAAAAATAAAAAAAAAAAAACATAATGTGCCAATTTATGATATCAACCTTATAATTTATTACCCTTTCTAAAAAAATTAAAAAACCTTCCGAGTAAAATTTTGTTTTAATTTTAATATAACCCAACTTTGGAAATGGTTTACTGTACCACCCAAACTCGTAAAAGTTTAAGGGATGGCCCTCCATGGAAAAGTAAAGGGTAAATTACACGGATACGGATGGTCCCTGTGGTTTGGGGTAATCTGCGCGTTTGGTCCCTAGCAAATTTTTTTAACACGGAAGGTCCTTATTACAATTTTTTGTTGCACGTTTGGTCCCTATCTGACCTAAAAAAACTATTTTGCCCTTAATGACTAATTTTATTTTGTTAGTCTTTTTTTATGTTGTTAATTCTTTTTATATATTTTATTTATTATGAAATAAATTAAATTAAATTATTAACATATTGCTGGAAAAATGACAGATCCCAGCATAATCCTCTACTCTTTCCACCACCTTCGGTCACAGGCACCAGCTCCGGTCGTCATCGTCGACCATAGATCCAATACCATATAAATTACCCAAAACTCAACACACTAAATATACATCTAAATCCAAACCTGTAACTCAAATCCAAAACCAAAATAAAACCTGAAAATGATGATCAATCCTAAAACAAAACCAGATTCAAGTGAACCCCCCACCCTTTCGTCGGTAGCACAAGAACACCCTAGAGACCGACAATATCAGTGATATCAATGTTTGAAAATGAACTGTGGTTTAGAAGACAAAGATCAAATTTCTTTTGAAAATGAAGAAGATCGATGATGAGAAATCAATGTTTGAAACCCAAAAATCCAGTCTAGAGACCGACAATATCAATGATAAAACCGAATTGATTTTTGTTCTATGTGAGAGAATGGGAAATTCAGTGGGTTCGAACTAAAGAAAGGGAGTTGATGTTCACCGGAAGATGATGTCTGCAAACAAAGTTGGTTTGATGGCATTGATTGTCGGAGGTGGTGATGTAAGTATCATCAGTGAGATGAGAGATGAAGGGGAGAGAAAGAGTGGTTAGTTTTCACCATCGACATCCACCATCCCTGCTTTCACATCTCTCGATCTCCAAAAAACCCCGATTGATCTTCAGAAACCCTAGAACCTATCTTCACTGTTGCCATAGTTTTTTCTCACGAACATGAACAAAAAAGGAGGTGCATAAACCCTACTTCCCGTCGCCAACCGCCATGCTTGTGCTTTCTACAATTTCCGATATAGAAGAAGGAAAAATTGAGGTGTGAAAACTCTAGATCCCTTACCAGGTTGTGCGCTCGTTTGAGAAGGATAGGAAAATGAGGGAGGTGAAGGGTGAGGTTTGATGGGAGGGGATGAGGAAGTGGACCCATATAATTAATTAATATTTTATTCATATTTAATTAATACTTTTTAAAAATCTAATAATTTAAAAAAGAATAAAAGAAACCAGTAAGCGTAAATCAGTCTTTTTAGAGCGGATAAGGACCAAGCGTGCAACAAAAATATAAAGTAGGGACGATCCGAGTTAAAAAAAATTGTTAAAGACCAAACACGCAGATTACCCTAAATCATAGGGACCATCCGTGTAATTTACCCAAAAGTAAATAAAAAACTGATAAACAAAACCTATCATTTTAACTCATGATTATATATATATATATATATATATATATATATATATATATATATATATATATATATATATATATATATATATATATATATATATAGAAGTAAGTTCATGCGAAAATATAAATATCCTGCGAAAACGCGAAAACAGCTTTTATCTTATGAAAATTAGATACATGTACTATAAAAAAATAATTTTATTAGCAATAAATTAAAGATAGTAAGTTTACATTAGATGGTGTTATGATAATATAGATTTAAAGACGGTTTTTATAATTATATTTTTTTCACGTCCTTAATCATTTTTAAATTCATGTTTTCATAATAAAAATGTTAAAAATCATACTTTGCTAATATGAAATAGTCTATCATCTATCATCGATTATCATCATGTATTTCAAAGTTTGGATGAATTATTTTCCAAAATATAATGTTGAGGTGACATAATATCATATGGTTTTCTTGTTTTCGCGTTTTCGCAAATTATTTGCATTTTCGCATGAACCCTCCCCTATATATATATATATATATATATATATATATATATATATATATATATATATATATATATATATATATATATATATATATATATATATATATATATATATATATGTTCAGGTTCATTTGAGATCATTCTAATTTTGTGAGACCGTGAAACCAAATCTAAAAATAATTTTAAAATGCAAAATAAATGGAAAAATCCAAAAATTCTTTTTTTAAATATTATTTTCGGAACTTGAATTAACTAAAAAAAATATAAAAAATAAAAAACAAATAAAAAAAATTCCGTTGTTTTTTTTTTTTGAAAAATAAGTGAAATATTCTAATTCGAATATTACACTGATATATTCTAAAAAATAATTTTAAAATGCAGAATAAATGGAAAAATCTAAAAATTCTTCTTTTTTAAATATTATTTTCGGAACTTGAATTAACTGAAAAAAATAAAAATAAATAAATAAAAAATTACATTTTTTTAAAAAAATACGTGAAATATTCTAATAGAATATTATACTGACACATTTAAAAAAAAAAATAATGCAAAATAAATGGAAAAATCCAAAAATTCTTTTTTTAAATATTATTTTCGGAACTTAAATTAACTAAAAAAAATAAAAAAATGCGTCTCACGATTTCATAAAATTAGGCTGTCTCATATGAACCTAACCTCTCTCTCTCTCTCTCTCTCTCTCTATATATATATATATATATATATATATATATATATATATATATATATATATATATATATATATATATATATATATATATATATATATATATATAAGTTTCAAACAGCAATAAATTATAATAAAGAAGCCACCTCCTCACCAACATTGAAAGTTGACTTTACTGATAACATTCATAAATGTGCATTGGTGGAGTAAATGTTTCTTACTCAAAAGCTCCTACCAATAAATGTCACCGATAGTTTTTGTTACAAAACGTAAGCACCCAACGATATTTTGCATTTAAATTAACTTGAAATAAATGCATATAATATATTATATTAGTTTGTAGAATAACCAGCAATTATCATATAGTATAACATTATTGATTTTGATTCACAAATCATATATATATATATATATATATATATATATATATATATATATATATATATATATATATATATATATATATATATATATATATATATATATATATATATATATATATATTCTAATAAAAGAATAAATTTATTCTTATTTTGACATGTATCATCATATTAAAACTCCTAATTAATACTATACCACTTGTATTAAAACTCATTTTAAATTTTAAATTATAATTACATTTAATTAAAATAAAATTAATACAAAACTATAAGATGATGTAATTTCGTGTATTTATTTAAATTAACAGTTATAATTTTGTGTAACTAAAAAAAATATATGTTATTTAAAAATTTATTTAAAAAAACTTATTAATAATTTTGAAATTTTACAATGAAAGTTTAGTTTTATAACCGTGGTTTCCACATGTTATAAACTAGTATAAAATAAAATTATATATATTTGATTAATAGCCATTTTTTTTAGATGGATTGCTCAAGAAAAAACATGAGTTAATAATAATTTGATGGTTGCAAGAGGCATTATCACAAGGTAAATAAAACATCAACAATTTTGAACACGATGCATGTAGAATTTCACTTTACAACCACTAAATCCATGGGCTGGAAGAAAGCAATGCACCCATAAATGATCCACAACAAATTATAAAGGGGATGTTGTAAGGGACAATTTACATGCAAAGCAAGAGATCTGTATGTGTTTAGATGGTGATTAAAAGACATAAAACTACTCACCGATGATGAAGAATGCGGCTTTCCAAGTTCCGGTAGAAGATCGAAGAGGAAGTCTCCCTTTATGATCCAAAGATGAATCACACACGAACGTCATATCTTTGGCATCTTCAACACTATTCTGCTGATCCCCCAGTTGTGGTGCCATTTTCAGTTGGGAATTAAAGGACCACAAAAGGCTCAAGAACGAAAAAACAATGGGGTTTTGAGAGAGGAGAGTGAGGGAGCGAGCGAGTGTGTTTTAAAAGAGAAATCAATGATTTCTTGATTTCCTAGGTAGTTCGTGGGGTTCACTTGTGTGAGTTGTCATATATATATATATATATATATATATATATATATATATATATATATATATATATATATATATATATATATATATATATATATATATATATATATATATAGAGAGAGAGAGAGAGAGAGAGAGTTAGGTTCATATATAAGAGCATATGGTATGGGCAATTTAAAGTGGTGTTATAACAAGAAGCAACAAGATGAAGGGGTGGTGTTCATGGTGTTATAACACCATGTTAAGAGGAAAGAGATAAAGAAAAATAATTTGACAACCAATAGGTGATCACGTTTCTTCTTGTCATGGAGACAACAAGAAGCACCACAACAAGATGCAACAAGGAAGGGGGCGGTGTTATTGATGTTATAACGGCGTTATGAGATGCCAACTCAGCCACAACAAAAAGCAACACGACCCACACCGTATGATCTAACCTATAAGTATTGTTAGACCGTATGACTAATTCTAGGCCAATCGATATATTAAGGGTAATTTTGGAATTTTCTATATTACTATTTTAATAATTAAAAATAAATAGTATTTATGTTCCTTAAATCATGGTGCAGTTATCTTTTAAGCTTAAATACTCTTTTTAACTTATTTCTTGAAGACATCGACTTCTTAATCAACAAAAAACATAATCGACTTTACTTCCTTACCCCTCCTCACACTGACCGTCGTTGCTTCTTCCCCCTCGCATACCAACCATCACCATCTGCTTCTTCATTTTTGTCGCCACCGACCAAGATAGTATCAAGTTCGCTTATTTATTTTTTCTTTTTTCTTTTGGCTCAAATTGTGTTATTTTTTTGCTTCTTCCCATGATTTCTTCTCCCGATTTCATGAGAAATCCTGATTCGGTGATTATTTAGAGTTTTTATTTGGACGTCCATTTATTATGTATTTGTATTTGGAAGTAGAAGAGACGACTCAATCATGGCGAAGGAGAAAAAAACGAAAAAAAGAATATATCATGCTTAATGAAGATGTGAGGTGATGAGAGAAAAAATGTCACTTTCAATGAGGAAACATTTGTTCAGCATATTATCCCACCAGGTAAACTGCCTTTAACCCATTTCAGTTTCTTTGTTCCTTACTATTTCACAATCCAAAATGATTTAATTTTTATGCCAAATTTATTGGGTTCAATACTTTAGTATGTTAGAGTGTTTTTTTTGCTTTTTTTTTTCTATACCAATAACATAAGTAACATAACAGAACAAAGGAACATGATAACAAGATTTAACATGTGAGCTTTTATTTGAATGCACTCCAACTGTTTGTGAAAATGTCAAAGATAAGTATATTGTCATCGATATATCTCTTTCTAGGCATTTTCGTTTACATTGAATTCCACATGCACTCTGTCAATCTAGTATTCTGAAAGAATTTATAAACATGGTTTATGGCAAGAAGCATGGTCCTTCAAAAGTTATCAAGAAAACAACACATAAAGACTAAAATATTATCCTAGAGCTTGATTTGGTCCTATATAATGTTGTATAAGATATTTTTAAAATATTTATAGTTTAATTTTGTGGGGTTTGTTGCTTATATCCGTGCTATGACAATTGAAATCCATAGATTAATAAAAGTGAATTAGATTTACAATCACTCTCTTGTGACCAAGATTATGGTTGTTTTACTGCATGCACAAACCATGGTTTTTATGTATATAGCCATGATTCTTATTTGATTTTTCTTTTTGCTCTTTTTTTTTGTTGTATCTTATAGGACTGGCAAAATTGTACCATGGAAAACCAACCAACATGGTAACAACCGAACCAAGAAACTTGGTAGCCAATATATTTGATAGCCAACATGTTTAGTTGGTAGTACCGTACCAATTGATCAATGTTGGTACGGTAATGGTACAAAAATTGGAATACCATGGTAATACCGTACCAATCAATTCATTTGATATATATATATATATATATATATATATATATATATATATATATATATATATATATATATATATATATATATATATATATATCAACTGTTAATTGTATTTAGTATTTACAGTTTCAATAACATTATATTAGTAATTTGATCGTCTTAGTCAATAGTTATTACTACGTTAAAGCACAATATTAAAACGTTACTTTAGCGTTACTTCAGTAGAATTCTTTTGTAAACTAAAAGAACTACATAAATAATTTCTATATTACACATCAAAATCCCGATGTCTTTGCTTGTTTTTAAATCTTATAATAGAAAATTAAAAGAAGTTGGTATATACCATTACCAATTTGTACCAACCAAACTTGTTGGTAGCCAAATAAATTGGTACCAAGTATACTTGGTACGGTACCGGTAGTAATTTTTTTATACCAATTGTAGTTGGTACAGTACACGGTTTAGAGAAAAATGATTTGGTACCGTACCAATTCCACCCCTAGTATCTTATGATATAAATATTCACATTCTTGCATAATAAGAACCATTGACTTGAATATTTGTTTGTATAATAAGAATCGTTGACTTTTATGGATTATGTTTTCCAGTTAGGTTTATTTGTTAATCAAGATTTTATTTGTGTAGTTTGTGATATAAAGAATCAACATTGAAGTCGCCATCATCGTCTTCTGCAACATCTACAAGAACAACTACACACATTGATTAGCCAAAAAAAGATCTAGTCACACCTAGATCAACCGTGATCACTACCCTTATAATCGTTTTTAATGGTTTCACAAGTTTCATTTCCATTTGTTTTGATATCGGGTTTACTCTTTTAGACGGAAGTTATAGATTGTCGGCTTTTGTACTTGTAGTTTACATTCTTCTTTTATTTTAATTTAGTTTTCTTAAAAAATGTATAATTCTTAAAGAATGTCTTTTATTTTTTAAACAATATGAAATTGTTCTTAAAGAATTTCATATATACATTTGTAATTCATGTCTTACTCTTCAAGACATGTTAGTTGTACACTTATAATTCACGTTTTATTCTTAAAGAATGTCAGTTATACATAATTCATGTTGATTTTGTAAAAATGAATTATGATTCTCTATAAAGTAATTATGATTCTTCAAGAATGTGCTACATTTATATTTATTACATATTTAATTATTATAAGAACATTCGTTCAGACAAATTCTTGCAATTAACAACCATTTTCAAAGAATTATTATTAAAGGTTTTCCATATAGTTGGATATCTTCTAATTTTTAACCAAAATGTAGATAAATTCTTAAAGAATTTTCTTTATTCACTACTTTTTAAACCATGTTTTACCTGTATATTTGAAAACTATTATTTTTCAAATCAACTGTTACAAAAAAAAAAAAAAAAAAAAAAAAAAAAAAAAAAAAAAACTTACATGATTTTAAAAAATGTAATAAATTCTCAAAGAATTTCATACATTCAACGAATTTCTTCAAATATTCAAATCCATATTCTTCATATAGAAAGGTTTACAGAGTTTTGATTGAGGCTTTGGTTTATTATTAGTGAGTGATCTCTATTTTGGAATATTCATAATTGTTGATTCCTAAATTCTCTCAAGTTTAATGTGTATTAATCAAATTGTCCATTATATCCTTATTAACCTTTTATTTAATTAGACTAGTTAATAAAGGAAATGTTTATGTGCATTGTATTCCATTGTAACTATTCTATACCATCAAATCTTAGTCATTCACAATTCTAATCTAATGGTCCAAATCTTGTCATACAATCATACAATATTTATGATTCATATTTAATCCTAACCCTATATATATATATATATATATATATATATATATATATATATATATATATATATATATATATTATCATTCTTCTTATCAAATTTATGAAGACATGTAAAATCAGTTTACCAAATGGTTTGTAGTCTAGCACCATTATGTCTTGGTGAAAATGTGTCTCCTAAATATTTATGGTTTAAGACTTATCGAAAAAAAAATGATTATTGAGAGTAGAGGAAGGATTATATGTTTGCGGTTCTAAAAATATAAAAATGTAAATAGTGTAATTAAGAAGAGAGAATCAAGTGATGTTTAATACTTAGGGTATCTCTGACCCACCCTCAAACTCTATTTTTCCCTCTATTTATTCATTTGTTCTCCTCCAATCTTACCCTATTTCCATCTCCATTTTTGGAGATATGAATAATATCCCCATATTTGAAGGAATACTATTCATATCTCCAAAAATATAGTTAAAATTTCAGTTGTCATTTTTAGTCTCTTTTATTTTTATTTTATATATTTTTAGTTTATTTTTATCTACTAATTATAATTTAAATATAATATTTAATATTTGTAATATCATGTTATATACTAGTTTATATTAATTAATCTTAACTATAGAGTTTAAAGTATAGTTAGTACACCTGAGAATGACTATGTCAAACCTTAATCAGTCCTACAATTAATTGGATTGTTAGTACACCTGAGAATGACTATGTCAAACCTTAATCAATCCTACAATTAATTGATTAAGGCCTTAATGGGTTAAGTGTTTTTACTTAACCCTAATCGTCATTTCATGTGAGGTGGTCACTGTTGCAAGTGACTATGACTTGTGATTGGGTATTAACTCAAGTATCTTCTTATAGGTGTTGGAAGTGAGTTGAAGTTGGTAGAGTCCTTCATTGCTACAGTGATTATCCAAGCTCTCTTATATGTTCCTCGTTTGGTTGTGGTTCTAGAGTGAGATCATCTATCTGGGTGACTATCTCACTTCTAAGTATATACAGCCATGCATTCCTTGGATTGTTGATATTGAGTATGATGCTATGTTGTAGTGATATATTAAATACATGTTCTGGTATTGAGTATGCTATTTTGTTGTTATGATCTGTTAGATCTGTGTTCTGGTATGTATGTTGTTATGCTGTAGCGATCTATTAGACATGTCTCCTAGTATTGAGTATGTTGCTTTGTGGTAATAATCTGTAGAACTGTATGTTATCTGTGTTTGCTGGTTATCATCTATGGAGTGCCCTTAGGGACTATTAGTGGTCATGTAAGATAGCATGACAACTCTTGGTCTAGGATCTCTCGCATGTTCCTTGTTTGGTTGTGGATCTAGAGTTGGACCATCTGTTCGGGTGGCTATCTCACCTCTGGTTACTTATGATTATGCATTCTATGGGGGGTTAGCTGGTAGCGGGACTATATGCTGTGAGAGGATTAGTAGGTAGTATTGAGATGTATGATTGATGTTTTCCTATATTATGTACCTACTTGATCTTGATTGTTTATATGTCGACATATTTTGTGAGTTGGGTTGAGGTTGTACTGTTTGTGCAGTAGCCAACAAACCCTGGAGCAATCTAGATATGAGCTAAGGGTCGGGTAGGGCATGCCAGACTCATACTGAGGGCTAATGAGCATTCTAGATACAATCTGATGGTCGGGATTGGCATCTCAAAATTGTACTAAGGGCTTAGTGGTATTCAGTCCGCGGACTGATCTGGTTAGGGAGTAAGCCAGACATAAGGTGTGGGCCAAGGGCAAGCCAGACTTATGTTGTGGGCTCAGGGGTAATACAGTCTTTTAGCTGTGGACCCATTTCAACCTGGTGTATTCCATCTCGAGGATAACTGGACCCAGAGGTCAGGGAGATCATTAGTGAGGAGGTTGTTTCTTTTGTCTAGGGGCAGATACTGATGCTGGTCGGGGTTGTCAAGGCGGCTATGATGGAGTACTTCGATGACTGATATGCTGCATTTTCTGAGGTTGTTGTTGTTGCCATTGGGGCTCGAGGAGAGAGATTTCCAATATCAGGACTTCGATCATACGAAGCCCCCGGATTTTGTTAGGGTCTCAGACCCATAAGTGGTGATGAGATGTCTGTTTGACGTGGAGGGTTGTTTCTTCACGTGTTTTTGTCCTGATGAGCAGAAGGTTAAGTGCGCCCTGAACCTTCTCCGGTTGGGGGCAAAGGATTGGTAGAGACTGGTGATTAGTTCTTATACTCCTGAGCAGAGGTTCGCAATGACTTGGGAACAGTTCTCGGAGATGTTCCATGCATTGTATGTTCCACTAGCTTAAATGAAGAACACCATCAACCAACTTCATCTTCTTCATTGAAACTCAAGGTTATTCATCTTCACCACCTTTGTTCATCACATCATACAACACCAAACACTTCCTTTACATCAAAACACCAAAACACAACCATGAAACACCCCAAAAACTTCTGCATCAAGATCAACCACAAAACCCATCACTATTCATCATCATCTTCATAGAAATTTCACCACCATTACCACCTTATATCAACCTCCTTCCAACCTCTAAACAACCTTGAAACCATCCTCAAAACACCTTAACACCATTACCCTAGCCAAAACATCACAAACAAAACTTACCTTCAAATCACAAAAAACCCGAAATTGCCTCCTGCGTGAACACGCCCCGTGTTAAGCATGCCTTATAATCTGACACGCTCCGTGTTGCCCTCTGCTTGCTTTTGATCATCAACACGCCCCGTGTTAAATCCAAGGCTAGATCTGACACGTCCCGTGTCAGCATCATCATCATCAAAACGCCCAGTGTTAAATCCAAGGCTAAATCTGACACGCCCTGTGTCAGCATCAGCATCATCAACACGCCCCGTGTTAAATCCAAGGCTAAATTTGACACGCCCCGTGTCAACATCATCATCAAGAAAACCCTCCAAAACCCTCCTAAACCTTCCTACACGACCCGTGTCACTTGTGCCTTATCTTACACGACCCGTGTGAATGTTTTTACCCAAAAATACCTCAAATACAAATACATAAACCCATGTATTTTGTACCCTTTTGTAAACACTTGTTTTACATAAAACCGAGCTTTAAATGAACTTTTTGTTACTTATCCAATGCCGGATTGATCTTTGAACAAATATCGACCAGTCGCTCCAAGAGTCCCAATATCGACCAGTCCATTCAAAGAACAAATATCGACCAGTCGTTCCATGAGTCCAGTTCAGTCAATTTATTGACGAACCTACTTCATATATATTTATGTACTTATATACTTTATTATAGCTTTATGTCATTTAAATATAGTCATTTATATTATTTATAGCTTTATGTCATTTAAATACAGTCATTTATATTATTTATAGCTTTACGTCATTTAAATACAGTCATTTATATTATTATAGATTTCAGTCATTTATAGCTTTCATATTTATACTTATTCCGCAATTATTATTCTTTATATATATATATATATATATATATATATATATATATATATATATATCTTATATCTTAAACTGATATATCTGTCACACAGTAACTGGTAACCGAGCCTTTTGTTGTGGTGATCAGATTGTTATATTTCCAACAAATCAGTATCTGAGCTGATATATAAAAGGAATAATATCCAACATAAACAATTATAAAACCATTTATCTGAAAACAACCATAGTATCATCTCATATCAAATCCAAAGTATCAATAGTCAAACATGTCATGATAAAACAATATCATAGTAACTATCCCAAGGATCTCCGGTGTGGAAAATATAGTGTGATGCCCTGCGATCATGCCGACTCCTTTCCCTTCGAAGTGGAAGTACCTAAAACTAAAACTGAAAATCGTAAGCACAAAGCTTAGTGAGTTCCCCCATCATACCACGTAATCACATACTGCTAGCCATATCTAGGTGCCTGACCTACCCTGTCAAGCATATTTGGGTGCTCGACCTACCCTGTCAAGCATATATGGGTGCTCGACCTATCCTGTCAGGCATATTTGGGTGCCCGACCTACCCTCCGGTGTATCTCAACTGGCTACAGGGACTGTTTCACCCCTATTACTACCACATAATACATAGGATAGACATACTATTAGGCATATATGGGTGCCCGACCTACCCTGTCGGTCCTTACAATCGATGACGGGATCTATCTCACCCCTCCTACCATTACCACATAATATCATAACATACCAGCACATAATGCACAACAGATAGTGGCATACTAGACAATTATCACAAAGACAATCATCTCAATTATAATCAACTACTAGTGGGTCGGCTTTGGTGCCTTCGACCCACTTCTATGCACTCTCCTTACACACCTCTCACCCTTCCTGCTTCTCACACAGTCTTCATGGAAGAGGTTCAGCAAGGAATTATTTACTATCAGGCCCTGGTGGCCAATGGGCTAATTGAAGGAGACCACGCAATGGCTCAGGAGGCAGGTCCCGATGTTGGGTCTGAGGAATACGTGGAGACAGACTACGAGTTCGGAGAACCCGACGAGGTTATGGAGGAAGATGGGGACACTAATGAAATTCCCAGTGAGCCTCCCACTTCAGAGGTAGTGCAGGACCACCCCCGCAGCACCACAGGATCCCATTAATAGGACTCGTGCCAGTACTAAACCTCGGGGGTTGATATACCGACATTCTCTTTTTCAGACAACATCGGGTTGTCTGGGGGCATTCTCTATACATTCTCTTCATTAACTTTTTGCATTCAAATAAACAATAATACACATGCATTAATACAAGATCTGACACAAACAAACTAAATTGTTTTCAAAAAATATAAGATTTTATGGTGGTTATAAAGTTATGCAAATTATTTTCTCAAACATGCTTATGAACTCATCAATATTTTTATGATGACCCTTTTAAATTAACTTGTATTTTTAGGAAACCATTGAGCAGGATGGGCAGAACGAGCTCATGGATATTTTTGTTATATTTTAACTATTTTGGCATGTAATGTTTAAAACACAATACTCAATGTAAACTATGAATGTTGTTACATTACATGTGTGATGATGATGATGTTATGTTTCAATTATATACTTTGTAATGATACTACAACAATAGAGTCACGCACAAGCCCCCGGACGCTTTCACCGTTTGGTTCGGGGGTGTGAAAGAAAGTCAGGGGCACCCAAAGGGATGCTCCTACAAAGACTTCACAAATTGCAAACCCAAACCCTTGAATGGGAGCAAAGGTGTCAATGCCCTGACATGATGGTTCAAGAAAATAGAGTCAGTGTTCGAAATTTATGCATGCCCAGAAGAAAGCAAAGTCAAATTTGCAGCCTGCACTTTTGCTGACGAGGCCCTTTCCTGGTGGAATAGCCACGTCAAATCACTGACACTCCTGGTGACTAACTCGATGACCTGGGAGTACATAAAGATCATGATGCTGGAGTAATATTTCCCTAAGGGCGAAGTATGGAAATTGGAATAAGAGCTCTGGAACCTCGCAATGAAAGGCTCCAACATTGCAACATATACTACCAGATTCAACAATCTAGTAGTATTATGTCCCAGGATGATCACCTCGGAAAGCAAGAAGGTGGAACATTACGTCTGGGGACTATCGCCTCATATTCAAGGAATGGTGATAGCTTGAAACCCAACCACTTTTGATAGTGCCAAACGCCTGGCCCAAAGACTCATCGATCATGGAGTTCACCAAGGCATAATTGTAACACCCAAAGTTTCAAAAGCCATGAAAGGAAAGAAAAGCCCTAATTAAAGGGCCGACTCGGCGAGTCCAAGGAGGGACTCGGCGAGTCCGAGCGGGATCCGGGTCGAGGTATAAGCGACCGACTCGGCGAGTCGGTCAAGGTGACTCGGCGAGTCTGGTCTGTGCGTGGAAAACCCTAAATTCGGGACTTGGGTCCTATATAATTGTCTTAATCTTCTTCCTAGGGTCCCTTACTGCCTCTTTAGCCCTGGATATCAAACCCTAGCCGTCATATCTCCTAGTTGAGCCTTGGAAGGTGCATTTAAGCTTGGGAAAAGGAAGAAGGAACTTGGAGGAGCAAGAAGGAGCTATAGATCTGGGATTGTGAGTTCATTCTGAGCACTTGGAGGTAATAAACTAGTTCCTGGACTCTTTTTGCACCTAGATCTATGTGTGGTTGTTGGGGCTCTTTTGCCATAATGTTATTATTTTGGGTTAGAAGCCGGATCTGGAGTTGCTACTTCAGATTCAAGTGTTTTAGGGCCTGGAGGACCATAAAGTATCAGCCATTGAGTCGATTTTGAAGTCCCTTGGCCTTACACCTTAGTTAATGGCGTATCTTGCCTAGATCTCCTTCTCTACACGTAAAGTTTGCAACTTTATGTGTGGAATGGGCTTGGGAAGGGTGGATCTATAGTTTGGAGTCCATGCATGACTCAAAAATCCTCTGCATGTAAGGAGATCTGAAGGGACTCGACGAGTCCTTTGAGTGGACTCGGCGAGTAGCATGAAGTTTTGGAGAAACTCGACGAGTGGGATGAACAACTCGTCGAGTCGTATGAAGATTGCCTTGGACTCGGCGAGTCTGTTCTTGGACTCGGCGAGTCAGGTCGCAAAACCCCAAACCCTTCGAGTCGTGACTCGAATCAGTGAGTCGGGTGGAGACTCAGTGAGTTGAGCAGGTCTGGACTCAGAAATCGGTAGACTCGGCGAGTCATGGACTGACTCGGCGAGTCGAGTCGCGAATGAAAGGAATCTAATCATTTTGAACTCGGCGAGTCAGTAGGGTGACTCGGCGAGTAGGGTTGACCTGGAAGGTTGACTTTGACCAGGACTTTGACTTTGGACCAGGGTGGACTTGATTGTCTTTCGGGGGTCAGTTAGACTCAGTGTTGCATTGATATTGGTAGTTCGGGGAGCAAGGGGAGCAGGAGTTCCGTGAGTTGTCGGGAAGCAGCTAGTGAGATCATCAGCAAGTTCAGCCAGTTCAGGTGAGTTTCCCTTTTGTGTGAATGGGTCTAAGGCCACAATGCCGGCCCATGTAGTTATGAGTAGAAGACCTGGGGGTTAGCCCTAGGCACAGTATGCTAGCATTGTTTGCAGTACGAGGTCCAGTAATAGCGGGCGGGCGCCCAAGGAATTGTTTATATATGATAGTTTATACTTGTTGTCTGTGTGATACATGTATGTACCTGGTAGGGAGGTGAGTGTGGGCGAGGTCCCGTATCTCACCAATAGCAGAGTGTGGATGGGGTTCCATATCTCACTAGTAGCAGATTAGGGGCGAGGCCCGAATTAGAACAGGAGTGAGAGTGGGCTAGGCCCGTACCTCACTACCATTAGGAGCATGGATGGGGTTCCATGACTCCTCAGTAGCAGGACATGGGCGAGGCCCAGGGAAGGCGAGGCCTTAGGACAGAACCAGTTGCATGTGTTAGTTATGTGTTATGAATGTTTATGTGTTATTATTTGTTGACGGGTGAGGCCCTGTGACAGGCGAGGCCTAAGTAAAACAGATCTGTATCCGAGCGGGGCTCGAAGCCAGGCGGGGCCTGGAGCGGCGGGGCCGTTGTAGCGGGCGAGGCCCGTGGTAAGGGGCGAGGCCCAAGATAGGGGGCGTGGCCCAGTATGTGCAGTATGTGGTTATGCATGGTATGTGGTAGGGTGGGGAACTCACTAAGCTTCGTGCTTACGGTTTTCAGTTTTGGTTTCAGGTACTTCCGGTAGCGGAGGGAAGAGCTCGGGGTGATCGCATGGCACACACCATAGATTAGACAGCCTGGGGATGTTTACTCTGATAACGAACATATGTTTTGAAAACTTATACTCACATTATGTTTTGGATGATGATGTTACTTTAAGTAATGATTTATTAAAGAAATTTTTGGTCTTAAATTTTGGGTCGTTACAAGTTGGTATCAGAGCCTTGGTTTGAGGGATTCGGGCATACTCTCGGGTGTGCCTGAACTCAAACTGAGGGGTCGGATAAAAAGTTTTCAAAAGCGAAAAGATAGTTTTGTAAAGAGAGTTCTGAGAAAGAAAACGGCTTTATATAAATAAAAAAAAAAGGATTCAGAAAGAAAAGAACTTGAAAAGAGAAAAGAGGTGTGGTGCATGCAATCAACCGAGCTCAAGTAAGTACCCCAAAATACCCATACAAGTTTATGTTTTGATTATCAGTTAATAGAGCAACATGCTAGATTAGGACTAAGGATCTAGGGAGGATGCCTTATGTGCCTGTTATATGTGCTTTTGATCTGCATGATAGTGCCGAATAGTCAGTAGTAGGATAGCCTGATTAGGTTATGCCTGAGTTATGAGTTGTGTTGCATGCTAGTTCAGATTCTTGCTATGTGGATATGATTGCTTGAGTATGTCATGGTTAGATTTTCCCTTGTCTGAATGCTGCTTGCTTTGTGCACTGTGGGATTCTAAGTGATGGGAGTTAGCCATTAGGTGGATACGTCACGTCACATGTGATCAGGGTTGAATAATCTCAGAGTGTTGGATTTGGTCCTATTGCGCAGCTCTTGTTTGAGTCCAACCGTTGTAGGAACGAGTCTTTTACTTGAAGGATTATCTGAGCCTCGTCACATGTGATGGTATCCAGGTGATGGCTAATTGGCATTGCGAGGAGGCCTTCAGCAGCTGAGGACTGGTTGAGTTGAGTCAAAGGTTTCCCTAGGGTAAGCCTAGGATGAGGTAGTACTGGGAGCAGTAGTAGTAGAAAAAGGGACCTGGTGGAGTCAAAGCAGTTCCTGAGGAAAGTACGGATAGATGTGGAAGGTAGTATGGGCCCGTACTACTGAAAGCAGAGGATCCGTACTCGATTCAGGGGAGGCCGAGACAAGACCGGGAACCTGGTAGTGAGTATGTTCGGTCTTGCAGCAGCGAGGAGTATTCTGATAGTGGTTATGTTGTATGTTTCAGTATGGTGACATTGCAAGAGGGACCAGCGGGCGGATCAGGCGCCGGAGAGGGATTAGGCTCGGGTTTAGGGGCCGAGCAGCTCGAGGAGCGGATGAGGGAGTTGATATCAGAGGAGGTTACGCGCAGTATTCTAGCTCAGACTCCTGTGATCTTTGGCACGGTCAAGGAGGGTATATTGGAGATTTTGGATGAGAGGCTGGGAGCCTTCCGTACTGAGATGATGGCTTTGTTGGGAGCGCGTACCTTGACATTTCGGGAGTTCAGGGCTTGCGGGGCACCAGATTATCATGGGGCTAGGGACCCCATCGCTAGCAGCAGATGGTTGGCTGATGTTGCCAACGCCTTCCGTACGAGCCGGTGCCCTGAGGAGGACAAGGTCAGACTCGCTTCTTGTCTTCTGAAGGACAGAGCGAGGGATTGGTGGGAGGAGATTGGTCACGCTTTGTGGGATGATGCCGCGTTGGACGCGATGACATGGAGTGATTTCTCAGCGAGGTTTAGAGCGGAGTTTTCGCCGATTATTGAGGTGCAACAGTTGGCCCGGGAGTTTCAGGATTTGACGCAGACTACTGAGACTGTGGCGGAAATCACCGCCAAGTTCAGAGAGAGAGCCCTTCTTGTTCCGCAGTATGTCGCGGATGAGGAGATGAAGAAGGCACGATATCACGAGATGCTGAGGGATGACATCAGGGAGTTCGTGAGCAGGTCCGGATGTAAGACCCTGGAGGATATGATTTCTCGGGCCAGGGAGAGGGAAATTGATTTGGAGCAGATCCGGAAGAGGAAGCCGGATGAGGTTCAGGTAGCTGCGAGTTCGGGAAAAAGGCCCAAGGGAATAGATTCAAGGTCGAGGGATTATCAGGACCGCAGTCGATGCGGAAGGTGTGGCAGGACGCACGGGGGCGCGTGCAGGAGTGGTAGTGGCGGTGAGCCTGGCTGTTTCAGGTGCGGTCGGACGGGTCATTTTAGCAGAGATTGTACTGCTACCATCACCCAGGGATCAGACCTGATATGTTTTCATTGCAATCAGCGGGGCCACAAGAAGGCCCAGTGCCCTAGTTTGTTTTCAGCAGGACGGGTGATGGCACCCGCCCCTGCAGCTTTGAGGATCACAGACAGCCGTCAGGGCCGTGCGGAGGCGCCTGCGGTAGGAGGCAGGGCTTTTCAGATGGCTACTTTGGAGATGCAAACATCGCCGGACATTGCAGGTATGCGACTTCCGTTTTCAGTACTTTTATTTTGTGCATGATTATATTGTTATGGTTCTGCATCATTAGCGGTTGAGAATTTTATTTTCGAGCGGGTTCATTGGGATCGAGTTATATGCCATTTGCATACCTTGGTTATTGGTTAGTGATTAAGGGATGAGTTGTATCGAAGAAGGTTACTTTGAGTGCAGTATCCGTAGCATGCCTTGGAGGGACTCGGTATGTCTCGCCAGTTCGGAGCCGTATAAGTTTTAAAATGGACAGGTTGGATCCTTAGCTATGGTAAGCTTGGGATTCCTCAGCGGATGGATTATGGTAGCAAGGAATGGGATTTCTTCTCACCGATCATCGAGGTGTGAGCAGGATCTTAGTGGGGGAGAATCCTCCGAGTGTATAAGGGTAAGGACACGCGAATCCAGATCGGGTATATGATTTCAGATAAGGAAAAGGGGTAGTTCAGCATTTAAAAGTTCAGGGTTGGGAGTTTGAGAACTTCCCATCAGGGCGTGCGTGTGAAGGGTAATGGTGGGTATGTGGTTCGGATTCAGGTTATAGGGCCACATGTAGAGCTCGTGTGAGTCGAATTGAGGATCTTGAGGTCAAGTAGCAGTAGATGTTTTCGTGTCAGCAGTCAGTGGCGGAAAGTGATGTAAGACTACGGGGCAGTCGTAGCATTTTGTAGTAGCTCGTTGGCGGAGTCGGGGCGAGGCCCTTATCTCCTAACATTCAGATAGGGATCGGGAATGGAAAGTGGATGAGAATGGTATGGAGTTACCTATATAGTCATGGAGGGATGAGACCTTGGAAGAGGCCTCTCCAGGATACAGTCGGGTGAGACCCGTGGGCGGGGCCCGTATGAGGATAGCAGTATAGGTGAGACCTGAGAGCCGGGTGGCTCAGTAGTACGGTTGGGTGAGACCCGTGGGTGAGGCCCGTGAGTTTTAGCAGCACAGGTAGGACCTGGTAGGATCTTAGCGTCTAGACAAGGGGATCGGGGATCCCAGGAAATTGTAGTGCTAGCATGGTGGAATAGATTGAGCAGTATATGTGGCGGAAGTATCTTCGAATGTCGCTGGGAGCGACTAGTGGTTGTGCTGGGTCAGTAATCGGTGAGAGTCGGTAATCCAGGTATTGATAGGTTGGTAGGGACCAGGATGGTCTCAGTTCATTCGGAAGCCAGATAAGAATAGCAGGATTTCTAGTCAGTAGCAGTGCAGGGATGCGGAGTATGGTGGGATTCAGTTAGTCGATCGTGGGGTGCTCGACACCGAATGATAGTAGGAAGAATGCCCAGTGGGTACTGGCAACGATGACCCGTACTGGGGGTGACGGGAGTAATAAATTTGGTGAGGAAAGGGTCTTCACCGCGGCAGAAGGGATAGATGGTTATGGAGCATTGCCTTGGGGAGGCAAGGAAAGCGCGTATGGAAAGAAAGGGTGAACCCTACGGGGTCAGTGCGGTATTTGGAAATTACCAAAAGATTGTTGGTTGGGTAAGTTGTGTTATAGGATGTTCAGGCTCGGGATGGACCCGAGATTATTATCTGTAAGGATTGATATTGGTCTGAATGACTGAACGGAAGGCCAGCAAAGTTAGGCAGCTGGTGCTAGAATGGATGGTGGGGCTTTGGAGGTTGATCGCCGACAGTAGAGTATAGTAAACTTCGAGGGCGAAGTTTAGTTTAAGTGGGGGAGAGTTGTAACACCCAAAGTTTCAAAAGCCATGAAAGGAAAGAAAAGCCCTAATTAAAGGGCCGACTCGGCGAGTCCAAGGAGGGACTCGGCGAGTCCGAGCGGGATCCGGGTCGAGGTATAAGCGACCGACTCGGCGAGTCGGTCAAGGTGACTCGGCGAGTCTGGTCTGTGCGTGGAAAACCCTAAATTCGGGACTTGGGTCCTATATAATTGTCTTAATCTTCTTCCTAGGGTCCCTTACTGCCTCTTTAGCCCTGGATATCAAACCCTAGCCGTCATATCTCCTAGTTGAGCCTTGGAAGGTGCATTTAAGCTTGGGAAAAGGAAGAAGGAACTTGGAGGAGCAAGAAGGAGCTATAGATCTGGGATTGTGAGTTCATTCTGAGCACTTGGAGGTAATAAACTAGTTCCTGGACTCTTTTTGCACCTAGATCTATGTGTGGTTGTTGGGGCTCTTTTGCCATAATGTTATTATTTTGGGTTAGAAGCCGGATCTGGAGTTGCTACTTCAGATTCAAGTGTTTTAGGGCCTGGAGGAGCATAAAGTATCAACCATTGAGTCGATTTTGAAGTCCCTTGGCCTTACACCCTAGTTAATGGCGTATCTTGCCTAGATCTCCTTCTCTACACGTAAAGTTTGCAACTTTATGTGTGGAATGGGCTTGGGAAGGGTGGATCTATAGTTTGGAGTCCATGCATGACTCAAAAATCCTCTGCATGTAAGGAGATCTGAAGGGACTCGACGAGTCCTTTGAGTGGACTCGGCGAGTAGCATGAAGTTTTGGAGAAACTCAACGAGTGGGATGAACAACTCGTCGAGTCGTATGAAGATTGCCTTGGACTCGGCGAGTCTGTTCTTGGACTCGGCGAGTCAGGTCGCAAAACCCCAAACCCTTCGAGTCGTGACTCGAATCAGTGAGTCGGGTGGAGACTCAGTGAGTTGAGCAGGTCTGGACTCAGAAATCGGTAGACTCGGCGAGTCATGGACTGACTCGGCGAGTCGAGTCGCGAATGAAAGGAATCTAATCATTTTGAACTCGGCGAGTCAGTAGGGTGACTCGGCGAGTAGGGTTGACCTGGAAGGTTGACTTTGACCAGGACTTTGACTTTGGACCAGGGTGGACTTGATTGTCTTTCGGGGGTCAGTTAGACTCAGTGTTGCATTGATATTGGTAGTTCGGGGAGCAAGGGGAGCAGGAGTTCCGTGAGTTGTCGGGAAGCAGCTAGTGACAATAAGAGAAAATTATGGAACATCGTAGTATCTCAAACGAAAGGCTTAGAGCTTTTTTTCAAGCAGCCTACTCTGGGAGCGTATTAAGTCTCTGGGTTTTCGGTTTCCCTCTTGTTGTCTTTGCTGTTCCAGCCCTCATAGTAAATCCATCTCGAATCTCTTTGTTCAAGGAGAGCTGGCTGCATCCCTTTGGTCCTTCTTCGCGTCTCATCTTAACATCTCAATATCCCAAGCTCAGTCTCTCGAGCAGCGTCTTGAGTCTTGGTGGACTGATACTATTTGCTCCCAGTATTCTTTTTTACGCAGACTGATTTACTGGAGCAGGAGAAGTCAGAAAACGAAAGAATCTCAATTTTACGACAAATACGGTCCGATGGCTGTTCTCCACACCTCACTCATCCCATCTCCCCTTCCTCCAACTGCGCTTAGACCGACAGTGGCAAGAGCTTCTTCTTTGTTCACAGCTTGAGCGGATTCGATTCCGAACCTTTTTTTTGAGTAACTATAGTG